>NC_064641.1:317848585-318512335 GCF_023864345.2 Schistocerca serialis cubense | reverse complement strand
CACTCGAGGAACTCGACGAGTGGATGACACCTGCAGTCGAAGCACAAGATTAACACGAACTTATGTGAACAGCACTCGATTTCTTTGATGGGGAAATGTGGGAATGTTTCGACTGTTGGCTTTGCCGTTTGCTCTTGGGCTGTGGAATGCTGTCCGGCGGAATCACCCTGTTGCACGATAACGCCCGCCCCCACACTGCTGATCGGACGGAGGCTACGCTTCAGCAATTTGGTTAGCAAACACTGCAACATCCTCCGTACAGTACGAATCTTCGTGAGATTTTCGTATCTTTGACGACACGAAGAAAGACATGCGTGGACGTCAGTTTCAGTCGGACGAGGGAGTGCAGGACTAAGTGCGGTTGCTCATCCGTGAGCGACCGACCACGTGCCACGAAACATGGCTTGATCGTCTCATTTCCCAGCAGGATAAATGTCTTAATGCATATGGTGATTACTTTTGTATGGAACAATCGTAGTCCCATAGTGGTGGGTGTTCGGCTTTAATGACAGAACACTTAGAAGATCAATACATCTACCACAGCGAGTGCCTAACTACGGTTGTGTGTCCCTTGCTAGAGTATTGCTGCGTGGCATGGGTTTGACGAAGGGCATCCAAAAAGTTCAAAGGAAAGCTGCTTGTTCTGTGCTATTGCGAAATAGAGTAGAGAGAATCACGCGATCTGTGGCACTCATTAAAACATAGGCGTTTTTCGTTGCGGTGATGTCTTTTCATAAACACCAACTGTCTGCCCCGAATGCAAAAATACTTTGTTGTTTGGCAGCTGTAAAGGGAGAAATGACCACCGTAATAAAATAAACAAGAGCTCTTACCGAACGTTTTTGGTGCTCATTAATTATATTTTTCGTCGGTGCTTGTCAGAACATGTTCATAATGTTAAATAGGAAAACGTTCCTAACGTTCTGGAGAATTATATTAATTTGGTCACGAACCACCTTTCAGCTTATTAGGCGATCTCAGGTGACAAATGAATGTCGCAAACATAAATAAACATGATAATATTTGTCAAAAATTACAAAAATGACGTAGACCCTTTACATAGAAAAATTTTCAAATTTTATCACAGAGAAATAATTTCAACAAAAAAATCCGTCAAAGCTTTGCGACGTCTTGCGTCATTTTTCTAATGTGCTCAAGAACTGATATTAGTCCTGACCACTGTATTCATGATTGTAGTTTCTTCCAGTTGCGCGAAGTACATTTTATGTAACTGTACCAATGTATTTTCACTGATACACTTTCATGTATTTCTCTTGTAGAGCCTTTGAGAATTCCGCAAGTCCAAAACACGTAAGGCAGTAAAAGATTAATAAATACAGTGGACAAGACTAACATGTTTCTGAGAACAGAAATAATAAGTAGCAGGGCAAGGGCGGCACAAACCACTTTGCTAGTTTCATACATCAAGGACAAGTGCACAAACAGGGGCAAACCTATTTTTCTCCATTGATTATCATGTCCTTAACATATTGTCCCCTCCCCTCCTCCCGTTTCCCTCTCTTCCTCCTCCATCCTCCCTCTCCCCCCCCCCCCTCCCTCTCTGGGAACTCCTCTCGAGGACACAAGGACACTTTTGATACACATATGTCTGAGTAATTAATTAAATCGATCAATTCATCAAATCCACCCTCTGGGAAACCGTTCAGCCCTCCCCGTATGTTCCCAGCAATTGGTTGGGTAGAGATTCAGCTGATCGGCCATTTGAAGCGAAATCGACTGTAGTGTATGGAATATTGTTTAAACGATTTAGACAATGTATGGAATATCATTTATTTAAATAATTTTTAAGCTTCAAGGCGGCTTATGGAATACAGTTTCTTTATTTCGTTACAGAATTTGCCAGGAAATCGATTACGTTGTATGGAATACTCTTTAAACAATTTAGACAATGTGTGGAATATCGTTTATTTAAATAATTTTTAAGATTCAAACAGTGTATGGAATACAGTTTCTTTATTTAGTTACAGAATTTGTTAGGAAATCTATTACAGTGCATGGAATATTGTTTAAACAATTTAGACAATATGTGGAATATTGGTTAGCTAAACAATTTACGCGATACAAGCCGGTCATTGGAGTATAGTTTATTTATGTAGTTAAAGAATTTGTCAGGAAATTGGCTGCAGTGTATGAAATACTGTCTATTTAAACAATTTACAGGATACAAGATGGTGTATGGAATATAGTTTACTTGAAGAATTTGTCAGGAAATCGATCGCAGTATGGAATATTTAAAGGATTGCGGCGCTCTTTTATTCCGATCGCGCTTGGAAACACTGAGTAGGTTTAGTTTATATCTGTTTCCAGAGTCAGCGATGTTAATCCTCTTATTACTTATTTTCCTCACTTTTCGAAGCACACTTGTGTCTAAGCACAGAAGAGAAAATCAGAACAATTACATATCTAGAAGATCAGGACATATTTTGAAACCCACCGTCACTTTTTGCAGATGGACAAATTACTAGAATCTCAGAGAAACTATTTTGTGCAGACCGAGAAACCAGTCATATTGCTCCGACAGTTAAACCCTGCAAAAGTGGTCTACAGATCGTGAACGGAATGAACCGCGGAATAGTAGCCGACGTTTGGGGGCTCCCATGCTGTATCATCAGCGCAGTGCAACGAAAGTCCAAACCACCCAAAGTACTAATTAAGGATCATATTACCAAATGCCACAGACCACGAACATCGTACTGGCCACATTTGATCTCGGGGCCCCCAAACAGAGCATCAGGTAGAGGCATTCTGTTGATCGGGAAATTCCAGACTCGCTTCCTATCTCTGTCTCTCTCAAGAGTTCACTCCCGGATTGTCTGTGTGAACCATTGTCCCGAAACATGCAGATGGAGATTTGTATCTCTCCTAGAAGACAGTGTTCCTATTGACCAAACAGAGCGAAATAAGCCATTTGTACTACCCTTTCATATTAATTGTTTAGCAATTTAAGCAATCAAATAGATCGCTTAAAACACTCATCTGCACTTACGATGATACTTCATAATAAAAAATATTATCAACGTTTGAGTATCAAACACAAACATGGTGTACAGAATGTAGTTTATTTAAAGAATTTGTCAGGAAATCGATCGCAGTATGGAATATTTAAACGATTGCGGTGCTTTTTCCTTCTGATCGCGCTTGGAAACGCCGAGTAGGCGTTGTTTATATGTGTTGCCAGAGTCAGAGATGTTAATACTCTTATTATTTATTTTCCTCACTTTTCAAAGCACACTGGTGTCTAAGCACAGAAGAGAAAATCAAAACAATTACATCTAAAAGTTCATGACATATTTCAAAACCCACGATCACTTTCTGCAGATGGGCAAATTACTAGAACCTCAGCGGCAAATTATTTTGTACAGATCTATTTGCACTAAGATTTAACCCTGCAAAAGTGGTCTACAGATCGTGTATGGATTGGAGTGCGGTATAGCAGCCGCCATTTTGGGCCCACCGTGTGTGTCTCTATCGTTAGGGGAACGCAGCGAAAGTCAAAATCGCCCAATGTCCTAATTACAGATCTCGTTTAGCAAATGCCAACGACCACGGACCACATATCGGGCTCCTTTGATCTCGCGACCCCCAAACAAAGCACCAAGTGGTGGCATTCTGCTGATCGGGAAATTCTAGACTCACTTCCTGTCACAAAAAAAAAAAAAAAAAAAAAAAAAAAAATGGTTCAAATGGCTCTGAGCACTATGGGACTCAACTGCTGAGATCATCAGTCCCCTAGAACTTAGAACTACTTAAACCTAACTAACCTAAGGACATCACACACATCCATGCCCGAGGCAGGATTCGAACCTGCGACCGTAGCGGTCTCACGGCTCCAGACTGTAGCGCCTAGACCCGCAAGGCCACTCCGGCCGGCTCACTTCCTGTCTCCATAGGATCCAATGCAAGTTGCGGTTGAATGGAGAGACTTGATTCCAAATGGCAGGCAGCGTGTCTACCTGAAAGTGCTACACTATCAGCGACTCTTGTGTGTGCCTGTAGAACCAAGACCGCTTTTTATGCAGGGTGACTTTAACATTGTTGTTTTGGTCACCTTCAAATGTTGGCTCGCAATTATGTTCCTCGAAAAGAACATGGTCTTCCCTCCAGGGATTTCCATTTGAAATATGTGGTGAGTATAATCCGACTACCGACAAAGAAAAATTACACGCCATCCAAAGTGACCCTGGCGGTTGTAGGCGATGGCTAGGGCGCCAAAGATATGACAGTCACGTGGCGCTTTTTTCGTTGCAGCGATATCTTTTAACGATATATCAATGGACCATCTATACAGGGAGAGACAACCATTATTGTAAAATCAGATGTGTTACCGAATGTAAAAAGTGATACGCAGTATAAAACATATGTTTACAACTTCTCTGTGCTGTTACCTTAAGAGACTTCGTATGTGGCGAGACATCTGGTTACCTTAAGAGAGAGTTCGAAAATAAGGAGGCGTCTCGTGACAGTGGTAGATCTTAGCATTCCATCATGATCCCAAAATTAGTTTAATATTCTAGTCCTGTGATTCAAGACGTGACAGATGAGAAAGATATTTTTCTACATGATGAAAGAATGCCTAGAGGGAATGTAGCCTATGCCATAGTCCTATACAGGATTTTCACAAGTGACGATACTTTAGTTACGCGAAAACGCGCGTATTGTCCTATTTCTTCTATCTTCGAAAATAACTCGTATGAACAAGAGGAATGTACATTTCGAGTGAGAAATTCAAGTCGTATGGTCAAGAGCATCGTTGCTTCGGTTTTGGTAAAGTAGATTTTTTAAACTGGTGGGTCTATGTCGGGGCGGAATTGTTTAGAACTACTGTACACGTCCTAGCTGCAGCTGCTTGTTTCACAGTGCAGCGTAGCTGCCTGCAAGGGCGGTCACTCATAGCTGCAACCGGAAGTAACGGATTAGCTCAGCCTTTGATGTGTACAAAGTATGCTCCTACCAGCCTGATCTTGACCGTGGCAGCGAGGACTGAAGAGGTGACCAGTGTTCTGGGTGAGCATGACGGAAGCGGACGTGTGTGTCCTACGTGTGAGAAGATTCAAAATGATGGATGAAACTTCCTGGCTGATTAAAACTGTGTGCCCGACCGAGACTCGAACTCGGGACCTTTGCCTTTCACGGGCAAGTGCTCTACCACCTGAGCTACCGAAGCACGACTCACGCCCGGTCCTCACAGCTTTACTTCTGCCAGTATCTCGTCTCCTACCTTCCAAACTTTACAGAAGCTCTCCTGCGAACCTAGCAGAACTAGCACTCCTGAAAGAAAGGATATTGCGGAGGGGGGGATGTTTCCAGAATGACTCGGGACCTTTGCCTTTCGAGTCTCGGTCGGGAACACAGTTTTAATCTGCCAGGAAGTTTCATATCAGCGCACACTCCGCTGCAGAGTGATAATCTCATTCTCAAAATGATGGATGTTTGCGCTGGACGTATTGACAACGTCCGAATTCCTACCACTCCAATTATCCCCGGATGCACTCTGGCATACACAACGCTTCTACGACTGCGACTGCGGCGGCGGCAGCGGACATTTTCACTGATCTCTTTATGTGGGCGCTGGCGGTGTACCTGGGGACGGGCGCTTTGTGGTGGACCTTGGGACAGGAGCGCTTGGGATGAACGAGTGTTTTCAGCTGTCTCCGACATCTAGTCGTGACAGCTTATTGCAACGGACAGGGTGGTGGTTTAAGTTTGTCATGTTCAGTGCTTCTCAATACATCGCAGTGGACTCTATCTTGCAGCGATTTTTGCTGTTGTCTATGTTTTATCATGTAGTATTACCATCCTCTCTCGTTCCAAATGTAGCGGTGAGAACTAATTTAGGAATCCTATAGTACTTTTCAAGACCTAATCGCTTTTCCGAAATTTGTATTGCACCCACACTTGCGTCCGGATGTGGCTCTCTCTCTCCCAGCCAGTGCGAACGGCGACTATGATGTAGACCGCTAGTTTTAAATCGGTAGGATTTTTTTTTTCACCAGATATCTTAAGTGGCACGTTGTTGTCGAGAAGGGTGTTTGTGCCCTCAAAGGTTGGTGCGTACAAGACCTCGGATGTATTTAGCGCTACGATTAAATAAACAGTATTCCATACACTGCAGCCAATTTCCTGACAAATTCGTTAACTAAATATAAAAACTATATTCCAGACACTGCCTTGTATTGGGTAAAGTGTTTAAGTAAACAATATTCCAGACATTGTCTAAATTGTTTAAACAACATTCCATACACTGAAATCGATTTCTTGACAATTCTTTGACTAAATAAATAAACTGTATTCCATACACTGCCTTGAATACCAAATGCCCTATCAACTGAATCTTTTTCCCACCAATTTCCGGATGGGGGAGGGCTGCGCAGCTTATCAGAGGGTGGATTCAATTAATTGATCGATTTAATTAAGTAGTCAATCAAATTTATATAAAAAGTGTGCTTGTGTCTGTGGGAGGAGTTCCCTGAGTGAGGAGGAGGTGTGGAGGGTGGAGGGAGAGAAGAGGAAGGGGTGGGGGAACAATAGGTTTAGAACGTGTCAATCAAATTGAAGGACAATCCCCAGGGTGCTATAAACTGTTATAAAAGAGGATGGATTATCCCCAGGGGGTCTTAATCCTCTTAGCAGAACAATACATTAAGGACCTGTCAATGACAGGAGAAGGATAAGATTGGCCCTTAATGTATGCTTCCCCTGAAGTAGGCAACCTGAAATGTGGGAGATTGCCGCCCTTGCTCTACTACTAACATTAACTAAAAAAGCAGGGCAAGTGTGAGTACGATTCTCACTCTGAGGGTTGCATACAAACTTAATTATGTATATGGATAATAATAATATCATGTTGCTCAGTGGCGTCTCTAATCTACCCCACTTATCTGACCATGGGTAAGGGACCTACAGTTTATCGTGAAATCCGAACCACGTGCTATTTCTGGCGAAATTTTCACGTCGTTGACAGGTGAAGGCCAAGTTAAAATGAAGACAGAAAAAATCAGTAGTCCAACTGAGATTCGATCCCGCGCCCTCTGTGTTTCCAGACATTATTTTTGATTGCTTGGACTTAGAAACTTGCATCATTGCAATGCCAATCGACTGAAGACTTTGGATTTGACATAAATTTCAACTTGCTACCTCTGCCCATTCCTGAGGAGAAGGGGTCTTTACGTCGGCAATTTGTTTTGATTAGACTGTTACAAGCTTAAATGTTTTGCACCACCAAGGGACCGAAATGTGACATAAATTTCAGCTTGAGATGCAAACCGTTTCTCAGCAAACGAGGTTTATTTAGCAGCCTGGCAGACAGACAGACAGACAGACAGACAATAAAGTGATCGTGTAAGGGTTCCGTTTTTACCGACTGAACCATAAAAAAGGGTGGAGGGAACAAAGTTTTTATGTAGATGTACGTTTAAAAACTGTTGAGAAATATGAGAAATTTACAATTTGAATCTAGTACTGATGATGGAAAAATAATGTAATAAAGAGAAGAAAGGACACTTAGTCTGACCATTAAATACTAAGCTGGCACTCTGTGTTCTGCGTTTCTTGATTTCCAGTATGTCTAACAGGGTCGTCGTCCTGTTTCTCTTAAAAGTATGTAAAACTATTCTACATCATACGAATGGTTTTCTGTTAAAAGATGACCAGGAAAGGTTGAATGTTTCTTCCTTAATCTCCAGCTTCTCCCAAGTTCACAGGGTCTAACTGCCACATCTCTGTCTGACTGACCAATGTAACTAACTGCCTGCATATGATATAAAACACTGTACCAAACGTTCAGTTTTGTCTCTACTACTGAATAAAATAATAATATACTGCTGATATTATAAAATTCATGTCTGAAGTTGGGAGAAGTTAATTTATTTTTGGTTGTCTGCAATTTTTCCGGTATATGGGATTTTGTCACTAACGGCTGACTATTGTTGGCCAGCGTACAGGAGTGTTGAAATTTTATGTATTTTCTTTTCTGTAATATTGTGACGGCCACCCCACGGGTTAGGAAGTCAATGGGTCTCTAGGTGAGACAGGTGAGACGGTGACGTTGCAATGTGTCGGAGACTGATTTCCGGCGGCTAGTGAGCACTTCAGTTTCACTCCCGAAGGTGCCAGGGAAACAGCTGTTCCTGAAATAACATTTTACTCGTTTGATACAATGAATATTTTCTGTCCTGGTGCTCAGGAAACAGGCCGAAACACTCAGACTGGCGTCGGCGAGAAATGCTGAACACAGCACCTAGACGGCTTGTATAGTGCGCGGCAGGTCAGGCACCCTGCCTTACAGAGAAACAGCGCGGGGCGGCAGCGGGTCTCCGTGTAGCGCGGCCAGCGGACGCGTCTCGGTGAACTAGGAGGCCTCACCGCGATCGAGGACGGATACGCGTTTAGACCACATCTTCTGGATCGCGGTTGCCGCGGAGGTGGAAGCCCGGAGCTTCCTCAGCGCACACAGGATACAGCCAGAGAAACGGTACACGCCAGCCTGGGAGGCGGCACTCAGGCCCCCCACCCAGCAAACAAAAAATGGCGGATACCAGTCAGTCGGGAAGGCCCTTCATCAGAGAAGTCCCTGTCTATCAATCACGGTTAAACCTATCAGGAGTGATGGCATGGCGGCAAGAAGCACATCACGATTCGCCTTCTCTAAATCCTTGCACAAACGAAAACATGGCTGACATCGAAATAAGTGTCCAAGGAATAGAAAAACAACTGGAATCACTCAACAGAGGAAAGTCCACTGGACCAGACGGGATACCAATTCGATTCTACACAGAGTACGCGAAAGAACTTGCCCCCCATTCTAACAGCCGTGTACCGCAAGTCTCTAGAGGAACGGAAGGTTCCAAATGATTGGAAAAGAGCGCAGGTAGTCCCAGTCTTCAAGAAGGGTCGTCGAGCAGATGCGCAAAACTGTAGACCTATATCGCTGACGTCGATCTGTTGTAGAATTTTAGAACATGTTTTTTGTTCGAGTATCGTGTCGTTTTTGGAAACCCAGAATCTACTATGTAGGAATCAACATGGATTCCGGAAACAGCCATCGTGTGAGACCCAACTCGCTTTATTTGTTCATGAGACCCAGAAATTATTAGATACAGGTTCCCAGGTAGATGCTATTTTTCTTGACTTCCGGAAGGCGTTCGATACAGTTCCGCACTGTCGCCTGATAAAGTAAGAGCCTACGGAATATCAGACCAGCTGTGTGTCTGGATTGAAGAGTTTTTAGCAAACAGAACACAGCATGTTGTTATCAATGGAGAGACGTCTACAGACGTTAAAGTAACCTCTGGCGTGCCACAGGGGAGTGTTATGGGACCATTGCTTTTCACAATATATATAAATGACCTAGTACATAGTGTCGGAAGTTCCATGCGGCTTTTCGCGGATGATGCTGTAGTATACAGAGAAGTTGCAGCATTAGAAAATTGTAGCGAAATGCAGGAAGATCTGCAGCGGATAGGCACTTGGTGCAGGGAGTGGCAACTGACCCTTAACATAGACAAATGTAATGTATTGCGAATACATAGAAGGAAGGATCCTTTATTATATGATTATATGATAGCGGAACAAACACTGGTAGCAGTTACTTCTGTAAAATATCTGGGAGTATGCGTACGGAACGATTTGAAGTGGAATGATCATATAAAATTAATTGTTGGTAAGGCGGGTACCAGGTTGAGATTCATTGGGAGAGTCCTTAGAAAATGTAGTCCATCAACAAAGGAGGTGGCTTACAATACACTCGTTCGACCTATACTTGAGTACTGCTCATCAGTGTGGGATCCGTACCAGATCAGGTTGACGGAGGAGATAGAGAAGATCCAAAGAAGAGCGGCGCGTTTCGTCACAGGGTTATTTGGTAACCGTGATAGCGTTACGGAGATGTTAAGAAACTCAAGTGGCAGACTCTGCAAGAGAGGCGCTCTGCATCGCGGTGTAGCTTACTGTCCAGGTTTCGAGAGGGTGCGTTTCTGGATGAGGTATCGAATATATTGCTTCCCCCTACTTATACATCCCGAGTAGATCACGAATGTAAAATTAGAGAGATTAGAGCGCGCACGGAGGCTTTCAGACAGCCGTTATTCCCGCGAACCATACGTGACTGGAACAGGAAAGGGAGGTAATGACAGTGGCACGTAAAGTGCCCTCCGCCACACACCGTTGGGTGGCTTGCGGAGTATAAATGTAGATGTAGATGTAGATGAACTAGCGAAACCATCATTTTGTCGAGATCTATGATGCAGACGGAATGAACAGGCACACTGAGAGTAAGCTGTTCGAAACAGGGGTATTTAAAGCCAGAATAAAGTCATCAGAGCAGGTTAGGCGGCCATTTTCTCTCGTATAAACAGAGGTGTCAGCGGTCCTGTCTGCACAGTAGTGTCCCAAGGACGTACAGTTTTCTCTGCCTCTGCATTTATCATCAGTCCGTGTGAACCAATAGCTTCAAAAATAGGTTATTTCACCTGAAAACAAGATAGCTGTGTAACAGTTCCCTTCTTCAAGAAATTCGCTGCGATTTTTTTGTTTTTGGCACCCTAGAACAAGTTCATATACATGTGCTATATTTACACAACGTTTAGACGCAGCAGGAAGGAAGAAAAGAAGATTGGGTTTAACGTCCCGTCGTCATCAAGGTCATTAGGGATGGAGCACATGCTCGAATTGTGTCAAGGATGGGGAAGGAAATCGGCTGTGCACTTTCAGAAGAACCATGCCGGCATTTGCCTGGAGTGATTTATGGAAATCACGGAAAGCCTATGTCTGGATGGCCGGCTGCGGGTTCGAGCCGTTGTCCTCCCGAATCCGAGTCCAGTGTGCCAGCCATTGCGCCACCTCGCTCGGTCAAGATATGGCAATTACTGTGTAACAGCTCAGTGGGTTTATTGCTCATACCACTCCGTTCCTTAAAATCTAGTTTAATCTCTAATTACTATAATCTGATAACATGTATTACGGTAATAGTTTACGTACGGCGTGAAGTCATTGGTGACAATAGTTCAAAAGAAAAAACCAGGCAGTACGTGGAAGAGTCAGTTTTGAAAAATTTTGGTCAAATTAAGTTTCATCTAACAAACTCTTGTGAAATAAGAAAAATTATTAAATCTTTGAAAAATAAATGTTCTGTTGGAATAGATGACATCTCTAACAAGTTATTAAAACAATGTGGAGCAATTACAGCTGATGTTTTGTGTCACATATGTAATGCATCACTGACTCAGGGTATTTTTCCAGACAGGTTAAAACATCTCATTGTCAGGCCTCTCTACAAAAAGGGGGAAACCACAGATGTCAATAATTACCGGCCAATATCCTTGCTTACAGCATTTTCAAAAATCTTTGAGAAAGTAATGTACTCAAGAGTGGTTAGCCATCTCAACAGTAATGGGATACTTAGTAAATCATAGTTCAGATTTCAGAAATGCTGTTCCACTGAGACAGCAATATACAATTTCACTGTCCACATAATAGAGTCTTTAAATAGTAAAATGTCACCGGTAGGAATATTCTGTGACTTATCCAAAGCATTTGATTGTGTGAACCATGACATTATGGTAGAGAAATTACAATTCTATGGTATAAATGGAACAGCATATGAGTGGTTTAAGTCATATGTACAGAGCAGGAAGCAAAAAGTCTCTTTATATGCTTCAAGTGATTCAAAGGAGTTTGCCACTTCATCTAACTGGGGTGAAATTACATTAGGTGTTCCACAAGGTTCAATCATGAGTCCCCTCCTGTTCTTGATATATGTGAATGACCTCCCTTCTTATGTGAAACAAGATGCTGAACTGACACTGTTTGCTGATGATACAAGCATAATTATTAATCCAGTAAAAGAAAGTCTGATAGAAAATTATACAAATAAAGTCTTTGGAAAAGTTATTAATTGGTTTTCGGCGAATGGGCTTGCTCTGTACTTCGAAAAAAAAAAAAAAAAACAGTACATCCAATTTTCTGCTGCAAAAAGTATAATTCTTTCAATAAACATAACACATCAAAAGAAGTCAGTAGCAAGGGTAGAGCATACTAAGTTTTTGGGTGTACATATAGATGAGAATCTTAATTGGAAAATTCATATTTTGGATCTCCTAAAGCGACTTGGTTCAGTAACTTTTGCAATCAGAATAACTGCCAATTTTGAGGATGTAGAAATTAGTAAGCTAACATACTTCGCATACTTCCACTCTCTGATGTCATACAGAATGATATTTTGGGGTAAGTCAACACTTAGGCAAAAGGTATTCACTGCTCAAAAGAAAGTAGTTAGAATAATGTGTGGGGTTCATAGTCAAATGGTTCAAATGGCTCTCAGCACTATGGGACTTAACTTCTGAGGTCATCAGTCACCTAGAACTTAGAACTACATAAACGTAACTAACCTAAGGACACCATACAAAACCATG
The DNA here is from genome assembly GCF_023864345.2 of Schistocerca serialis cubense. NCBI lineage: Eukaryota > Metazoa > Arthropoda > Insecta > Orthoptera > Acrididae > Schistocerca > Schistocerca serialis. Next base: position 318,499,907 of record NC_064641.1, on the reverse strand, counting down.
CCCTAGGCAGGATTCGAACCTGCGACCGTAAAGGTCGCTCGGTTCCAGACTGTAGCGCCTAGAACCGCTCGGGTTCATAGTCGCACATCTTGTAGGCAGCTGTTTAAAAGGTTAGGAATTCTTACAACTGCTTCATAGTACATTTACTCAGCAATGAAATTTTTTCTCAACAACATGCACCAGTTTAAAATCAACAGCGACATTCCTGATTGCCATACCAAAAAAGGAAAGACCTACACTATCTATTACTTAACCTATCTTTGGCACATAAAGGGGTAAAATATGCTGCTATAAAACTTTTTGATAAATTACCAGGTGAAATAAAATGTCTGACAGACCGCAGTAATAGTTTCAAAAACAAATTGAAATCATACCTCCTTGACAACTCCTTCTATACCATAGATGAATTCTTGAATATGAGTAAATAAATCTGGAGATATGATATATGTATTTTGTGCCATTTAAAGGAATGGGATAAATAACAGAAATATGCAGGTATAACACTATAATATAAACAAAAAAAAAAATAAAAAAAGCTTGTTTCCGGTGCGCATTTCTTGTGCATTTGACACGTTCCACATCATGACGGCGTTTCCGTGCTATTGATCAATGGAACACGTAACTAACTATCTAACTGACTAACTAACTAACCAGGGGGATTTGATGTAATGGTACGTCTGAAGGACTGTCAGATTTGCGCCTCAAGCGCAGGTAGATAATACAAGATGTGGTTGAAGCATTAATAGTAGTACCATTCAGACGACGTTTTTATCGAAAATTTTGAATACCTGTGATCATCTGTTCCGCAGTAACACATCCGTTCTTCCAGTGTGATTAGCACTCGAATGTTGGAGTTCTGGATTCAAGACGTCGTTGAGAGAGGTAAGATTCTGGGTGGATAGGACAGTCAAAGGTTTTTATGGCCAGTGTAACATCAGTGTTGACAACATAATCATGATCGTACAGTTAACGGTTGCAGTTAAATGACGGCTACGACCTGCTGTATCAGTAGTAGTGCCATTAATCCAGATGCCACTGTTCTGCAGTTCCGTCCTTTGTTTACCCCTAGGTTTCCCATCAAAGTAACAGTTGATTATTACAGTTTCTGTAAAATAGAAGGAACAAATCCACTGGTTTTCTATTTTTTGAAAGTGTGATTCACATTTCAACAATTCTCTGTGACACTTTGTAGCATCATGTTCACCTCTGAACAGTTGTACCTCGCGTGTACGTGTATCCTTTCGTACCGTCCTAGTTGGACAAATGACAGCACCCCCTGTTTCACATTCCTGAAGATCCTTTGTTGTCATGACAGAGTGCACATCGCCTCGTTCTGTAATTATTAAGATTTCCTAGGTCCACAGCTTCACTCATTTATTCACGGTTTCCCATTTCATAAGATACAGGTGAATTATGTAGCATTGATAACGTGCGTTTCGATTCATTACCGGAAATCGGAGCCATACGATTAATCTTGCCTTATCCGTTGTAACCCCGAAGAAGACTGTGATATAAATTAGTGCTAGAATCTGCTGAATCATCTACACTATATCCTGAAAGTCTGCTGGAAAATCTCTCCGTGATTTTTGTAATCCTTCCGAAAATTATCGAGGCGGCGTCTACGTCGTACTTAACTGAATGATATACGGCCTCTTGCATCCTGCAATACGAAGTCTTGTGCTGTCGATACTGTCTGCCAGTATCCGTAACACTCTTGTGATAGTCATCTTCTCGTCTAGAGCACTCAATAGTTTCTGAATGACCGTCAGATTATTATTGAGTGTAGCTACTGCAAGTGCGCATACGTTCCTTGATGTTTTCAGCTAATTCTCGTATCGCTCTAGTATTGCGGAGAGACGCAACGAAAAGAAACTGAAATAGGCCAGGAAGGTCGTGGCTGAATATCGTGGGCAAAGGAGCATGAAGCAGGTGGGCCTTATGGAGGCCAAAAGTGGTAGGATGGTCGTCTGCAAATGTGGTCTTTGCCAGATGTGGTGCGTGCCGGAGCTTGGAAGAGGAGGACCGTGGACAGGCTCAGAGTAGCAGGAAGTTCATCACCAGTTGTGATGCGTAAGGGACACGGCAGAAGGTAGGTCGCAGGGAGGCCAGACGTCCAGACATGGCGGGAGCGCCGTCACTGTGAAGTGTCAATGTTTTCCATGAACAAAAATGGAACATGCAAAATGTGAAACTTCCCTATATATATAGGCCAAGGACAATCCAAAACAGAAAAAAGTCAGAATTACGTTCAAACTCCGTGCGTAGGAACATAGCTCAGAGGCAAAGCTTTGTCACAGTATTTTACAACAAATAAATAACTGAGACCAAAAGGCATTGTCACTTATAAAGGCTGTTCCAAACGGGTGCAGTACACTCGCATATCCCACATTATGCTAACAGCAGTCGCCTGCCGTATCATGAGCCGGCCGCGGTCAGACTGGTCTCCCACTCGGATCTCTGGAGGGGATTGTCATAGGGAGGTGACCATGAGAAAAATATTAAATAACCAATGAAAGACTCGTAGAGTGTCAGAAGTTTGAACGTGATAGAGAAGCTAGAAAATCTGATAACTACAATACAGAGGGAAATGCTTAGGTCCAATCTAGATATAGTGTGGTCAGTGAAGTGAAATGGAAAGAAGATAAGAATTTATGGTCAGATGAGCGTAGGATAATACTCGTACAACACCAGTAGAAAATGGTTAGCAGCAGTGGGATTGGTTATGAATAGGGCAGAGAATGAGTTACTGTGAAGGGTTCAGTGAAAGGGTTATTCTCATCAGAATCGACAGCAAACCAACACCGACAACGATAGTTCGGATACACATGCCGTCGTCACAAGCCGAGGATGAAGAGATAGAGAATGTATATGAGGTTATTGAAAGGGAGATTCAGAACGTAAAAGGAGATGAAAATCTAATTGTCATGCGGAACCGGAATGCGGTTGTATGGGAAGGAGTAGAAGAAAGAATGACTTGGTCGTAGGAAAAAGAGAGGAGAAAGACTGAGTTCTGCAATAAATTTTAGCCAGTAATAGCGAATACTCTGTTCAAGAATCACAACAGACGGAGGTACACTTGGATAAGGCCGGAAGGTACGAGAAGAATTCAGTTAGATTACGTCATTGTCAGACAAAGATTCCGGAATCAAATACAGGATTGTAAGCCATACGGAGAAGCAGATACGGACTCAGCTCACAATCTAATAGTGATGAAGAGTAGGTTGAAGTTGAAGAGAGTAGTCAGGAAGAAACAGCGCGCAAAGAATTGGGATACGGAACTACTAAGGAATGAGGAAATACACTTCAAATTTTATATGGCTATAGATGCTGCGATAAGGAATCGCTCACTAGGAAGTTCAGTTGAGGAAGCATGGAAAACTTTAAAAAGGGCAATCACAGGAGCTGGAAAGAAAAACATTGGTACAAAGAAGGTATTTGCGAAGAAACCTTGGGTAACAGAAAAAATATTTCATTAATCGATGACAGAAGGAAGTATATAAACGTTCAGGGAAATTCATGAACACAGATATACAAGTCACTTAGGAATCAAACAAACAGGAAGTGCAGGGAAGCTAAGGCGATATGTTTCCATTAATAATGTGAAGAAAACAAAAAATAAATGACTGTTGGAAGAAAATTCAAAACCACCTTCGGTGAAGTTAAGGGTAAGGGTAAGAATGCAACTGGAATTACTCTATTAAATGCAGAAAAGATAGCGGGTAGGTCGAAAGAGTGTATTACAGGCCGCTGTGAAGGGAAAGGCTTGTTTGATGACGTGACAGAGAGAGAGATAAACAGGAATCGACGTAGATGAGAAAGGGGATCGAGTATTAGATTCAGAATTTGAAAGAGTTTTGGAAGACTTCAGATCGAATGAAGCAGAAGGGGTAGATAATATTCCATCAGAATTTCTAAAATCGTTAGGGTTAGTGGCAACAAAACCATTATTCACGTTGGTGTGTTGAATGAATGAATTTGGCGACATACCATTTGACTTTTGGAAAAACATCGTGCGCACAAAGATTGCAAGAGCTGACGCGTGCAAGGATTATCGCATAACAGTTTAACAGTTCATGCATCCAAGTCGTTGACAATAGTAATATAAAGAAGAATGGTAAAGGAAATTGAAGATGTGTTAGATGACGATCGGTTGAGTTTCAGGAAAGGTACAGACACCAGAAATGCAATTATGACGTTGCGGTTGGTAATGGAACCGAGTCTAAAGAAAAATCAAGACTCGTTCAAAGTATCTGTCGACGTGAAAAAAGCGTCCGATAATGTAAAATGGCTCAAGATATTCGAAATTATGAAAAAATAGGGCTATTATACAATTTACACAAAATCCTAGAGGGAACAATAGAACTAGAAGACGAAGAGCGAAGTCCTCGGATTAAAAAGGTATATGACAGGGATGTATTCTTCCGCTCCTAATGTTGATTGTACTCATCGAAGAAGGAATGACGGAAATAAAGGAAGGTCAAAAGTGGAATTATTACTTGAGGTGAAAGGATATCAATGGTAAAATTCGCTGATGTTACTGCTATTCTCGATGGAAGCGAAGAAGAATTAGAGGATCTGCTGAGTGGAATGAACAATCTAATGAGTACAGAATATGGATTGAGAGTAAATCGAAGAAAGTCGAAAGTAATGAGAAGTAGTAGAAATGAGAAAAGCGAGAAACTTAATATTAGAATTGGTGATCATGAAGTAGATGAAGTTAAGCAGTTCTGCACCAAAAGCAAAGCAGCATTGGCAAAAAGGGCATTTGTGGCCAGAGAAGTCTACTAGTATCAAACAAAGGCCTTAATTTCAAGAATAAATTTCTGAGAATGTACGTTTGGAACATAGCATTGTATGGACTGTGGGAAAACCGGAGAAGAATAAAATCGATGCATCTGAGATGTGCTACTACTGAATAACATTGAAAAGTAAATGGGGTTCGGTGAGGTTCTTCAGAGAATCGGTGAGGAAAGGAATGTATGGAAAGCACTGACAAGAAGAAGGAACGGGATGGTAGGAGATCTGTAAAGACATCACGGAATAACTTCCATAGTATTAGAGGGAGATGCAGAGGGTGAAAACTGTAGAGGGAAACAGTGACTGGAATACATCCAGCAAATAATTAATTGAGGACATAGGTTGCATGTGCTACTCTGAGATGAAGAGATTGGCACGTAATGGGAAGTCGTGGCGGGCCGCATGAAACCAGTCAGATGACTGATGACTCAGAAAAAACATCTCATTGAGCGAATGTACGTTATAGTCATTTCGAGTACAGTCATCAACGGTGGAGAAAAACTTCTAGAAACGGTAATAAATTTATTAATAAGTTTTTGACGAAATTTCTGTTAACCAATCTGTCTTTTGGCTAGGGAATAGCGTTAACTACGTTGATATACATTACGAGCAGATAGGGAAATCATAGTGTAGCTATGGGCTTATGAGTGACCTATGGCAGCACACAGATCTCATATTAGAGATTAGGCAGGTAATCTTGGACATTGTATATCGTCATGTGCAAAAGTCTACTTGACATTGTAACTGAAATCAGTAAACCTGTCCACAGTCCAAAGATTGATTTGAACACTGTAGTGCATCACTGGGAATGGTCCCATTGGCGACAGCATTTCTTTTTGTTTTTGCGGCCTGTGAACCAAATTTACTCAGCCAGTTATAGGGAGATCTACTGTTTAACGGGGTCTTCGAACCATGGATGACTGAAATTTCTCAGAAATGTGGAATTCGTCTGTGGATGCTATTCTTGTAACTATACTGTCTGGATGAAAAAGAAAAAAAAAATGCTGTTTTGTTCTACTAATATTTCTTTATTTTTAACTTGTTTTGGATTTACTGGACCATGGCCAATAAACGCCTAGCGTGCACAAGAGGCACTAGTACGTACAAAACAAAAAATTGGAGAGAAAGGTACTCTTAACAGACTCATGAGAAATGTAATATCGAAAACTCGTCCCTGATCCTATGCACCAAGCATGTTAATTTACACTATTAATTTACAATATACAATATAGGTAGCATAATGCAAATAAAGAATAATAAATTATGAATATAACGCAGGAAAATAAAGTGAGATATATAACAATTCTATTGCGGTACAATACTCTGCATATGAATGTGATAACTGGAATTGAGTTCGGAGATCGTGTGGCTGCTTGACAGGATGATGTGAAGCTTAGGAGTGGCGATGTGCTCAGCTATTGTTAAACATTCACAACCTGATGGGCCTGATAAGTGCTTATTTTCCTCAGATGTTTCCAGTAGGCTAAATGTTTCCATTTGTTGGGTATTTGCAGTACTTCTGTGTCAACTTACAATTTGTTACAGTCGACGTAAATGATTTTTTAAACACTCTGTTACATAGTAAATCTGTTTTATCATTGCTATTGAGGAAGTATGAGATGTGCTGCCTCTCACATAAAATGAAGTTATGAAGTATGCAAGATTTGAGAGTTTAAGCTAATTTTCTGGGCGAATTTCCTGTATAAGGGGTAGTGCAGCCGTTGCTTTTAATTTTAATTGTTTTTGCACAGTAGGCATAAAGCTAGTGCATAATTGTTTCTTTCCTTCGGGGTATAGCCACTGCGAGATAAAATAAATTTACCTGTGTATAGTTACGTTTGGAAGTTTTGTTTTAACATTGGTGTAGATGTGAGACGACGCATCATGGAGTGTAACGCAGGGCGCGCGCCTGCTCGTGTGTGTGTGTGTGTGTGTGTGTGTGTGTGTGTGTGTGTGTATGCGTGTGTTTTGCTCCAAAAAATTTTGTCAGAGTTTCTAGCCGGCCTCTTCATTACGTCTTTTGTATCATCAAAGAAGAGATGAGATTGACTTTAAGTGTGCTGGAATGTATTGAGACGTTGGTCGGTCTGGATCACAATCGTTTACGGATATTTTTTGTTATTAGCAAGCAGACGGTAATGTCTCAGCGCTGTTTTTAATCTGCTACAGCGGTGGAGAACGCGTCTGAACGAGCTTAATCTGGCACAGACTGCCCATTGTGTGTGTGTGTTTGTGGTTCCATAAAAGTACAATAACCTCATGACTGGAATTCCTAGGTCTAAAGGGGGAAGGGATAATTTTCTCTATATTTCCGCGTAAGAAGGTTATTGGGTACTAGGTCCTCTGACCCTCCTAAGGTGTTGGTTACTTTATTACGTTTCACTTAATGTTTCATGCTGTACAGACGGCCCAGACGGACCGCCCTCGCCGTTTGCGGCCTGGCGTTCGCCTACCAATGTAGGCCGTCCGCTGCTGTTGTGACTGTCTCAGATTGCAGCCTCGTCGCCTGAGGCTCTCTCGCACACTCGATTACGATTGTAACTGCACAGTGGAGCCTCGTTTGTCCGGTCTAAGTGGGACCGTAAGTTGTCCCGATTATCGGACATCTGGATATCTCGCTATGACATGCACTGACTGTCATAAGCACTGCATTTATTTTCAAGTAGCAAACAAATTATGCACTAAGTTTTGACCAGATATTCAGAAGAAACAGTGAGATTCTTCCGTGCTCTCAGCTCTCTGCAGTAAATTTTGCTAAAACAGTCAATATTACGAAGCTTAAAAAAACCGACTGCTACTACTAATTTTTGTTTAAGGACAATAAACTGTATGACCTTAGGATTCGAGGAAAGGTTGATGGAGTTTGAACAGGAACTGAATAACATCCAGACGTGCAGCGTAGAAAATGGCCAGATGCGAATAGCACTCGCGCTCTGAGGGTTTAGTACAAACTTAATTGTGTAGATAGGCAGTTCATTCATACCGAGAAGCGGGAATGTCGACGATTTTTGCCTGTTATCGATATTGATACTGGAAAGATATCGGTTCCAGGAATTTCTAGACTTTCGAGAATGTTCCAATTTTAAATTTGAGGTCGCATTACGAGTGACAAAAGAAATATTTCATATTTTTTGTGTGATACAATTACAAATCAACGTTTTTCGGGTTTTTCCGTAACTTGTCCTGTGGAACTTTGCTTCTTGCCGGATTTCATGATCCTAGATGAAAGTAAGGTAACCTACAAGTTTTAATAAGTGAATTTCTGGATGTCAAAATATGTGACATAAATGGTTCTGTCTTTTGACTGCACTGACTTAGAAGCTTCAATTTTTACACCGCCAAAAGACCGTAGACCTTAGTACGTGGCATCAGTTTCAACCTACTCTTCCTGAGAAAAAGGATTTTTAACAGTCAGACAGACAGGCAATTGAAAACACAGTGACTCTGCACTAAAGATAAGAAGAAACTGGTACACGTGCCTAAATCGTGTAGGGCCACCGCGAGCACGCAGAAATGCCGCAACACGAGGTGGCATGGACTCAATTAATGTCTGACGTAGTGCTGGAGGGAAACGACACCATGAATCTTTCAGTGCTATCCATAAATCCGTAAGAGTACGAGAGGATGGAGATCTCTTCTGAATAGCAAGTTGCAAGGTATCCCAGATATGTTCAATAATGTTCATGTCTGGGGAGTTTGTGGCCAGCGGAAGTGTTGAAACTCAGAAGAGTGTTCTTGGAGCCACACCCTAGCAATTCTAGACGTCCCATTGTCCTGATGTAATTGCCCAAGTCCATCGGAATGCACAGTGGACATGAATGGATGCAGCTGATCAGACAGGATGCTTACGTACGTGTCACCCGTCAAAGTCGTACCTAGACGTATCAGGAGTCTGATATCAATCCAACTGCACGCGCCCCATACTATTACAGAATCTCCGCCAGCTTGACTAGACCCCTGCTGACATACAGGGTTCATAGCGTCATGAGATTGTCTCTTTTTCCCCTACATGTCCATCCGCTCGATATAATTTGAAACGAGACTCATCCGACCCGGCGACATATTTTCAATCATCAACAGTCCAATGTCGGTGTTGACGGGCCCAAGCGAGGCGTAGAGCTCTGTGTCGTGCACTTATCAAGGGTACAAGAGTGGGCCTTCATCTCCGAAAGCCCATGTCTATGACGTTTCGTTGAGTGGTTCGCACGCTGACACGTGTTGATGACCTAGCATTGAAATCTGCAGCAAATTGGGGAAAGATTGCTCTTCTGTCACGTTAAATGATTCTTTTCAGTCGTCGTTGGTCCCGTTCCCCCAGCATCTTTTCACGGCCGCAGCGATGTCGGGAAGATTGATGTTTTATCCGATTCCTGATATTCACGGTACACTCGTGAATTGGTCGTATGGGAAAATCACTACTTCGTCGGTACCTCGGAGACACTGTGTGGCGTCGCTCGTGCGCCGACTGTAAACCATGTGCAAACTCACTTAAATCTTCATAACCCGCCATTGTAGCAGCAGTAACAACTGCGCCAGAAACTTGTTGTCTTATATAAGCGTTACCGATCGCAGCACCGTATTTTGCCTGAATTTGAATACGCAAGTCTATACCAGTTTCTTTGGCGCTTCAGTATATAAGGGTTGTGTTTTTATCCATTAAGGTGTAGAACCCCCAAAAAAGGCATAAAATCTACGGACTTTGTCAATTTCAAGGTGGCTGTTGAATGTGACGCTCTGGGCAGTCCTAGTTCCATTCTTGATACACCTAGTTTCATTCTCGATATTTCCACTTCAGTATTTCACTTTCTCAAATCATATTGCCAGACTGGACATGAGAATGGATTGCAATGAATTCACATTGTTCATGAGACATGAGACATAGCAAGCCGGCCGGGGTGGCCGAGCGGTTCTAGGCGCTACAGTCTGGAACCGCGCGACCGCTACGATAGCAGTTTCGAATCCTACCTCGGGCATGGATGAGTGTGATGTTCTTAGGTTAGTTAGGTTTAAGTGGTTCTAAGTTCTAGGGGACTGATGACCTCAGACGTTAAATCCCATAGTGCTCAGAGCCATTTGAACCATTTGGTCTCATTATCCCTCTCTTTTAAGTCACCTGGGTACCTGCAGCAAATGCTGTACAAAAATGAACATACCACACATCCTGTCTCTCTCTGTTCTTATTTTAATATAAGCTGTACGAAAATATTTTAAGACTTCAGATGTATCTCGATGAACACGCAACTGACGATGATGAGTCTAGTAACAGGAACCGACCGCGTCCGGAGTGCACGGGCCGTCGGCGGTACAATGCAGACACAGAACAGAGACGACTGACAACACAAACCACAAGGCGTTATATCAAAACCAGAGAGCAAAACCAACACATAGCAACTATCAGCGACCAGAGCAACGATGAATAGAGATACGATCACGAGAAATGTCTGCTATCTGAGCTTTTTTTTTCTTTTTTTCTTTTTATTTAGTTTGAGATACAGCACCACTGCAGGATTTCGGTCTTACTGTATGGGTAAAATTGTTCTATCATACAGTCATGTCATTCCAGTGACATCATTGGAGTGCACGTTGAAGGTGTGGCGGTGGGACTTGAAATCCGATGGCCTCTTTGGCCGAGCGGTTCTAGGCGCTTCAGTCCGGAACCACGCGACTACTACGGTCGCGGGTTCAAATCCTGCCTCGGGTATGGATGTGTGTGATGTCCTTAGGTTATTTAGGTTTAAGTAGTTCTAAGTTCTAGGGGACTGATGACTTCAGATGTTAAGTCCCATAGTGCTCAGAGCCATTTGAACCATTTGAGCTTGAAATCGCATACCACCCTCCAATGCCGGAAGTTCAAGGCAGCAAGCAATAGGTAATAAACTACATATTGGTGGTCGTATGATGGTCAACACATATCGAGTGGTCGTATCAAGACTGAGACTTTATTAATGGTCGTAACAGGGCTATCGTTGGCCATGGTCTGAATCTGATTCTTCAAGGATGGTGAGAGGAACAGGGTGGCGATGCTAGTGCGGAGAAAGGGTGGACAACCATCTGATACAATTGGACTTTCTACGAGGTAGGTTCAGTTCACTGCTGTTGAACGTTGGGTACAACGCTTTTATTAGCTTATGTCCTTCTTTGGTGATATATTCTGCATGTCGATGGAAGGGCAGTTTTTTTATCCATCTGGACACCTAGATATTTGGTATTGGGGGACCATGGGACCCAAACGCCTGCAATAGTGATGCTGTGGCGGAGGATAGGGCGCAGTTTGGTGAAGTAGACTGCCATAGTTTTGGTGGCACTGAGGGCAGTCTTGTTTGAAGGACATCAGGTGACTGTCACATCCACCTGCCTCTGGAGACGAGCAGTGAGGTGGTCCATGTTGCGGCCGGTCGTATAGAGTGCTGTATCGTCGACGTATTGCCCCAGGTGGCAATGTGGGATGACTGGCATATCATTAACATAAATGTTAAAGAGGATGGGAGACAACACAGAGCCTTGAGGGGTACCCATCGACATGTGACGTAAGTTCGAGCGTTTGTCTTGCTGAGTAATCAAGTAAGCTCTATCACGGAGGGAATTATCAACAATCTTGATATAAATGTCTGGGTTGGTCACCTGTGTCAGCATTTTGAACACAAGAGGGTTCTGCCAAATCTTGTCATACGAGTTTTGCAGGTGCAGGAAAACCGCTTATGTTAACATGGTGGAGTTAAAGCCCTTGCTGACATGTTCCATCATCCTAAGGATGGGAAGAAAATCCGAACTGTTCCAGACAGATCGTTCCAGCCGCCGCCAGAGGCTAGGAAGTGTGGTGGAGGATCAGAGATTCTAGGACCTTTGGCATGGTATTAAGAAGGCTAATGGGCCTATTGTTAGTAGGGACTCCAGGATCCTTCAAGGACTTGGGGATGGAAATTGGTTTGGCCTGCTTCCACTGTGTGTGTGTGTGGGGGGGTGGGGGAGGAGGGGGAAGGGGGAAGACCAGTGGCTTGCATGAGAAGTGTTCGTTTAAGATGCCATCCAGACCTGGAGGCAACTGCCTACGCTTCCGCTGGAGGATCTGCTGGACTTCCACTGGTGATATAAGGCAAGGGACAGAAAGAGATGGCCTTTCACTGAAAGCAGCAATAGCTGCCAGAATATGATGTTAATCTTGGAGCTCATCAGGCATAAGGTCCTGAATGAGCAATTGGTTCTGAGCCTCAAATGCATTGGCCAGAGTTTCAACCACACAGACAAGTTGTGCAGATGGGGTGATTAGTCTTCACTGAAGAGTGCTGTAGCCCTCAGACAACAGCCCATTCTGATTTATGTTGGAGGAGAAAGGCAGACACCTTGTCCTCCCATTGTTCTGTTTTCCAATCGGCGAGGTGGTGGCAGAATTCACGTTGGAGCGCCTCATGTGACGCTTATCCCAAGAGTCTCAAAACTGCTTCCTCTGCCAGCGGTCTTCTGGATTTTCAGTTTGTGAAAGAGGGGAGGCAAGTCAGTGGGGTTAAAGCCCTTTTTCATTAGAGGCCTTCACTGCCTTCTGGATTTTTGTTGTTAGGTAATCAGCAGCCCTAACCAGGCTCGCAGGCATTGCCAGGTCGAAGTTTGGCTAGTGGTGCTGTTGAGGATCCCAATCTATGATGGTCAGTGGAGAATGGCCTTCTAAAGACACAGTGACATTGGTAAGATGCAGGAGCACAGGAAAATGGCCAGAGGTCAGTCTGTGGAGTGCTTCCAACGAAAACTGTACTGCAATCTTGAAAATGGCCACATCCGGAATGTCTGTCTGGCAGTCAGAACGAATGGGTATATGGGGACCAAAGACCGAGAATGCTAGAGCTTCCAGTTCACGGGGAGTCTGTCCTTAGGATTAGCAAAGTGCGAATGCCAAGGCAGTTGCTTGGCATTGAGATCTGCCCCAACAGTGAGTTTGTAAAATGATGCCAACACACGGAGGTCTAGTGGTTGGAGAGCCTCTTGATCTTACGTAGGAACACTGTCGTGTCCATACCTCGGCGATGGAGTCAGTCAGTCCGATAACAAACCATGTTGTGGAGACGAAAATCGTTTTCAGGTTTCATGTGGTTTTCTGAGAGAAGTAAAATGTTCACATGGTGGTCATAGAGGAAGGTGTTCAGTTCAGCCTCCATACGTTTAAGGCCATTAGCATTAATAATACAAACAACTAGATCCTGATGGGGCTGATGGTTGTGTGGTGGGTGATTCGCTATTATACAAAAGCTGGTTGAGCCTCACAACAAGGATGATGACTTTTGTGAATCCTGTTCTCCAACCGAATGACAGCCCTGATTTGGGGCTATATGAACAGAGAGATGACGTGGAGGATCTCTCTCATGCCATACCAGAAGAAGCATCTGTTTCCACCACTTGGGGAATAGACCAGATGGGCTGTTTGACCCTGCAGTGTGCAGGGGTGGCTGTGGTGACTGGTGGAGAAGGTGACACAATGGAGGGCTGTGGCACTTCAACAGGTGGGCGTGAGGAGGCTCCAGACAGTCTTTCTATTTGGTGGGTGTTGGTATTTGTCACAGAAGAGGGATGAGCAGGAGTAGACTGAACTGAGCTGCAGCAGCGAACATGGTCGTAGAGGATGGAGCCAGACGGGGTTCCTGTGTCACAGTTGCGACAGGTGCTTGAGCTTGAGTGCTTTGATGGTCGTCGGGTTTACCCGTTAAAACAGGGAAATAGGTGCTGTCCTACAATAGCAGGGGTGGCCGATTCGTCCTTGGTTCCCTTCTTGGAGGGCAAGAAGACTTCATAGCCTTCAGGTATATAGTGCAACCCTTCCAGAAAGCCAGATGGTGGGGGTCGTGAGTGGTGCCCAAACAGCAGGCGCATGTGGGCTTTTCTGAGGCGGGGAGTTTGCAGCCATCTAACACATACAATTGCCAGTGTGTTTCAAACGTCGACGCCTACGGCAAATGGAGGGGCCGTTGTTGCCCTCATATGACTCAGTATGCACCTTGGTGCACAGGAAATACCTGATTTGGTTAATGTGTTTGACGTCCTCTCACCTAACCTAATAAGGGAGAGAATATGGGTGGGTATAGAGATTAACTTGCTCTCAGGGTCCCCTTGTTGTATTGATGGACCAAAGGGTCCAGAAACTTGAGACAGCATAATTCATCGCTGACATCTGTGTGTAACTTCACAGGGAAGGTCTTTGATGAGTGTAGTAGTCTGATGAGTGTAGTAGTCCGTAGTACTCGACATAAGAAATTGGGGACTTGGAAATAATAGTCTTTTGTGTCAAGCAGGTACTTAATGTGATGTTTCTGGTAAACTGCACACAGCTGGAATGCAATATGGCGTTGCAGTTCAGTGTCCAGTTTAAAGTTGTTTGTGGGATTGTAAACCATGGTAGGAGGGATCTTCTCCTTCTTTGGTGGTGGTGGTGGAGGTGAATTCTAAGAAGGGTCAGGGGGGCAGAGCCACGTCCTGGTCTATGTGGAGGCATCTGAGTCTGAATCACAGCCACTGCGATGGGAGCGAGAGGAAGACCATTTAGATTTTTTACCATTGGTGGGGGGGGGGGGACCGACAGAATTGGAGTCTCCAGAAGGCCCCTTTGGCTGACAGGATGGTGTAAACAAAACAGCATATGACAAGGCATCACGTGGTGGTCGATTGTATCATGGCTTGACTATCACTGGGTGAGAGTTCTATCACCAGGTGGCCAAGGGCGTCATAGCATGATGAAGAGGAAGATCGATCTCTTACATGGCTGAGGACAGGATTCACGTGAATCAGTATCAGTGGTTACCGATGACTTGTGGCTGGAGGCATGGTGTCCTTGTTCCTTAGCTCATTGGGTGGTGTCAGTATCGGCACCTACAGCAGCTTGCCAGGATGGCCATTGAACGGTGTCACATTGTCGCGCAAAGGGTGGGGCGGAGGAGTCGCCTAGCTACAGACTCCTGTCCACGGCCCTATTCATGCTTTGCCTCGGGCTGACTGACGTAGCCAGGGCTCTGGCAGACAAAATATACTAACGCCTGTGGCCTATAAAGGCCCGATACAAAGAGACGCATATGAAAAAACGGCAGTGCCCTAGAAGGCGGCCGACAGATCCACATTGACTGAGACACTACTACTAAACAATGCTGAGCAGCACTCGTGACCACAATGCATGATGCGCATGTACTCGCAAGCGAGCACTGTCAGGGCTCCAACCTGACTGACATGGGCTGAGCCTTCTTTCTTTCCTTTGTTATGATTTCGTGCCCCTGCCACATGTGGACAGGGGAAGGCGGGCAGCAGCATAGTCATAGTCCGCTGCTCTTCAGTGGAATAGCTTTACAAAAAAGTATTAAATGGGGAAATCATACATAAAAAGGGCGGAAAAATGGGGATATAAAAACACAGTAAATTGTGATGATGGCAGTTAAAATATATACTAACACAGGGACTTTCCTTGGGGGACAGTTAAAAAGTCGACATAAGGGTAAAATAAAACAGTTGGCGATTTGTGGGGCACTTAAAATACACTGGAGTCACACACACAAGTTTTAAAGTCGGCCACAGTACAAAACTACACAGCGTGAGAGACACTTAAAAAAACCACTGGAAACGAAATAGCACACATGAAGAATAAAAACCACTGGTAGGGACCTGCCGAGGGATGGGAAGCCGGAGAGGAGGGAAGGGGGGAAGGAAGCTATAGTGGGAGGAGGTTGGACGGGGTGGAAGGAAGAAAAAAAGGGGGCAGGGGGCACACCAAGAGGCAGGAGACAGGCAGGGTGGGAGATGAAGAGGGAAGGCAAAGCAGGAAGGAGCACAGAGACACAAAGGGGGCCGTGGGAAAGGGGGGGGGGGGGGGTTGGAGGGAAGAAAACCGCGCAGGGGAAGGGAAGGGGAAGGGAGAGGGAGCCCTGAACCTGCCGACATTAATTATTATATGTGGCAGCAATCTTTATCAATGCCAATTCGATAACCTTATTGTGGTTTTTCAAGGTGCATGTAGCACGAGAGAGGTCTATCTTTCCGCTCCTGTATCCAAACCCAGGATACAAGACGCCGCTAAGTTCCTAACGACCAAGAATGAGCATTTCATCGCTTCTTCCTCTATGTCTAGGACGGCCTGTACTTAATTTTTAATGATCTGCACCCGGCCACGTATGGCCTCCACAATCTTACAGTTTGGCACTGGTAAAATTAGCAGTCGCTTAACCTGGTCTACGCATTTAAAAAGTTCATGATCCATAACTGAAGCACTTGCTCCTGTATCAATAATGACAGTTACGGGTATTCTGTTTATCTGAGCCTCAAAAGAAGTTTGTACTAACTCAAACTTTTGTTGCTACGTCTGTCGCGGTTCAGCAATTAATTCCTTCTTGAGTTTTTCACCTTCATTATATCTCAACATGAATGCTTGCACGCTTTGCCTACCTTCGCCCTGTGCCATACCGACCCCATGTGGGAGGCCTACATAGGTCGGTTGGTGTTTACCGCTCCCGAACATCCGGGTTGCGACTCTTCAACCACTTCCATAATGCGCACTGTTTCATTTTGCTGCTGTTGTTGCTGTTGTGGCACAAATTGCGGTTGAGGTGTCCGATGCTGCTGCGTAGGTGGCGGCGGCGTTGGTGTAACATTTATGTTATTCACTGCCACGTTGGGGCCGGTGGAAGCGTGCTGTACCTGCTAATTTTCAGGGTCAGATTTGTGTCACTGCTCATTTGTAGTTCGCATATTTTTGTTAGCAAAGGAAGTGTTAAAATTTCCTTCGTTCCTTCGTTTGCTATTAAAATCTCCGTTTCCGTTTTTATTCGGGGAACGGTTACTACTTCCACTGCATTGGTAACCAGCCGAAACACTGGGACTATTTTGTTTGTTGCTACTGTGGTCGGCGTGGTAGTCACTTTCTCTATTCTGTCCACCTCTCCTGGGACTGTTTCCATTCGGATTTCTTTGCTTATTGTTGCTACTGTGCAATCCTGGCCCACCATTGCCAAATTCGATTTGCCTGGCACCTTCTTGTATTAGATCCGATTCATCTATGTTAGCCATAAATTGTTCGATGTCCGCATCGGGTACATGAACAAGCTTTTCCCTGATTGAATTTGATAACCTGCCCTTTAATATACGCAATACATCTATCGGAAGCATGGGTTCATCCCAGTATTGTGTTTTGTTTAAATATCTTTCGAAGTATTTTGGAAGATTGCCTTGCTGGGGATTGAAAGGCTCGGGGTTATAGACCTGATTTCTGAGTCGTTCTTGTACACATGACACCCAGAGCGAGTTAAGAACATGTTCTCAAAGTCTGTGTGTACCTGACCATTCTCTGCAGCCTCCATTGCCCAGAGAGCTGCATCTCCGTTTGTAAAAGAAACCACAAATTGTATTTTCTGTTTCTCCTTCATCGAAAGAGGTAAGCCATTTCTAACACTCTTGATAAATATCTAATGTGCGGTGGGCTATCATGTTCTCTACGACTACTTTCGCTTTCTAAAGCGGAAGTGCGTTGCTGCATCTCGCTTGGTTCAGGGTTTAAGTGCGTGTTCCAGTCCTAGCTGTCTCACTCGTCACCTATACTTCATTTATGCAACGCATTCGTTACTTCTTGCTCTATTTTTGTTTGTACACTGTCAACTATTTGATCTAGATTTTTAACTAGCGATTTCATCTGACCCTCCAGTGTTTGTTGCGCTCTGTCGAATTCGGTTACCTTGTCGTCAAGTTTCTGGACTTTCGTTGGAATATCTTTGCTTTGTACTACCAATCCGGAAACTTGTTCCCGCAAACCATCTATTTCTCCCTTAAGATGTGAGACAATGAATTTATCTCGTTCACCTGAAATCTGGCTCAGCTGACCGACTAAACGTTTATCACGTTCCACTTCTTTCCTTTCTCTTTCCAAGTGTTCTACTTTTTCTCTTTCCTCCCTCCCCAAGCGTCCTGCTTTTTCTCATTCCTCTCTTCCTAAACGATCTGCGGTTACTATAGTTTTAACTTGATTAATTAGCGATTTTTCATTTTCCGCACGCTCTACTTCTTTTCGCGTTTCTCTCTTTCCTGTTCTCTCAACTCGAGATTTGCCAGCAACACGGCTAGAAAATCATCCGCCGGTGCTGGCTGTGGTAGCACATTAGCCGTGTCTACACCTGACGTTGTGTTCTTTGAGTCGTCAGCTGAGCTGACGTCTATCTGCTGTTCCAGCTGTTGACCGCTAGCAGCAGGCAATATTTCCTCTACATTGCTCTGTTCTGTTTCCAAATTGTAGATTGCTGAAACAGATTCGTCATCGATCTCTGTTGTGTCACCCATGCCTAGTTTTCTGTCTTTGCAGGTCCCAACCATACTTGTATTAACACTGTTACCCCCGCCCCCCCCCACCAAAAAAAAAGACACAAAAAATACAAAAATACACCCCTTAGTCCAACACAAACAAATTCACTGTACACACAATAACACACTACATTTTAACCAACTCACACCGAAAAACTCAGTTTTAGCACCTTGGCAAGAAAAATTAAAATTACTCTTGAGTGGAACTTGTAAATGATCTGGAGCCACACAGCTGATTGTGTAGCTTATTACACAAAATATCTATGTCAACTGAAAGAATGTGGCTGCATCCGAACTTGAGCACTGTAATCAAACACCTTTTTCAAACTTATGTAGCCGGTTGCACTAATCAAAGTACTGAGTATCACCCTTCATTTAATCAGTAAGCACTCTGCATGGCCCATAGTTGCCTAATGATTCTGTGGCGTGGGCTGGGCGGTTTTTTAGGTTAGATGGCCTTGGGCAAGTACAGAAAGGGCAACAGCCTCAACGGGTGCGGGGCAAAGTCAGGACATGCGGGGACCAAGCAGCAATCGGTATTGTAATTGTCAACTGTCGAAGCTGCGTTGGTAAAGTACCGGAACTTCACGCGCTGATAGAAAGCACCGAAGCTGAAATCGTTATAGGTACAGAAAGCTGGCTTAAGCCAGAGATAAATTCTGCCGAAATTTTTACAAAGGTACAGACGGTGTTTAGAAAGGATAGATTGCATGTAACCGGTGGTGGAGTGTTCATCGCTGTTAGTAGTAGTTTATCCTGTAGTGAAGTAGAAGTGGATAGTTCCTGTGAATTATTATGGGTGGAGGTTACACTAAACAACCGAACTAGGTTAATAGTTGGCTCCTTTTACCGACCTCCCGACTCAGCAGCATTAGTGGCAGAACAACTGAGAGAAAATTTGGAATACATTTCACATAAATTTTCTCAGCATGTTATAGTCTTAGGTGGAGATTTCAATTTACCAGATATAGACTGGGACACTCAGATGTTTAGGACGGGTGGTAGGGACAGAGCATCGAGTGACATTATACTGAGTGCACTATCCGAAAATTACCTCGAGCAATTAAACAGAGAACCGACTCGTGGAGATAACATATTGGACCTACTGATAACAAACAGACCCGAACTTTTCGAATCTGTATGTACAGAACAGGGAATCAGTGATCATAAGGCCGTTGCAGCATCCCTGAATATGGAAGTAAATAGGAATATAAAAAAAGGGAGGAAGGTTTATCTGTTTAGCAAGAGTAATAGAAGGCAGATTTCAGACTACCTAACAGATCAAAACGAAAATTTCTGTTCCGACACTGACAATGTTGAGTGTTTATGGAAAAAGTTCAAGGCAATCGTAAAATGCGTTTTAGATAGGTACGTGCCGAGTAAAACTGTGAGGGACGGGAAAAACCCACCGTGGTACAACAACAAAGTTAGGAAACTACTGCGAAAGCAAAGGGAGCTCCACTCCAAGTTCAAACGCAGCCAAAACCTCTCAGACAAACAGAAGCTAAACGATGTCAAAGTTAGCGTAAGGAGGGCTATGCGTGAAGCGTTCATTGAATTCGAAAGTAAAATTCTATGTACCGACTTGACAGAAAATCCTAGGAAGTTCTGGTCTTACGTTAAATCAGTAAGTGGCTCGAAACAGCATATCCAGACACTACGGGATGATGATGGCATTGAAACAGAGGATGACACGCGTAAAGCTGAAATACTAAACACCTTTTTCCAAAGCTGTTTCACAGAGGAAGACCGCACTGCAGTTCCTTCTCTAAGTCCTCGCACAAACGAAAAAATGGCTGACATCGAAATAAGTGTCCAAGGAATAGAAAAGCAACTGGAATCACTCAATAGAGGAAAGTCCACTGGACCTGACGGGATACCAATTCGATTCTACACAGAGTACGCGAAAGAACTTGCCCCCCTTCTAACAGCCGTGTACCGCAAGTCTCTAGAGGAACGGAGGGTTCCAAATGATTGGAAAAGAGCACAGATAGTCCCAGTCTTCAAGAAGGGTCGTCGAGCAGATGCGCAAAACTATAGACCTATATCTCTTACGTCGATCTCTTGTAGAATTTTAGAATATGTTTTTTGCTCGCGTATCATGTCATTTCTGGAAACCCAGAATCTACTATGTAGGAATCAACATGGATTCCGGAAACAGCGATCGTGTGAGACCCAACTCGCCTTATTTGTTCATGAGACCCAGAAAATATTAGATACAGGCTCCCAGGTAGATGCTATTTTTCTTGACTTCCGGAAGGCGTTCGATACAGTTCCGCACTGTCGCCTGATAAACAAAGTAAGAGCCTACGGAATATCAGACCAGCTGTGTGGCTGGATTGAAGAGTTTTTAGCAAACAGAACACAGCATGTTGTTATCAATGGAGAGACGTCTACAGACGTTAAAGTAAACTCTGGCGTGCCACAGGGGAGTGTTATGGGATCATTGCTTTTCACAATATATATAAATGACCTAGTAGATAGTGTCGGAAGTTCCATGCGACTTTTCGCGGATGATGCTGTAGTATACAGAGAAGTTGCTGCATTAGAAAATTGTAGCGAAATACAGGAAGATCTGCAGCGGATAGGCACTTGGTGCAGGGAGTGGCAACTGACCCTTAACATAGACAAATGTAATGTATTGCGAATACATAGAAAGAAGGATCCTTTATTGTATGATTATATGATAGCGGAACAAACACTGGTAGCAGTTACTTCTGTAAAATATCTGGGAGTATGCGTACGGAACGATTTGAAGTGGAATGATCATATAAAACTAATTGTTGGTAAGGCGGGTACCAGGTTGAGATTCATTGGGAGAGTGCTTAGAAAATGTAGTCCATCAACAAAGGAGGTGGCTTACAAAACACTCGTTCGACCTATACTTGAGTATTGCTCATCAGTGTGGGATCCGTACCAGGTCGGGTTGACGGAGGAGATAGAGAAGATCCAAAGAAGAGCGGCGCGTTTCGTCACTGGGTTATTTGGTAACCGTGATAGCGTTACGGAGATGTTTAATAAACTCAAGTGGCAGACTCTGCAAGAGAGGCGCTCTGCATCGCGGTGTAGCTTGCTCGCCAGGTTTCGAGAGGGTGCGTTTCTGGATGAGGTATCGAATATATTGCTTCCCCCTACTTATACTTCCCGAGGAGATCACGAATGTAAAATTAGAGAGATTAGAGCGCGCACGGAGGCTTTCAGACAGTCGTTCTTCCCGCGAACCATACGCGACTGGAACAGGAAAGGGAGGTAATGACAGTGGCACGTAAAGTGCCCTCCGCCACACACCGTTGGGTGGCTTGCGGAGTATCAATGTAGATGTAGATGTAGATACTGAACTTAGGAGCCCATGCAATCGCATTACCTCGATAAGCAACCTCTGTTACTCGATGCCCCACATCAAGGTTGCGAAGCCTATTTTGGACAATAATGTTATGGCATCTGCAGTCTATCCCAGTCCAGCAGCTCGGGTTATTTATTTTCCGTACTCAGTAATGGATTGTAGTTGTTATAAGTACATGGAACAGAACATTTACAGAATTACAGACTGTAATAAATTTTTATTATACATACATAAACATAATCTGGTATTATTAATTTTTCCCTAAATATTGTACTCACTACAGCAATATTTCTGACCTGTAAGCTGGATAGCGAACAGCAATATGTGTTTAGTTCAGGCCCAACAAGTTGGGCGCCATTTGTATCTCTGCCCGCTGCCGCCCAGGTCCGGACACCGTCTTAAGTATTCTTACGGTGTCCTCAACGAATGTGACGAAAAGAGTGTAAGAAAATCTTAACGCCTAACTTTATTGATATTTACGCCCGGCAAGAGCGCGAATAGAGCACTTATGTGGCGGATCGGACACAGGAAAGAATGATGGTAATATGGGGGACCGGAAGCTATACTTTCGTAAAATAATTTTCGGAGCTCTGATTATTTAACAGCACGCGACTCACAGCCTTGTTAATGTAAGATTGCGTAAGGCGCTTTTAGAACTTGTTGCATCAATGATGTCTACGTCAAGCGTTCATAGAGACAAGAAACGTAGACGTATTTCGTGTTATCAGATTAAGATATTGCTGCACGGTATGTTTACCGTAGCGAAGTTAATTAAAAGACACTTTTGAATTAAAAAAGTGTTTCATTTTTAAACGAAATAATCTTTGTTTTGCCTAAAAGCGGCCAATGTGTGTACTGAAATGAGACTTTATAGTTTTTACTTTAATGTGAAATAAATTAATTTATGCACGTCTTTTTCTTTACTAATTATGTTGAGAGTCTCTTAAACCATACGTTGATGACGGAACGCAATGAAATTATAATGAAATTTTTCCTACGCTAGAATGGTCAATTGTTCGGCCGTTCTCGTTGTTTATCCAGCGTACTGATAACCTTGAAAAATAAACGTTATTTTTACTTGTGCATGAAGGTCACTATACACATGAAAGAAAAATGCACACTTAGCATACATTCTCTAAAATTCACAACTTACAATGTGAAACGACCGCCGTAGCGTGCGTTTTCTTCAAGGCTAGAACAGAGAGTGTATGTATCAACGCTGTTTTCTTCTTCTTCGGGTTTTTTTTTTTTTTTTTTTTTTTTTGCACCTCAGAGTAAAAGAACACTTACATAGATCCTATACAGTTATCTAATAGAGTCTTTTGCTTCGTTATTATTTCGTTTCACCAGAAGGAAGTTACCGTTCTGAAAGTTAATTACACGCGCATTTTCAGAATTAGCACGCGATATTTTCAATAATTTAAAGTTTTACAATTTTTATTTTACTTCGTTTCGTGTCCGACTAGTCGTCACACGATTTAATATTTTGTACCGCATATCAATAGAGGGCAGTGAGGGTGGATGAATTTGGTAGCAACGTGGACCTCCACAGCGTCAGTGATGGTCTTCTGGAGGAAGGAAGAGGGGTGGGTGACGTCAGCAGGGGATGGTGAGAGGTAAAGTGGTGGCTGTCGACCTGTGAGGCAATGGATCCCCGGTAGGCATCCCAGTTGGCGCGGCGGTAGTCGTGGACGGACTCCTGAAGGGCAGCGGCGTGGGGGTCAGTAGGGTGGCCATGGGCGGAGGAGATGATGAGAAGGAGGGGAGATGGTCATTACCAACGGGATCCCGGACGTCTGCGGTGATGCGACCAAGGAGGGTGGGGAAAGCGAGGATGACATCCGGGGTGGAGCTACTTTCAGGACGGGTGTGCTGTGGGAGAGGAACAAGGTCACTGTGGAGTGTGGAAAGGAACTGATGCCACCACCGAAGAGTGGCACGTCATGGCTGTGGATGCCGAGGTTGGCGGCAATCACGTAGAGGGGAGAGGAGCTGCAGGACAGGTAGAGATGGTGGCACAGGTGACGGTGACGGAGGGAAAGAAGATGCTGAGGAGAAGGTGTTCGTTCAGGTCATTAAGTAGGGGTTGTGGCCACGGTATCCGCACGTGGATGCCCCTGTATATAGAACACGCTCCCGAAATATGCGCAGGCGCGGGTACCACGTGTGCGTAATGATTTGCAGATAGATGGCACTATACTCAAACGCCCTCTGCCGAAAATCGCAGAGCGACCCTCCTGGGAGTGCGTTGTTCTCTATGTTTACTAACAGTGAGGCCAGAATTCACTCACTAAAAAAAACCATACTAGACCAATGTTAAGACGGGTCTGTTATCAAAAAAAACCTTGATTTTCTCGTCGTAATTTAATAGCAGCCAACGCAGGCTGTGCTCAGTTGAAATCCCGCATCTCTGTTGATGAGATTATCAGCTGTACCGATATATATTGTTTCATTAATGACGCAGTCTCAGAAAGATGATGCGTAGGATAAAACTTCCGTCTTTTCATGAATCATGCCATGTCCTGTATTCAGACAGTATTCTGCAATTGCCAACTTTTCATGTTGGCGTAGGTGTGTATGACGCTGATGTTCATCGCGGCGCTCTTGTACTGTGCGACATGTTTGGCCTATATATGCCGCCCCACATTGACAAGGGATCTTGTACACACCACGTCTCCTCAGACCAAGTTCATTCTGGCCATATCGTTGATATACTTTCACCCTGAATTTTAATCACAGTCGTGAACCTTACTTTTATTTACGACATTGCTTCTTCGATGTATAGATAGCGTAGTTGGGGAGAAAGACTGCATCCCTCTCTTAACTCTTTTTAATGCGATCACTTCGTTCTTCTTCCCGTCTCTTTGTTTCCTCTTGGTTCTTGTACATATTGTACATTACTGGTCCTTCCTGTAGCTGTCGGCTATTTGTCCCATAATTTAGATCACCTTGCACCTATTTACTTTGTCGAACGCTTTTTCTAAGTCCACGCTATGAATGTATCTTCATTTGCCTTCAGTCCAGTTTCCATCATCAAGAGCAACGTCAGAACTGCCTCTCTGGTGCCTTTATCTTTACTAAAGCCAAACTGAACGCCATTTAACAGGTCCTCACTTTTCTTCTGCGTTCTTCTGTATATCATTCTTGTAAGTAGCCTGGCTGCATGAACTGTTAAGTTGATCGTGACATAATTATCGAACTTATCTGTCCTGCTATCTTCGGGTCTGTCTGGGTGACGTTTTTCTGGAAATCTCATGGCGTGTCGCTAGTCTCATGGATTCTACACACCAACTTGCGTAATTATTTGGTTACCAATTTCCCAAGCGGTTCTAGAAATTTCGATGATTTGTTATGTATTCCTTCCGATTTATTTTATCTTAAGACCCCAGAGCTCTCTTAAATTCTAATACAGGATACCCCATGTCTTCCGTTCTGACTCTAATGTCTCCTCCTACATGTCATCAGTCAAGTCCTTAAATGAGGTCTTCAGTGTATTTTTTCCACCAATCCACTGTCTACTCTGCGTACAAAGTGAAATCCCACTGCAGTTTAAATGTTGTCTTCCTTACTTTGACTTCTTTACATCCTGAGTCAGTTCTCACGACGATCGTTTCTTTTTCGATTTCTTCGGTTCTTTCCTAAAGCCATTTAGCCATGGATGCCCTATATTTTCGAATTATTTTTTTTCTGATGGACTAACATTGCTGTGTTCCTGTCTTTTCCTGAACATTTCCTTATTCATTCTTTCATCGATCGATTGAACTAGTTTTTCTGATACTCTAGGTTTCTTCACTGCTACCTCCCTTGTCCCTATATTTTTCTGTCCAACATCTGTGACTCACATGTTTACTCCTCTTCAACTGAACTGCCGGCCGGAGTGGCCGAGCGATTCTAGGCGCTTCAGTCTGGAACCGCGCGACCGTTACGGTCGCAGGTTCGAATTCTGCCTCGGGCATGGATGTGTGTGATGTCCTTAGGTTAGTTAGGTTTAAGTAGTTCTAAGTTCTAGGGGACTGATGACCTCAGATGTTAAGTCCCATAGTGCTCAGAGCCATTTGAACCATTTTTCAAATGAAGTCTGGTATCCCTCATTGCAGTGTCCACATTCTAAGCAACCTTGAAGCGAATCTCATTGCGTTTTCTTCTACACTGATTCTTTTGGACGTTTCTCTTGGACTTCAGTCTGCTCTTCATCATTACTGAATTGTGATCTGGATCTGGATCAGCACCTGGATACGTCTTACAATTCTATTTCCGATTTTGGAATTTCTGTCTGACCATAACATAATTCAGGTGGGTTCTTCCCGTGTCTCCTGGTCTTATACTCATGTGATCCTCGAACACAGTAATCGCTAATACCAACTTAAGTTCTTCGCAGGACATTTAGTGTTTTCCTCTCTCATTTCTACTGCCAAACTCTGTCTTCTATTCCTTCCCCTACAACCGATCGCTCATGATTATTCGATTTTCGTCTACTTCTACATACTGAATTACTCTTTCACTGTCTTCGTGTACAGTCTCTATCTCTTCATCTTGTGCTTGCGACGTTGGCATGTATCTCTGAACTATCGCTGCCTGCCCTGGTTTGCTGTCGAATCTGATAAGAGCAAACCTATTTCTTATCTACTCACAATAGCTCCCTCTCTGCCATACTTTCCTATTCATAATGAATTATGTCCCCTCCCCTTGGGTTCACAGAAGACTGCCTGCAAAAAGCAGCAACAGTTTTCTCAGAGCAGGCTCGTCCTCGCAGATCGAATATAGAAATGGTTAATATGATACTAGTAAACTGCAGGAGCGTCCAAGAAAAGGTCACAGAATTAGTATTACTTGTTGTGGCCTTCAGTAACTTGATTTGAACATTATAACTTTCAGTAACATTTAGCAAGGATCTTGTTGATTTAAGGGGGTCTGTAGACTACAAGATAGTAACACTCAGAGGTGGGTTGTAGGCAAGTTAAAGTCGACCCCTGCACCTGTGTATGATATTCTCATCGAAAGGATAAATCGATCTACGTGTGATTCGGTCTGTAGTCAACAAATGAATGTAAATTGAACTCCATGTAGCTATGGCGCTAACCGTTCACGTGGTAGCAGTGGAGAAAGCAGTACAGTTCCCGAACCATTGAACCCACGTGATTTTATGTACAGACATATGGATCAGGTGCTAGTAGAAGTGATCTTGTGGAAGAATAAGGTTGGGTATTAAAATGGCAATAGTCATTTTCCAAAACTTAAACTGAGAGGTTCAGTGCACACTGTAACATTTTCAAAGTCATTCCAGGAGCGTTATCTCACTCTAGGGATAGGAAAAGCGAGTCGTTTAGAGGAGGATAACTTGCAGTGGGCGATGCTGATTCTAGATCATTTCAGTACTATAGAAGATTTTTCGAGCGCATTCAGAGCTAAGTACTGATTTGATAATGCTCGGCGGAAATTGAGACTGGAATTGTTTGGACCACAGTGTTATAATAATAGCTGGGAAGGATACCGTAATTTTGAAGAACATCAGTTAAACAAACAACTATATTTCGATTAACCTTTTAATGAATTACATTTGATTGAAATACTTGTTTTGAGATTTCCAGGTAAGGTGAGAGAGCTGTTCATAGGTGAAAGATAGACACAAGTTCAACCATTGTGGGAGTATTTTTTTTTTGACCAATTAGGCTATTTGTCCGAGTCCAGAGCAAAAAGCGATATCAGAGTGGCTAGCAGGGTAGATGTAAGAGGAAACCAAAATGGGCAGGATAAGTATAAGAATAGGTTCCGAGATAATAGTAGAAATAACGGTAATGGTAACTGAAATTATGACAAAAGTATTTATGATACAGAGCATAGAAACAAAGATATAAGAAATAAGTGGGATTGGAACGAACCGAACAGATATAGTACGGTTCCACCCGATCGTAACAATAATGAGCTGATAAATGCTAGTAAAGGTAACTAGGGTAATAAATTTGGTACAACTTGGTAGTAGTGGAAAAAGGCCTGAACCAGAAGACTCAACCTATTTCTATGCTAGTTGTTCGAATAATAATGTCTTTGAGTATAAAAATGCTTTCTTAAGGTATAGAAGTGAACAAGCTGTTAGTGACGAACTTTTGGTAATAAGGAAGACACAGTGCGTGGTGTGTCCACCCTTATAGAAAGAGGAGCTGTAGACGAACAGGATTTTTGAATTTTGCTGGATATTGGCAGTCAAAATAGCCTATCGTCGAAAGAAATTTTGGTGAGATGCAAGCGTCAGTGGAAGTGCCCTACTATTCCAGTAAGTAAGGTACTGGTAGTGGGTTCAACAGGGAATAAAGGAAAGAAGGTCGAAGGCAAAGCCTTACTAACGTTCACGGTTTCTGGAACTACTTTACAACAACCTATGTTGGTAGTATCAGATATCAACATACGTGTTGCTAGGTATGGATTTGTTAGTGACTCATGAGGTACTGTTGCATTTGCCAAATGCAAGAATGAGAATAAATGATCATAGCCGACAGTTGTGAATTAAGTTGAATAAGAGTAGTTCGACTAAATGACCATAAGAGAATTTTAAGAGCTGGAATATCCAATTGGATAAAGGAATCGAGGTAATGGAGGAAGAAGAAACGTTGAGGTAGCTTTTAGTATGGTAAATACTGATTGGAAGAATATGATGAAAGAAAAGTGTTTAGAATCGAGTGGGTTAAACGAAAAGGAAGAAGAACAACTTGGGACAGTACTTGTGAGAAACAGTAGCTTTTAGTGACGAACCTGGTGCAATCAGGGGTACAAGTGTAAGTTAAACATAAAAGAACATATACCACTCTTTTTCCCAACCCCATTCCTCTCAGCATTCAAAATTAATAGAATGGTAAGTTGGGATATGACTGATAGACCTTTTTAAACAAGTTGTAGTAGTCAATAAGCCCAGTGGTGATTTTAGGCTTGTCCTGGCTGTTCGAACTGTAATTTGGATTTTTGAAATTGAGCGAAACTTATCTATTCCAATAGATGAAATGCTTCTAACACTGCAAGGTATCAGAGTTCACTTGATTAGACCACGCGATTTTGACAAGTCTCAAGAAAATAAATGGCACTTTTGTTTAACAGGAGATCTTACCATTTTCAGGTGTAACCTTTTAGTTTGAATGTATCTGTGGCTGAGTTCACAACAGCGTGTGATATAGCATTTGGAGATGACCTCTTAGGCAGAGTGTTTGTGTATGTAGATGACGTATGAATGTTTTAGAAAACGTTGGTAGAGCACATGAAGTTGATCGAAGAGATACTGCAAAGATTGGCACAGAACGATACAGTAGTTAAATTTTCTAAGGCGCATTTTGGATGTAGTGACATTAAGTTCTTAGCTCATTTAGTAAGTCTTAAGAGCATTTGGTCTGACCCAAAGAAATAAAAAGCTGTACGTGAATGTCCAGCACATAGAAATAAGAAACAACTCAAATCTTTCATCAGCATGGTAGGATACCATCGTCGTTATGTTTCAAGTCATATTGTGAATTGTATCAACCTTAATGCACTGTTGAAACTAAATGTACAGTGCTTATGGATTAAGCAATGTCGAACTGAGTGGAAAGCTATAGAAAACCAGTTATGTGAGGCACAAATTCTGGGATACCCAGATCTGAGTAAAGGGTTTTGTGTGGGCTGTTGATGCTTCAGATATGGAATTGACTGTCAAGTGTTACATGAGCAGGAAATGGATGGGGTTCAACAACTTATGATTCTGACTTTCTCTAGTAGAATGTTGAATGTGTGTGAGAAGAATTATTCTGAAACAGAAAGAAAGTTTAGCTGTATTCGGCAAGACTCGGCACAACCAGGAGCACCTCCGAAGATGTCCAACGTAGCTTTGGACGAAACGTCAGGGATAGAGGACTTCCATGGACTACAGCCATACAACACGGAAGAATTCTCGGGAGCTGAAACACCCGGTCGTGAGAGCCTTCATTGTTTGAAGGTACCCAATGCTTTGTCACACTTACCTGTAGGAACTGAAGGACATTTGAACTTTATAGAAATCGATAAGAAATTCACGATGTTCAGAGTTCAGTTATTAAAGTACGAGAGAGAGTTAAAGGGAGATGTAGTGCAAAATTGTGAAAAAAATCAAATTTTTTATATTGCATGATTTATTAGATTGATTCTTTAAGAAATACATAGCAAAGTTTCATAAGCTAAATCTGGCTGGAAATAAGTTTTAAAAAAGTTTTTTCGGTGTCTGTGCCTGCCACACACCTCTTTCTATGCTGTGATCCACACCTTCTACGCTCGAAATTTTTTGTACTTTAATTTTTCGTTTACACAATCTAAATGAACTGCAGATGAGTCTAGAAGGCTGTGAAAAAGATTATCTTTGCCTGGTTCTTTGTTTACAATGTAGGTTTTTTTTAATAGTACCTGGTACAAACTTATTTCAGTTTTTAGTGCTGCATATATCAAACCGTTTTCCTTGAAATGGGTCGTAACAGTGGACACACATTCAAAGAAGTTAGAAAATGCCAAATTTCATGTGTAAAAGATACAGGAAATTTACATAACAGCGTTACACCTGCTACTCCTGAATGTGAAGAACAATTTTCGATGAAGTCACTGAGTTCATCGGAGAAGAAAATTAGTGAAGGAATTGATACTGTTAACAGTGCCAAAGACGAGTTTTCCAGTTTATTTAGGTTAACTGACTCAGAAGTACTTGGCTGTATGATTAATGTTTCATATGCATGTGGTAATTGTGGGCCAAAGGACCTTAGATTGTACGATGACAGTAACTTCTGGTCACCGGGCTTATGTGAAAACTTTAGACAGGGTCAGATGAAGATATCGATGCCCAGGTCTCCACTAATCCGTTAGACAGTATGTAATTCGCTTAAGGATTAAGTGCCTACAGAGACTAGGCTTCCATCCAGATGCATTCGTACTGAAGGTACTCAGAAGCATCGGTGAAGTGTGACTGGACAACGTTCAGCCAACAGAAGAAAAAATGCAAAAGTTGGATAGGCAAAGGAGGCAGGGAAAGAGATTACTCCAGGAGGACAAGGATGAGAATAAAGATTATGGATATGGACAGCATTAATCACCAGAGGTATAGCAAAATTGTCAAAAATTGAAATAAAAATTTTAAATGCGAACTGCCATAAATTGCCTTTTTTTTTTAGCTATAATGTATCTTTTATCAGGCACAACAAGAGCTAACAATCTGAAATTTGGCACAGTTCTTAAGACTTACATACTGAATAATTATTGTACAGCATTTTTCCGTTATCTTTTCTCTGAGGAAAGTTATAAAATTTGCGAAAAACAGAGCAGTCCGAGATAACACAAAACTGAAAAATTAATTTCAAAGTAACTAGGGCAAACGAAAATCTGTTCCACAAAATTTATTAGCCTCTTGTGCACATGTAAACTGTGAAATTCCAGTTTTATTGCTTGATTAGTTTACGAGGAAAGGTACTTATAGAAACAATGATAATTAAAAATTGAAATACTTATAAAATGTATATTGACGCACATTTTGAAACAAAAATCCCACAGATTACCAGGCACTGCGTTGTGCATAATAACCTCAAGGTATAATATTTTAGCTGTAATAATTTTAGGGATATATATTTTTAAGTACAAGAATGCATTTTGCCCTACATCTGTCCTTAAGATAGTTAAATAAAAATTTATGAAGAGAACAACAAAATGACAGTTTAGTAAAGTAGTGCAGAGATTGTCCTGGGGAATAATACAATGTGTTGGATGATGCACTGGAAGTGTTATAAAGGAATTCTGTTTAATACCAGCAATAAGCGCGAAAATTAATGTGGTACTTTCTAAATGTGGTACTTTCTATGTAGTACTACCACACGACTCTGTGTTGCATTATGCTAACTACTTCAGCCCCATCTTACTCTATTATTTGCTCCTGAGAACGCGTACGCGTTATGCAGGTCTTTGAGTCACCCACGTCCATCTAGAAAGTATTTACTGAGGTTAACGAAGGCGATGTTGGCCTGATGTACTCGACGATGCCCTTTAGCTACACTGTCTAAGGATCGTCCTAAGAAACACCAAATTAAGATCAGCCTGAAGATACCTAAATAAGGTGAAATGCGTAGTTGATAAACAAAAAAACTAAAATTGCAACCAAGACTGTTTTCAACTAATACTCTTTGTAGAACCGAATTGGGATTCCATCCGGACCTGACGACCTATTTGTTCTAACCCTTTCAGTTGTTTACCTACGCCAGGAACGCTTAGTGCATCGTGAGTTCTCAAAGAGATTCCAAGAGATTGCTCGAGTGAAGACGGATTTCCAGTTACTTGTTATACAGTTCTTGCTTTTGGCTGACAGTGTATCTCCTTACTTCTAACTTGAGCTGATAGATGTACCCTGCTCAACGACCTGTTTATCCAATAGAGGGAATTACAAGACTTTTATAGACTGTTATCGCAAGAGAAATATCTTTGACTGTACAGACAATCCGCTAAAGCTATTTCCGTATGTGGTACAAAACAAGTGTGTGAGTGTGTTTTCTTCCGTTGTGAAGTTCAAAAACTCCCACCAATGTCCGAGTTTACAGATTTTAATCTGCATGACTCCATGTGCTTGTCTGTATTACGAACCAGAGGTGCAGATATTCTAAAATCGAAATGGGTAAAAATGTATAAAAATCAAAACTTAACACTGATTGCCTGCATCTAAAGTTCTTTGTAGTTTTGCTCATCGTATTAGCACTATATATTGTTCTTCTTTAGTGAAGTAATAAAAGTTACTGCTTTCGAGACTGCCGCGCGGGATTAGCCGAGTGGTCTGAGGCGCTGCAGTCATGGACTGTGCGGCTGATCCCGGCGGCGGTTCGAGTTCTCCCTCGGGCATGGGTGTGTGTGTTTGTCCTTAGGATAATTTAGGTTAAGTAGTGTGTAAACTTAGGGACTGATGACCTTAGCAGTTAAGTACCATAAGATTTCACACACATTTGAACATTTTATTGCTTTCGAAACTACATGAAAAGTTAAAAATAAACACCTAAAATAAAATCCTGTTTATAAAGTATGTTTAGAAAAATATGCCTCTTAAAAGTACGAGGGCGGTTCAGAAAGTAACCTCCGATTGGTCACAGTGCGGGTTGTGGGGGGAGTAGCGACGCCATCTGTGCGTTCACGCACTCAACAGGTCAGTCGGCATCAAGCCATGGTCGAGTGAACGTCGTACCTGCGCTAGTTTAGTTTTTGCGGCAGTTTGAAATGTGTGCTGCAATAGAAAACCCCGCCAAATGTGAAGTGCGTGCTGTCATAAGGTTTTTTACAGCCAAAGGATATTCTGCAACAGCTATTCGTCGTGAGCTTTGTGCCGTGTACGGACCAAGAGTTATGAGTGAAGGAGTTGTCTGTGAATGGGTACGTTTATTTAAAAGTGGACGAGAAAACGTTCATGATGAAGAGAGGAGTGGTAGACCATCATTGGTGACTGACGAACTCGTTCAGACAGTTGATGCAAAAGTTCGTGAAAATCGACGTTTCTCAATGTCGGAGTTGTCTACTGGTTTTCCACAGATTTCTAAGACTCTCTTGTACGAGATAGTGACAGCAAGATTGGGTTATCGTAAGTTCTGTGCACGATGGGTGCCCAAAATTGTTACCGACCACCACAAAACTCAAAGAATGGCCTCTGCATTAGACTTTCTGTCACGTTATGAGGACGAAGGAGAACCATTGTTTAACAGAATCGTGACCGGTGACGAAACCTGGATTAAGTACGTGAACCGTGAGACAAAAGAACAATCAAAGATGTGGGCACATTCAAATTCGCCTACCAAACCAAGAAAAGCCTCGCAAGATTTTTCTGCCAGAAAACTGATGGCAACGGTGTTTTGGGATGCCAAAGGGGTGTTGTTGGTTGAATTCATGGAACGTGGTACGACCATTAATCAAGACGTGTACTGTGAAACAATAAAAAAGTTACGACGGGCTACACAGAACAAACGCCGTGGTATGCTGACTTCCGGTATCGTTTTTTTGCACGATAACGCCCGTCCTCACTCTGCTCGCAGAACAACGGCCCTTCTTGAGTCCTTCAAGTGGGACGTTATCAACCATCCACCTTACAGCCCAGACCTGGCGCCAAGTGATTATCACCTCTTCATGCATTTGAAGAAATGGCTCGGGTCACAGCGGTTTGATGACGACGAAGAGCTCAAAGATGCGGTCACAGGCTGGCTCCAGGCACAAGCGGGTGATTTTTATGCAGAAGGAATTTCAAAGCTTGTGAAGAGATACGATAAGTGCCTCAATCGCTATGGAGACAATGTAGAAAAATAGTGCAAAGATGTAGTTGTAAGATGTATATATTAAAATATTTTTATTTAACTTGGTGTATTTTTTTAAATCAACCGGAGGTTACTTTCTGAACGGCCCTCGTAGTTGCGCTGTGTTGCAGACACGTCTTTCTAAGTTCCCCGCGTGCGTAGGCTTCGAAATATACACTCCTGGAAATTGAAATAAGAACACCGTGAATTCATTGTCCCAGGAAGGGGAAACTTTAGTGACACATTCCTGGGGTCAGATATATCACATGATCACACTGACAGAACCACAGGCACATAGACACAGGCAACAGAGCATGCACAATGTCGGCACTAGTACAGTGTATGTCCACCTTTCGCAGCAATGCAGGCTGCTATTCTCCCATGGAGACGATCGTAGAGATGCTGGATGTAGTCCTGTGGAACGGCTTGCCATGCCATTTCCACCTGGTGCCTCAGTTGGACCAGCGTTCGTGCTGGACGTGCAGACCGCGTGAGACGACGCTTCATCCAGTCCCAAACATGCTCAATGGGGGACAGATCCGGAGATCTTGCTGGCCAGGGTAGTTGACTTACACCTTCTAGAGCACGTTGGGTGGCACTGGATACATGCGGACGTGCATTGTCCTGTTGGAACAGCAAGTTCCCTTGCCGGTCTAGGAATGGTAGAACGATGGGTTCGATGACGGTTTGGATATACCGTGCACTATTCAGTGTCCCCTCGACGATCACCAGTGGTGTACGGCCAGTGTAGGAGATCGCTCCCCACACCATGATGCCGGGTGTTGGCCCTGTGTGCCTCGGTCGTATGCAGTCCTGATTGTGGCGCTATCCTGCACGGCGCCAAACACGCATACGACCATCATTGGCACCAAGGCAGAAGCGACTCTCATCGCTGAAGACGACACGTCTCCATTCGTCCCTCCATTCACGCCTGTCGCGACACCACTGGAGGCGGGCTGCACGATGTTGGGGCGTGAGCGGAAGACGGCCTAACGGTGTGCGGGACCGTAGCCCAGCTTCATGGAGACGGTTGCGAATGGTCCTCGCCGATACCCCAGGAGCAACAGTGTCCCTAATTTGCTGGGAGTGGCGGTGCGGTCCCCTACGGCACTGCGTAGGATCCTACGGTCTTGGCGTGCATCCGTGCGTCGCTGCGGTCCGGTCCCAGGTCGACGGGCACGTGCACCTTCCGCCGACCACTGGCGACAACATCGATGTACTGTGGAGACCTCACGCCCCACGTGTTGAGCAACTCGGCGGTACGTCCACCCGGCCTCCCGCATGCCCACTATACGCCTTCGCTCAAAGTCCGTCAACTGCACATACGGTTCACGTCCACGCTGTCGCGGCATGCTACCAGTGTTAAAGACTGCGATGGAGCTCCGTATGCCACGGCAAACTGGCTGACACTGACGGCGGCGGGGCACAAATGCTGTGCAGCTAGCGCCATTCGACGGCCAACACCGCGGTTCCTGGTGTGTCCGCTGCGCCGTGCGTGTGATCATTGCTTGTACAGCCCTCTCGCAGTGTCCGGAGCAAGTATGGTGGGTCTGACACACCGGTGTCAATGTGTACTTTTTTCCATTTCCAGGAGTGTAGCTGTCTCACTAACACATCTAATCCGAATATGGCAGTGGTGGGGCAAGCCAGAACTACTTATCTAAGGTCAAGAAATCCGACAACAACCCGGAGAACGGTGTGCTGACTATATGCCCCTCTTTACCACGTCCTATGACGCCGTTGGCAGAGGGTGACATGGCGGGTGGTCGGGTTCGGTTGGCCCGTTTTCGGCCAGATCGTGGAAATTTCACTTCACTTTTAACACGCGTGTGGCTATGTGAAATCAGAAGTAGTATCTAATACTGTTCCACTCACATCTCAGCCTGCCGACAATACGGAAATAATCGCTGTGCTGCACCTGCTGCAACTGAGAAATCTCAAACAGTTCTCATCAGATTATATTTAATGGCACTCCGCGCTTTTCCGATAACGGTTTGATTCTTGGCTTCTAAAATACCTAGCTCATGAAAGCAAATTAATATCCGAAAGGGAGTACAGAAGCAGTTCTCGGGAAGGACCACAGTGAGAATCGACAGCGCAGGTAACAGCTCCTGTCGGTGTTATTGTTACATTTCAGTCCGAAGACTGGTCTCAAGGCTAGTGTATACTGTTTCAATCGGAATACTGCGTCGGCAGCTACTGGTACTGCAGTGAGCATTGCCGGCTCTCTATCACGCGCCCTCGGGTTCGAATCCAAGCTAGGTCTGAATTTTCTACGGTCGGGCATGTGTTTGTGTTGTCTTCCTTATTTCATCCCCAGCGACGCACAAGTCACCAAAATGGGTCCTCTAAAAAGAGTTTCAGCAGCTGACCGAAAATCCCACAAGGGATCTCCAGTCCAAAAATGTTATGCATACATTTCGTTTTTTTCCCCATGAACTACAGCATACGTTTGAACTAGATTATTGTTTCGAACTTCCGTCTCCTTCTACATCTCTTAGCCCCCTTTTACACCCATCACCAAGCTGACTACTCCTTGATGCTGCAGGATGTATCCTGTCCGCTAATCCCTTCTTTAGAGAAGTTGTGCCATAAATTTTTTTTTATCCCACTTTAGATCCGGTAGCACCTCATTAGTTGTTCGATCTACCCATCTAGTATTCAGTATTACTGGTGTAGTACCATGTTTCAAAATTTTCTATTCTCTTCTTGTCTGAACTCCTTATCGTTTCTGTTCACTTCCTTACAAGCCTACATTCTTGACAAATACTTTCAGAAAAGCTTCATAACATTTAAACTTATCTTCAATGTTAAAAAATTTCTTTTTCCAGAAACTTGCTTTTTTTCTTTCCTAGACTGAATTTTATATCCTCTCCACTTCATCTGTCATGAGATACTTTGCTGGCTAAATAGTAGTCATCTACTACTTTTAGTATCTCATTTGCTACTCTGTGTAATTCCCTCAGCATCATCTGATTTAAATCTATCACATTCCACTACTCTTGTTTTGCTTTTGTTGATGTTGATCTTTTAGCTTATTTTCAAGACATCAGTGCCACTCAACTGCTCTTTCAAACCCTTTGCTATTTGTGACACAGTTACGATCCAATATGCAAAATTAAAAGTTTTTATTTGTTCACCCTCAACTATGGTCCCCTTTCCAAATTCTCCTTGTTTTACTTCACATGTACAGATTGAACAACGTCAGGGACAGGCAGTTACTCTCTCTCAGCTGGTTCTCTACCATTTGATCTCTTTCACGTTTTTAGACTTTTATAGATGCAGTCTGATTTTTCTACAAGATATAGATAGCCTTCCGGTCCCTTTATGTTATTCCTGATATATTCATAATATCAAAGAGTGTAGTCCAGTCAACATTCTCAAGAATCATCGTGAAATCTACAAATTGTGTAAACCTAAATTTGACTTTTTTAAACCTATCTTCTAAGATAAGTCGTAAATAATTGTTAACGAAATGAAAAACAAAGTACTTAAGATAAAACATCAACAATTTGAAAAAAAAAGACCATCAAATGTATTATCAAATAATGTGTCTAAAAGCAAGAACTGTAATGGATTAGAGAAACACTTGACACACCTTTGAATGGTGCTCGAAATCATGTACAGTAGCTGAGACCACCGAATGAAATTCCGCCAAACAAAATTAATATCCTCTAGTGCTCTTTACAATTCTAAGATTCTTAGTTAAACACTGAGCTTCATATTCTCAATCAGAGCCTCTTTAAATGTACATGATTTCGAGCATCATTCAAAGGCGGTTCAAATGTGTCGCTATAATAAACTTAATTTATTACTTTCAGACAAATCATTTCATAAAACATTTGAACGCTTCTTCAATTTTCTTTAATTTTTTTTTATTTTGAAATTTCGTTAAGAAAGCAAGAAATGAAATACGTTTGAATTTCGATCAGTATTGTGTTACTGCCAGGCAAATGTAGATCAATAGAAGGAAGAGAAGTTTAAATCTATGCTGTAATCTCGTATTTGTTAATACTTTATTTACAAAGGTTATAGCGTCCATCCACATAACTGAGTGGTCAGTTTGGGAGAATACCACACGAGAGGGCTGTGTTCAATGCTCGGCTTGGTCGGAGATTTTCTCCGCTTGGGGACTGGATGTTGTGCTATCTTCATCATCATGCCAGCCTCAACGATATGCAAATCACCGAAGTAGCGTTTAGTAAAAACGACTTGCACCAGACCACCGGTCTATCCGACGGGAAGCCCTAGATACACGACATTTCATTTCATAGGAAGCACCAGCTGTTCTACAAATATTTCCGTTTTCCCTCAAATCACAATTTAAGGTTTTCTCAATTAACCCTTTATTTGACACACACAGACGTGTAGTGAAGAAACAATGTTAAGTTACTCAAATTAGATGTATATTGCCAAGTGAACGACTTTTCAAGCAGTTTTTCAAAATATAATATGTTGCCTAGAAGTGTCATTGCCCGCTAAAGGCACTTAGTTGTTACCATACGAATACCACAATGTTGTTCCTGTGACTGAAAAAATGGTTTCTTTTTATATATCCTAAAACAATTCCCTTTCGGCACAAATTACAGAATAATTCCATATTTTCCACGTTCTTCATTCGAAATCCCCTGAGAGCCAAAGCCTACATCTTCACTTTTGTCTCATACTCTGGCCAGTGACCAAAACTGTCATATCGTACGTCATTCACTGGCACAGGAGCTGCTATTTTCTTCCCCTTCTAGAAGGCTTGACTATCCATTAGTCAAAGGCACGCTTCCTCGTCCCAGGGAAGATCAGTCCATTTGCAGTGTCCTAGGTAAGAATTTTCTAACACATATCCATCATAACTCACCTTCAAGACTTCCTCTTCCCTCTTGTAAGTAGTTCTAGTTGCTCAAGAACAGCAGTGCCATCATAAAATCGAATTACGATCACGTAATCTTACACGACGACTTCTAAAGACGCACACAACTTAGAAAATTTTCATCAGACACAACAGAAGTCACTGTATATGATGGCTTAAAAGTTGCTTGCAAGCACCGTTGCCCATCCAAGGAGGAAATTTGAAATATGTAGCAGGAAACATTGTGCACTTTTGATGTTGCTTGAGAGCAACATTGCGAAATGAATGGTTAAAGTCATTACTTTAAATGATAATTTTTTTACAAGCGTAGACCAGACGTTGGTCAATTTGTGACCTCATTTGTTCATTCCTCATCTTTCATTTGACTATGAAAATTTGGTCAAAAATCTATTGTGTGATCAAATTAAAAATGAAGTATATTAATTACACTGGTGAATTTCCATCAACTGAATCTTTCCATTACGCAACTAGACGTCACGCTGGTCAATTTCAACTGAATGTTTCCTTTGCACAACTAGACCCCACGCTGATCTCTTTGGTGCCATCTTTGTCTACTTCCCAGTCCTTACGGGGCCGTGACAATTCGTAAAAATTTTGCCTCGAACAACTAATTAAATTTTTCTTTATAACTCTGATTATTTTCGAGCCGTTAAATATTTTTTGCAAAACTAGACCTTACGCTGGATAGTTTGATACTCCGTCTGTCCATATCTCACTCTTCGCCTGCGGATGGAGATTCGGGCCAAAATCCATTGCCTAATTTCTTAAGTCTTGTTTTCGTTCAGCTCAAATATTTAACGAAGAAGGAGATCTTCTTCTTCCTGTTCTTCTTCCTTTCCTTAATCTTCTTCTTCTTCTCAGTCCTAAGTTTGGTGAGTAGCATTATGTCATCTGAGGTGCTTCCTCTGCATTACTGTCTTCTTGGTATGGTGATATGATAACCCGACCTGCTGTCATGAGTTGTCTCGTAAACTGTCTCTTGCTGTCTTCCCTGAACTTCGTCCTCAACAATGTTGGCTCACCAGTAGCTGTGAACACAAAGAACAATGAAGATACATTTTATTTTCTTTACTCTTTTCACAGAGCAGCTTTATTTTTTAATTCTTTGTAATACGTCGTTATTTGTCAGCCTGTCGGTCTATATTATTTATAGCGTCATGCCTACACTACAATTTAAAGAGTTTCATACTTACTATTTTCTCTGAGCAGTAGCTTGCTACACTCCACACAAAGATACAGATGAAGTATTTCTTCTATAGACCTTTATTTAGTTCGTTTGTTAAAGGGGCTGCCGGTTTGTTAAAAACCTTTTCGCGTTAGCAGTTGTTGGAACTATCAGTTTCTTATATCTTCCACCCGTTGAGATAATGTTGACCACGGCGATGTAAGATGTATGACTACATTTCCGTTAACTTTTTGTGCTTCGAGTATCACTCCTGATCAGCAAATTCAAAGACTTTATAATAATTCCAATCCTAAAGAAAGCAGGTGTTGACATGTCAAAATTACCGAACTATCAGTTTAACATGTCACAGCTGCAAAATACTAACGTGAATTCTTTACAGACGAATGGAAAAACTAGTAGAAGCCGATCTCGGGGAAGATCAGTTTGGATTCCGTAGAAATATCGGGACACGAGAGGCAATACTGACCCTACGACTTATCTTAGAAGCTAGATTAAGGAAAGGCAAACCTACGTTTCTAGCATTTGTAGACTTAGAGAAGCTTTTGACAATGTTGACTGGAAAACTCTTTCAAATTCTGAAGGTGGCAGGGTTAAAATACAGGGAGCGAAATGCTATTTACAATTTGTACAGAAACCAGATGGCAGTTATTAGAGTCGAGGGACATGAAAGGGAAGCAGTGGTTGGGAAGGGAGTTAGACAGGACTGTAGCCTCTCCCTGATGTTATTCAATTTGTATACTGAGCAAGCAGTGAAGGAAACAAAAGAAAAATTTGGAGTAGGTATTAAAAGCCATGGAGAAGAAATAAAAACTTTGAGGTTCACCGATGACATTGTAATTCTGTCAGAGACAGCAAAAGACTTGGAAGAGCAGTTGAACAGAATGGACAGTGTCTTGAAAGTTGGATATAAGATGAACATCAACAAAAGCAAAACGAGGATAATGGAATGTAGTCGATTTAAGTCGGGCGATGCTGAGGGAATTAGATTAGGAAAAGAGACACTTGAAGTAGTAAGGGTGTTTTGCTATTTGGGGAGCAAAATAACTGATGATGGTCGAAGTAGAGGATATAAAATGTAGACTGGCAATGGCAAGGAAAGCGTTTCTGAAGAAGAGAAATTTGTTAACATCGAGTATAGATTTAAGTGTCAGGCAGTCATTTCTGAAAGTATTTGTATGGAATGTAGTCATGTATGGAAGTGAAACATGGACGATAAATAGTTTGGACAAGAAGAGAATAGAAGTTATCGAAATGTGGTACTACAGAAGAATGTTGAAGATTAGATGGGTAGATCACATAACTAATGAGGGAGTATTGAATAGGATTGGGGAGAAGAGAAGTTTGTGGTACAACTTGACTAGAAGAAGGGATCGGTTGGTAGGACATGTTCTGAGGCATCAAGGGATCGCCAATTTAGTACTGGAGGGCAGCGTGGAGGGTAAAAATCGTAGAGGGAGACCAAGAGATGAAAACACTAAGCAGATTCAGAAGGATGTAGGTTGCAGTAGGTACTGGGAGATGAAGCTTGCACAGGATAGAGTAGCATGGAGAACTGCATCAAACCAGTCTCAGGACTGAAGACCACAACAACAGTCATTTCTAGCTTATACATAAACCTGTGACTTGTTAGTCAGTGCACAGTGGTACAGATTCTACTAACATACTGATTGCAGCACAGTATTCGAAAACATTAGAGAACGTTTCCAAGCCGAGTTACTATCTGTATCTATCTAGACTGTGCTCCTTCTGCATCTACAATGGACGCAATACCTGTCTCTATATGACAAGTAGTAATGTAAGTTATTTTTTACCTTCTTTTCCAAACAGTTGACATTGCTTGTTTTAGATCCTGATCTCTCGGGGAAAATTCACAAAGGTTGACGATCTCTAATTATTGTGTTATTTCTTGAAATGAGGAGTCTTACTTTTAACTTATCAGAGATAAAATGTGATTTTTTATACGCCACTATGCATGTTCTGGAAGAATCGTGTCCAGAGGTTACCAGTTCTGCCTCAAATGGCTCTGAGCACTATGGGACTTAACATCTGAGGGCATCAGTTCCCTAGAACTTAGAACTACTTCAACCTAACTAACCTAAGGACATCACACATATCCATACCCCAGGCAGCATTCGAACCTGCGACTGTAGCGGTCGCTCGGTTCCAGACTGAAGGGCCTAGAACCGCTCGGCCACAACGACCAGCGATATCAGTTCTGTCGAGTATTAATTTACGTCAACGTTTGTCGAAGATTATCTTATTTTTCCATGTGATTACAAGAGTCAAGTGCTGAAATTACTTTTTTGATGGATATAGTAACAAAATCATTAAGATAATTACGATAAGCCTATGAGATGACGCAAGCTTTAAACGAATGAGGTGAAAGATTCATTCAAACGATCTTCTTATCTGACACGTGACTGTCTCGTTAATTGCTATGACCACTGTAGAAAAATTTTGAACGAAAGAGCATGGGTAATATATCATTCTGAGAAAATTCCAGACAACTATTTTAATTTCTTCCATGTGGTTTTAGTTCTGTTCATATTCAACCCATGAGTTTTCTAAGTAGGCTGCCCAGTCATTGTTACAGTTAATCCATTCTCACTATCAGCCAGAAGGGAGTGCTACTTGAGAGCATAGTATGGGTTAATTGTGGTCTCTCAGTTCCATTCACGACCTTAAATTCCTAAAATAGGCATAACAACACTAGAGTTAATGGCAGAATTATCATGTCTGATACGAGGTGCCCTTCTGAGATTTTTACTTTTATTTCTCCCACGCAAGAAAAGACTAAAAAGGGCCTTTTAAAATTATATGAAAATAAGAATTTAAAAAATGGCTGAAATATTTACAGGGTTTGGAAAGTACTTTTATGTGCGCGAGTAAATGTGTTCTGCGTCCGAAAACTTTGTAACAAAACAAATATTATTATTTCTATTGCTCATTTCACAACAGTTTTTACTCTGTTGATGCCAAGAACCACAGCAACTTAAAATTGTAGAAAAGAAAGGAATAAAAGCAGTGTTTTGCTGTTACTGTTGCTGCCTACGAATT
Source organism: Schistocerca serialis cubense (assembly GCF_023864345.2). Taxonomy (NCBI): domain Eukaryota; kingdom Metazoa; phylum Arthropoda; class Insecta; order Orthoptera; family Acrididae; genus Schistocerca; species Schistocerca serialis. The sequence continues at coordinate 318,457,068 of NC_064641.1, read as the reverse complement.
CCATAGAAAGTGAGCACTAAAATCGCGGCAACGTTTTTTTTTTTTTTTTTTCAGTGCAACCAGAGTGTGGGTGGAACTACGAGCAGGAACAGGCTTCCCGTAAACGTCCCAGACATGATCTGTGGGTTTCAGACAGACGCAAGAAGCCAAGTTCTTTAAACTTTTTTGTGTAAGTGAAACTGCTGACTGAAACTGAACCTACTGCCTCGTTACTTATTTTTATCATTTCTACACTGACCTACGGAATTTTCCTTGGCAAAGACAACACAAAATTAACCGTTTCATCCCTTACCCACAATATACAAGCCCAAAGCAATCTGACTGCCCTACAATGACAACATGACTTCAAATAACTAACACAAAAGAATGCCCTGAATTTGAAGAAATCCTAACAATAATCCATACTTTTCATAAATCATTTACCTCACAGAAAATCTTCATAACACGAAATGCAGCAGTTACAGTCAAGCAGCAACTACAGTCAACTACAGTCAACTACAGTCAACTAAATAAAAAGATTCTTTTATAGACTTTAACTACTTGGAGGCATAGGGTTAGGAAAAGAAAGATTTTGTTGCAGAGTAAAAGATATATTTAGCCGATTTCACCTTATTCATGTGACATCCAGTTTCAAAAATTATATAGTCATCAATAATCCCAATATCCAAACATTACCAACTACATCCATCCTCATTTTACTATGCATGTCTTGCCAACATTGTGTCTCCATTCCATGAAAGACACGTCCAAGCCGTCCGTTCACTAACTGCTAGCTGCTAGTCCGAGGGCTCAGAGCACTGTCAGCGATACAGTCTATAGCGCTACCAGCATACAAACATATAAACAGGCTACTCACAGTCTCTACGTGCTGAACTGTGCGGTGGTTGTAAATACAATATGGCTATTTTGTGGTCAAGTTTAGTTGCCCAGAGGCCTGAAATGAAGGTCTCAAGCACCGACAACAGGATTTTTATGACTATGAATGATTCAGTTTGTGAAAGAAGGTACAGCACTCAGTCACAACTTGCGTTTATTATAGCAGATCTAGGTATCAGTCACTGAGTGGCCATCGTCTGCGCTAGAGGTAATACAGGAGCCAATTAAAATACAATCGCATACATGTTAACACCAAAGTGCAATTGTATAAGTTTCACAAAAAGTGGGTGGTACATACCAGCAGATAAAGTTAAAACATTTCGGGCATTATTTGGCATAGTCCCTCTGTAGCTATACACGTCAACAAACACAACTTGCGACTGACTGTTGTACAGCACCTTCTTTCACCAACTGAAGTAATTATGGTCGCTAAGCACTTCCAGATTCCAGATGGAGTCAAGTCTATAAGTTTGATCTGTGCATTCGAGGTTTCATGTTTGGCACATTGACATTTGTGTGTCGAACTAAAGTTATACCACTCCACGCACAGCCTCGAGTTAGAGGAAATGAGAAGTACAATATTAGACTCAGAATTTAAAAGAGCTTTGGACGACATAAGAATAAATAAAGCAGAAGGGATAAACAACATTCCATCAGAATATCTAAGGTCATTGGGGGGAATGGCAATAAAACCTCTATTCACGCTGGTGTGTAGAACGTATGAGTCTGTCGACATACCATCTGACTTTCGGAAAAAATATCATCCACACAATTCCAAAGACTGCAAGAGCTGACAGATGCGAGAATTATCTCACAATCAGCTTAACAGCTCATGCACCCAAGTTCCTTACAAGAATAATATACAGAAGAATGGAAAAGTAAATTGCGGATGTCTTAGATAACGTTCAGTTTTACGAAAGGTTAAGACACCAGAGAAGCAATTCTGACGTTGCGGCTGATAGTGGAAGCAAGACTACTGAAAAATCAAGATACGTTCATAGGACTTTTGGACCTGGAAAAAGCGTTCGATAATGTAATATGGTGGAAGGTGCTCGAAATTCTGAGAGAAATAAGCGTAAGGATAGGGAGAGATGGGTAATACAAAATATGAAAAGAGCCAAGAGGGAATAATAAGAGTGAACGCCCAAGAAAGAAGTGCTCGGATTAAAATGGTGCAAATGGTTGTGAGCATTATGGGACTCAACTGCTGAGGTCATTAGTCCCCTAGAACTTAGAACTAGTTAAACCTAACTAACCCTAGGACATCACAAACACCCATGCCCGAGGCAGGATTCGAACCTGCGACCGTAGCGGTCTTGCGGTTCCAGACTGCAGCGCCTTTAACCGCACGGCCACTTCGGCCGGCAGTGCTCGGATTAAAAAGGGTGTAAGAGAAGGATGTAGTCTTTCGCCCCCTCTGTTCAATCTGTACATCGAGGAAGTAATGATGGAAATAAAAGAAATGTTCACGAGTGGAATTAAAATTCAAGGCGAAAGAATAGCAATGATACGATTCGCTCATGACATTGCTATCCTGAGTGAAAGTGAAGAAAAGTTACGTGATGTGCTGAATGGAATGAACAGTCTAATAAGTACAGAATATGGATTGAGGGTAAATCGAAGAAAGACGAAGTAATGAGAAGTAGCACAAATGAGAATAGCCAAAAACGTATCAGGGTGGATGGTCAGGAAGTAGATGAAGTTGAGGAATTCTTCAACCTAGGCAGTAAAATAACCAATGACGGACAGAGCAGGGAGGACATCAAAAGTATGCAAGCACTGGCGATAAGGGCATTCCTGGCCAAGAGAAGTCTACTAGTATAAAACGTTGGCATTAATTTGAGGAAGAAATTTCTGAGAATGAACGCTTGGAATGCAGCATTTTATAGCCGTGAAACAAGGACTGTGGGAAAACCGGAACACAAGAGAATCGAAGCGTTTGAGACGTGGTGCTACAGACGAATGTTAAAAGTTGGATGTACTGATAAGGTAAGGAATGAGGGGGATCTGCGCAGAAACGGAGAATATGTGCATACACTGACAAGGAGACGGGATACGATGATAGGACATCAGGTAATGACGTCCATGGTATTAGAAGGAGCTGTAGAGAGCAAAAAGTGTGGAGAAAGACAGAGACTGGAACACATCCAGCAAATACTTGAGGACATAGATTGCAAGTGCTACTCTGAGATGAAGAGGTTGGCGCAGGAGAGGAACTCGTGGCGGGCCGCATCAAAGCAGTCAGAAGACTGATGTCAAAAGAGGTATGTATATATGATGGAGCATCAGGAAGCACATACCAAGGAATTCATATTATTTCTTTTCGGCACGTGACGATTTTGAGAGACTCAGCACATAAAAGGACAGGTTAAATGAATCCCACACCACAAATCTCATGTATACTAGGTTTCCATTCTACGATATGAGTCACCTCTTTGTAAAGACAAGCAATTTCCCTATATTTCTAGTTACGGCTGTGGACTGTGGGAGAGTGTTTACTGAAGAACTTCTCTAAAATAATTCTGTACGCCAATAACAGAACTTATTTTCGAAATTTCGTTGTTTTTGTAGCCATCGACTTACTACTCGATTAGGGTCAACTGCTCTCTTTATGTTGGATGAAAAATGAAAGAAAAAAATTAAAAGTAAACACGTTAACTTTTGCCACTGGAATAAATATGAAACATTTATGAAGCTGCATACACCCTCCAAACTAACTGGTGACAGTCGTTTGTCATTACTTCATCGCTGTCTTTTTACAATACTGAGCATTTTATTCCACGTCATCTGGTCGACTCTTTCCTGTAAGTACACAAATAACAAGAAAAACATTTGGAAAGGTAGTGAAGTTGTAATATCTTCTCGTATACCTAATTCTGCTTCCTGAGCCGGACTTCTCCTTTAATTGTTGGAGGGGTCGTTCGTCTATGGAGCTGGATGACAATCCGTCTGTTTTGTGCGAAAAGCATTTCGCTTCTTTTTTATGTATGAAGTATCTTTAGGAGTATGTAATAAATGTTTGTTGTGTATGTAGTAAATGCTTTATATAGTAATTCCATATAAGTTAGTATATTCACTTTGGTTTTGTTGCCTTGTTCTTAAGCAGAAACAACGTTTTGCAGTGCAAGTTCGGTAAAGCTAAACTACTCTTTAGTCCTAATTGCTATTTTGTGATATTATTCCGCCGGCCACGTGTGGCCGAGCGGTTCAAGGCGCTTCAGTCTGGAGCTGCGCGACCGCTACGGTCGCAGGTTCGAATCCTGCCTCGGGCATGGATGTGTGTGATGTCCTTAGGTTAGTCAGGTTTAAGTAGTTCTAAGTTCTAGGGGACTGATGATCTCAGATGTTAAGTCCCATAGTGCTCAGAGCCATTTGAACCGTTTTTTAAATATTATTCCGTATGTATCGTCCAGGAGCCGTAATTAGTTGGCGTGCGCACATCAGAAACCTTGTTTTGGTTATTACATCCATTGAATACTTCACTGCCACCGTGCGCAGGATGTGTGGGTTTACTGTATAGGATGTTACCAGCTGTCACAATATGTTTTTCTTGGTCTTTTGTTTGTGTTGTGGTGTATGTCTGTAGTTGAATATTCGTTTTTGTTATCTGCGTACGTTGTTGTGTACGGTGGGGCCTGCTCCTTGGAAATAATGTGAACTTCTTCCCGCGTCTGTGGTCGGAGGTTAAGTTGTTATTTACTCTGGTTGTTTACTGTTTCTCCGATTATTATTGCTTTGTGGCTAACATAATTAGTGAGTTGTTAGTTACGTTGATTTGCTCATTTATTAGTTTGTTGTCCATTGCAATGGGTTTTTGTATGTGAAATACAAAAAAAATGACTATTTTTTAACGCTTCTCGTAACAGCGAAAACTTGTACTCATCATGTGTATAGTACTCCATTTATGCATTTGACCTCCATACCCTCAGGTCTAGGCCCCACTCTGCTTATTATCGCATAGCTGACCTTGCCGTTATTCATCCTGTATTTAGGCCATTGAAACCTTCGTATATGAAACGGACAACTGTGTATTTCCAATAGCCCTTCATTCTTCTTGTATTTAAGACGCTGAAAATTTTGCATGTAAACGGACACCAGAGCATTGCTCTAGTGTCTCAGAACTTCTGCTCACTTTTTATGATTCATTCACACGCGACCAGTGCCAATTCATTCTTTATGGATGCCGATAATGATCGTACTCTTATCTCCCTCTTCGGCTATCTATCGATCCATTATCCAGTGTCCTAACCTCTAAGCAATTACAGTCTCGCATTGACAGCCGTACTTTTCACGGTCACTAGGCCAGCTGCCGTGCCGCCTGTGCTCCAGAGTTCGAAGACGTTTTGTAGCGTCAGTACATTGTTTCACTTAATTAATTGGTTACATTACACTCACTACATCTCCTCGTACTGAATACTGTGCCTTCACCTCGTCAGATGAGACGCAACCGTTGGGACACTGGACTTTTGTTCAACTGGAATGGGGTTCGGGTCTAAGTAGGGCAGATTGTCCATCCATATTATAAATCAGTTCACACGAATCCCAGACGATTCATTAAACAACGTCTTGTATAATTTCTAGACCTGTACCCATATTCGTCTTTGCTCCATAACTATTGGCCAAGCGGGCTGCGACGACAAGTCTACACTTCTTTGCTATGGTTATCACCTATGGATATCCATCACATTTGAATTCATACTCAACACTGGCCAAGTCTTCCAGTCCGATATGAAAGTACGTAATACGACTTCGTGGAGATTTTTTGTCGATAAAGTTAATACCCGGAAGAGAAGGTAAAGTCATCAATAACTGTTGTTAGTTAAAATCCAGTTCTTTAGTGTCCTCCCGCAAGAGAAAAATCAATAGTGTTTGCCAAATAGACAGTAGTATTTCACTGGACGAGGGAACAATATTAACCAAAGTTCCAGCCTCTTCGCCTCGTTGTTTGGGAATACGAAGGGAGGAAAGTTAAAAATAGTGAATGCTTTCTTTCAGAACAAATTGTACGTTGCGGATAGTGACATATTCAGGTCATAACACTAGATTATCTTCTACTGGCAAGAGCAATGAGCGCTTGAGCGCTAACCGTACGTTTCACTTGTTTAGCCCGCGGCAGTACTAGAGCAAGGAACAAATTGATGCTCATGTTTTCATCTATCGCCAGTGGTGGCTAATACTTCTGAAATAAAGGGACGCTAGTTCCCAGACAGAGAAAATTCTGAAAGAGTTTGTGGAATTCAAACTTCAGTTAACATTGCTGTTGCAGATACCTGCCAGCCAAAAATTCAAAATAATCAGTAGTGTTGTATCGCCCGACGTTTTATGAAGAAATTCCATGAACACGTCCTTTCCGCAAATATTAAGTAAAACACAATGATACCTGCAGTTATTATTGAGGAAAACGTGGCAGCAGTTGTACATAAGCTATGATTAAGAGGTCACTACAAGTTTTGAACAGCACAGCCAAACTTATCATCAATGGTAGCAGTCTTCTTAGGACACGTCAACGTAGACTTAACGGACAAATCCCGTTGATTGTGGGATGGCAGAGAAATGATCAGTGGAAATCAAAAACAGAATACGGAATGTCTGGGCCGGACTGTGCTTGTTCGCCGGCTGAAACTCAATTCAAAGACTGGATTGCTCGTATGGTTGAAGAGCCGCTCGTGAAGGTGTTGGTGGACACAAGCGCGAGCTCTGTTGACGCTGGCGCTTACTTCCGTGTGGTTCCCTGGAGGTATTTTCGTCAGTCATAGAGTTATTAAACACCAACTTGAGTTCCAAGTCTCTTCGCCCCACCCCCTACACCTAAATATGGAAAGCGTGGACGAAATCGGTACGGCTGTACTGAAGGCATTTTTTGTGGAGAATCAGGCTTTACTCTGTGGATATGCAGATGTACTGCACTGTGGTGTGGCGGTTCGTCCAACTAGATGCCAAAATTAATTTCTTGCGTGCTTGCTGACAGTTGCACGTCCTCTGTTTCACTGTTTGTGGCATTTCTACTTGCGGTACGGAGGTTCCCAGATCTGAAGTAGTTCGCTTAAGGCCTGTAGTGTGACGGAGTACCACTGCCGCCGCCCCCCCCCCCCTTATTGTAGCCGCCATCTTAGTGAAATATTGATATTGCAGCGGCAGTTTTAAATTGATTTTCTATACGGACATAAAAGTACTGTAGTAGTTGTGATCTTCAATCCAGAGTGGTTTGATGCAGCTCTCCAAGCTACTCTATCGTATGCAAGATTCTTCATCTCCAAGTAACTACTGCAACCTACTGATACAATTCCTCATTGTTTTCCTATGGAATATCGTCTCAGGTGTATGACTGGATTCGTGATTTCCTATCTGAAAGGTCACAGTTCGCAGTAACTGACAGGACGCCACCTCGTGAAATGAAAGTGATGAGCGTGACTATACAAGTAAAGTGATGTAGACCTGCTATTTCTAATATGTATAAGCTATTTAGCAGGCAACCAGAACATTTCTCTTAGGTTTGTGGCCGATAGTGCTGTTGTCTAGTATACTCCTCATAAGAGCAATGCAAGCTGTAAAATGATGTTGAAAATATACACTGAAGACCCAAAGAAATTGGTACACCAGCTTAATATCGTGAGCACGCAGAAGTGCCGCAAAACGACGTGGCATGGGCTCGACTAATGTCTGAGGTAGCCCTGGACGGAACAGACACGATGAATCCTGCAGGGCTGTCCATAAACCCGTAATAGTACGAGGGACTGGAGATCTTTTCTGTAATGCATGTTGCAAGACATCCCAGATATGCTCAATAACGTTCATGTTTGGAGAGTTTGGTGGTCAGCTAAATTGTTTAAGCTCAGAAGAATGTTCCTGGAGCCACTCTGTAGCAATTCTGAACGTGTGGCGTGTAGCTGTGTCCTGCTGGAATTGGCCAAGTCCGTCGGAAGTCACAATGGACATGAAGGGATGCAGCTGATCAGACAGGATTGCTTACATAGGTGTCACCTGTCAGCGTCGTATCTAGCCGTATCAGGTGTCCCATATCACTCCAACTGCACACGGCCCATACCATTACAGAGCCTCCACCAGCTTGAACAGTCCCCTGCTTACACGCAGGGGCCACGGACTCATGCGGTTGTCTCCATACCCGTCCGTACACGTGTATACCCTCGATACAATTTGAGCGAGACCCGTCCGACCAGGCAACATGTTTCCCGTCTTCCGCAGTCCTTTGTCAGTGTTGACGGGCCCAGACGAGAAGTAAAGCTGTGTCTCGTCCAGTCATCAAGAGTACGCGAGTGGGCCTTAGGCTCCGAAAGCCCATGGTTCGCGCGCTGACACTTGTTGATGGCCCAGCATTGAAATCTGTAGCAATTAGCGGAAGGGTTGCACTTCTGTCACTTTGAACGATTCTTTTCAGTCGTCGTTGGTCCCGATCTTGCAGGATCTTTTTCGGACCGCAGCGATGTAGGAGATTTGATGTTTTATCGGATTCCTGATGTTCACAGTACACATGTGAAATGAGCGTACAGGACAATCCCCACTTCATCGCTACTTCGGAGATGCTGTGTCCCATCGCTCGTGTGCCGACTATAACACCACGTTCAAACTCTTAAATCTTGGTAACTTGCCATTGTAGCAGCAGTAACCGATCTAAAAACTGTGCCAGGCACTGGTTGTCTTACATAGGCGTTGCCGACCGCAGCGCTGTGTTCTGCCTGTTTACATATCTCTGTATTTGAATACGCATGCATATATCAGTTTCTTTGGCGATTCAGTGTATCTTCATGGTGCAAAACGTGGCAGATGACCTAAACAATGAAATGTGTGAGGCTCTTCACATGATTACTAAGGTGGTTTCGTTCAGCTTCGAGATATCGATAAGTAAAGCAAATTTGAGGGCTATAGAGTTAACGAAAATCCTAGAGGTTACAAATATAAATAACGGAACTGGGAAACATGGCATGATGTGACCAACGTGAAACAAATTTTGGGTTATTGACACAATCGTTAGGAGACCAAAGAAGCGTACAAAGGAGACTGACAGCACTGCGGTTGTTCGACCTCTTCTGGTATTGCTGACCACTGTCCAACCATTAAGTAAGGGGTTTTGATGGACATCTAAAGCTTTGAAAGAAGGCCCCAGATTTTTTAGTATAAAGAATGAGGGGAGATGGTGTTGTGGACGTTTTTCTTGTTTTCCCTTGAGGTTTGTGGGAGGAGGGGACAGGGGGACGAATTGGGGACGCAATATTAAAACAAACGCTTTTTCGATGCAGTACAATATGGTGGTCTTGCGGTAGCGTTCTCGCTTCCCGCGCACGCGGTCCCGGGTTAGATTGTGTCCGCCTAGGCGGGCCTCATGACGCTACGGTCAGTTCCAGTACAGCACTCATGGCTGCCGCATCGCGGTCGCGAAGTATGGCCGAGGCAGCTCCAGGCAAGTTTTATAGTCTGACGATAATTTACGGATTTGTAGTTTTAGCTTGACGATGTCCGTTATGGACAAACGGTAGTTACTGTTATTCTGAATAAGGTTGGATTATCCCGACTGAAACCTAGGTAAATTCTAGGTGTACGGTGCAACTGAGGCTGTTGATTATTAAAATTAAATTAATTTCCAAGAAGTGTTCGAATGTACCACTGAATATTCCTGCAAAATTATATCAATGGCCGAACAATATTCAGGAGAGATTAAGTCACATACAGTTCAGCGAAATTCGCTAGAGATAGAGATGAAATTTGTGGACAAATACGTGTGAAATATTTTAAGTGTATGTAAATGAGCGCCACGCGGGATTAGCCGAGAGGTCTAGGGCGCTGCAGTCATGGACTGTGCGGCTGGTCCCGGCGGAGGTCGAGTCCTCCCTCGGGCATGGGTGTATGTGTGTGTTCTTAGGATAATTTAGGTTAAGTAGTGTTTAAGCTTATGGACTGATGACCTTCGCAGTTAAGTCCCATAAGATTTCACACACATTTGAACATTTTGTAAATGAGTGTACATGGACGGAACTGCGAATAAAGAATACAAATAACCTCAGAGGTCGGACAACCACAGCTAAAAAATTTATACATAATGTGAAGGGCAACAGTCATGCATGGTTCACATCAGATGCCCATATGCTGTTTCATCAAATTTTTTCCGAGGAGTGACATGTTTTTATGCGCACTTGCAGCTTGGAAGTCGGGCAAACGAAGTATTAGTTCTGTGAGAACATTGTTTTACTGTCTACTTTGTTCGGTAGGTTATGTTGACTATTAGCGCTTTTACTTATGGCTGGTCGGGGTGGCCGAGCGATTCTAGGCGCTACAGGCTGGAACCGCGCGACCACTACGTTCGCAGGTTCGAATCCTGCCTCGGGCATGGCTGTGTGTGATTTCCTTAGGTTGGTTAGGTTTAAGTAGTTCTAAGTTCTAGGGGACTGCTGACCTCAGAAGTTAAGTCCCATAGTGTCAGAGCCATTTTTTTTACTTATGTACTTCCATTCTGTTTGCATATATGACTTGATATACCTCCAGGGTATGAAACTGCTCGTCTTACAGTGAAAACACAATAATCAGCTATTGCGAATTTGGAAATTTACTCAGTTTAATACAGACTGTTTTACCATCTCTGACTTTAAATTGTTTGGTTGTCCTTCGCATTATATGAGTAAAGAGTTTCTCCTATACCAGTGGGTCGATTTCAGCCAAGCGGAAGTAAATAAGCGGGGCTGAGATGAATGGGGACTACATGAGCCGCATATGGGGACATCCAATGACATAATTGATTTTAATAAAAAATTAACTTTTATGGCCCGGTACCATGTAACAAGTATACTGGAAACAGCGAAACTAGACAAGTTTTCAAAAGCTGCTATCTTCATCATCTATTTGTGACGAGTCGTCTGTAGGGTAGCAGTGAGCGAGAGGTTCTCTGCTGCAGGTTGGCGATAGGGCGGGCGAAGAAGGTGGACAGTGGCGAATAGAGGCTGACGGTTGCAGGGTGGTTAAGTGGCAGCGAGGCGACGTCCCTGTTTGCAGGTTGGACACTCAGGAAGCAGTCGTTGGTTCATGGCCCTGCGAAGGCAGTGTCATAGAATCCCCGACTGACACAGGCTGCGTGTCATTGGATGACTGGGCTGTGAGAACTTGCTGACGGATTGAACCTGCTGGTTTAAATCGCGTTTCCGCATACTGACAGTTTCGGAGCGATGTTAATGACGTAGCAAGGCGTAACTGGTATGTTAGTTGGTCATAAGGTAGGAATCCGTATGTCTCCCTTTTAGTGACATGCCGAAGTGCTGGCTGCAGAAGCCATATCTGCTGACGGTGTATGAGCTGGCAGGATACTGGCCAACGATCTGTGGCTACGTTTTGGCTTCTGGCTGGAGTCCCAGCCGCCATTGTCTGGGCCGTTACATTTCCTCCCCCCTTAGATTAACTTTGGTCCTCCGGATTCCTATTTTGTTAGATGTGTAAAGGTCTGTTACATTCAGACTATCAGTGTTTCTTCGCTTCTCGAACAACTTTTCGACGTATCCTCGTTTTCATTTTATTTTGCACTAGATACAGTACCTTACTCCTACAACGCTTAGGCACTGAATTTTTGCGCCACTGTTTGCTTTTGTCCACTACTTCTTTTCTTTCACTGTGGTTCTATCAGTTTCACTGGTGCTGGCATGACTGGATTGGAACCATAGCTTAAGGGCAGGATATGGGCAACTCTACGTTTGAGATGGAAGTACAGAACGCTTATTATGACAAAATTACACAAACAACTGATGTGCTAGTCCCTATGGTTATGAATCAGAGGCGTCGTTCGCTTCGATTTTTTCTTAGATGATCTAGTATCACTGTTGGTACCGAGTACATCCAGTGTCACCCTCCCATCTGCAAAAATTTGGTTTCCACTTGTACTGCTCCCCGTGGGGCGTTTGGTCACATAGTTGCATGACTCAGGTACGGTGGGTATTTGCTTTGCGGGGCAAAAAGTGATTGTCCCGTCTCGTTACTGCAATGACTCTACGATGGAGAGTAGTACTTCCTTACATCCCTCATCATGTTAAATGACTGAATTGATAGATAACACATTCGTTATAAATTATCTTCAACCCTTAAAGTTACGTGCCAAAGTGTATCCCCCTTGTACTCAATCATTCTCACTTACCATAAATTTACTTCCTATTTGTCAATTTTTGTATCAACTAGTGATAAATTAAAACAAATTATTTAAATGAGACTCGCTAGAGTTCTATCGATTGTTCTCCAAATTATTACGTATTGCAGATGTTCCCAGTGGACCTTTCTCACAAAAATAATACAATGTGGAGTAAATCCAATACCCGATAACCAATGAGTAAATACAATCCTAAAAATCGTAAGACCACTTCATGGCCTTGAGATGTAAGGGCGTGCTGGAACTATTTCATGTACATCCACGGCCATTGTTTTATGTCTACGTGTTTTCTTTACGCAGTTCTCTTCCTCCTGAAGCAATCGCTAGCAATATTGAGGCAGAGTCTCCATTTCGCCTTGATGGTTGGTTTGTGGGATTAAAGGGACCAGACTGCCACGGTCATCGGTCCCTTTTTCCAAGTACTAAAAACACCCACAGAGAATAAAACGATCAACAGAAAAGAGCACAGACGATACAGAACAAGAGAAACTGAGACAAAGACCAGGCAAAAACGAACTAAAATCACACAGAGTGTGACGGTGGTTGGCCGACCACAGAAACAAAAAAAGGAAAAGCCAACCACTTAAAACACATTACAATAAACAGTTTAAAACCGGAGGCCAGAATCAACACAAAACAATAAAATAAAACAAACACTCAGATTAAAGAATAAAAACCCCCTGCCCTAATAAAACGCAAAACCAAGGCAGTCATAACAGGGTCATCAGATAAAATGGCAGGGAGCGCATCAGGCAGCGCAAACATCTGCCTGACCACAGCCAAAAGGGGGCAGGCCAACAAAATGTGGGCCACTGTCAAAGCCACCCCGCAGCGACACACAGGAGGGTCCTCCCGGCGCAGTAAGTAACTGTGTGTCAGCCGGGAGTGGCCAATGTGGAGCCAACAAAGGACGACTGAGTCCTTGCGGTTGGCTCGCATGGATGACCGCCACACAATCGTCGTCTCCTTAATGGCACGGAGTTTATTGGGCGTGATCCGATCGCGCCATTCAGCGTCCCAAAGCGCCAAAACATTTCGGCGGAGGACTGCCCGCAAATCAGCCTCTGGGAGGCCAACATCCAGAGACGGTTGTCTCGTGGCCTCTTTCGCCAGGCGGTCAACATGTTCATTGCCCGGAATACCGACATGACCGGGGGTTCACACAAAGACCACAGAGCGGCCGCAACGCGCAAGAGTATGCAGGGACTCATGGATAGCCATCACCAGACGAGAACGAGGAAAACACTGGTCGAGAGCTCGTAAACCGCTCAGGGAATCGCTACAGATATCGAAGGACTCACCTGAGCAGGAGTGGATATACTCTAGTGCTCGAAATATGGCGACCAGCTCAGCAGTGTAAACGCTGCAGCCAGCCGCCAAGGACCGTCGTTCGGAATGGTCCCCTAGAGTTAGCGCATACCCGACACGACCAGCAACCATCGAACCGTCGGTGTAAACAATTCCAGAGCCCGGATACGTGGCCAGGATGGAATAAAAGCGGCGGCGGAAGGTCTCTGGAGGGACTGAGTCCTTCGAGCCCTGTGCCAAGTCGAGCCGAAGGCAAGGGCGAGGAACACACCATGGGGGGTGTACGCAGGGGTGCCCGGAAAGGAGGTGGAACAGGGAAAAATCCAAGCCCGCAGAGAAGCTCCTCGACGCGTACGGCGATCGGACAACCTGACCGGGGCCGCGGTCTGGCAGACGGACGACTGACTGCGGGAACAGGACACGGTAAGTTGGATGCCCGGGAAAGCTAAAAACATGGGCAGCATAAGCAGCCAGTAATTGTTGGCGTCGTAACCGCAGTGGAGGGACACCTGCCTCAACAAGGATGCTGTCCACAGGGCTGGTGCGGAAGGCACCAGTGGCAAGGCGGATCCCACTGTGTAGTATTGGGTCCAGCACCTGCAACGCAGAGGGGGATGCTGAGCCATAAGCCAGGCTCCCATAATCCAAGCGGGACTGGATTAACGCCTGGTAGAGCCGCAACAGGGTAGATCGGTCGGCGCCCCAGCGAGTGTGGCTCAAGCATCTCAGAGCGTTGAGATGCCGCCAACACGCCTGTTTAAGCTGCCGGATATGAGGCAGCCAAGTCAACCAGGCATCGAAAACCACCCCCAAAAACCTGTGTGATTCCACCACTGAAAGAAGTTCGCCGGCAAGATGAAGCCGCGGCTCCGGGTGTACAGTGCGTCGCCGGCAGAAATGCATAACGCAGGTCTTGGCTGCCGAAAACTGGAACCCATGAGCTACAGCCCAAGACTGCGCCTTGCGGATAGCATCCTGTAGCTGACGTTCAACGACTGCAATGCCAGGAGAGCTGTAATAAAGGCAGAAGTCGTCAGCATACAGGGAAGCAGAGACAGAATTTCCCACGGCCGCAGCGAGCCCGTTAATGGCTATTAAAAATAGGCAGACACTTAAAACAGAACCCTGTGGCACACCGTTCTCCTGGACGTGGGTGGAACTATATGAGGCTGCGGCTTGCACGCGGAAGGTACGATACGACAGAAAATTTCTGATAAAGATCGGCAGAGGGCCCCGAAGACCCCATCCATGAAGCGTAGAAAGGATGAGATGACGCCATGCCGTATCGTACGCCTTCTACATGTCGAAAAAGACAGCGACCAGGTGCTGACGGCGGGCAAAGGCAGTATGGATGGCCGACTCCTGGCTCACCAGATTGTCGGCGGCGGAGCGGCCTTTACGGAACCCACCCTGAGATGGAGCCAGAATGCCCCGAGACTCCAGTACCCAAGACAAGCGCCGGCTCACCATCCGTTCGAGAAGCTTGCAAAGAACGTTGGTGAGGCTAATGGGGCTGTAGCTGTCCACCTCCAAAGGGTTCTTGCCTGGTTTCAGAATGGGGATAACGATACTTGCCCGCCATTGCGACGGAAACTCAGCCTCGACCCAAATACGGTTGTAAAGGTCGAGGAGCCGTAGCTGGCAGTCCACTGAGTGGTGTTTCAGCATCTGGCAGTGGATGCTATCTGGTCCAGGAGCGGTATCAGGGCAAGTGGCAAGGGCACTGCGGAATTCCCACCCACTGAATGGAACATTGTACGATTCTGAATGGTGGGTGCGAAACAAAAGGCTCCGACGTTCCATCCGCTCTTTAATGGAGCGGAAGGCCAGGGGGTAATTCGCAGAAGCGGAACTCGTAGCAAAATGCTCTGCCAAGCGGCTTGCAATGACGCTGGAGTCTGTACAAACTGCTCCATTCAGTGAGAGCGCAGGGACGCTGGCAGGGGTCCTATAGCCGTAGACGCGTCGAATCTTGGCCCAGACCTGCGATGGAGTGACATGGAGGCCAATGGTGGACACATACCGCTCCCAGCACTCCTTCTTGCCTTGGCGGATAAGGAGGCGGGCCTGCGCACGCAGCCGTTTGAAGGCGATAAGGTGGTCGATGGAGGGATGTCGCTTGTGACGCTGGAGCGCCCGCCGGCGATCTCTAATCGCTTCAGCGATCTCAGGCGACCACCAAGGCACAGCCCTCCACCGAGGGGACCCAGAAGAACGGGGAATGGCAGATTCGGCGGCAGTAACGATGCCGGTGGTGACCGATTGAACCACCACATCAATGTCATCAGTAGAGAGAGGCTCAATAGCGGCAGTGGAGGAGAACAAGTCCCAGTCAGCCTTATTCATAGCCCATCTGCTAGGGCGCCCAGAAGAGTGACGCTGTGGTAGCGACAAAGATCGGAAAGTGGTCATTACCACACAAGTCGTCAAGCACACTTCATTGGACAGACGGTAAGAGGCTAGGGCTACAGATAGAAAGGTCAAGGGCGGAGTATGTGCCATGCGCCACACTGAAGTGAGTGAAGGCACCATCATTTAACAGCGAGAGATCGAGCTGCGACAATAAATGCTCAACGATGGCGCCTCGACCTGTTGCCACTGACCCACCCCACAAAGGGTTATGGGCGTTGAAGTCGCCCAATAGCAAGAAAGGTGGCGGCAATTGGGCTACCAGTGCAGCCAGGACATGCTGCGAGACATCACCATCCGGTGGAAGGTAAAGACTGCAGACGGTAACAGCCTGTGGCATCCACACCCGTACAGCGACAGCCTCTAAAGGTGTCTGGAGAGGGACAGACTCGCTGTGCAGAGTGTGAAGGACATATATACAGACGCCACCAGACACCCTTTCATAAGCTGCTCGGTTCTTATAATAACCCCGATAGCCACGGAGGGCTGGGGTTCGCATTGCTGGAAATCAAGTTTCCTGCAGAGCAATGCAGAAGAAAGGGTGAAGGCTGATAAGTTGGCGGAGCTCAGCTAGATGGTGGAAGAAACCGCTGCAGTTCCACTGGAGGATGGTGTTGTCCATGGCCGGGAAAGGCGTGACGGGACAGGGAAGGCAGATTACGCCGCTGGGTCACCTGCTGCCTCCGATTGAGCACCTGCGCTAGTGCTATTCATGGCGTCTGAGGGACCAGAGAGATCGAGGTCCTCAGCGGACGCCAGAACCTCTACCTCGTCCTCAGACGCAGAGCCGGAAGGTTCCGGTGGGGTGGCTGCCACCGCGAGTTCCTTGGGCTTAGAGCTCTTCTTTGATTTCTCACGCTGCTCCTTGGGTTTAACTGGCTGGGAGGGCTTCACCGATTCAGTCTCCGGGACTGAGGAGGATCGTGAAGCCCGCCGACCAGCTGATTGTGGGCACTTACGCCACTGTCGGTCGTCAGCCTTCCCACTGGTGGAAACCTGGGAAGGGAGAGACCCAAGGGACCCCTTGCGAGCGTGAGAAGCCGAAGAAGTTGGACATTTCGCCGGCTTAGAAGCGGGGACCGACGTCCCCGATGGGTGGGATGGTGGTGCTCCTGAGGTAGGTGGCCCAGGAGCAGCCCGGTGGGTAGAGCCCCCCACTGGCAAGGGGGCAGGAGGAGTTGTACCACTCATCGATCCGGCCGCAAGTCGCGAAACTGATGGGGGCGAGCACAGGTGTTGTAGCAGCGGCGTAGGAAGATGTCATTCTCACTGGATGTAATCGGTCGTATTTCCTTTTGGCCTCAGTATAAGTCAGGCGGTCCAGGGTCTTATATTCCATGATTTTGCGCTCTTTCTGGAACATTCTGCAGTCTGGCGAGCAAGGTGAATGGTGCTCCCCGCAGTTGACGCAGATGGGAGGCGGGGCACATGGAGTATCGGGATGAGATGGGCGTCCGCAATCTCGACATGTGCGGCTGGAAGTGCAGCGGGAAGACATATGGCCGAACTTCCAGCACTTTAAGCATCGCATCGGGGGAGGGATATAGGGCTTGACGTCACATCGGTAGACCATCACCTTGACCTTTTCCGGTAACGTATCACCCTCGAAGGCCAAGATGAAGGCACCGGTAGCAACCTGATTGTCCCTCGGACCCCGATGAACGCGCCGGACGAAATGAACACCTCTACGTTCTAAGTTGGCGCGCAGCTCGTCATCAGACTGCAAAAGGAGGTCCCTATGGAAAATAACACCCTGGACCATATTTAAACTCTTATGTGGTGTAATAGTAACGTTAACATCCAACTTGTCACAAGCAAGTAACCTGCGTGACTGGGCGGAGGATGCCGTTTGTATCAGTACTGACCCAGAGCGCATTTTAGACAAGCCCTCCACCTCCCCAAACTTGTCCTCTAAATGCTCGACGAAGAACTGAGGCTTTGTGGAGAGAAAAGACTCAACATCAGCTCTCGTGCAAACTAAGAATCGGGGCGAATAACTGTTACCTCCATCCTGAGACTTACGCTCTTCCCACGGCGTGGCCAGGGAGGGGAACGTTTTCGGATTGTATTTCTGAGCATTAAATTGAGCCCGAGAACGCTTAGAGACCGCTGGCGGCTGGCCGCCAGCGAGAGATGATGTACCACGCTTCATTGCGGGTCATCCGCCCTGATGCCACCTACTCCGACCAAGGGCCCTCCCCACGGGCGCCACCCAGCCACAGCAAAGGCCACCTGGCAGGATGGCCGTTGCCGGAAGTCCCGATACTCCAGGAGGATAGGCATCTACTCCTTGGCATACATGGAGAGTTAACGGCGCAGGCATCAGTAGAGCGATCCCTGTGTGGTCAGGGGGCTACAACCAAGAGGGTACATGGCGGCCCCACCACAACGGACTGGCTACCGTGCAGGATCTTAGGTGCAAAAATGTCCAAGGTCGTCGTCGCAGTTATAAGAAACACTGCAGAGTGAAGCATGGTAATCGCACCCAGGGACGTATCCTCACCCAAGAGATCGAAAACGAGCGGGACACCATTGCAACGACGAGAAAGCCGGCTAAAGGTCTAATTGCACGATGGATACAGTGCACCATGTAAGGCGCCCTTCCCCAATTGGCTCGCTCTTCGGAATAATTTAGAAAGATGGAGGTCAAACCCGAGAGGGGACCATCACATAAGGCCGAAACATGTGAGAGTCCTTTTAGTCGCCTCTTACGACAGGCAGGAATACCGTGGGGCTATTCTAACCCCCGAACCCGCAGGGGGTATTTCGCCTTGAAACAGGTGAAATATACTCTTATAGAAAATCTTGGTTCGAATCGGGAGTCTTATTTTAACATTAACAGTGACTGTCGTTTCGACTATGTGACAGGGTCCATGGTACTGTGGGACTAACTTCTTTGTTTCTTCACTTCGGAAAGTGAGTTTTAGGTAACGTAATCCAGACGCCATATCCCTTTCACCCTTTTAGTAAATTTGCGAACAGAGGATACTTCCTCCTCCTTGACATCAAAAAGTGACGGCATTTTCCGACCAGAAACGACCCCATATGGCGGAAGACATGTCTTTTTGCGGATTTTCGAAATTTCCGCACTTCACTTACAACATACTGCAATTTCTTTTTTTTTTCATTCATCAATCTTCTGACTGGTTTATGGGGCTCGCTACGATTGCCCCCTCTGTACCCGTCTCTTCTTACCAGAGTACCACTTACAGCCTACCGCCCTCATTATTTGCTCGATGTATTCGTATCCCTGTCTTCTTATAAATTTTGTACCCTCTGTAGCTTCCTCTAGTACGTGGAAGATATTTCCTGATCTCTTAACAGATGTCTTATCATCCTGTCCCTTCTTCTACTTACTGTTTTCCATATATTCCTTTCCTTGTCGGTTCTGCGGAGAACTTCCTGATTTCTTATTTTGTTAGTGCACATAATTTTCAAGCTGCAGCACCACATCTCAAATGCTTAGATTCCCATATTCTCCAGTTTTCCCACTCTCCATGATTCACTACCACACAAATTAGTGGTCCAAAGTGATATTCTCAGAAATTTATTCCTCACAGTAAGGCCTCTGTTTGATACTAGTAGACTTTTCTTGGGCAGGAATGCTCTCTTTGCCTGTGCTAGTTTGTAGTTTTTTCCTCTTTGCTCCGTCTATCAAGGGTTGCTTTGCTGCCTAGTTAGCAGAATTCCTTAACTGCCTCTACTACGTGATCCCATATTCTGATCTTAAGTTTCTCGCTGTTCTTATTTTTGATACTTCTCATAACATCCGTCTTCGTTTGATTTACTTTCACTGTCAATCCGTATTCTGTCCTTTGATTAACTCTCATTACCAATCCATATTCTGTACTCATTTGACTGTTCATTCTAATCAAAAAAATCCCGTAATTCTTCCACACTTTCGCCTAGGATAGCAATGTCATCAGCGAATCTTATTATTGATATCCTCCCAATTTGAATATTGATCCCACTTTTGATTCTCTCTTCTAAATCCGCCATTGCTTCTTCGATGTACTTATTGAACAACAGGGGCGAAGACTGCATCCCTGAATTTCTCTCTTTTTAATGCGAGCACTTCGTTCTTAGTCTTCCAGTCTTATTGTTCCCTCTCGTTTCTTGTACATATTGTGTATTACCCGTATTGCTTTTCCTTATTTTTCTCTGAATTTTGAACTTCTTGTACAAATTACATTGCCGAACGCTTTTTCCAGGGTGACGTCCTATGAACGTATCTTGATTTTTCTTCAATCTTTTGCCCATTAAGGACCGCAACGTCAGAACTGCCTGTATGGTGCCTTTATCTCTCCTAAATCCAAACTAATCGTCATCTAACACATCCTCAATTTTCGTTTACATTATTCTGTATGTTACTCTTGTTAGCAAATGTGGATGCATGAGTTGTTAAGCTGATTGTGCGTTGATTCTCGCACTTTTCAGCTGTTGCTGTCTTCGAAATTGTGTGGATGATGTTTTTCCGAAAGTCTACTGGTAAATGGCCAATCTTATACTGGCTACACATTAAACGAATAATCGTTTCGTTGCCACTGCCACAAATGGTTTTAGAAATTCTCACTGTTATCTGTTCCCTGTACCTTTTTTGATCTTAAGTCATCCAAAGTTCTTTTAAATTCCGACTCTTATACTGGACTGCAAATATCTTTTCTGTTGACTCATGTTTCTATCTTTTGTGAAGTCATCAAACTCCTCTTTCCCCTCATAAAGGCTTTCAGTGTATTCTTTCCGCCTATCAACATCTACATCGATACTCTAGAAGCCACCGTACGGTGCCTGACGAGGGGTACCATGTACCACTCTAATCATTCCCTCTCCTGTTCCACTCTCAAAGAGAGTGGGAAAAACGACTATCTATATTCCTCCGTATGAGCCCTACTTTCTCGTATACCATATCTCGGTCCGTAATCGCAATGTATGTTGCCGACTGTAGAATCGTTCGGCATTCAGGATCAAATGCCGGTTCTCTAAATTTTCTCCATTGTGTCCCTCAAAAAGAACGTCGCCTTCCCTCCAGAGATTTCTATTTGAGTTCCCGAAGGATCTCCGTAACACTTACGTGTTGTTCGAACCTGGCAGTAGCAAATATAGCAGACCGCCTCTGAATTGCTTCAATGTCCTTCTTCAATCAGATTTGGTACGGATCCCAAACACTCGAGCAGTACTCAAGAATAGGCCGCACCAGCGTCCTGTGTATGGTCTCCTTTAAATGTGAACCACATTTTCCTAAAATTTTCCCAATAAACCGAAGTCGTCCATTGGCCTTCCCTATCACAGTTCTCCAATGCTCGTTCCATTTCATATCTGTTTACAACGTTACGACCAGATATTTAAACGACTTCGCTGTGTCAAGCATGACATTACTAATACTGTACCCGAAAATTACACCTTTGTTCTTCCTATCGTACCTTCGTTAACAGCCTGCAGTGGGGCAACGTGTCTACTGATTTCCGGAAATGTAGAAATATGGAATCTGCCTGTTGCCCTTCGCCCATATTTCGCAGTTTATCAGGTGAGAAAAATGCAATCTGAGTTCTGCACGAGCTTCGGCTCTCTCCTCTGCATTTAACAGTGGAATTCCCATTGTATTCTTAATGATACCGCCCTTCCTCTTAATTTCACCAAAGATTGTTTTGATTTATCTATATGCTGAGTCAGTCTTTCCCAGAAAAATTTCTTTTTCGATTTCTTCACAGTTTTATGTAGTTATTTCGCCTTAGCTTCCCTGAACTTCCCATTTATTTCATTCCGAAGTGATCTGAAAGTCAGAATTCACTGACGTTTCTGTACTTTCTTCTTTCGTCGAGGAACTGAAGTATTTCATCTGTTACATATTGTTTCTTTGCAGTTACCTTCCTTGCACTTATGGTTTTGTTTCCAGCTTCTGTGATTGTCCTTCCTAGAGATGTCCGTTCGCCTTCCACTGAACTGCCTACTGTGCTGTTCATTGGAGCATTATCTGTAGTTTCAGAGAACTTCAAGCGTCTCTCTTCATTTCATACTACTTCCTTATCCCACTTCTTGGCGGATTGATTGTTTCTGGCTAGTCTCTTAAACTTCGGCCTACTCTGCATCGGTACTAAATAGTAACCAGATTCTACGTCTACTCCTCGGTAAGCCTTACGTTCCAATATCTGATATCGGAATCCCCTGCCTGAGCATGACGTAATCTAAATGAAGTCTTCCAGTATGTCCTGGCCTTTTCCAACTATCCAACTGATTCTTGAACAGTGTTCGCTATTATTATCTGAAACTGATTGCAGATCTCAATTAGCCTTTCTGCTATCTCTTACCAACTACCGAGTTCATATTCTTCCGTAGCCCTACTTCTACACCTTCCGCCACAACCGCATTTCAATTTCCCATAAATATTAGATTTTCATCTCCTTTTATGGACTGAATTAGCCTTTCAACATCCTGATATATCTCGTTGTTTTGATATTCTGCTTGCAGCGTCGGCACATGTACCTCAACTATTGTTGCTGGTGTTGATTTGCTGTCGATTCTGGTGATAACCACTCCATCTCTGCCCTACTTTCCCATTCGTAACGAATTCTAGTTGTATTATACCATTGTCAGCTGTTGCTGATGTTACCTTACACACATCTGGTCAATAACCCTTGTCTTCTCTCCATTTCACTTCACTGACACCTCCCTCCCCCCCCCCCCCCCTATTTATAGACTGACCCTTAGCATTTCCCTTTCCAGATTTTCTAGCTTTCCTACCACATTCAAACTTCTGACATTCTATGCTGCGTCTCGTAGAACGTTGGCTTTGCTTTGCTTATTCAATCATTTTCTCATGGTCGTCTCCCCTTGGCAGTCCCCACCAGGAAATCAGAATGGGTATTAATCTGGAATCTGTTGCCAATGGAGAAATCATCATGACACTTATCCAATTACAGGCCACATTTTTTTTTTTGTGGTTTTAGGGCGCACAACTTCAATGGTCATTAGCGCCCTTACTACGTTAAGAATGCACCACGAGGCACAAGTTTAAAACAACAACTAAAAGGGAAAACACGATAAAAGACAGACTGATAGGCAGAGGATTAAAAAACAGCATCATCAAATGTCCTTAGAGAAGTGTGTCAAATTGATAAAACGAAGGACACGAGCAGCTGCTCGTGGGTCATCTGCTAGAATGGCATCTAAAGCACATGGCAGGTTAAGATTGAGACGCAGTGTGTTGAAATCCGGACAGGACAGTAAAATGTGGCGGACCGTCAGCAATTGCCCACATGGGCAGAACGGCGCCGGCGCAGCCGTCAGCAGATGGCGATGGCTGAACCGGCAGTGTCCAATGCGTAACCGGGCCAAAACGACCTCCTCCCGCCGAGAAGGGCGGGAGGAGGACGCCCAAGCCGCGGGAAGAGGTTTCAAGGCCCGAAGCTTGTTGTCTAAGTGCAGCCCAATCGGCATGCCACAGCGATAAAATGCGCCGACAAATGACCCTGCTACAGTCTGAGGAAGGGACACAACAAGAAGCTGTCCGAGGCTGGAGGACCGCAGCCTTGGCCGCGGCATCTGCAGCTTCGTTCCCAGGGATACCGACATGGCCAGGGACCCACATAAAGCTAACCGGAGAACCGACGTCCACCAGCTGCTGAAGAGAGCGTTGGATCCGGTGCACGAAAGGATCAACTGGATACGGATCACTGAGGCTCTGGATGGCGCTCAGGGAATCGGAGCAGATGACATAAGCAGAATGTCGGTGGCGGCAGATGTAAAGAACAGCCTGGTAGAGGGCAAAGAGCTCAGCTGTGAAGACCGAACAATGGCCATGGAGCAGGTATTTGAAACTTTGTGCCCCGACAATAAAAGAACACCCGACCCCGTCATTGGTATTTGAGCCATCTGTATAAATGAAGGTCCGATTGATGAACTTTGAACGAAGTACAACAATACGGGAGTGGTAGACCGAACCGGGGGTAACCTCTTTTGGGAGCGAGCTGAGGTCAAGGTGAACGCGGACCTGAGCCTGGAGCCAAGGTGGCGTGTGGCTCTCGCCCACTCGAAAGGTTGCAGGGAGTGAAAAATTAAGGTGTTGAAGGAGGCGACGAAAGCGAACTCCAGGGGGTAGCAGGGCAGAGATATACAACCCGTATTGACGGTCGAGAGAGTCGTCAAAAAAGGAGCGATAAGACGGTTGGTCGGGCATTGACAGTAGCCGACAGGCATACCAACAAAGCAGTATATCGCGCCGGTAGGTGAGTGGCAATTCGCCAGCGTCAGCATGAAGACACTCTACGGGACTAGTATAAAACGCTCCGATCGCAAGTCGTAAACCCCAATGTTGTATGGAGTTGAGGCGGCGTAAGATGGATGGCCATGCAGAGGAGTATACGAAGCTCCCATAATCCAGCTTGGAGCGGACGATCGACCGATATAGACGAAACAGGACGGTTCGATCCGCTCCCCACGACATACCACTGAGAACACGGAGGACATTTAAAGAACGGGTACAACGGGCAGCCAAATATGACACATGTGGAGACCAGCTAAGTTTCCTGTCAAATGTAAGACCTAAAAATTTTGTTGTCTCCACGATTGGGAGAGCAACGGGACCGAGTCGTAAGGACGGTGGGAGAAACTCTTTGTAGCGCCAGACGTTAATACAGACCGTCTTCTCGGCAGAAAAACGGAAGCCATTGGCGACACTCCAGGAGTAAAGACGGTCAAGAGAACGCTGAAGACAGCGCTCCAGGACACGTGTACACTGCGCGCTGCAATAGATGGTAAAATCGTCCACGAAAAGGGAGCCTGATACATCAGCTGGGAGGCAATCCATTATTGCATTGATCGCGATGGCGAAGAGAGCGACGCTCAAAACTGAGCCCTGTGGCACCCCATTCTCCTGGCAAAAGGTGTCTGACAGGACAGAACCCACACGTACCCGAACCGTCGATCCATTAAAAAAGAACGAATAAAAAGAGGGAGGCGACCGCGAAGGCCCCAAGTATGCATGGTGCGGAGAATGCCCGCCCTCCAACAGGTGTCGTAAGCCTTCTCCAAATCAAAGAACACAGCCGCAGTCGGGCGCTTCCGCAAGAAGTTATTCATAATGAAGGTCGACAAGGTAACCAGATGGTCAACAGCAGAGCGGCGCCCACGAAATCCACATTGTACATTGGTAAGTAGGCGTCGAGACTCGAGCAGCCAAACCAATCGAGAGTTAACCATTCGCTCCATCACTTTACAGACACAGCTGGTAAGCGAGATGGGTCGATAACTGGAAGGCAAGTGCTTGTCCTTCCCTGGCTTAGGAATCGGGACAACAATAGACTCGCACCAGCATGCGGGAACATGTCCCTCAATCCAGATGCGATTGTAAGTACGAAGAAGAAAACCTTTACCCTCAGGAGAAAGGTTCTTCAGCATCTGAATATGAATAGAATCAGGCCCTGGAGCGGAGGACCGTGATCGGCCAAGTGCGTTTTCGAGTTCCCGCATGGTGAATGGGGCATTATAACTTTCACGATTCGAGGAGCGGAAGTTAGGTGGCCTAGCCTCCTCTGCCTGTTTGCGGGGGAGGAAGGCAGGGTGGTAATGAGCGGAGCTCGAAACCTCGGCGAAAAAGCGGCCGAAGGCATTGGAGACATCCTCAGGGGCCACAAGGACGTCATTCGCGACCGTCAAGCCAGAAACTGGTGAGTGGACCTTAGTGCCAGATAGCCGGCGCAGGCCACCCCAGACAACAGAAGGAGGAGTAAAACTGTTGAAGGTGCTTGTGAAAGCAGCCCAGCTGGCTTTCTTGCTTTCTTTAATAATACGACGACACTGAGCACGTAATCATTTATAATTGATACAATTCGCCACTGTAGGATGGCGTTTAAAGGTGCGTAAAGCACGTCGACGAGCACGTAAAGCGTCTCTACATGCTGCAGTCCACCAGGGGACCGGTACGCGACGTGGAGAAGAAGTAGGGTGAGGGATGGAATATTCAGCAGCAGGGAGAATGACTTCCGTGAGGTGTGCGACCTGACGATCGCAGCTTGTGAAGGTTTGATCCTGAAAGGTCGCCCTGGAAGAGAAGAGCCCCCAGTCTGCCTTGGAGATGGTCCAACTAGAGGAGCATGGAGAGGGGGTATGCTGCAGGAGATGGATAACACACAGGAAGTGGTCGCTCGAATATGTATCAGAAAGTGCATACCACTCAAACCGGCGTGCAAGTTGGGGAGTACATATAGAAAGGTCTAAATGGGAATAGGTGTGAGATGTGTCCGAAAGAAAAGTACGGACGCCAGTATTGAGGCAGACAAGGTTGAGCTGGTTGAAAAGGTCTGCTAACAGGGAGCCCCTCGGGCAGGATGCTGGAGAGCCCCAAAGGGGATGGTGGGCATTGAAGTCTCCAGTTAACAAAAATGGTGCAGGTAGCTGAGCAATAAGTTGCATCATGTCTGCCCTGGTAACGGCAGATGACGATGGAGTGTAAATGGTACAAATGGAAAATGTAAAAGTGGGGAGAGTAATGCGGATGGCAACTGCCTGCAGGCTGGTGTGCAACGTGATGGGATCATAGTAAATATCATCCCGGACCAGCAACATAACCCCTCCATGAGCCGGGATAACTACCACAGGGGGTAGGTCAAAACGCACAGAGGTGTAGTGTGCCAAGGCAATTTGATTGCATGGGCGTAGCTTCGTTTCCTGGAGGGCTGCGACGAGCGGACGGTGCAAGCGGAGCAGCAACTTCAAGTCCTCTCGATTGGAGCGAATGCTGCGAATATTCCAGTGAATAAGTGCCATCGTAAGAAAAGGAAGATAAAAGAAGGGGTCACCTCGAAGGCCGCGGAGGGCCTGGCTTCGAGCGAGCACTGCCGCCGCTATCAGTAGGCGGACCGTCTTCGTCCATTGGGTCTATAGGTTCATCGGCCATCTTGGGAAGATGGCCGGGAGGGGGAGCTTCCTCCGCCGGTGAACGGCCAGATGTTCGGCTACCAGCGGTGCGGCCAGGCGAAACGGATGACAGCCTGGGGCGGCAACCGCTGGGTGGCGCAGGAGAAGAAATGCGCCGTGGCGGAGAAGGAGAACTGTGCTTCGTAGGAGCCTTCTTGGAAGGACGTTTGGTGGAAGTACCGGTCGAAGGCTGGGAGGTCGAGGTACGTAGGAAGTCCGCACGGGACGGTTCCTTCTTAAAGGCCCGTGCATCTGACTTCTGGGTCTTCATCTTGGCAGTAGCTGATGAAGGTGCTTGTGTCTGAGGGGTGACGGGAGGAAGAGGAGACGTCGACCGGGCGATCTTAGCACTGGCCGAACGGACGACCGTGGTGCTGAAGGTCAGATCGCATGTCTGGGTTGCCACCTCCCTGGTAGTCCGAGGAGAGGCGAGGACAGTACTGTATTTCCCCGCTGGGAGCAGCGTGGGCTTCCTACTGGCCAATAGCTTGCGAGCAGCCGAGGTGGACACTTTCTCTTTGACCCGAATTTCTTGGATACAGCGTTCTTCCTTATAGACAGGACAGTCGCGGGAGGATGCGGCATGGTCACCCTGACAGTTCACACAACGAGGAGACGGAGGTGGACAGTCACCCTCATGGGCATCCCTGCCACAAGTGACACATTTAACCGCATTGGAACAAGACTGTCGAGTGTGATTGAAACGCTGACACTGGTAACAGCGCGTAGGTGTCGGGACATAGGGGCCAACAGAAATAACCTCGTAGCCCGCCTTGATGCGCGATGGCAGCTTAACACTATCGAAGGTCAAGAAAAGTGTCCGGGGCGGTACAAGGTCATTGTTGACCTTTTTCATGACCCTATGGACAGCCGTCACGCCCTGCTAAGCGAGGAAAGATCGAATCTCCTCGTCAGTCAGTCCGTCGAGGGAGCTAGTATAGACCACACCACGAGACGAATTCAAAGTTCGGTGAGCCTCCACCCGCACAGGGAACGTGTACAGGAGTGTGGCCTGAAGCAGTTTTTGTGCCTGAAAGGCGCTCTCAGTTTCTAGTAATAAGGTACCGTTACGCAACCTGGTACAAGATTTGACAGATCCGGCTATGGCATCTACACCCTTCTGGATAACGAAAGGGTTGACAGAGGAAAAATCCTTTCCGTCCTCAGATCGAGAAACGACGAGGAACTGTGGGGCAGGCGGTAGTACTTTTGTCACTGATGGCTGGTCACATTTCCGTTTTTGGGCAGAAGTCGAGACAGATGGAGTGAAATCCATTGCGGAGGAATCCCCAATGATTGCCAGCGTCTCCGATGGCGCGCTCCTTCCTTGTGGGGACCCTCTCAGAGGGCACTCCCGCCTTAGGTGAATGTTTACACCTCAGGTCACACCTCCCGAGAACCAGACGGAGGGACCAACCGGCATGGTCAGAAGGTATCAGCTCAGGCAATCACCCCCCCCCGGGCCTGGCCTTTACCAGGGGGTACGCGCGTGCCTTACATGTCTACCCAGGGTGGGGAATTACGCGTTACCCCATCACCGGCTACGCGTGCGAACGCGTGGGTCGGCCTTCAGGCACGCACAGGGAGGAAGGAAGAAGAGGAAAAGGAGGAGAGAGAGGGAGGGAGAGGACAGACTGTCTCAAACGCCGAGGCGGAGACCAGAGAAGGCAAGGAGAAGAAGGCAATGAGAAGGCAAGGAGAAGAAGGCAATGAGAAGGCAAGGAGAAGAAGGCAAGGGAAAGAGTAAGGAAGACAGTGAGGTGGTAAAGAGCAAAGAAAGGATCCAACCAAAGGAAGGAAGAAACGAGAAGTGAAAAACCAAAAAGACCACAAATATAGGTCGTGAAACCGTCCGTCTCCGGACGCAGGCGCTAACTACCCCCTTGAGGGGGATGGACTCCTTTTAGTCGCCTCTTACGACAGGCAGGAATACCTCGGGCCTATTCTAACCCCCAAACCAGCAGGGGGACATGCCACATGTCCTGTGGATACACGTTATGTGTCTTCAATGGAATAGTTTCCATTGCCATCCTAATGCTGCTAGAGGTAGGTTCCACCTCAAGGACAAGAAAGTGTCGTGAACTTCCGTTCGCTCCTCCACCCTCTTTGAAAAGGCCGTGAGGAGGGTGATTCCTTACACCCGAAGTCTAATCATTGCTAATGATTTTTCTTCAAAATTTAACCATTGGCGAAGTTCGAAATTGGGACCGAGGACTTCTCATTACCAGTCAAAGACATTACACCTCACTTGGACCACAGGTGCAAGGGGTGTCCCAATAATTGTGTCTACTACTTGCACAGTTCTTAGCATTTTACTCATGGTTGGTCTCCCATTCGTCTACGGTGAAGAGCACTAGTTCCTAGCTTCGACAAAGCTATTTAAACGATTCAGACGTAAATTTTGTGCCTTGGTCTGTTATTACACCTTCTGATGAGCCGAATTTCAATAGCCAATGGTTAAAGAAAGCCTGAGCCACTGTGTGTTACTGTTGGATTGATAGGGCGATCATGGCTAAGTAACGTAAGAAATGTTCAGTTATAGTTAACACCTATCGGTTTCCTGCTGATGTTTATGGAAATGGGTGAAGGACGTCATCACCGATCCCTTGAAAAGGTTTCTGTCCCTCAGGCAGTTTTTACAATGGGCTTTGCTGTCGATTAACCTAGGCTCTTTGAGCGCAAGCGATGCAGTTCTTTATGTAGCGATCAACATATTGTTTCCTCTGCATCCACCTGTAATCTTCCGCATTACGGTATTCCCCGTCTCGTCGTTCACCGTGGGCGCTAAGATGATATCATGGAATTGCTCAGTACTTCGTCCTGTAACCAGGCTGGAACAACGATATGGCGACCGCATTGTTTTTGCTTGAAAGGCATTCCATTATCAGAACTGAACTGTGTGTTTTTGTTTACCCTTAACAAAAAATGGTTCAAATGGCTCTGAGCACTATAGGACTTAACATCTATGATCATCATTCCCCTAGAACTTAGAACTACTTAAACCTAACTAACCTAAGTACATCACACAACACACAGTCATCACGGGGCAGAGAAAATCCATGACCTCGCCGGGAATCGAGCACGGGAAGCGAGAACGCTACCGCACGACCACGAGCTGCAGACTTACCCTTACCAATCGAGGTCAGTGGCCTGAGCTCTGCGCCATGCGTCTATACTTATTCTGATGGAATCTACAGAAAGTACTTTGCTGCTTAATAGGTCAACGTTACCACGAGACTTGCCTGGACGATCCACTACCTCGAAATTGAATTCGCTAAGATTTAAGGACCAATGGAGTAGCCAACTGTTTTGATCCTTCGATCATAGAAGCCATTTTAGTGCTGTGTGATTTGTTATGAACTTAAGAGGCCTCACGTATTAGATAACGAAAATGCGTGACTCAAAAATTAGCGCCAGCATATTCTTTTATACAGTTCGATAGTTTTTCTTCTGCTTTATTCAGTTGCCTGGAAGCATAGGCCGTGGGGTATCCCATCCACCTCTTGGTTCAGAACATATCTGTAGGCACGTTTGACAAGACAAGATAAACTGGTTTTGATAATCTGAGAAAATTGAACAGGACTCGTGTTAGTAATTACTTCATTGAAACACTTCTTGACAATCTGAGTCCAGTTAAATGCTACACTGTTTTTAGCAAATGCAGAGGGATCTTGCTATCTCTGCTCATTTTGGAATGTACAATACTGGCCATTAAAATT
Organism: Schistocerca serialis cubense; assembly: GCF_023864345.2. Classification (NCBI taxonomy): domain Eukaryota; kingdom Metazoa; phylum Arthropoda; class Insecta; order Orthoptera; family Acrididae; genus Schistocerca; species Schistocerca serialis. The sequence goes on along the minus strand of NC_064641.1, from coordinate 318,426,711 downwards.
GCTACACCACGAAGATGACGTGTTACAAACGCGAAATTTAACCGACAGCAAGAAGATGCTGTGATATGCAAATGATTAGCTTTCAGAGCATTCACACGAGGTTGGTGCCGGTGGCGACACGTACAACGTGCTGACATGAGGAAAGTTTCCAACCGATTTCTCATACACAAACAGCAGGTGACCGGCGTTGCCTGCTGAAACGTTGTGATGCCTTGTGTAAGGAGGAGAAATGCGTACAATCACGTTTCCGACTTTGATAAAGGTCGGATTGTAGCCTATCGCGATTGCGGTTTATCGTATCGCGACATTGCTGCTCGCGTTGGTCGAGATACAATGACTGCTAGCAGAATATGGAATCGGTGGGTTCAGGAGGGTAATACGGAACGTCCTGCTGGATCACAACGGCCTCGTATCACTAGCAGTCGAGATGAGAGGCATCTTATCCGCATGGCTGTAACGGATCGTGCAGTCACATCTCGATCCCTGAGTCAACAGATGGGGACGTTTGCAAGACAACAACCATCTGCACGAACAGTTCGACGTTTGCAGCAGCATAAACTATCAGCTCGGTTACCCTTGACGCTGCATCACAGACAGGAGCGCCTGTGATGGTGTACTCAACGACGAACCTGGGTGCACGAATGCCAAAACGTCATTTTTTCGGATGAATCCAGGTTCTATTTACAGCATCATGATGGTCGCATCCGTGTTTGGCGACATCGCGGTGAACGTACATTGGAAGCGTGTATTCGTCATCGCCATACTGGCGTATCACCCAGCGTGATGGTATCGGGTGCCATTGGTTACACGTCACGGTCACCTCTTGTTCGCATTGACGGCACTTTGAACAGTGGACGTTGCCTTTCAGATGTGTTACGACCCGTGGCTCTACCCTTCATTCGATCCCTGCGAAACCCTGCATTTCAGCAGGATACTGCACGACCGCATGTTGCAGGTCCTGTACGGGCCTTTCTGGATACAGAAAATGTTCGACTGCTGCCCTGGCCAGCACATTCTTCAAATTTCACACCAATTGAAAACGTCTGTTCAATGGTGGCCGAGCAACTGGCTCGTCACAATACGCCAGTCACTGCTCTTTATGAACTGAACTGTGGTATCGTGTTGAAGCTGCATGGGCAGCTGTACCTGTACACGCCATCCAAGCTCTGTCTGAATCAATGCCCAGGCGTATCAAGGCAGTTCTGGGTACTGATTTCTCAGGATCTATGCACTCAAATTTCGTGAAAATCTAATCACATGTCAGTTCTAGTATAATATATTTGTCCAATGAATACCCGTTTATCATCTGCATTTCTTCTTGGTGTAGCAATTTTAATGGCCAGTAGTGTATTTCTATAGAAATTCGCGATCCCTAGATATGTGGGCACTTCTTTTACCGTGCTAGGTGTTGAGAAATCTTTTATGGCATGCGTAAGACGTGGGTCGTTACGTACCCTGTCCTGGCCAATAACGTGACCTAATTAGCGGACCTCCTCCAATACAAAGTGACATTTTTCTACGCTGCACGCAACCATCCAAATACTTCCCACAGATGTATCATCTGCTCCTAGCATGTTCTTGGAGTGTATTGATACGTTGTCTTTCAATCTAGGCATTGCTTTGGTTTCGGGCGTCGTTGAACTCCGTCTCATAAACGATCGAAAGTAGCCGGCGTGTTCTTCAGACCAAAAGATATCCGACGATACTGGAAGTGTCCAAACGGGACCGAAAATCTTATCTTAGGTCTACCTTCTGGTGCTGCTTCTGACTGGTGATAGCCACTGCCTAAATCTAAGATGGTTAATTAACCACGCCGAAGATTATCAAATGTCTGTGATATTAGGCATAGGGTACGCATCAGTGACTGTCCGCAAATTTAGAAATCTGTAATCGCAGCAGAACCTATAAGCGTTTATCCCATCCGATGACTTCTTTGATAGAATTAGTACTGGGACTGACCAAGGGCGGATAGTCTATGAACTCCATTACTGCAGTGTCCGATAGAGGAGGACGCGGTATGATTTCTCGTATATTGGCGACACTTCTACCCTCAATGCACTCAAATCGTCATGTTCTCGTTGCGTCTGGTATTCTGTATTGAACTCCTAATTCACCCTCTAAATATCGAAGTTTGCTGCCCGTTTTGCTATTAAAAGACTCACCTCATCTGAACCAAAATTATCTGTACTGATGGGGGCAGCCCAACTACAATGCAGCCTTGTCACATACGACAAAATACATCGTACAAAACATTACGCGCTATCCAGTAGCTTGTCCTCCGGCAAGGGCTCCACCAAACACACGGTATTAATAGGCAGATTAGATCCTACGTTCATCCAGACGAGATTTCCTGTACCTTTCGGTATAGTGTCCTGCGAGTACAGTCTTGGAGAAGACGTACACAAGTTAAGTGTTTTGTCTTACGTCTCGGGTGTTCCTTGCAACAGTTCGGCTCTTTCAGCCGTAAAACCGAGATGAAACAATGTTCCGTCCTGCTCTACCGTTAGCTGCTGTAGACAGACATTAGTGTGGTGTTTACTCAGGGATTCCCAGCTCAGAATGATGTCGCAGCTAACGCCTACGGAAGGCAAAACTACCACATGTATTCGAAAGTCTCTCTCTCTCCCACATGGAGACTCAACAGTGTAGAAATAAGAGAATTCACACTTTTACCACCCACTCCTCTTAACCTAAAGCGAGGCGGGCTCAAGTTCACTGTAGTCAGGGCACTCTGGCTTGCCACGGACACCTGCGGAGTGTGCAACTACAAGTTACACTACCTTCCCTTTATAATGTTGAGTAAACAAAAGCCTGCCATTGATGTTACAGCGGGGTGTCACGTACTCCAACATAGTGGGAATTTCGTACAGTATTCATACCGCTCCCAGTACCGTTAAATGCAGAGGCACGAGTTTGACGCTGATTTCACGTCTATGCGCCTGTGGGCATTTCTGAACAGAGCGCCCGTCTGATACTGTGGTTTTGTACAGAAACGTTGAATGTGACCCAGAGCATCAGCACTTTAACATACAGTCTCCGGATTAAACACTATCCGCTTCTCCCTTGGTTTAGTTAAAGAATGAATTTCAGTCCACGCTATAGCTCAACTGCTTCGTCCAGGGTTCTCGGAAAATTTATGAGTACTTTCAGTGACATTTCGGACGGCAGGCCTCACAAAAAAGCATCAAGTGTGCATTATTCTGCCCCTTGTAAAATGATTTTATCGGAACCATCACCATTCCGTAATTCATACGTACTGACATTGATTTACCTGATTCGATCCATAAAACCCTCTCTTGACTCACCTTGCTTTTGCGCTGTATCAGTAATACTATAATGCCGTGAAGTATTCTTTCCGTAACGAATCACTAATCCTTCCTGGAAGACTGTGAATGACTGAGCATCTCGCAATTTTCCATTGCCTGGAATCCCCTTACAATTTTAAAGGAGGTAGACTTAACAGTTGTTCACTACTCCAGTTGACTACTTTCGCAGATGTACGCAAATTATCTATGAATACAAAAACACTTTCCCCAGATTTACGGGCAAACGATGCTACTAGTGAAGCCGTAAGAGCTTCAAGGATATTTGCAGACACTCCTGAAGATGATCCTTCCCCTCTTTCATATCTCCTGAGTTGTTACTTTCTTAGGGACAGCCATTTCTCTCAGCACTTCAAACACAAACCTGTAGTATAGACCTACACAACACAAGAGAAAAGGATAAACAGGAGGAGATAGCTATAAAAGCAAAGAAAAAAAAACTTGCTCTTACTTTAAAATTTGTGCTGAACGCCACTGCTGCTGCATCGCCTCCACTTCAAGGCTCCGTTGGACGATCATTCACTGGAGCACATATTCTGATGCCAATACTGCAACGGTTCGTCTTTAGGGTAGGAGTGAGAGAGCACTGCTGGAGACTGGCAATGGTGCGAGTGAAGAGGGCAGCCAGTCAGTTTGTGGACATGGACAGACGTGGTTCAACACATCTGGAGCAGACAGACTGTGGACGACAGCAGATGATCTTTGCACCCCAGAGCGGCAGCGTGGGCGTGTCGGTGCAGACGTTCATCGAAGGTGGTGGTGACCTGGCTAACACAGGATTCTGGCGGATGGCTGAAACGGTTGCGAGGAGGCGACGCAGGAGTGAAGCGACGTCCCTTTGTCCAGGTCAGACTCAGGCGGTAGTCGTTGTTCCGCAGCTGGGCGGATGTGCTGAAGACTGACACATGCTGTGCGACATCTGATGACCCAGCTGTGAAGATTTGCTGACTGGCCGGTTCTGGTGGTTTAAATCCTGTTTATAAGTACTGACAGTAGTGAAAGGCCCCCGTATCAGGGCTGCCTCGAAAATTGTGGAGCGAGGTCGATGCCATGGCGTGGCGTAACTTGTAGGTCGATTGGTCATACAGTGGGAGTCCGTGTGGCTTCCTCTTGTCGACATGCGGAAGCCATGTCTGCTGATGCTGCTGGCTGGCAGGATATTGGCCTATAGACTGTGGACTCGTCTCAGTTGCTGGGCTGTGGTTCCAGCCGATTGTGTCTCAGCCGTTAGAAATGGAATTTTGTTTAGGGACGTTGTGTTGCTGAACGCACATGCCTCACTGCAGAATGGGGGGATTCGAGGCTTGCACGCTAGCCGTCAGTTATGAATGCAGTTGGCACGAACAATTTATATTGGACCAAGGGTTAGTGGAAGCTTGTCGCCTGGTTAGATGAATCATACTGATTGTTACACTAAGTAAATGGTCGTGTCCAACCGCATACAGGTGAACAACTGCTCAAAATGTGCACAGCACAACGGAAACTTATCGGTGCGAACAGTGTGATGCTATAGCAACATTCACATGAAGTTCCATGGAGCTTGTGACGGTAGTCCAAGACCCCATGACAGCTGTGGACCATGTGATAATAACTGCCGACCACTGAAATCCCTTGAAACTTGATGTTTATCCCAGTGGCAATAGATCTTCCAGTTTGGCAAATGCCCTTTCCACAAGGACCGAATCGTGTTGCAGTGGCTTTAAAAGCATGGTTTACGTAAACTCACACTGATGTCATACTCACCAAATCTGCCTGACTTTAACCAAATGGAACATTTCCGATTGCTCTTGCGCCCACAAACTACCAACTTGTAATTTATGTGGATTAAGTGACCTGTGCTTAGGCCACGTTTGATTCCTCGAGGAAACAATGAGTGTGAACTCAATCCCTGATACGAACGGTCCAGTTGGGACTATGAGCATATACACGAGTTTTTAATATTTTAACTTACGTGTACTGCACTGAAGACGGACACAAAGTGACCGAAATCTAGATTTAATAAACATCATTGTGACTGATTTCTGTACCCTTTACTCCTTGTACTGAGCGTATAAATGTGGTGCCGAATACCTCTGAATACTTACCAAGGACTTATGGATTCCTTGTCAAGCAAATCGCTGCTGCATCGCGTTCCATAGGTGAACCAACTCGATATTCAGCAGGAGGTCATAAAGTTTTCCCTGATAAGTGTACATGATAGTAATGTTTATTCAGTAAGTGGGGAATACTTACCTTCAATTAGTATTTCACGCAGATATATGCAGTTGACACATAAACGTTTGATTTCTTCCCATGACGCGCGTTTCAAACTTCTGTGCAATCTCTAAAGGCCCTGTGTTTGACGAGACAGTGAACATTCATCTTTCCCTCGTCCATTTTGTGCTTGTGCTCTGACATTAAGAAGCTCGATATGGTAAGGACGTTTCTCTTCAAGTTAAAGCAATTACAGCCCTCGGTCGCAAAAATTAAGTCTTTTGACCTGGTTTCGACACTTCTATGAATGCCTTCATCAGAAATTAAATTCAAATTGGCCTATAACGAAAGTACAAAATTATAGGAAAAATTTTTATATAAAAATGTAAATACTGACTAACAGTACAAGAAAGAAACATTGCTTACAAATGGTGCAAATAGCTCTGAGCACTAAGGGACTTAACGAATGGCCGGCCGAAGTGGCCGCGCGGTTCTGGCGCTGCAGTCTGGAACCACGAGACCGCTACGGTCGCAGGTTCGAATCCTGCCTCGGGCATGGGTGTGTGTGTGATGTCCTTAGGTTAGTTAGGTTTAACTAGTTCTAAGTTCTAGGGGACTAATGACCTCAGCAGTTGAGTCCCATAGTGCTCAGAGCCATTTGAACCATTTGAACTTTACGAATGGCTCTGGCTCTGAGCACTATGGGACTCAACTGCTGAGGTCATTAGTAAGGGACTTAACTTCTGAGGTCATTAGTCCCCTAGAACTCAGAACTGCTTAAACCTAACTAACCCAAGGACATCACACACATCCATGCCCGAGGCAGGATTCGAACCTGCGATCGTAGCGGTCGCGCAGTTCCAGACTGTAGCGTCTAGAACCGCTTGGCCACTCCGGCCGGCCATTGCTTACATGTCACGTATAAAATAAATATCAAGCGATAAAGTTTTGGCTACAAAATTTTGAAAAAAGAATACATGGAAGGCGAGTCACTATGGGCTGCTCATACATGACAAGACACAGGAAGCAACAGACTGAGGCACCCACGTTAGCAACTGCGGGCAGGTGAACATTACACCAAGAGTGCCATCTAGTAGCCGCAAATGTAAGTAGGCTACTTAACATTTAAAATATAGACAGATGAATGTTAAGAAGAACATTACCTAGTACATGAAGTAATAGGCAATGTTTTATTTAACAGTAGCAGACATGCTAGCTTTTTGTCTACGTAAAAGCTTAGAAGGACAGTTTTAAGACTAAAAACTGATTAACAGTACAAAAAAGAAAGTGTGCTTACATGTCACGTGTAAAATAAGTATCAAGCAAAGCTTTAGTCACAAAAATTTTAAAGTAGAATGCATGGAAAGCAAGCCACTACGGGCTGCTCGCATGTGTCGAGCTACAGGTAGAATCAGACTGAGGCGCCCGCGTTAACAACCGCGAGCAGGTGAACCAAGAGAGCCATGTAGTAGCCGCAAGTAGAACTTGCCTACTTAACATTCAAATAAAGACAGACGAATATTATGATGAACATTATTCAGTACATGACGTAAAATGGTATATTTTGTTTGACAGCTGCAGACATGATAACATTTTATCTACATCAGAGCATAAAAGTACAGTTTAAAGGATGAAAACACAATAATAGAAAATACAAGAAGGGCTGAATGACACAGCATGTAGAAAAGTAATATAACATAAAATGTAGCGAAACGAAAATTATGACTCGACTTAGAGAGAAAAAACATTTCGCTAACAGCACGAGGAAACCCGAAATCAAATATCAAGTAACGGCTTTATACCGTTGAAGAAGTTTTTTTACGTAATTGCAGCTGTTCATTGAGAATGAGGCTATCATTTCGAGACAGAGGTTTGAAAATTTCTAATTCTTGGAGAACGTCTAATCTACGCCCTTTCTTCTCGGTGTGCAAAATGTTGATATCGTGAACAGCTTTAGGCGCGTGATCTGTAATCAAAAGGTGGTCGGCAAAAGACCAATTTTGGGTGCTACTGCCATTTTTTATTAAAAGAGGTTCTTTGTATCTGGTTGTAAAGACACGTCCTGTTTTTCCTGTGTAGTAAGAACAGCAGGTTCCGCAGAAAATCTTATAGATGCCAGAGTTTTCCAAAGGGGAAAAAGTCGATGTTAAATTATGAATAAAGTTTTCAAATTATTATTGGTAGAAAAGGCAACGTTACAGTTGTATGTATTACGAAGAAGGCGTTGAACGTGGTAGGCGATGGATCCAAGAAAGGAATAGAAAAATATTTTTTTGGGTTAGATTCAGCGATATAGGTGCCGAGCGTAGTAACTCTTTTAACAGTATTTTTAAGCATATCATCCACAATGGCAGGTTCATATTCGTTATTAATAGCTGCCGTTTTGATAAATTAATTTCCTCATTGAATTTTTTGTTCGAGAATGGAATGGAAATAGCTCTATGAATAGCAGAGTGAAAGAAAGCGTTATTATGGGATTGTGGGTGCATGGAAGACGCAGGTACAATCTGATCAGTATATGTTTCTTTACGAAAAACATTGAGAGAGATTTTATTTTCTTCTACTATAAGTGTCAAGTCAAGAAAGTTTAATTGGTGGGCCTCGTTTTCGAGTTCTATGGTGAAGGATATTTTCTCATCAAGTTCATTACAGAGATTGAAAATACGGTCAGTGCCATCAGCACGTCCTTTGTAGATGACTAAAACATCATTAACATACCTGAAATAGGACAGAATGAAACTGTTGAAAAGTTTTTCTTCTAGAGAGTTAATGAAAATATCAGCAAGAATATCAGCTAAAGAATTTCCCATAACGAGACGTCGAAGTGCTTTTACAATTGTTCATTAAATTCAAAATAGTTGTATTTGACTACGACTGTTAGATTCGTGAAGTCAGTGATTTGTTCATCTGGAAGTTCTTTTTTGAAATGACGTAATTTTTTTCTGCAATTGTATGCAATTCTTGTACGGGAATGTTAGTGTAAAGATTTTTGATGTCTAGTGAAAACAACCTGGTATCTGAACTGCATTCTAAACCTTTTTATTTTATGGACTGAGGCGTGACTATTGGGGATGGAATAATTTTTCTCCAAGAAGAATGATTTTTTCAGAGTTTCATGCAGAAATCTGGCTAAATCGTGGTACACGCTATTCATACTATTAGAAATCGGCCGTATCGGATGGTTAGGTTTCTGAATTTTGAACTGAGCCCGAAGTTTTGGGGGCTGAGGGTTCCTGTTGATAATCATTTTCTTCTGAAAAGGTTTGATTAAAAAGTTTGCGTCATTGAAATGCTAGGAACCAGGCGAGTTAGAGTATTACTCGGCACGAGCAGGTACCAACGTAAGAGGGACTGGTGGCTCCACCTTCCAACTGGCTTCCATCCAGGTTCACGGTGAATTCAGTTGGACTACTGGGGAATATGACATAGCTGTCGTTAGCATCTCTAGAACTTTCTCATTCGGCAGCAATATTCAGGAACTGACGACGACAAAGGACCGAATCTGTCTAAAAACGTATTTTTGCAGACTGAATCATCATATAATTTTGATCTTCTGATGTTAAAATGTTGTTTCTAAATACAAAACACTCTTGATTTCACTGTTCTGAAACTCTGAAGGGCATCATTTCCCCATGAAAACCGATCACAGTATACAACTACTTGGTTGGTGTTATTGTGAGTAGACGTTTTCGAAAACATATCAGTAATGGTGGTCTCTATTACTCCACTATTCGGTGCTTCTAAAAAGTAACGATTTATTTACATTAACGAATACCATATTTCTGATACTAAAGCTCTTTTATTTTCACATCTTCATTTTATTTCAGTCTCTTTAGAACGAAGTAATGTTGACTTCATCTTCCTCTGCTTTCGTATAACGATCTGTGAATTGTCACATATTTTGTTTGATTTATTTTTCTGCAGGTTTATATTATCACAGCATAGTAATGTATTGAGATATGTGCAAGATAGCAAATTTCTGTCCTAGTTTTATTACAGGTTATTTCCTTCTCTCCAATTTGGTACTAGCAAACTTGCTATGTGATAGTCTGCCTTCAATGAAAAGTGAACACCGCGTTATTTTTAGTGTAGACTACCATTTAATTTCTGTCTGGTTTAATAGCGTACACTTTGATACTAAATTGACACTACTGTTAAATGTTGTCATCTCCAGTTTCGTTTCTTCCTCGAGATCATTTGTTAATCTTTCTAATAGAGGTTCCTTATTGGTGCTGTCTCACTAGCAGCATGCGTTTTGTAGGTATTTACTGTTTGTAGGTATCACTGAACATTACTTAACAAAAATTTAAGATTAATATTGTACAGATATTATCTTTGGATTGAACGCAAATATATTAATCAATTTTTGTAAAATAATCTGATACGTCCTTGACTAGTTAAAATGTTTCGACTATTTATGCTACCAAGTCCTTCTGCCAGGAGAATTCCTAGACGATACCTCGTGTGGAGTACGGCAATAATACCAGCTACCGTCCTAGCATCAGACCTTCTACAGGTATTTTCTTACCTCTAGGAACCTCACAACGTAATTCTTTGGTATGTCTTGCATGGATTCGTCTGGCTACATGTACCACATGCTTCCATTCTATTTTCATTAAGATCATAATTATGTTTCCTCGTACAGTCTGATTTGTGGTCCACTTGTTTTCCTACCTCTTAGGCGTATCTGACATAAATAACTCAACCTAACCCTAAGAAATACCTTTTGAATAGCTTCATCAATAAAAGTCCATGTCTCACTCCCATTAATCAAAACTTGAGGGACACACTAACTAAAAGCCTTCATTTCCAGATACAACGGAAATATGTTTAGTTCAGTAAAAACTTGTTAGAACATTTGTTTACTTTTTGTTTTGTTATTTTTGTTGTACACGTGGTCTAGGGGTAGCGTCTGTGATTCATAATCAAAACGTCTTCGGTCCCGGGTTCGATCCCCGCCACTGCCTAAATTTTGATAAATAATCAGCATTGGCGGCCGAAGACTTCCGTCATAAGAAGTCAGCCTCATTCTGCCAACGGCCTTGTCAAAGACAGCGGAGGAGCGGATAGAGGTTCAGGGAACTCTCTTGTCCTAGGGGTGGGAAATTGCCCCTAATGGCGGAAGAATCAGCAATGATCAACGACATGAGGATGCAGAAGGCAATGGAAACCACTGCATTAAAGACACATAACGTGTATCCACAGGACATGTGGCCTGTATTTGAAGAAGTGTCATGATGATCTCTCCATTGGCAAAAGATTCCGGAATAGTCCCCCATTCGGATCTCCGGGATGGGACTGCCAAGGGGGAGGTTAACATGAGAAAAAGATTGAATAATCAACGAAAGGATAACGTTCTATGAGTCGTGGCGTGGAATGTCAGAAGTTTGAACGTGGTAGGGAAACTAGAAAATATGAAAAGGGGTCAGTGAAGTGAAGTGGAAGGAAGACAAGGATTTCTGGTCAGATGAGTATCGGGTAATATCAACAGCAGCAGAAAATGGTATAACAGGTGTAGGATTCGTTATGAATAGGAAGGTAGGGCAGAGGGTGTGTTACTGTGAACAGTTGTGACCGGGTTGTTCTAATCAGAATCGACAGCAGACCAACACCGACAACGATAGTTCAGGTATACATGCCGACGTCGCAAGCTGAAGATGAACAGATAGAGAGAGTGTATGAGGATATTGAAAGGGTAATGGAGTATGTAAAGGGGGACGAAAATCTAATAGTCATGGGCGACTGGAATGCAGTTGTAGGGGAAGGAGTAGAAGAAAAGGTTACAGGAGAATATGAGCTTGGGACAAGGAATGAAAGAGGAGAAAGACTAATTGAGTTCTGTAACAAGTTTCAGCTAGTAATAGCAAATACCCTGTTCAAGAATCACAAGAGGAGGAGGTATACTTGGAAAAGGCCGGGAGATACAGGAAGATTTCAATTAGATTACATCATGGTCAGACAGATTCCGAAATCAGATACTGGATTGTAAGGCGTACCCAGGAGCAGATATAGACTCAAACCACAATATAGTAGTGATGAAGAGTAGGCTGAAGTTCAAGATACAGCAATAAGGAATAGCGCAGTAGGCAGTACAGTTGAGGAGGAATGGACATCTCTAAAAAGGGCTATCACAGAAGTTGGGAAGGAAAACGTAGGTACAAAGAAGGTAGCTGCGAAGAAACCATGGGTAACAGAAGAAATACTTCAGTTGATTGATGAAAGGAGGAAGTACAAAAATGTTCCGGGAAAATCAGGAATACAGAAATACAAGTCGCTGAGAAATGAAATAAATAAGAAGTGCAGGGAAGCTAAGACGAAATGGCTGCAGGAAAAATGTGAAGACATCGAAAAAGATATGATTGTCGGAAGGACAGACTCAGCATACAGGAAAGTCAAAACAACCTTTGGTGACATTAAAAGCAACGGTGGTAACATTAAGAGTGCAACGGGAATTCCACTGTTACATGCAGAGGAGAGAGCAGATAGGTGGAAAGAATACATTGAAAGCCTCTATGAGGGTGAAGATTTGTCTGATGTGATAGAAGGAGAAACAGGAGTCGATTTAGAAGAGATAGGGGATCCAGTATTAGAATCGGAATTTAAGAGAGCTTTGGAGGACTTACGGTTAAATAAGGCAGAAGGGATAGATAACATTCCATCAGAATTTCTAAAGTCATTGGGGGAAGTGGCAAAAAACCGAGTATTCACGTTGGTTTGTAAAATATATGAGTCTGGCGATATACCATCTGACTTTCGGAAAAGCATCATCCATACAATTCCGAAAACGGCAAGAGCTGACAAGTGCGAGAATTAACGCACAATCAGCTTAACCGCTCATGCATCGAAGCTGCTTACAAGAATAATATACAGAAGAATGGAAAAGAAAATTGAGAATGCGCTAGGTAACGATCAGTTTGGCTTTAGGAAAAGTAAAGGGACGAGAGAGGCAATTCTGACGTTACGGCTAATAATGGAAGCAAGGCTAAAGAAAAATCAAGACACTTTCATAGGATTTGTCGACCTGGAAAAAGCGTTCGACAATATAAAATGGTGCAAGCTGTTCGAGATTCTGAAGAAAGTAGGGGTAAGCTATAGGGAGAGACGGGACATATACAAAATGTACAACAACCAAGAGGGAATAATAAGAGTGGACGATCAAGAACGAAGTGCTCGTATTAAGAAGGGTGTAAGACAAGGCTGTAGCCTTTCGCCCCTACTCTTCAATGCATACATCGAGAAAGCAATGATGGAAATTAAAGAAAGGTTCAGGAGTGGATTTAAAATTCAATGTGAAGTATATCAATGACACGATTCGCTGATGACAATGCTATCCTGAGTGAAACTGAAGAAGAATTAAATGCTCTGCTGAACGGAATGAACAGTCTAATGAGTACACAGTATGGTTTGAGGGAAAAATCGCAGAAAGACGAAGGTAATGGGAAGTAGTAGAAATGAGGACAGCGAGAAACTTAACATCAGGATTGATGGTCACGAAGTCAATGAAGTTAAGGCATTCTGCTACCTAGGCAGTAAAATAACCAATGACGGACGGAGCAAGGAGGACATCAAAAGCAAACTCGCTATGGCAAAAAAGGCATTTCTGGCCAAGAGAAGTCTACTAATATCAAATACCGGCCTTAATTTGAGGAAGAAATTTCTGATGGTGTACGTCTGGAGACAAGCATTGTATGGTAGTGAAACATGGACTGTGGGAAAACCGGAACAGAAGAGAATCGAAGCATTTGAGATGTGGTGCTATAGACGAATGTTGAAAATTAGGTGTACTGATAGGGTAGGGAATGAGGAGGTTCTACGCAGAATCAGAGAGGAAAGGAATATGTGGAAAACACTGATAAGGAGAAGGGACAGGATGATAGGACATCTGCTAAGACATGAGGGAATGACTTCCATGGTACCAGAGGGAGTTGTAGAGGGCAAAAACTGTAGAGGAAGACAGAGATTGGAATACGTCAAGCAAATAATTGAGGACGTAGGTTGCAAGTGCTACTCTGAGATGAAGAGGTTAGCACAGGAAAGGAATTCGTGGCGGGCCGCATCAAACCCGTTAGTAGACTGATGACAAAAAAAAAAAAAATTTGTTGTCCGATCAACCACTGTATTCCAGCTACCTCACATACAAAACTCAACCGGTTCTATATCTCCACTGTTAACATATTATAATTATCAATTCGACGTATTTGCTTTACATTAGTTAGATCATAATAGTTCTTTTCGGGTCCAGTGTCACACCATCTCTATTAAATTCTCCCATTTATATGTGAATTCCATCTATATTTGAGGCAAGCAGCACAAGATAACCAGCTAAGCACAGATTTTTAAGACATATTTTTTCGTTATCGTCCCTTTAAAGTTCTCAGAACTATCTCTGTGGGCATGGAGAAAAATTTTGTTGATACAGAATCTCATTCTATGGCTCATTATGACAATATGAACAACAAATTATTTAATTTCCAAACCACATCCAAAATGAAGCTGTCCATGTTAGTAAACAAATGGTGTGTTTGATACTCCTGGCAAGCAGTAATTGTAGTAATAGTAATAGTAGTAATAGTGATATTAGCAAGTTCAAGATGTTAGTGCAGTGAGCGCAAAGAAGTACAAGCTAATGTGTAAGCTAATGTCGTAACCAATCTGTTGTGCGTAAGCAGCCTAAGGAAGTAGACTCCCTCAGTGAAAGGTGGAGTACTGTAAGCTAGAGTAGTATTTACTTAGTATGTTTTCCATAGATAATTTGAAAGATTCGTTTATCGAAATGTGTGACAAGTGAGTTTAGGGGATATGTGTAAGTGATTAGTGTTAGCATTAATTAATATTTAATCTGTAAATTCGACTCGTGCAGCTACAATTAAAAACCTTTTTCACATGCTAGCATTTTATAGATAATTTCTTGAAACAGGAGGAGTTGTCCAGGAGCTACAATTTTAGATTAGAATTGAAACTTGCTTTGTTACTGTCAGAAATTATGGTATTGTGAAAATGATCAAAAATATTTATTCCTGCATCTAGATATCCTTCCTGAGTTATTGTCATCTTTAGTAATAGGTTGTAGAGATTATCTTTTCCTATAGAGTTGTAGGTAAGGACACTACTATTCTTCTTAAATTTTAATGGATCATTTATGACGAAGTTCATCGGCAGAATATTCTGATAGTGCAGTTAAAATTCCCAATACCTTCAAGAGATGCGTAGATGATAGCAGGTAAACATATATTATTCTTACTGCATCCTTTTGTGCAATCAGTACTTTCTTTGGAAGTGATGAGCTGTACCTGAAAATTATTCATAATATATTATCTAATGGGTATATGTAAAACATTTCATAAGGATGATTGGTTTGTTTCCAAGACTAGCACTCATATGAAGAACAAAAGTAGCTGAACTCAATTGTTTCAGCAGCTCAGTAATATGTTCTTGCAGTTCAAGTTTCCGTAAATTTGTCATCCGAAAGTTTGGAGCATTCTACCCTGATTATTGTCGCCTATTCAATTGCTGGCATGTCTCTGTTGTGCAGAAATAAACATACTTCGTATTTTTGAAATTAATGGAAAATTCAGTTTAGAGAACCATTTAATAATACTTTGAAAAACATCATTAACAATCTCCTCTTTTTCTTTTTCTCTTGTGGGATTTATTATAAGACTAGTATCAACTACGAAAAGTACAGTTCTGCTTGATGACTTGAGTGGAATGTCACCCTCATATTGGTAAGGAATAGGAATGAACCCAAAATTAAGTCTTGAGGAACACCCTTCACAACGTCTTCGCACTTATTAAATTTTCTCTCTGTTCAACATAATTTGAATTTAACACATTTTGTTAAGTATCATTAATACCAATTATTTTCAAAGCCATCTGAGCTATGAAAGTTAAGTTTTTCTAGGAGACTAAGGTGATCTGCACTATCAACCATCTTGAAAAAATCACAAAACACCTGCTGGTAATATTTTATTATTTAACACTTATAATATCCAGCAAGCAAATGTATAAACATCGATGTCAGTTGAGAAGACCCTCTGGAATCTCAATCGTGATATATTGAGTAAAGGCACTTAAATATTCTCAAAAAAGAAGTCAGTAAGGATATCGGAGAATAATTATTTAATTCTCTCTCGCTAACATTCTTATAAATGTTTTGGAGGTTTAACAAATGCCTATTATATTGTGTCTGGAAGAAATCTCTGTGGCAAATATATCAGGTGGTTGATTCGCTTGTTTCCAGTACTAACAATTATACAAAGACAATTAAGTGTGAAATTTCATCAACACCATACAACTTTGTTTTTTAGAATTTTAATGATTCCATTAAATTCAGTGAAGGATGTTGGTGTTACTTCTAGTTGCTCAAACTTTGTCAATTAACAGTTTCAATGTATTGCCTTGCTTGTTGTACTGAAGCATTTAATACTGTGTGTTGCTACATTTTCAAGTGATGATTACCAATACTTACAATGTGTTAATTACCAATCATAAAATTGTCATTTAGTGTAAACACTGTGGTAGGTTTTAAACTGAGTGGTTCTCCTGTCTCCCATTTCACTATGTTCCATACACTTTTAATCCTATTCTGAATTATTAATATCTGTGAGGTCTTGTATATTTCAAAACATTTTAATAGCTTAAAATATTACAGTATTTTTCGTAGAATGCTAGTAACTCACATATTGACTTATTCTGGCCTCTAAGTGAATTTGCCACTTGCACTTAGAAGAAATTTTAATCACTTTATTTATCCATGGCTTACGTTTCTCTTAATAGGCTATCTGTGTAACTATTTAGGAAAGTTTAAAACTATTCAAATGCCAAGATCGCACAAAATATTTTTTGTTCCATTCGAGCGGTTTCAACAGTCTTAACTGTGATCTTCAGGTCTTAAGCTGTTTTTGTAGTAAAACACGTTCATTTTACCCCAAAACTTATGCACAAGATGTCAAGTGGATAAAACTCAGCACATTACAAACGTTTGTCATCGCTGAAATATTTAAAAACACTTCCCCTTTTGGATACAATACTGTATGTTTTAAAATATTTTAGCAATGACA
Organism: Schistocerca serialis cubense; assembly: GCF_023864345.2. Lineage (NCBI taxonomy): Eukaryota > Metazoa > Arthropoda > Insecta > Orthoptera > Acrididae > Schistocerca > Schistocerca serialis. Next base: position 318,410,135 of record NC_064641.1, on the reverse strand, counting down.
AACGTTTATAGCGCTCTAAGTTTTATCCACTTGACATCTTGTGAAAGAGGTTAAGCGTAAAATGAACTCGTTTTACTCAAAGAACTGTTTAAGACTTGAAGATAGAGCTAAAACTATTGAAACCTGTTGTCTGGAATAAAAGATATTTTGTGCGAACTTGGCTTTTGAATGGTTTTTAATAATTAAAATAGATCGCCCTTCAATACTCTCATAATGAGAAAATTCAATCTTGAAGATAGATAATTTCAAATAATGATATAAATATACTATGAAATTTATCAAATTTCAGATTAGCGTCTCTTTCTATGTATGCCTCTAGTAACTTCTTAAAACATTGTCCCTATTCTCATTTGGTTTTTTATGAACATGCCACAGAACTGTAAGGCATTAAACTGATGGTTGCCCTCTATGATGCATTATGATCAGGTAGTGCAATAAGAAATATGTACATGACGATGGTTTCGGCCTAGTGTTATTTATAAAATTATTATCACGCACGGTCCTGGTGTCTTGTTGGATGTGAGTTGGCAAATTTTTTTCTGAAGTCATAAACAGCCAAATAATGTTTCCATTTAATTTTTCCTGTTAGAATCTTCTAATAAATTCACACTGAAAACTCCACTAACTACTAACAGTTTCTGCTTGTCTGGCGATTAGTTTAATAATGCGTCTAGATTTCTCATAAATAGCTGTAAATTTCCTAGAGAGGATCTGTGGGCTATCACAACTAAAAAAGACAGTCTGCAATAACAACTCACAAGCGCATGCTCCTCTCTTCGGATCTACAAAAAAATGTTTGTATCAGTATTTCTCACTTTGTGTGAAACTTTTACATATGTTGCAGGCCCTCCTTTTTCCATGTTCACTCTAGACGAAAATGATACTAGTCTATAACACTTTATTTTTAACATTTCTACCTCTGTGGTTAACTTCTCATGACTGCTACCTAGGAACAGGACTCCTACTTCACGTTCTTCTCACCTGGCTGACACTCTGCCTAATTAAGGTAACAAGTCAAACTGATTGCTAACCGGAATCTGAAATGCGATTTCTAAGGTTTTGTCCTTTCGCCAACTGAACGTCACCTGTTCCAAGCTCCCATTGCCTCTTTCCCGTCTCAGCTCATTTAAAGCAAAATACTCCTGTTTATTTTTCATTCTTTCTTCCTACGCTAAAGTCTGTTTCGCTCTGTATGGCTCAGTCCACCTTGAGATCGTCACTCCATCTTTCCCTTGGACTGCCATTGATTCTTATACTGGCTGATGATTTATTTCTCACGATTTTTATAATATTCTGTTCATCCACCTTGTCTGTGTGTTCGTTCGATTCATGCTTTCCTTTATATACCCACTCATTAACGGAGTCCAATTTATACTCTTTTCTAATGTTTTCATTTTTCTCTCTATCACGCAATGTCTTCTCTGTAATCCTTTGCAGAATGTTGATTTCTGTGGTTTCCAAAAGTCTTTTAGTTTTTGATGTTTCAAGTGCTGTTTCAGTTATGTATATTATAAAAAGTCTCACCTTTGATTTGTATATTTTTGCCTTTCTATCGCTGTTTGTTTTTCCAAACTGATTCACCTTGCCCTTTGTTTGCCTTTGCTATTTATTCTCTGACTCTTTCAACTTTTTCACTGCTGGGCAGTTCAGTTCAAAAGCATTTAAAAGGAATTAAGTAATTTATTCATCTACTTCCAGTCCGCATCTAGTTGGTTATGCAGTTCTGGTCCTATACATAGATTTTTTCAGTGGATATCACCGTATTTTGGTTTTAGGTTGCAATAATAAACATATGTTAAAGTCTCTGGAGGTTAGCTTCATCGTTTTCAGAAGAACTGGATCAGTGGAACAAATGAATTTTATTTCTTCGTTCTCCATTCTGTAACCACTATGAGCTAATACCTTCTTTAGCACCTCGTACATGTCTATATTAAAATGGTGAGTAGAAACAGTGACATTGTCTACTATCACTACTACTTGATAAGCAACTCCATCTTGGATGAATTTTCGCGTAGATGAAATTGTTGTAATGTTCATATTAAATTGTTTTTATTAACTTGGAAGGAATCCCCAACTGTAGACCACGTTAACCATATCTGTTGACTGAACCCTTTCGAAAGCTTTCAGTAAGTCAACAAAACAAAAATAAGATGGTCTGTTGTATTCAATGGCCCTCTCCACAACCCGTCTTCTCAGACCTTTCTTCTATAAAGCGGTTGAAATTTCTAAGAATGCACCTAATTTCAATAGAGAGGACGGCTATAGGCTTCCGGCATCTTGGCTCCCCGCCACCAAGGAAGTAAATACGCGGCCGTGATGTGTGAGTGGCATAAACAACGCGCTGCAAGTCACCTCGGCGGACAATAATATTTTGTGTAAACATCCCCCCGTCTTGCTCTGTCCGTTTCGAATCTAGCCACTGATGACGACCAAGCAATAGCGGTAGCAGGCATTTCAACCAATAACCCTTCTCCAGCGTAAGTGTGGAATAATACCTTTCTGTCCAATGATGATGGACCGCCAATGGTATCCACAGGAGATGAGCTACCTACGCCCCTTCTGCATCAGAGCGGGAATATTAGCATATGACTATGGCCCATCAATGGTAGACATATCAGTTTTAACCAGTGCTATCATTTCTCCAGCACCAACGCCAGAAAACTGCCTTTATAAGTGGACGCGACACTCGACTCAGTGTTCTAGCAGTAGTGGACACCAAAATATCCTGAGGAAGATCCCAGCAGAGGGGTGGAAACGTCGATTATTTTAGAAGAAAGATGACGTGGCCTAATAACCCAGAAGATTTTAACTTCAAGAGAGTAAATACTCAGAATTTTCAGTAATCATATTCTCCAGTACCGAAAACTTTCATTTAGAAGGCCCTCAAAGAAGTACTACATGATCTGTATCAATTGTGTCTAGGTGGCATTCCAGTTATCCATCTACGTCTCTGTGGCCACGATTTTACCCATTGCTCCGCAGCTGAGTGATCGGCATAGATCACAGGCTTGTAGAGGACCCAAGTTGAATTCCCGGTACTGCCAGGGATTTTCCCTTGATGGGAGCACTGGAACAGGGTCTGTTCAACGTCGTGATCCTAACTGCAGTGCTACCTGAATGTGGAGTAGCGGTTTAAGTTCTCGAAAGCCGACAACAGCCGTAAGGGCAGCTTGCTGGCCCCGCACTCCTTCACAGCACATCCAAATGACGCCACTGACAGGGTGACACGACTGTCGGTTAGCCCCAAATGGCCCATCTTTGCCCATCTTTGATTTTTCTTTTGTTTTACGATAAAAACGACTGAAAAGAGTCCCTGATAAACAAGTCTTGCAGTAGACAGGAATGATGACGCTTTGTAAGCTTTCACATCTTTCTTGCAATTCTAGCGATACTTCTCAATTTTCGTACGACAATCACCAATCTCCTGGCACTCTTTCTGTTTACGATGTGATAGTTCGCTTAATTCATTAATGTTTATCCTTTTTAGTTGCTGTATGTACAGTTACACTGAAATTGTCCACAGACGATCAACCTGGGCACGACAGAACCTGATGTTGGCACACTTGTCACAAGAAGTGGATAGGGCGACGTAGCTTTCTCAGAGCCTAGTGACTCGCAGTTGCGGGCCGTGAGCACGGTGATCGTGGACAGGGCCACGTGCAGTGCCACGCGGGGCGACATCGCGGAGAACATGCTGTGCACGGGCGGGGATGGCAAGGGCGCTTGCCAGGGCGACAGCGGCGGTGCGCTGGCCGTGGGATCCACGCAGTACGGCGTCTTCTCACGCACGGGATGCTCCATGAACAACGTCCCTGACGTCTACACGAACGTTGCTGCCCTACGGTCCTGGATCACCAGCACCGCCGGTGTCTAGTTTGCTATATCCACTGCTCACCATTGTAAATTAAGAAAGAACACAAAAACCTGTACGTGAAGTGCTGTTAATTTCAGATACTGTAAGAGCGTATGATTGCAGGTAGCTTAACACTGTTTTGACAATAAACTTTTAGACATACATTGATAAAATGTAATCAGTGTAAAGTTTCGAACCAAATGACAATTTTTCGCCCTATTTACGAAATTATACACAAAGTAAATTACAAATTCAAATGCCACTAATTATTCTAGTTTTTTTTAATGAAAAGTACTTAGGTGTTTTGCCCTTACCACACACAATGAGCAACAACGTACACAGGATCTTCCCTACTGATTATAAAATAGCACTTATACACAAACACAAAAAATTATCCACCCAATGAAGGCACACCCTAGTACCGTATAAAATCACTTCTGCACCTGATAATGATCTCAATTCGCTGAAGAAGAGAGTTCACGAATTTCATCAAGTATATCAGATCCAGCCGAAGCATCCACTGATGATTAGATCGTGTATAGCAACCAAATTGCGAGGGTCTCGACTGTGATGTTTCATTCGCTGTTGAAATCATCCCACACATGATCCTTGGGATTAAGATTGGGTGATTTAACGGTCTAGGTGAGGTACAGTGAGGTGCCTGGATACTCGTTAAACCAGAAAAGTATGCGTGCAACCACATGAACACGGCACTTGTCATCTTTCAAGACTAAGGTGTCCACAGCATAATCATCACGAAGATTTGAAAGAAACAGCAACACATTTTCACGAATGATATGACCAGACATAACTGCAATCATCCGGCCATAACTCTGTAAGGAACAAGGTCTGTGGGAAATGGCTCATTGGAACTACAGATGAAATATAAGTTCACGTCATTACACGAATGATAAAAAGATTTACCTAACTTTATACAGTCCCTCACCACAGGAGTACTTGATAATTTATAACTGTCAGTGACTTAAAGCATCAGTTGATGCACTATTTAACGAAGTCTTCTCTTTAAATACACTGTGCAGCATCTACAAAAGCACATCCCATCTGAAACTTGAATATTTCTTTAGTCCTCCACTATTATGTTCACAGCTTTAGCTGAGGCCGCGAACTGGGCCAGAGGGATTCCAGGCTAGGCTCTAATTGACCTCTGTATGAGGATGCTGCTATCTCTAAGAGTGGGTGTGTCTTCTTCGGCTTATCCATTTGACATTGGGGATTGTAGCGAGACCTCGCTAATGTCTATGGTATTGATTTGCGTTGCTAACATCGGTGTGGCGCCGCGATCTCGGGCCGATACCACACTGACAGTATTGAAATAAACATCCTGGTCCATGTTTACGATAACTTGAAGAGTGTGTCTAAGTCACAGTACGATATGATCTCCTTGTCCAGGGCCAGAAGGCCCAAGGGATGTCGACAGACTATCTTGTCATCCTCTGCCATTCGGCATTGCGTGAATGCAATACAGAGGGGCATGTGCTCATCACGCCGCTCTCTAGGCCGTTTCCCGACTTTCTAATCCGTGGTGCCGCTACTTCACATGCAGCTAGCTTCTCTGTTTGCTTTACGAGCACGAGTGCATCCTGTAGCAGCCCTTCCAACAGAAGAAAGTCTTAGGCTTTACAGAAGATCAAACCCAGGTCCTTCACACTGTGGCCATCTGTGAGGTCCGCTCAGCTACAGAGATGAACCGTAGTACAATAAACATCCAGAAACGTTACAGAATTACACCCCCTATACACTGTGGTTTTACGCCTCATTGAGCTATCGATGTATTTGATACCTTGAACCATTTGAAAGAGGCTAAATGGTGAGCCGTCAGACCACAATACCCGCTTCCAGTCAGTCTCTCTCCATTTTTTAAGTTGCTTTTGAGCCTCTGAAGACGAGACGTTTTACATCCCACTTTCTGCAATGGCCCTTTGTGAGGTCCCTGTCTTCTTATGCAGATTTTCATAAGGGTTCCCTTGCAATGTTCACTCGGTAACTGTTCGGGATGGATCGGCATTAACTGACATTGGCTATTCGTAACTGATTTGAAACTGTCATTGGAACACTGATAAGGGATGACCGTCCACTCTAGTCCCAATCACATCTTTCTATAATGACTGTTCTTGAGCAGTGTTACCTGGCTGCAGCGGTAATGTACGTCATTCCCTGTAGATCCGTTGGACAGTACACCTCGATGCTCCAACTTAATCTCCAGTGTAGTCATGGGTACATCCAAACATGACAGCGCCTTTCTGCCATACTGTCATGTCTCTCTTGTCTCCACACTGATCCATATTCCTGTGCTGATTCGGTACAAAAGACTGCTACATATGCAATAATTAATTGCCATGGATTACTTTATCTTCGCTCATACGAATTCCTGGTACCAGTCCTACAGTATCAACAACCCTCCAGAGGGACCTGTGTTCTCGTTTATGGGATGACTATATGTGTTTTGTGCAGTGGTTTGTTGTCTCTGGAGGGTATACACAGAGTGACATTTTGTTTAGTCGCTGTGGAACGTTATGTAAGTACCACTAAGTTTTTGATTTACCTCACGAACGATCTAATCCACAGATTAAACCCGTGTCTGGCACATCCCACTGCCTCACACGCCACTACACAGTGCGTTATGCTTCCCAAGAAAGTCGTAAAGTAGAACCACCTTTTCGAGTTACGTTTTAAACTCTCTGTGTGCTTTCTTGACTTGCATAGACTTACACACTTACCATCTAATACTCCCACTCAATCTTGAATAAATCGATGGGCATGCACTTGCACATGCAGACACAGGTGCTTGTAGTATCTTTTTTAAGCGATGTACTTGCTACTTGCAAATTTTTCAAGAAAATTCAAGTTGCTCAGATAGGGACTTTTATTATACCCACACCAGAATATGTATGGGAGACTAGAGATAATGTACTCAATTTTTGTGAGCAGATTCCTACTGGAAAGCAATAAGCAAAGAAAGCAATGGAAGAAAAATAATAATTTACGAGTACTCGAACTCTGGTATAAAAAATTAAGGATCATTATATTTTAGTTTCAAATGTTTAGTAATAGTGTTTTTTTTTCATCTTATGATTCCCCATGAACATTCTGTGCTAGTGGAAATTGCAACTTGTTTAGAAGCATGTGTTGAGAATCTATGTACTACTTTCTTACTTCTTCAACTCAGTTACATAACCAACAATTTTTGAAGCAACGTCAGATTAAGGAGGAAGTTGTCGGCTTGTAAATACTTTATAAAATGCATGACACACAAATGCTAATTTTATTTATATTTTATTCTGACTGGCTTCGTTAATAAACCGTGTTCACGATCCTGCACAAATAAAAAACAAACGTTATAAATGCAGACAGGAAACGACCTACGAGGTCACAAGATAATTTATAACGTAACAACAGAAGAAATTCCTACGTCGAGAAATCGATGTGCAGCCATCATAATAAGTTAAAACTAAAAATATCGTTCACTAAGAACACTACAAGTATGATACAAGTGTGATGAACAACAAACTGAAGACAACCATACGGGACATACACTGGCATCATAAGGGCCGAAGCTCATCGTAAGCAATTCAGAGATCAAGGACTACAAATATTACGTTTGTACCAATGATGAAGATAACACTAATCATACATATTGTAACAAATTTGTATTCGAACAAAACGTTTTTAAGAAGTGAAAGTAATAAACATTTAAAATTAAATTGTTGTTGTTGTGGTCTAGTCCAGAAACTGGTTTGATGCAGCTCTCCATGCTACTATCCATACAGTAAAGCTGCATGCCCTCGGGAAAAATTACAGCCGTAGTTTCCCCTTGCTTTCAGCCGTTCGCAGTACGAGCACAGCAAGGCTGTTTTGGTTAGTGTTACAAGGCCAGACCAACCAATCATTCAGACTGTTGCCCCTGCAACTACTGAAAAGGCTGTTGCCCCTCTTCAGGAACCACACGTTTGTCTGGCCTCTCGACAGATACCCCTCCATTGTGGTTGCCCCTACGGTATGGCTATCTGTATCGCTGAGGCGCGCAAGCCTCCAGAAATTAAATTACATAAGGTATTTTTGTATGTACTTAACTGCTCTGTGATGACAGCATTCTTTATGTCATGAAGATTAAAGAGTAACGTCTTTACAATAAAATATAACAAGTTATCAGAATGGGGTAAGTACTATACTGCAAATATTTAATTCGTGCTAACATACAAAGCTAAAGGGTATTAACTCAATTTACAGATCTTTTTAGGAAACAAAGGTACTGTATAGTAACACAATAACTATTAAATCCAATATCTAAAACTTCTTTAGAAAAGGTAATCAGAATCCGTAGTAAACTCAATCACACCAGATGATAACAACAGGTATGACCCATTAGTGGGCTATTCCATGGCATAATCCTTCAGAAGTGATATACTAATAGCATATCAGATTCACAAAGAGTATACACTAACATAATCATATGTAAGAACTTTAAAGGATACAAACAATTATTATAATGTTTACATCAAGAGTACCTTAATAAGAAGGTCATTTGTCACCAAAAATGTTCAAAAAACAATCATAAATATAATTCGCTAAATGAAGGTATAAAAATATTACCTTAATTTAGTCAATGACCTTTGAGCTGTCACATAGTGTAAGTAATCAACTTATGCTAACATACAAAGCCATAAATTAGAAGACCTCTTCATAACTCAATAAAAATTTAAATAACCTCAGTTAAGCTATTTGTCACCTACTCAAAAAGTAGACATCTTTATGTAAGACAAAGAATATCACGTTAATAATTAATATGAGGATCATTAATATGGTATGAACATCTATGAGATTAACCAAGTGAGAACTAGAATTGCTTTTCTTTATAAGAGTACACAATTTTTCTCAGCGTACTCCTCTGTCGCTAGAATATCAGTCGAATGGCACCGTTGCCGTGCAGCAATGTTTCAGAGACTTTAATACTCATCACCTTTAGGAGGAGACTCCACTTGGCTGATAACACGAGAGAATTTTATCAATGACTTTTCTTTCGTTTATCTAGTCTTTGGCTCTGCGAATCTTGTAGCGACACTTTATTGTTACAGGCAACGAGTTAGTTACCCCAATTTCCTTCGCTTCTGTGAAACACTTCCAGAACAAAAAGCATATCATGAAATCACCAAAACCTATGTACACTACAGAACATTAAGTACATTAACAGACAAAACATATACAGTTTTATAACAGTGTGCCCAGACTGCTCTTTGAGTGTGTAACACAGTACATAATAAATGCGTAACTTCTCCCCTATAGGTACGGTTTAAAATGTCGACTACAATGGTCTCAGGAGTGTGTATACCGACAGGGACAGGATGGTGAGACATTGGTTAAGACATTGTGGAGTAACGTCCAAGGTACTAGAGGGAGCTATAGAGGGTAAAAACTGTTCAGGAAAATACAGAGTGGAATAGATCTAAGCAAGTGCTACTCTGAAGTGAAGAGTATGGCACCAGCGAGGAGTACGTGGCGGGCCATATCACACCAGTTCGAGACTGATGGCTCGGTAAAAAAATTAAACAAGAAACTTTTTAAGCGTAGTTCACCTACTGTTTATCACTAACTGTATTTTTAAGTTGTACTTTATACAAAAATATGAGCTTTTTGTACACTAAGGGCGAGATAGTAAGTTTAATTACATTCATGTCCGGAACCAGAAATGGTGCAGAAAAAATTCTTTACTTTACTCTATCTAATTATCACCCACATAGGCATAATCCCACCTTGATCAAATCTCTTAGTTAAGCAATTAAGGGCTGCTAATGGTTAGAGATTCCCGGGTTCACGTAAAATAACGTGGTCCTTGTCTACGGTAGTGGCGCGGTAGGGGTGGGGACATTGGTAGTGGTGGGAACTACTTTGTTAATGGTAATGCGCGGTAGAGGTGATGCAGTTAAGACAGCTGAAGTCTTCGAACAAAGCCTATCACGCGGATCTTGTAACATGCAAACAGTGTTATAAAAGGTTACTGTGGTGTGCGTACTGTAAGACCTTCGGTACACACACCATCAGATTATTTGGTTTGTCGCTCTAACGAAGTAGGCGAGTGTCAGCAATAAGTCTCGTGGTCTTATCGTGGCGTGTTTATCTTCTGCCGTTAGGTCAGACGATAGAAATGCCACTTGCACGCCTAGAGTAGCAGATTGACAGTGACCAACATTAAACAGAACTTGATTAATTTTCACACACATTTATTAAAATAATAACAATCATAAACCTTACTTAACTTGAATCTGGATGCTCTTTACAATTGGCAATCTGAAGCTCCTTTGGTCTTGGTACGTTAATCTTATTCTCTCATATCTGATACTTGACAAAGTGTCTATACATTTATCTTCATGGCTATGTACAGGAATATGATAATCTTATTAGGCGCAGACTGAAACTTGACTATATACTGGTACAGACTAATGCAGACTGATGCAGACTAACTAATCTGAGGTCTGTACACTCGTTATAATACCTCGAGCGTTCAGGTATCTCTACGCGAGTGTGATCCGCGAGGAGGAAAGGTTCTACGTTAGCAACAGTCTCATTGGCTGCGAGACATATTAATACGCAGATCGGCGGAAGGAGAATTTGGTCCGTCGCTAAGATAGCGCCATCTCGTAGTGCGGAGACGGACGAGCGCTGCACCTGCGCTGTTGTGCTTAGCGGAGCGCGCTCTAGTGGGAAAGTTGTGTACGCGCTGACTACGTGGAACTATGTACACAACAGTTACATTATTACAACCAATAATTTGACAAATACAAAATTTCAAAATTGCATTGTCAAGCACAAAATCAGAGTTACTGGGAAATTTCAATATTGATTTCTATTAGCGCCTCCGTATGCAGAAAAGACAGTAACTCAGTACAACTGCAGTAGTGCTTATTGCATACATTTGAATTGATAATAAAACTTCAAATAATTTCCGTGGAATACTAACAGCGATCTTCTTTCCATGTTAATCTGCCATTTCACTCACTGATTTGAACATTAAAAGCAGATTTGGAAGAAAACCGTTTTTTCCTCCTATAGAGGAACCAAGAGGGAATAATGTTCAATCTGTACATCGAGAAAGCAATGATGGAAATTAAAGAAAGGTTCAGGAGTGGAATTAAAATTCAATGTGAAGTATATCAATGACACGATTCGCTGATGACATTGCTATCCTGAGTGAAAGTGAAGAAGACTTGCATGATCTGCTGAACGGAATGAACAGTCTAATGAGTACACAGTGCGGATTGAGAGTAAATCGAAGAAAGACGAAGGTAATGAGAAGGTGTAGAAATGAGAACAGCGAGAAAATTAACATCACTGGTTTCGGACTGGGCTTTTAATAGTTCGAAACCGGTCGTGTGAAAATAAAGTAATTTATAATTGAAGCGGTATTTTCAACCTCTGCTTAATTGTTAATTGCAGCGTTATCATGTAAATCTATATATAGGGAGAATTGTGAACTAAATAAGCAAAATGAACAAATCGTTCCCACAAAATTTAATGTTCTGTTTATTATAGAAAGGATAGATAGTTACAGTACAAACAGGAGAAGGAGGACTGTTGTAGTCCAGCATGTCATTGGTGATATTTTTTACTCTTTTTCAACATATAGTAGATGTAGAATTATTACTGAAGTCCACGATCAGGTTGAGGGTGGTGCCAGCTCCTTATTGCCTAATGTAATCACAAGATGTGTGAGTCTTGTCTGGAGACGAAGATTTGAAAGGACACATGCTGCTGGGCTCTCGAGATTTGCAAATGTGCAAGTCGACGTCAGATTTGAGTGATGTGCATCACTGGTGACATGTTACACATACATTTCTGTGCATTTGGAGTTGTGTCTTCCCCTCAACCATCAATTCATAACATACTTAATTTTTAACGGAATGACTTAAAAAAGGGAGGAATTTAACATTCTTGAGCGCCATTCAGTGATTTACTTTTGTTAAGTGGCTTGCGTAGTAGTTGACTCATGCATGTTGAATGATTAGAATGGTATGTCTACGTGCAGTTCCAAAAAAATGTTCAAATGTGTGTGAAATTTTATGGGACTTAACTGATAAGGTCATCAGTCCCTAAGCTTACACACTACTTAATCTAAATTATCCTAAGGACAAACACACACACCCATGCCCGAGGGAGGACTCTACCTCCGCCAGGACCAGCCGCACAGTCCATGACTGCAGCGCCTGAGACCGCTCGGCTAATCCAGCGTGGCGTGCAGTTCCCTAAAGCAATTGTGAATGGATTATCTTTTTAGCAATAAAAAGCCTAGTTAACATGGATTTCTGTTACTCATTTCCGGGTTGTTACACAGTGGCGCCCTTAGTGTTCTCGCAAATCGCTACTGGCGTGTTGAACATTTTATATGCAGCGTGTTGTGCGTGACCGATGTGCTACAGGGCATAGATACGACTGGTTGGGGGTTATTAACAAAGTACAACATTTTTTTTATATTTCGTATGTTAACCTATAGCAAGGATATAACCCTTTATAATTCCGTCATACATGGCGACTACTGCGGTAGATGTTTGATTTTAATCCGAAAAGAGCCCCTTACATATGACACGGAACACACTGAACGAAATGCGTGTTATCACATCGGCAGCTTTGCAGCAACAGTAAGGGGCATTACGACTTAGGAAGTGACACACATTAAGATCAATATCTTTATAAATAAGAATCGTTTCAGTGTTTGGTGTGAGACTGATGTATATGTGTGCCTCTTGGAAGGTTCAAAATGGCTCTGAGCACTATGGGACTTAACATCTGTGGTCATCAGTCACCTAGACTTAGAACCACTTAAAGCTAACTAACCTAAGGACATCACACACATCCATGCCCTAGGCAGGATTCGAACCTGCGTCCGCAGCGGTCGCGCGGTTCCAGACTGAAGCGCCTAGAACCGCTCGGCCACCACGGCCGGCTCTCTTGGAAGGGATGCGCGTGAAGTTAGGATACGTTAGCGTTTGAGCGCGGTTCTTATTTTAAGAGTTATCTTGTTCGTAAAATGGTGGAGGGGAATGCGTACCACTATAAAAGGAAAAAGAATAATTCCTAAAATTCATTCCATCTTTTGGAAGAAAATGGAGAACCATAAGAGTCACTCCATGGAGACTCATCATGAGGATACACCTCTTTGTGAAAGAGTGTGCACTCAGAAGCGAATGTTAGTAGTAAGACGGAGAACGTCTTCTTAAGCGAAAAACTATCTTCCGAGTTGAATTTGTAAGAATGATAGGGCTTAGGGACGAAATGCTCTTAGAGGAATTGGCTAAAAGACACGCCATACGTGACAGGGAGAAATGAAGAGTGAACAAGCAATGGGACAAGCTGTCGAAAGTAAGTTTCAAAACCAGACAGTTGATTTCCAGCAAATGATGTCGGAAGTAATCGATCGCGTAAGAAATGTTGAACAAGAGAAAGCTGGGTTACATACTGAGTTAGTGCAAAGAACAGACTGGTTTGAAGTCATCACTAACTGAAAGTTGGACGACACAGAATGGAATTTTAAAGGGTTGCGGAAGGAAGTCATTGTAGCTAATTATGAGTTACAAGGAGTTTGCAACATAAGCTACTGAAAAAAATTCAGAAACTTGAAGGTATTATGTTTGACGTGATACTCAGAGCACAGCAGTGAAGTAGGAGAATAAATGAAATAGAAGAGAAACTTCGAAAGATATCTGAGCACTCAGGACGGATAGCGAGTGACAATCGCAGTAGCGAAGTACCGCCTACTCAAATCATCAGTGACGTACGGAGTGGCGTGAATGAGGACGCTTTGGAATGATTCTTATCGCTGCGCGCACCGTATGACGTCAGGTAAAATGCTTGGAGGCTTTCGCCAGGTACTTCGATGGATTGTAGCGAAACCAATGAAATGAAAGGAGAAAAATCAGTTACGTAGTCGTACGAATACAGGTAGACACCTCTCACTGTGTCTCAAGGCGGCTGATTTGTGCCATTCACTGAAATTATACCAGAAAATTTTTTGGAAAACTTTGGACGACTTCAAACAAAACGGAACATGTCTCGAGGTGATACATGGGGAGTGTCGACCACAGTTCGAAGAATTATTTGTGAAATACTGGGGATTGGATCCGTATTTCAATGACCCGTTTCTATTTGAAGATTTGGCAACACTAATCATCCTCACGATGTCACAGCAATTTAAGGAAAGGCTAATCACTAGCCCCAGATGGCGTCGGAACAGTGAGATTTACTTGATGATGTTAACTGGATCCCGCGAACTTAACAGAATGAATGGAGAGCTGACAGGGCCATTGCGAACAAAGTACTGGGAATAGCGATGGATCCTGGAGACAAAGCAGCCGCACTAAGCGAGAGCACAGCTGTATCCAATGAACAAAGAGATGAAATCATGGAAAAGACTCGTCATGGGCAAGCGTCCGAAAGATGTCAGGTAAGTGAGCGTTTAATCGACTCGGCAGGTGGAGGTTTTAATGAAGCGCTGGGCACATGTGGAAATAACTGTGCTCATCTCATGATAACTCAAGGATCCTGTCATTAGAAATTGATGCGATGTGGTGACGACGTGAGAAAGGCACTTTTAGAAGAAAACTTCCGGGAACAAAAGAAGAGCTATCAACCAGTTGCAGAAGTAGAAATTCGTCGAAGAAGATTAGTTGCAATATTGAACCAGGTAGCCAATTATCAGTGATTGCTGAAGAAACCATAGAAGAACTGCAGAAGAAAGAGCCAATTCCACTATTATCGCTACAAGGAGTTAGGATTCTGTATGCCACAGGAAAACAAGTGCGAGTCGCAAGCATCGATTCAATTTCGCCAAGGAACAATGCATGCTTACAATACTTCGTTTCTGTGTCCCAATCTTACTAGGATGGCACTGGATGGTCAGCAAGCATGCGTCATTAGAACTATTAAAGCGACGGTCAAATTGGGTTCCGAATGTAACAAAGTGGTTGTACCCTTACGAGGCTGGACGGTACACAATAGAAATCGCCCCTGAAGTGTTATTTTTATGCGCTGCGCCACATTGGCTACGGCAGGAACGCACAAAATGCAGTTATTGATCAAGTAACAAGTTATCGGCCGCCTTCGCAGTCGCACGTTATTAGCTTTAACTAAGCCATGAAAGCTAAAGTGACCGAAAAAATCGAAATTACATAAGACGATCGGCGAAGTATAACAAGTCTTTTGCACCAGCATAGATACGTCTTTTCAACTCAACTTGGAGCGAGAAAGGAATTTGTCTAAAGCTACATAGCTCCTATTACACCACACCCTACCAGGTCCCATTAGCCAAGAGCAACACAGTAGAATAACAGACAATGTTTTACAATGGGTAACAGAACCCGTCGTTAGCCGCTATAATAGCCCAATAGTTGCTGTACCTAAGAAGGGTGCACCACGGTGGCTATCACTGGATGCACTGAAATTAAATAAAATTCTTGTAGAAGGAAGAGATTGGCCCCAACGAATAGATGAGTTGTTGACATGATTTCATAGGGTGCAAACTTAACAGTCTGGGCACCAGGACAGAGTGCTGGCAGATGAGGCTAGCTCTTCACTGTCGACGGCCTTTCTCCATCGTGGAAGGACGTACCAATTTACTTGAGGCTCGTTTGGTCTTAGTGCATCGATGGCTGCATTTGTCAGAGAGCTGGCACGCGACCTATAAAATCAAGTGATCATCTACACTGACGACATGCTAACAGCTGCAAAAACTGGAAGCAACATAATGAAACCGTAGCAAGTACATTACAGATTTTTGCTGACAGCGGAATGACTGTAAATTTGAGGAAGTCTGTGCTTGTACAGAGATGTCTTAACATTTTGGGGCATTTGATTCGCCGTGACGGGATATTGCTTGACCTGGCAAAACCGTAGGCAACATGGGAAGTGCCTGAGCCAAATTCCACATGAAAAGTGCCTGGTTTCATGGAACTAAACAGACTTTACCGCAAAATCCTTAGAAAGCAATCTCTCAGTGTTCCGCTGATGTTAGCTCTCATGAGTCACAACATTGTGTGGAACTGGGATGAGCACTTTCGAGAAAATTCGAAAGAATTAAATGTTTAATGTGTAACGCGTCAGTACTATATTATCCAGACCTTACACAACAGTTTCATTTTCTCAGACAGTTTCATTTTGTACAGTTATAAAAATTCTTACGCCGGCAGTATGTGGATATGCTGAAGTGACAGAACAAAGATCCATGGCTACAGCACATAATTTCTGAAAGGACAGATAAGGAACAAGTAAAATTCTGACAGCATGACAGCATGAATGTCTACAAAATGATGTGATGTTTAAGCTAGAGCAAGAGGAGCCGGTAGAACAGTGAAACTGTATGGCAGAAGAAGCAATTAGTAAAGTCACGTGGCATGCACATTAAACATCAGACTTATTAGAGTCACATTTTAAGTGTAGCTGTCACTTTACTAGACTGTCAAAATACAAGAACGTGCTTCTGTTGATAAAAACGGTGGCAAACATAATAGCTAAAATTTCGAAGCAGGAATGTGTAGCGGCATGCGGTTTTCTGAGGAGAATCATCTCTGATACCATTTCTTACTTCCTACATCAGAACTACTGACAGCCTTGGGAGAGCCAGTACTGACAAAACTCTACCATCATGTGAGCAAGATGTATGAGACAGGCGAAATTCCCTCAGACTTCAAGAAGAATATAATAATTCTAATCCCAAAGAAAGCAGGTGTTGACAGATGTGAAAATTACCGAACTATCAGTTTAATAAGTCACAGCTGCAAAATACTAACGGGAATTCTTTACAGACGAATGGAAAAACTAGTAGCAGCCGACCTCGGGGAAGATCAGTTTGGATACCGTAGAAATGTTGGAACACATGCGGCAATACTGACCCCACGACTTATCTTAGAAGAAAGATTAAGGAAAGGCAAACCTACGTTTCTAGCATTTGTAGACTTATAGAAAGTTTTTGACAATGTTGACTGGAATACTCTTTCAAATTCTGAAGGTGGCAGGGGTAAAATACAGGGAGCGAAAGGCTATTTACAGTCTGTACAGAAAGCAGAAAGCAGTTATAAGAGTCGAGGGACATGAAAGGGAAGCAGTGGTTGGGAAGGGAGTGAGACAGGGTTGTAGCCTATCCCAGATGCTATTCAATCTGTATATTGAGCAAGCAGTAAAGGAAACAAATTAAAAGTTCGGAATAGGTGTTGAAATCCATGGAAACGAAATAAAAACTTTGAGGATCGCCGATGACCTTGTAATTCTGTCAGAGACAGCAAAGGACTTGGAAGAGCAGTTGAACGGAATGGACAGTGTCTTGAAAGGAGGATATAAGATGAACATCAACAAAAGCAAAACGAGGATAAAGGAATGTAGTCGAATTAAGTCGGGTGATGATGAGGGAATTAGATTAGGAAATGAGACACTTAAAGTAGTAAAGGAGTTTTGCTATTTGGGGAGCAAAATAACTGATGATGGTCGAAGTAGAGAGGATATAACATGTAGACTAGCAATGGCAAGGAAAGCGTTTCTGAGGAAGAGAAGTTTGTTAACATCGAGTATTGATTTAAGTGTCAGGATGTCGTGTCTGAAAGTATTTGTATGGAGCGTAGCCATGTATGGAAGTGAAACATGGATGATACATAGGTTAGACAAGAAGAGAATCGAAGCTTTCGAAATGTAGTGCTACAGAAAATGCTGAAGATTAAGTGGGGAGATCACATAACTAATGAGGAGGTATTGAATAGAATTGGGGAGAAGAGGAGTTTGTGGCAAAACTTGACTAGAAGAAACTTGGTAGGACATGTTCTGAGGCATCAAGGGATCACCAATTTAGTACTGGAGGGCAGGGTGGAGGGTAAAAATCGTAGAGGGAGACCAAGAGATGAATACACTAAGTAGATTCAGAAGGATGAAGGCTGCAGTAGATACTGGGAGATGATGACGTTTGCACAGGATAGCGTAGCATGGAGAGCTGCATCAAACCAGTCGCAGGACTGAAGACAACAACAACAACAACCTCAGACGTGTATGGACACATTAACATGCACCATCAACATGAGAAGTGAGCTGATCAGATTAATGAATTAGAGGCTGCTCATTCAATTCGAATATAATTTGTTTAAATTTGTATAAATTTGTTATCTACATCGTCACTTTCATGTTACCACCACAAGAGGCTGAGATATCGATATCTGTACTACAGGCACTCATTCAACTGAGAGTTAATGCCTGAACATATGAATAGGAAGAGTATGGCCCTGCAAATAAATGCTTTCCGCAAGAGGCAACTGCCTCCGACCGAAGAACTGACCAAGTTCGCCGCTACTAAAGCGCTTCGCGATATGCTATATATGTGTCGCGCGCTTTATGTCCATTAATAATAACGACATCCGACTAGCCTACTATCAGACCCACTGACGTCTGCCGGGCACAAACACCAGTTTTTCTTTAAGAACACTCAGGTCCGCCTGTGCTAGCCTTAAGCGCGGCCGAAGCCCCACAAAGCCTTGCGTAGGTAAGAAAAGAGGTCTGCTACGTCTTCAACTACCCAGTTTCAACAACTTTTCAAAGTCATTCAACCACTCACTTCCACATTTCCTATATATATATATATATATCAAGGGATGTATGTCACCTAGTTTATTTATTACGCTGATACAAAACACTCACCCTGCCGGTGGTCTGGAGGAGGGAAAATTGGTGCGAAAAAGGAATCAGCCTGTTCTGGGCTGCTGGGGAGAGGAAGGAGTGTACTTTATTTTTTGAACAATTTATTTAGCTACGGATTTCACCTAATTTATTTATTACATTGATGGAAAACACTCACCCTAACATGCTTGGAGTCACAATTTACAGTTTACAGACCTCGAAACTACTCCTAAGTAATGCACTATTCTGATGTGCAGAGACGCAAACAACTCGTAAATTACGGGGTCTTGGGGTGGCTAGCACAGTGGACTTGCATTCAGGAGACCGACGGTTCAATCCCACGTCGGGCCATCCTGATTTAGGTTTTCCGTGATTTCAATAATCGCTCCAGACAAATGCCTGGATGGTTCCTTTGAAAGGGCACAGCCCCGTCCTTCCCTAATCCGATGAGACTGATGACCTTACCCAAACAACCAAACTCCTAAATTACCGAAATAATCCAGTACACACCATGCATACGTGCAAACTACTCGTAGATCACCGAAATAATACTGCAAACACGCTCACAACGCTTAAACACCCAAAAATGATTCAATTCACGAACACTCAATGCAAGTAAAAAAAACCAACTTAACAACCACTCGAACTCTGATTCTACTGGATGAAAAGCCTAAGTGCACCCTCTAACACATGGAAACTCTCCAGATGTGGCAGAGGAAGGTGAGGTTAGTGTACTTTATTTTTCTTGGAAAACTGACCCAAATATCCATCGTAACTACATAATTAATCACAAATATCGGTCCTAGTTACACAACTATATGTTAGTGCTGCACAAGGATGGCTCAAAATCGCAAAAACTAACTATGCCATACAACTCCTGTTATCCTGCTGGGAGGAAATTATACTACTCCAAACTTACGTAAATATCGATCCTAATCACAAAGATCGGTCCTAATTACACAGCTATATGCATAGAACTGCACAAGAACGGTTTCAGATAGCAAAACAGACAACTGGTGTTATCCTATTGGGGAAAAAAAATTACACCACTCTAAACCAGCGACAGAAGCTCTCATACTCCACCCTACACGTACAAGCTAGGGGTGAAAAACGTTCTACTGACCACATGCCAGTGTTAGACAGGAGTTAACAAAGAAGTGTATTGCCTGCAAGCATAGACAATCTTTCGCTGTTTGACGTCGGAGTTCACAACACACCCATACTGAAAAATCATCCCAAATGAAGCCAATACACGCTATCACAGCTGATGGAAATACAAAAAATTCATCATACTACTGGGGGAAAGCTTTGTCCTAAAAGACTGCATTCTCTTCCATCTACTATCACAAACTGTGTAATGAAGCTACTACTCCGACACTCTCCCGACCCTTGTGGCCCTGTTCTGGCACCAAGGCGAAAGTCCCCACTGGCTGAGTCGGACGCCCCAACCGAAATGCAGCGATAGCACTTATAGATGTAAAAGGACAGGCCCCCAATGCCTCTCTTTATTAGACTATTTCACGTTATGTAGGACGCTCTGGCAGCGCTCTTGTATGGCTCTCGTCCACTCGATTATTTATTTAACATCAGCCAGACTCATATAATAAAGCAAAATATTCCCGACCATAATAAACATGTTATTTCCATGAAGATAGACAAAGTCCAGTTTTATAAGGCACTCGTCACGTCTGCGAAGACATTTATGTGGAAACCCATATTTCCACTCGCGAATACAGATGTCGATGATGTAGCAGATTCCAAATCACCCCCTATAATTTTTTGTTTTTGTTGTTGTTTTCAGTCCTGAGACTGGCATGATGCAGCTCTCCATGCTGCTCTATACTGTGCAAGCTTCATCTCCCAGTACCTACTGCAGCCTACATCCTTCTGAATCTGCTTATCTCTTGGTCTCCCTCTACGATTTTTACCCTCCACCCTGCCCTCCAGTACCAATTTGGTGACCCGTTAATGCCTCAGAACATGTCCTACCAACCGATCCCATCTTCTAGTCAAGTTGTGCTACAAACTCCTCCCCAATTCTATTCAATACCTCCTCATTAGTTGTGTGATCTACCCATGTAATCTTCAGCATTATTCTGTAGCACCACATTTCGAAAGCTTCTGTTCTCTTCTTGTCCAAACTATTTACCGTCCATTTTTCAGTTCCATACATGGCTACACTCCATACAAATACTTTCAGAAACGACTTCCTGGCACTTAAATCTATACTCGATGTTAACAAATTTCTCTTCTTTAGAAACGCTTTCCTTGCCATTGTCAGTCTACATTTTATATCCTCTCTACTTCGACCATTATCAGTTATTTTGCCCCCCAAATAGCAAAACTCCTTTACTACTTTAAGTGTCTCATTTCCTAATCTAATTCCCTCATCATCACCCGACTTAATTCGACTACATTCCATTATCCTTGTTTTGATTTTGTTGATGTTCATCTTATACCCTCCTTTCAAGAAACTGTCCATTCAGTTCAACTGATCTTCCAGGTCCTTTGCTGTCTCTGACAGAATTACAAGGTCATCGGCGATCCTCAAAGTTTTTATTTCGTTTCCATGGATTTCAATACCTATTCCGAACTTTTATTTTGTTTCCTTTACTGCTTGCTCAATACACAGATTGAATAGCATCTGGGAGAGGCTACAACCCTGTCTCACTCCCTTCCCAACCACTGCTTCCCTTTTATGTCCCTCGACTCTTATAACTGCTGTCTGCTTTCTGTACAGACTGTAAATAGCCTTTCGCTCCCTGTATTGTACCCCTGCCACCTTCAGAATTTGAAAGAGATTATACCAGTCAACATTGTCAAAAACTTTCTATAAGTCTACAAATGCTAGAAACGTAGGTTTGCCTTTCCTTAATCTTTCTTCTAAGATAAGTCGTAGGGTCAGTATTGCCTCACGTGTTCCAATATTTCTACGGAATCCAAACTGATCTTCCCCGAGGTCGACTTCTACCAGTTTTTCCATTCGTCTGTAAGGAATTCGGGTTATTATTTTGCAGCTGTGACTTATTAAACTGATAGTTCGGTAATTTTCAGATCTGTCAACACCTGCTTTCTTTGGGATTGGAATTATTATATTCTTCTTGAAGTCTGAGGGAATTTCGCCTGTCTCATACATCTTGCCCACCAGATTTGTCAGGACTGACTCTCCCGAGGCTGTCAGTAGTTCTAATGGAATGTTGTCTACTCCCGGGGCCTTGTTTCGACTTAGGTCTTTCAGTGCTCTGTCAAACTCTTCACGCAGTATCATATCTCCCATTTCACCTTCATCTACATCCTCTTCCATTTCCATAATATTGTCCTCAAAAACATCGCCCCCGTGTAGACCCTCTATATACTCCTTCCACCTTTCTGCTTTCCCTTCTTTACTTAGAAATGCGTTTCCATCTGAGCTCTTGATATTCATGTAAGTGATTCTCTTTTCTCCAAAGATGTCTTTAATTTTCCTGTAGGCGGTATCTATCTTACCCCTAGTGAGATAAGCCTCTACATCTTTACATTTGTCCTCTAGCCACCCCTGCTTAGCCATTTTGGACTTCCTTTCGATCTCATTTTTGAGACGTTTGTATTCCTTTTTGCCTGCTTCATTTACTGCATTTTTATATTTTCTCCTTTCATTAATTAAATTCAATATTTCTTCTGTTACCCAAGGATTTCTACTAGCCCTCGTCTTTTTACTTACTTGATCCTCTGCTGCCTTCACTATTTCATCCCTCAAAGCTATCCATTCTTCTTCTACTGTATTTCTTTCCCCCATTTTTGTCAATTGTTCCCTTATGCTCTACGTGAAACTCTGTACAACCTCTGGTTTAGTCAGTTTGTCCAGGTCCCATCTCCTTAAATTCCCACCTTTTTGCAGTTTCTTCAGTTTTAATCTACAGTTCATAACCAATAGATTGTGGTCAGAGTCGACATCTGCCCCTGGAAATGTCTTACAATTTAAAACCAGGTTCCTAAAGCTCTGTCTTACCATTATATAATCTATCTGAAACCTTCTAGTATCTCCAGGGTTCTTCCATGTATACAACCTTTCATGATTCTTGAACCAAGTGTTAGCTATGATTAAGTTACGCTCTGTGCAAAATTGTACCAAGCGGCTTCCTCTTTCATTTCTTAGCCCCAATCCATATTCACCTACTGCGTTTCCTTCCCTTCCTTTTCCTATTGTCGAATTCCAGTCACCCATGACTATTAAATTTTCGTCTTCCTTCACTACCTGAATAATTTCTTTTATCTCATCATACATTTCATCAATTTCTTCATCATTTGCTGAGCTAGTTGGCATATAAACTTGTACTACTGTAGTAGGCGTGGGCTTCATGTCTATCTCTATAATTTACAAAGTCAAATAACGTATTTCTCATACCTAGAGAACCGGCAAACGTGTCTTCCACCTCGGAAATACGCCCTGCTGACGGCTGTTGCTCTGGAAATACAAATATCTGTACCATTCTTATGACTTGACATATGCCTCCCTTCGCCATCACAGTATTGCACGTCACATCCATACCCTCTTTACAACTGGACATAGTCATTTCCTTTGCACATGTCAGAACACAAACACATACTTTATAACCTTCAGGCTCAAGGCGAACCTATCATACATCTCCTACTACTAAGTATAATACATAGTCAATAACTTATTGCCTGCGATACGAAATAATACTTACCGAAAATCAACCATGGGTCGACATGTCTGATAAGTTTGTGTCCTATGAGGAGAGTCTTAATCATCTTACAAACAACTAGATGATAAAAAAACACAGCCGTGACAAACGGTCTTGGTTCTACACACGCATACAAGTATCCATGTTAAAACTCATACTTCCTTTTACAAAACGAGTTACAGCATTACCTCTGGATGGGGCGCCTTTTGTCCATTGTAATACTGAATATACACAGTGATCGCTGGAGTATACTGGGATTTGGAATTAAGTCCTCCCATTCAAGCACATACGTGCATAAGATTCTATGGAGAAATTATGTATTGATTACAGCCTTTTGTGAATCATATTTCTAGCATTCTCATATCTCGAAATGAGTCACCTTTTTCGAACCTATCTTCTATAGTAACATTCGAACCTCATTTTAGGTAGCTCCCATGCATCATGCTACTGCTGTCATTTCTCCAGCTTTATGCATGTGATCATTCCAATTTAAGTCATAACTGAGTAGGGGTTGAGGGAAAATATATCTACGACCTTCTGCAACCCATGTAGAAACTGGCTAAGCTGTGTTACTGAGAGAGGACTGTTTTGACCATTCGATGGAAACTGAAACTGCCATAAGACAAGGATTTTTTTGCTAATGCACTGTCGTTCACTCCCAAACTTCATCCAGGTACTACAGATCCCTATCCATTCACATCTATCTTTGTCATTCTAAACGATCCAATATAGAAAAATTAGTAATTATAAAAGCTCCACTACCTCCATACGATAGAGAACTCGATAAGGTTTTTACCACATCTCCTCTTCCTCATATATCTAAAACAAATACCGCATGCGTGCAGGAATCGATCCTATTAAATATAGAGGTTTTAATCATCTATGCAGACCAGTTTAAAGTTTCATCACCTGTACACTAGCAGCATGATCGTATCCCGAGGAGTATACTGTAAGTCTCAAGAGACGCACCCTGTAACGCTGTCTCGTTGTTTGAAACTGTTTTTTTCTGCTCTAACACACTTTGTACACAACAAAACATTTTGTTTTTCTGCCACGAGTTCCAGGTCTGCGTCAGGCTCTAAACTGACATTAACACGTTCTGATCCACGGCCTCTCACAGAAAACTAGACGTCGCACAGTGATGCGACTTACGTCAGCTGATGACGCGACTTACGTCATTCAAGATAGTGAGAAAGTGCCACTAACTCTGTAAACAGCACATCCGTCAGGCAAATGTATACACAGGGATTGCACTAGCTCACAAATACCTACCACTAACTTTGTTATTAAACAGAAGTCTTTGATTTTACACCCAAGATAGGGGGGGATGGAGTACATCACATAAATCACAGTTCGTTTAGAGGAATGTGTCACGTTTGATTACACACATGAGATGGAAGTCCTCTGATGACCGGTAGGTTTACTGTTAACGGTTGCAAGTAGACAATGCTTTAAATCACATACAGAATACATGGCTGTATACGAGGAAAATGCAGGCCATGTCATACGACTGATGCATTCTGACAGAGTAGTGGAAAAATTGACGTGCAGCAACTTCTCCCTCTCTAGAATGCATCATCAGTCTACCCTTAAATCATACCTCCTTACAGCTCCATCTCAATCGTTCACCCCGTCCACTCTGTTATCCTTTAATGCAGATGCATGTAAGTTTAGAGGCCAATGGTTCTCTGTCTTCCTGAAAAGTGTCCAATACAGTAGGCAATTCACGTGTATCACTCGTATCTCAATGGACATACAATATAACGCTGCCTCGATGGAAAAAAGTAACTGCTTCCCTGGTTCCCTTCGCTTCCATGTCGAAGTTTTCTCAGATTCATCTTGCTTTCACATATGTGCTCCCATGTACAAATTGTTCTGCGCCAACCAGAAGATACGCAAGTACTTCCTCATTCCCCCCCCCCCCCCCCCCCCCATTTTAGTGTATATTCGCTCAATTTATACTTTTTCATTTTTCGCAGTTCTATCGATTTAATGTCAGTTCTGCCTATGCTATCATGACATAACCTGTCGTTCCGTGTTCCAAAATTGCTTGTAAATATAGTACAGCTGCCAACAACTAGACCAAATGCACTGATCAGGAGGTGTAGTATAGCACTGTACTCGATTGTATCCAGTCACTTCCACATTTGGAGAAAGATTGTTCTGTTTTCTGCATGTCTGTGTACATGTATGCCTCACAGAAGGCTCCCAGGACCCACAGTAGACCTGAGTTAGTGTATTCGTATTGCAGGCAATCAGTTATTGATGATGCACTATACTTAGTAGTAGGAGATGTCCAATAGGTTTGCCTTGAGCCTACTATACCGATTTTGCTTATAAAACTGTACTTTGTCTTTTATGATGGAAAGACGACATTTATTATGGTCTGGAATATTTTGCTTTATTATAGCAGTCTAGATGATGTTAAATCGAGTGGACCAGACCCATACAAGATCGCTGCCGGAGCGTCCTACATGACATGAAACAGAGTCTAATAAATAGAGGAATTGGAGGCCTGTCCTGTTATATCTATAAATGTGCAAGATGCAGCCAGTGGTGACTATCAAAAATGGTTCAAATGGCTCTGAGCACTACGGGACTTATCTGCTGTGGTCATCAGTCCCCTAGAACTTAGAACTACTTAAACCTAACTGACTTAAGGACATCACACACATCCATGCCCGAGACAGGATTCTAACCTGCGACTGTAGCGGTCACGCGGTTCCAGACTCTAGCGCCTAGAACCGCACGGCCACTCCGGCCGGCTGGGAACCATCACCATGGTGCCAGAACGGGGCTGCAAGAGTCGGGAAAGTGATGGCGCAGTAGCTCTATTCCATAGTTTGTGACTGTAGATGGATGAGAACTCAGTATTAGGACAAAAATTTACCCAGTAGTATGATGAATTTTTTTGTATTTCCATCAGCTGTGATAGCATGTATTGGCTTCAGTTAGGATTTTTTTAGTATGTGTGTGTTGTGAACTCCGACGTCAAACAGCGAAAGATCGTCTATGCTTGCAGGTAATAAACTTCTTTTTTAACTCCTGTCTGTCTAACACTGGCATGTGGTCAGTTGAACGTTTTTCACCCCTAGCTTGTAGGTTCAAAAATGGCTCTGAGCACTATGGGACTGAACTGCTGAGATCATTAGTCCCCTAGAACTTAGAACTAGTTAAACCTAACTAACCTAAGGACATCACAAACATCCATGCCCGAGGCAGGATTCGAACCTGCGACCGTAACGGTCCTGCGGTTCCAGACTGCAGCGCCTTTAACCGCACGGCCACTTCGGCCGGCTAGCTTGTAGGTGTAGGGTAGATTATGAGTGCTTCTGTCGCTGGTTTCGAGTGGTGTAATTTCCCCCCCCCCCCCACCCCCAATAGGATAACACCAGTTGTCTGTTTTATATCTGAAACCGTTCTTGTCCAGTGCTACGCATACAGTTGTGTAATTAGGACCGATCTTTGTGATTAGGATCGATATTTACGTAAGTTTGGAGTAGTATAATTTTCTCCCAGCAGGAAAACAGGAGTTGTGTGGCATAGTTAGTTTTTGCTATTTTAAGCCGTCCTTGTGCAGGACTGTGCATATAGTTGTGTAATTAGGACAGATCTTTGTGATTAATTATGTAGTTATGATGGCTATTTGGGTCAGTTTCCCAAGAAAAATAAATAAAGTACACTAACCTCACCTTCCTCTCCCACATCTGGAGAGTTTACATGTGTTAGGAGGTGCACTTGGGCTTTTCATCCAGTACAACCAGGGTGCGAGTGGTTGACAAGTTGGGTTTTTTTACTTGCTTTGAATGTGTGTATTGAATCATTTTTGGGTGTTTATGCGTTGTGAGCGTGTTTTCATTATTATTTCGGTGATCTGCGAGTAGTTTGCACGTCTGCATGGTGTGTACTGGATTATTTCGGTAATTTAGGAGTTGGGTTGCTTGGGGTAGGAGACTAGACAGTGAGGTCATCAGTCTCATCGGATTAGGGAAGGACGGGGCTGTGCCCTTTCAAAGGAACCATCCACGCATTTGTCTGGAGCGATTATTGAAATCACGGAAAACCTAAATCAGGATGGCCGGACGCGGGATTGAACCGTCGGTCTCCTGAATGCAAGTCCACTGTGCTAGCCACCGCAAGACCCCGTAATTTACGAGTTGTTTGCGTCTCTGCACATCAGCATAATGCATTACTTAGGAATAGTTTCGAGGTCTGTAAACTGTAAATTGTGACTCCAAGCATGTTAGGGTGAGTGTTTTCCATCAATGTAATAAATACATTAGGTGAAATCCGTAGCTATATAAATTGTTCAAAAATAAATTAAGTACACTCCTTCCTCTCCCCAGCAGCCCAGAACAGGTTGATTCATTTTTCACACCAATTTTCCCCCCTCCAGACTCACCGTCAGGGTGAGTGTTTTGTATCAGCGTAATAAATAAACTAGGTGACATACGTCCCATGATATATATATATATAGGAAATGTCGAAGTGAGTGGTTGGATGACTTTGAAAAGTTGTTGAAACTGGGTAGTTGAAAGCGTAGCAGACCCCTTTATTTATCTATGTAAGGCTTTGTGGGACTTCGGCCGCGCGGAAGGCTAGCACAGGCGGACCTGAGTGTTCTTAGAGAAAAACTGATGTTTGTGTCCGGCAGACGTCAGTGGGTCTGATAGTAGGCTAATCGGATGTCATTATTAATGGACATAACGAGCGCGACACATATATAGCATATCGCGAAGCGCTTTAGTAGCGGCGAACTTTGTCAGTTCTTCGGTCGGAGGCAGTTGCCTCTTGCGGAAAGCATTTATTTGCAGGACCATACTCTTCCTATTCATATGTTCAAGCATAACTCTCAGTTGAACGAGTGCTTGTAATACAGATATCGTTATCTCAACCTCTTGTGGTGGTAACATGAAACTGATGATGTAGATAATAAATTTATAAAAATTTAAACAAATTATATTGGAACTGAATGAGCAGGGTCTTGTGGAGGCAACACAGTACTAACTGCCCTCAGCTGTAGGAGTAAACTATTAGAGCAAAATTCGTGCACATTTTCCAAGAGGATGGTTAACACACTTGATGGTGGTAGTGGTTCTAATTGTTTAAATAAAGATTTATGTCCAGAGCTGAATGAGAGCATGTAATACAGCTATTAAAACACGGACCACCTACATCTCAGCCTCTTGTGGCGGTAACTTGAAACTATTGCTTTAGGTAGGTGATAAATTTAAGCAAATTGAATCAAATTTAAACAAATTTATAGAGATTTAAAGAAATTTAAGTTGTATACTACGACACAGATTCTGTTGTTTACACTGATGATGGCACAAACACAGTGAAAACAGGTTACATGCTCGGCGAATGGAAAGATGAATTTGGCAAAGACGATTTTGGCATTGAATGGATAACTACAGGTCCAAAAAGCTATGCTTATCGAACATATAAAGGTAAACAGACTACCAAAATTAAAGGCTTCACTCTAAATTAAGAAGATCCCGTAAAACTCAACATGAAGGCGATGACCGAATTAATACAGACTTCCGAAGATAAGGTTATCATAAGCAATAACATGATTATGAGACATAAGAGGACGAAAAATCTGATGAATAAATTTATAGCAAAAGAGTTTAAATTTAACTGCGATTAACGTACTCTTCTAGAGGAAAAAGACGGTATAATTGATACACTTCCGTGAGGTTATTAAAGAAAAACTATTTTATATATAAATGGAAACAGTGATTGCTGAATAAATCGATGATTCTGCTTGTTGCTACGAGCTCATACTCGATAACAATATAGAAATAATTACCACTTCGTTCATGAACGAACAAATAATAGAGGCGACATAAGTACTGCCATAGATAATTTTATAGGTCAAGGCCTATAAAATTTCAAACTTGTGCTCGCAAAAAAGTGGCCCCAGCAAAGTGGTCACCAAAAAGTGGAGGCCATCTTTTGCACAAAGAGATGAGTTTCAAGGAATCGACAACTTTTCCTATAAAGTCGCTATAAAGCGCCTGGCATAAAGTGATCGCCATCTTTTGTCCAAAATGTTGAGAGTTTGACCTGAAGCTCCGCCCTTGCTTAAAGTCGCCGAAATTTCGCAAAGAGGTCCTCGTAAAAAAGTGGCTGCCATCTTTTTGCCCAAAAGATGCGAGTTCAAAGAGGCGACCACTTTTGCGCATAATGTTTAAAATTGTAAGTGAAAAAGATGTGGAAAACGCCCCCTATACTACTGTCTATCATCAGTTCAGATCATTCAGCATCCTCTGGGCATTTTTCTGTGGGTCAAACAAACCTGTGACGATTCGTGCTGCACTTTTTATCCGTGTAATAGTCAATCGTGTTTAGTACGGAACCACACATTTTAGCAGTTTTCCAGGATGGGTCACACGATTGTTTAGTATGTAATCTCCTTTGTAGTCTCAGTGCAGTTCACTTTTATTTTACCAATGAACGGAAGCCTTCCACATGATTTACCTTTGGGTGAAACTGTGTGATAGTTCCAATTCATCTTTCTGCAAATTGTTACTCCAAGGCATTTGTATGAAATGAAAGGGATGTAATCGGAGTTGGGAATACGACTAGGCCTGTGCTGCACAATTTTGCAGCGAGAAATGAAAATTTCTGACCCGGATTTCCCGCTTTATGTGAACTGTCACGTCACTCACTTTGGATATCCGAGTACGCTCTAGGACTGATCCAAAAGTCCATATGTTACTGAGTGGCCTCGTCCTGCACTTGTTGCACAATTGCCTTCATTCCCGCACAGAGAGCAATTTTATTGTTATTGTTGCGACGTGTCTAGGCATGTAATACTATCTGCAGTGTGTGTGTTTTTGTGTACTAAGCACACTGCTACGACCGACAGTTATATGAAATGGAAGAAATACAGCTTCGAATAGGATTAGGCTGCAGCTACACATCGTTAGTGAGACCTGATCCGAGATAAATTTTCATTTGTCGCTGATAAAGTGTGCATCTGAGGTATAACGTATTTGCACTTACGGGTACATTTCTGCCATTTCATGTAGTTATAAATTGTAGCAGTGTCTGTTTCTTAAAACATACCTGGACATCAGTAAGATGTTCCATAGTACACTGTCAAAACACAGACACTGCAGATAGTATCGGCATGAGTTGGCCAATTTCAACTGTGATTCATTCACGTTGTAGCCATGTGCTACTACGCCTGTCGTTTTATGAAGTGCACAATTTTACATTTCAAAACCTTTAAAGCTAGTTGCTAATCTTTGCACTATTCGATAGAATATCTATGCAGCTTTTTTTTCAGTAGTTACTTCATTATAGGTAACTGCATTATCTGACTGAAGTATGAGAGAATCATTGATATAGTCTACAAGGCTAATAATGTGCAGCATGAACATTGAGGGTCCTAACACACTTCAGCAGGGCAGACATGAAGCTACGAGGACTTGCACGTCTGTAGATGACTCTACATCCAAGATTTCATGCTGTGTCCTCCCCACCAAGATGTCCTCAGCGCAGTCACATATCTAGTTTCTTATTCCATATGACAATAAGCGTATATGTGGTACTGAGTCTAATGCCTTTCGGAAGCCGAGAATCACTGCATGTATCCGACTGCTTTGATCCATTGTTTTCAGGATGTCATTTGAGAAAAGCGCTAGTTGGATTTCACTTGATCGATAGTTTCGGAATCGATGCTGGTTGGCATGGAGGAGATCATTCTTCCCATACTTCACTACATTGATCTCAGGCTATATTCTAAGATTCTGCAACACAGATGTTGAGGATATTGGACAGCAATTTTGTGGATCATTTCTGCTACCCTTCTACTAGATGGAAGTGGTTTGTGCTTTATTGCATACATGGGGCACAGTTTTTTATTCGACAGATCTTCGGTATATTATCAGTTCAAACTACTGTGTATCAAATAAAAAGTAAGTGGAGGTTAGAGCACGCTTAAATAATTTTAATGTTTTTCTCAAATTTGATGATAATCTGTGAGACAGATATTTTGGTAATCAATAAGACATTAAACAAATCAGGACTGAAGTTTCAAAGTTTCAACCTAATAACAAAATGTTGCTGAGTCACAGAATTGATGTTCACATTTACCTACACAAGGTATCATCAAAGAGACTACTTATTTAGACAACCAACAGTCAGCGCCATCTACGTCACTCAGTACAGGGCTAAATGTTAACGATTGCAGTATCTGCACGAAACGTATATGACTCATTTTCTTCTGAAACACGTTTTTTTTAATGTATTTGTGGACGTTGGGAAGGCCGTATAATGTGGAAGGAACAGAGAACCTTCTTCGGTAGAGAGCTGGAGTTCAGAAGCGATGCAGTTTTTGACTGAACACGGGAAGTAGTGTCTTTGTCAATATTATGATATGGTATGTCCTGAAATAATTCGTGCAGCGTTTCTAAGCAGAAGTATCTCGGCACTAAAATAGCGACATTACCTTTGTCTGCTTGGAAATTGTTACAGAGGTTACGAAGTGCTGCTCATTCCGACGAGGATATGTTACTTTTTCACAGAAGGGCTATTGTTAGTGTTCGGTTTCATGCCTTATTTCTTCAGCAGCGTCATTAGGTTTTTTATCTGACACCTTCTTCAATTCCTCCGAATAAAGTTGTTAATGGTGCGGGCATCGGTGTAGGAGCGAAATTCGATCACCTTCCCAAAAAAACAGCCATCTTAAAGTTGTTCAAATTCTCATTTCTTAAATTAAACAGAGAACATGAAAAGATATTATTGCTGTGGCAGAGTATCCAGACCGTCGAACTTCCCATGGGGTGGAACTTTGATGGATCCAGTCCTATTTTGGACAGTTGACGCCCGCAGCCCGCTCCTACAAAAGAGGACGCAGATTAACTGCTCTCTTGAAATATAAGTAGCACGCAGATCTTCCGATATCCAAACTTCGACAAGTATACCTAATTCTGTTTCACCAGTGGCAAGCTTGCTTTAAAAGTGACCTTATTAGCAGCGGCACTTTTAATGACATGTAGGCTAATCATGTTGACTGATAAGCGTGTAATGTCAATGCTTCGACATCTTAGAAAAAATCCCGATACGTTCGAGCAGGACCATCACCGAGAGTTCTGTACAGACTGAATTATGTACGCAGATAATTCATCCATTCTAGGAATAGAAAATGTCGACTATTTTTGCCTCTTGTCGATACAGGCAAGGTATACGTCTACCCAAAAGTGTAAAACTTTTTTTAAAGTATAGCCGGCCGCTGTGGCTGAGCGGTTCTAGTCGCTTCAGTCCAGGATCCCGCTGCTGCTACGGTCGCAATATCGAATCTTTCCTCGAGCATGTATGTGTGTGATGTCCTTGGGTTGGTTAGGTTTAAGTAGTTCTAAGTCTATGGGACTGATGACCTCAAATTTTAAGTCCCATAGTGCTTAGGATTTCACAGTACAGGTAAAGAAAAAATCCGGAAATATTACTAACAGATTTTCGGATTTTTTACTTTGGATGTACTGTGAAATGTTGCTTCTTTTCAAATATCATGACTCCTGGTCAACGGAAAGTAAACTTTTGGTTCTGATCAGTCAGTTTGCGAGTATAAAATGTGATATAAATGGTCATATCTTTTGATTGTATTCACTGATAAGCTTGAATTTTGTACACCGTCAAGGGACCATAGAACTTAGTTTGAGACTGATTTCAACTTGATAGCTCTAAGCCTTCCAGAGAAAAAGTGATGTAACAGTCTGACAGACACGCAGTCTGATAAGAAATACTTTAAAACAATAGTTTTCTCTTGTTACATAATCACGAATTAATTTCTGAATTTTTCTTATACTTGTGCTATGAAACATTGCTTCTTGCCTAATTTCATGATTCTAGGTCAATGGGAAGTACGATATAGGTTTTGATGAGTTGGTCTGCGAGTGCCAAAAACGTGACAAAAATGGCCATATTTTCGATTATGTTAACTTAGGTTAAATTTCTTACAGTGCCAAGTGATCGTACACCTTAGCATGTGACATGAGTTTGAACATCACAGTCCAACTGCTTCTAACAGGAATGAGTGTGATAGATGGACAGACAGTCGGAAAACAAATTATTAAAAAAAACCGTTGTGACATTAAAAATTAGTAATTTTCAGATTTGTGTTAGTTGTACTACGATACTTTGTTTTTCGCAAATTTTGTGATTTTACGTCAACGGCAAGTACCCAATAGGTGTAGAGCGATTTTGCGAGTATCAAACTATGTGAGACAAATGGCCGTGTTTTTTCACTGCATTGACTTAGAAGTTCATATTTATTTCAACATCAAGGGACTATAGACCCAAATACATGACAAATTTCAACTTATACATTTGCTCATTCTTGAGAAAAAGGGATTTTAACTGTTAGGCAGTGAGATCCCCTGCTATACCCGTGGAACAGTGCAGATAGTTTAATTTGTGGAAAGGGGCCAAAATGAGTGGCTGACAGTTGCACTCACGCATACTACTTTATTCATTTGACAAACATTACAAAAGTAAAGAAAAAATTAAAAACACAGCAAGCCCAACATTAATTTTAGAACTAAATCCCGGCTAAATGCACCATTCAATATCACGCCTCAAGGGCAAAACAACTTTCATTTAAAACCGGCTGAAGCCCAATCACTTAAGACTCAAAAACAAGAATTTGAATTTTAAAAGGCAGAAGGCCTCATTTTAAAACATTTCTCTAAACTAGGCTGAAGGCCTAAACAATCTGATGCCTTAAGGGCAAAACCACTTTAATTTAAAATCGGCTGAAAGACAGTAACTAAAGACTCAAAACAGGAATTTGAATTTTAATGGGATAAGGCCTTATCTTAAACATTTCTCCAAATTAGGCTTAAGGCCCAAACAATCTTACGCCCTAAGGGCAAAACAACTTTAAAATCGGCTAGAAGCCATAAATAAACAAGGACAAATAAGAAAAGGCAGCACATCAATCGGCGCTCAGAAGTTTCCAAGGGTTGGCCAGGAATTCAAACACCAACACTCGCTAAAGTGAGACAGGCAGTCGGCCCAGCAATTCTCAATCCGACGGCAACCCAACACAGTCAACGGACCAAGCGTCAGGATAGTTTCGGCTCCACCCAACCAGTACACGACAGGGAGTTCAATGGAACAATACAGAAGGTATCGGCCCCCACGACGAAGTACACATTCAGCTGTCAAACTACGTGCCATGCTAGACAACCACAACACGACGAGGAAAGTACACTGCCTGAATTTACGTCAACGGTCAGGGCAGATACCCAGAACGTTAACGGCCACAAGGCAGAAGATTCCGCTTGTGCACTTCAATTCACAAATGATCAAGTTAAACTCCACAGGAGGGCTAGAATTTCGCCAACTTGAAAACACACGTTGTTGCTCGCGGGAATGCCCCAACAAAGCCCACAACGAAATTCAAACGACATAGTGTGAACAGTTGGGGCTGGCTGGTAGATTAAGTAAAGACTCAACTTTCGTGTCCGGGATCGGTGAGCAACGGACCTGGTCGCAATGGGAACAGCCCCTCACACTCCGACCGCGTGTGGACGCCGCCAGTGGCTCCGGCCAGACACGCGCCACGGAAACTTCCTCGCTGCTCCAACCGACCAACTGCCCGCACATGGCACAGCCGGAAACCATAAGCGCGACGCCAAAGATAGTACAAGGATGCGAATATTGATACACGCTGCTGCTGCGAATCTCGGAGAGAGAGGATAACAGCATAATCGCGATAACCACGGGAGACTAATCACAGAATAGCAACCAAGGTTTAATGCAAAGCCTAACACGAGCCAGCCACGGCTCAGACAGGTAGACAGACAAATGGACGGGCAAAAAAGTGATTCTATAAGAGTTCCGTTTTCACTAGTTGAGGTATAGAACCGTCAAAGAACCGGTGAATGTAATAATCTCGGTCTGAGATTCCTTAACATGTTTCAATCTTCGGATATGTAAAACTATCTTCTAATGTGTGCGCGATGTGTCTCTTTCAGTTTTCCCAGCGGATAGAATATTCCATCACCTTTCTGGCGTGCATCCAGAACAGAATTATTTGTTCTTCCCAAACTTCACCCGATAACATTACAGCCGTCTTGAAGCTGAGTCTCTTGACGTTATTTCAACCACTTACACAATACCGGGGAGTAAATGGCCGTGCGTCAGAGATAACAATGTCGGCAGCAAGAATGTCAGTCGTAGATAAAGTAAAACAAATCAAGAGTAATACAAAGCAAGCGCAATCTGTTTCCGATATTTCAATTGATAACCTTACATTTATCCTCAAGGTGAGTGGTTTCCTGAATTTAAACCACTTGACACACTAACTATATGTGTCTAAGAATAAAACAAAGCAAGTGCAGAGCCTTCTACCGATATTTAGACTGATAATGTTACGTCATTTCCAAGGTGAGTCGCTGCCAGAATTTAAACCATTCGCCGCAATAACTTTATGTATCTGATAAGAAAACAAAGTTAGTTTGACGTAACAGGATGTGGTAGGAGTAGGCTGAGCGGTGAGTAGTCGTAGTTTTTAAAACTTTTATGTAACAACATAGCCGAGGATTTATATTACAACCAATGTTTAAAGAGTTACAAGAGCAATAAGTTGGCGTCGAACACCAAATGGCTGAAAAACAACAAATATTCAATTGTAGGTTAATGTCCTCTAAATCAAGACAGAATGGAAGAAACATTAAACTCATTAAAATCCTAAACCAAGCGACAGGCCCCAAAAATTCTAACCGTTATATCAAAAATAAATAACTTAATAAAATTACACTGGGGCAATCGACGCAATGAGATCAATTTAAAAGCACATGCCAGATTCGAAAACGAATTGGCTGCACATGGGCTAGAGCATCAGAGACAATCTTATTATTACAGTGAGAACATACGTATAAATGTTTGCTTTGAAAAATCGTGCCGACAATCTATGCAAAGAACACCGTGACGAGTAATAAGAATATATAACAAGGAATAAGAAATGTCATTACAGTTCAGAATTACAACAGTACTTTTAACGTTTCCAAGTATCTTCCCAAATTAGCGTTAGGTCTTCTACTCAAAACCTGCATTATGGGCTACAACATTAACAAGAATATGCAAAGCTCTAAACTCACTCGTTACAAAATGAGCTCGACTGGTAATTAGAGCAACGAGAGATCGGACATACCAAAATATGCCAACGGATTACTTTGCCTAGACGTACTTTCATCTTCTGGCAAATTGGGCAATAACATAACCCAGTGATTCACTGAGCACTACTACACAACTGGCCGATATGACCACAGTAACAAGAATTATGGGTAATGTATTACAATAATAAATAGTTCACCTTGCACAGGCTAAGAACGTATGTACACACACCAAAACACACACAGCTCAAGATGCTGCGCCAGCCCGTGAACCACCAGGAGCTAACTGCTCTATAACAGCGATACTCAGAGTGTGCTCCACAAAGCGCTGGGGTTCCGAAGGCCTATGCCGGGGCTCTGCAGAAACAATACAAACTGAAACCATAAAGCACATCAAGTCTTGTCACACACTGACAAAAACAACTCCTATAAATATCATATCAACGTTGTTTCTATAAGTGTTTTTTTTCTCTCTCTCAGTGCGTAAGAACTGAAAATGAGGCAACAAGCAGCATGATAAATCTATAAAAATTCTGCCCCTCCCTACCCCGCCTCACTCGTTCTCTATCTCTTTCCCAGCACACTACGTCATGTAGACATACTGCTAACAGTTCACTATGCTCTCTCCATGTCTCTCTTATCCACGAACAACCCCGAACCCGATCAAAGGACTTTGTTGCCTCGCTAGCTCTGGTTCACCACAAAGCGCTACATAGACATAGGCCGCACATCAGAGGGTACAGTCCCTTCTGGAGTTTGCGACTGCAACGTGCATATCGACGCAGCACTTTCGGGCCGCAGTATATTCGATTTGTGTTTGTCGTTGAATACCGTTGTGAAATTCAGTGTATTGTGGCAATATTATTCTGTCATAGTCTACAATTAATCTGTTGATTTTAAAATAATGGAACGCTGACTTAAATGTGTTCCTACAAAATCCTGCATTAAAAGTACAATGGTGGGTTCATCAGGAAGATGCGGCAACAACCTCAAAGATTACTGGTCTAAGCTGTGAGATTCATGAAGGTAACGTAACGACTTCAAGTGTAATGCTTTCATGCTTTCAAACAGTAAGATATCGGACGATTCACTAAAGGTGACAAAAGAAGCAGTTACAACGAGTCTCGTATCAATGTCGGATTTGCTGATTCTAATGGCTCATCTCTCTGAATGTTACATAGGAAGCTACTTCATAATAGTTATGTGGTACCGGCTAAGATGTGCTGACATTGAGATACAATACGTCCTAATCGCAAAGATGAAAACGAAGAATTTTTCTTTTTGATGTAAGAAAGGACAAGTATTAGGCTGTGAAATAAATGAAATTTGAGATCTAAGGCGTGAATGTAAAGCCCCAGAAGCATTGTATTTGGTCAGCTATTGCACTGCACAAGCAGGAGAAACGCATGCTATCACAGAGAATTT
This sequence comes from Schistocerca serialis cubense, assembly GCF_023864345.2. NCBI lineage: Eukaryota > Metazoa > Arthropoda > Insecta > Orthoptera > Acrididae > Schistocerca > Schistocerca serialis. Next base: position 318,372,387 of record NC_064641.1, on the reverse strand, counting down.
AATAAAACCTTGTGTAGTAGACATCAGGGATGTGCAGCGTAGCTAAAAAAAATTCAGGCACTTTGCTGTGATACGACAGCAAGCCGTACAGGATGAGTAAATGGCAACTCTACAAACTCGAAATCGTTCAGCCATCACTTGGTGTACCTCCCTTGTCATCAAGACATCTTTCAATTGCTCTTGAGGACTCTTTTCAATTTACTGATGGAGGTTACTTCTGGTCCAGACATGAACACTTTTAAGAAATATAGAGTAACTTGGTCGAAAGTCAACAACAACATTTACATAACCTGTAGCAGTTAAGTATCTGATGACTTACCCTCTCTTGTTCTCGAATTTCTAGGTAACCAAGTTTCTTTGCAGAAACAACTGCGAAATGAGATTCCTCAGAGGTATTTTAAAGAATGGGATATTGTTTCGCATAACAAGGACTGTAAGTCATTCATGGTGGATCGTAAAGGGCGTATATGCATTCAAGTTAGACATGTCTCAAGATCATTTCCATTTATTCGATATGGAGAAGAACTCATTAACAAGAATATGTATTTTTCTTCGACGCCTGTATGTCCGAGCCTGGTTTCAGTCAACGGAGGCAATTGAGTTATGTTACCATAATTTCCTATTCATGAGTCAAGTCATAAATTATATGGATATTGATCCAAAAAATGTTCCAATCACTCTTGGTACTTAATTGCACAAACTGTGGCTATAGCTTTGTTTGATGACAATGCTCCAACAGAGGTCAAAGCAAATGTAGGTACAGTTATCTTGTAATTAAAGAAATATGTAGAGGAAGAAGGAATAAACCAAGTGGAAAGTTACATTATACACCGAAATTATCTTCCTGCTTTTACGCATATTGACTTTCATCTTTTGTAACATATGTTACAAAAACCTTCTGCAGGAGGTTTTCCATCAATATCGATTTTCTCCACAAAGGATTTTCAACATGAAGAGGTTACAAATGTGCAGTTCAGAAGGTCGAAGAGATGGTTGTCGTAAATGATGTTGCAGATAGAGATGCCGAGTCTCATTCAGGACTACAATAACATTCTCACAAAAGACGAAACTGAGAAACAATTCGTTTTACAGACTGTTGTGCAAAATCTTCTCTTGGGAATATGTAATGTTCAGTGTTCATTAGATCATATTATCTTTTGATTCTAGAGAAAGGAATGTTACAAAATATTATTGTAAATAAATAAGAGTTACAAACTGAAAATATGGGCGCTATAGAAAGTAAACTTAATATTTCTTAAATTCTTCGTGTTGTTGTTTGAGTTCCTTGGATGACCTTTTCAGTAATGAGTCAAAAATTATTTTAAACAGTTGCCGAGTTTGCATGAATGTGTAACAGGCACTACCCTCATGAAAGACGTGTTCATGGAGGTAAGGACGAATACAGTGTGCTTTAACGGAAACAGGTCTTGCTAATGCTATGTTTCATCTTTGAGGCCTTTGAGGGTTGCCTAGAACTTGTTGAACTGAGATGGAACTTTTCACAGACTGCTTTTTTGTTAGTTGGAACAAAAGTGGTTGGTGCAAGAAGCAAAATTCTAACTCTCAAAAACTTAAATACAGCTAAGTGCCGCCCTGGTGCCCATGTGGTGCCGCCCGCCGACTCGCGCCAGCGCCCATGTCGTGGCGCTCTTGCTGCCAGTCCGCCTCATGCAGTCGCGACACCACAGCCACAACCATGATCACACAGCTTTTCAAACTGCATTGTCAGAGAGACGTCTTGCGATGGAGCGTCTTCTTCGCTTCAGTCTTCAAGGACCGTGTGTAGGAATGAGACTGGAAAACTCCCACCACCATTTAATAACATGAAGGTTTACACAAGATTTGCAGTACAGAGAACTGACAAACTGCCACATTAAGGGTCTTAACAAAACAGTACCATTAAACATTCACTGTCATAGTAGAACATGTTTGCAAAAGTAAATGTAGAAAACTAATTATATGGGTCCGTCTTAGTGTCATTAGGAAATGGTCTCCCTCATACATGGCTTAGTCTGGGAACAATAAGACTGTTCCCTTGTGCTGCATATCAGTCACGTAACTAGAGTGATGAACCATATGATTTTGACCACACTATTGAAACGTGGCAAAATCTTGTCCGTGACCTTCATTCGTCGCACCGAAATTATTAACAAAAATTTGATCCCCTGTCTTCAATGACGTGGGCCGTCTTCCCATGTTGTAGCACTGAGAAGCTCTTTCATGATTCATTCATGATTTTTTCCAGATGTCTCCGATTTATACAGAGTCTACTTTCACGGTAAGTAAATCATTCAAGGATTATAGTTGAAGAGGTGTTAATTAGGTTTGAAACGAAGCATCAGACTGGGGTATTCTTGTGTGCTTTATGGGCAGTGGCGATAAAACGGTAGTTCAACCACCACAAAGACGTATTCCACTTGGTGTGGGCACATTGTTGCAAAAAGACGAGTGCTGTAGTTAAATTTTGGTAAATACTCTCTGAAATTGAGGGATTCCTGTAGTAACGTGTTCTAGCAGTATGTGTCATTTCCATCTCAGCACAGAAGTTTCTAAACACACCGGCGCCAAACCGGTTGCAGTATCTGACACTAGAGTCCATTCCCAAAACACTCTTGACAGATTTCGTTGTGGTCATGCGTTAACGTTACTCATGCAGAGTAGCCAGAGAAAATGTGTACACGTGTCTACCCACACTGGCACAAACTGGTTTCCCTCTTTTGATCTAGGAAACAGAGCGACATAATCGTTGTATGTCTTGTGCATCCCGGTTTGACCACTGTCAAAAGACAGTGAACCTTGGCGGATGTTCAATGCTGATTTACTAAGGCAAAAAAGTGTCACAGCACTGTGACAGCTTCTGGATGTGCTGTCCTGTATCCTTTCGATTATCACTCTCATTAGGACCTGGACGAAGCACTGTAACATCTCATACGTTTCTCAAAGATTTTCCATGTATTTTTCTTGTCCAACGGGAAGACTGCAGGCATTTGTATAACGCTGAATTGTGGTTCGGCTAAGTTCCAATCTTTGTGACAAGACTGCCTCGAATTTATCATTTTTTTACCGTCAATATGTTTGATTTATTTTCAGTTAACTGACTGTTACTGTTCTGTAGTTTTCTTCCTGTCTCCTTCAATTAACCTCTTAAGTGGGTAGTTTGTGCGGGCGTGCGACTCTCTCACAGTGGGTAATATACGCCAGCATGCCTGTGCGCTGTGGTGCTGCGCACTTCTCACGTTTTCCTTCACGTTTTCAATGTTGAATTTCAATTGATATTGGGTGGAAATGAATAAAACATATTGCAGAAGTTAACAAAACTGTATTTTCACAATATTACACATCGTTTTCAGTATGAAACATTTTAAAACAAGGTGCTGCACACAAGGAAACTTCGCATTCCGTGCACCAGTATGAAGTGTCTTTGCGAATGCCTTTTCTAGTACACACCACACACCTCCTTGTTGGTCTTTTCTTTGTTCAAAATGGCTCTGAGCACTATGGGACTCAACTTCTGAGGTCATTAGTCCCCTAGAACTTAGTACTAGTTAAACCTAACTAACCTAAGGACATCACACACATCTATGCCCAAGGCAGGATTCGAACCTGCGACCGTAGCGGTCTCGCGGTTACAGACTGCAGCGCCTAGAACCACATGGCCACTTCGGCCAGCGGTCTTTTCTTTGTTGTGGGTGGCAGAAGGTCTGGAAGATGCCTGGGCGTAAGGCGTGTTGCTTTTGCTGTCGAGGTGGGCGTGCTACTGATGTCCCTTGATGTGGTGAAGGTTTGGTCAACTGTTCACTAAGACTAGTCAGGAATTGCCACCATGCTTCTTGTACAGAATGTATGCATTGTAGCATGCAATGTTCAACAAGTGGCGGAAAAGCTTCTGATAGTATTTTGTCAGACTGCTTCTGGCCATCTGGTAGCTTTGTAACTGAGAATCGCTCCTATTCACGCCCCCCCCCCCACCTCCACCCCCAAAATTCTTGTTGTAGTCAATGACAACTTGTGGCTTTTGAACGCTTCCCTTCTTCGAATTTACATTTACAAATGTATCGTCAAGGAAGGTGCTGACTATAACAATGTCTCTTTAGTCTTTCAATTTCATTACCATCTGCTTGCCTTTGTACTCTGTTATGTACTCCACTTTCTTCAGTTGTTCCTTTTTTACGAAGTCAGGGAACTCCTTCTTGTCTTGCCGCATTGTGGCGACAACATCGGTGTTATTGCTGGTTAGTTTGTCTACCAAATCTGTACTGGTGTACCAGTTGGCAAGATAAATACAGTGGCTTTTCCCGAGTAGATTGTGCGCAAGCTCCAAAACAATTCGAGAGGTTATTTTTTCGTCTGGATAGTGGATACCATAATTAGTATCCTTTCCAGTGTAAACAATAAACTCCTGTACATACCCAGAACTGCTTTCACAGAGTTCGTACAATTTGATGCCAAATCTGCTATGCTTTGATGGAATATATTGCTTCCATCCAAGCTGTCCTTTCCAGACCAACAACGATTCGTCAACAGTGATGTTCCTTTCTGGCATGTACACTGATTTGAATTTACGCCGCAGATGCTCCATAATGGGGTGAATTTTGAATAGTTTTCTGCTGATAGTGCCAAGTGGATCATATGAGGTATTGTCAGCAAAGTGGAGGAATTTCAATAGAAGATGAAACCGCTTTTCACTCATCACTTTCCTGAAGAGAAGTGTGTCAACTGATTCCCTCTTTGAAAAACACATTTTGTGGTCTGGTTTGTGAAGAATTCCTTGAAGTACAAGCATTCGAATATGTGTTTTTACTTCATCGCATTTAGTATTCTGCCAACTGTGAACCCTGGAGCGTGGTGCTAAATTGGGATGAGAAGCTATGAACTGTTCTGCATATAAGTTCGTCTGTTCAGCTATCATTGTGCACTAGAGATGGGCAAACTGAAACACGTAACTGTTTCAAAACAAATGAAACAGTACAATGTAATGTTTCGATACGCTGTTTCGAAACAGTGAAACAGTTTGTGTTTTGTAATCTAATAAACCTACACATTTTATCATCTTGACTGTCTACTGTATAACTATGTCCACATAAACACAAATGAGTTGCGAGAGCGCTAATCATATCGCAGAAAGTATGAAATTATCACTTAGGCGTCTTGGCAGTTTCGTATTTCTGCAGCAAATGCGCTGCTTTCGTGTCGTGTGACTTTCATACTTTTCAATTGGCTGAGGACAGCCATAGCTGAAGACAGAAGAACCACCACGAATGGAACTGGAGGTGGGAGCAAACTGCAGAAACAACGGATATGCTACTGGGATTCCCACATTCCGTTAGTATGGGTAATATACCCATCCTGCTAATTTCCATGCACACAAAGGAAATCATTGTGGGTAATAGGCACAGTGACTATAGACTCACAAATAACGCCAAATAATTCGAATAAATAACAAAATATAACAGAAAAAAATTTTGTCTTTCAAGGTGTTTCGAACCATTACTATAAATTCACCATGCTTCCTAGTCCTTCCCGTTCACCATTACACTATCAGTGATATGTCAAACAGATTGCTTGCAATTATACCTACATCAAATTTGTGTATACGTCTAATAACTGTCACTCTGCGCCTTTTTTTATTCAAAATGTTGTAGACTTACTTACGTTTCTTAATATAATTACTGTACATGAACAGAGAAGCGTATGTTATCAAAAAGTGTAATTTAACTGAATGATTTTCACATATTTATTATTTTGAATGTGAATAGTATGCGTTGTTTTATTGCTTGGTTAGTGTTTATAAAGCAGATGTTACGCCATTTCGGAATACGACAGTCAGCTAGAAACAAAGCTTTATTTTCGGATATCTTAAGCTTCATGCTATTGCTTGTCAAAAAGATTTTGACACTCTTGAAAGTGTTTCATGAAGTGGTATGTTAAATGTGTTTCAGTACCTGTGCCGAGCCCGAATTTCGTCCGACACAGAGGGGAATGAAACATCACTGTTTCGATACAATTAGTCCGTTCCAAGCACTGGTGGACTGGAACAGCCTTATTTTGAAACAATGATACAGTTTCTGTGTCTGGCTCGAGACTGAATCTGGTCCAGTTATCCGAGACAGGGGTGGAATGAAACACCACTGTTTCGAAACAGTGAACCGTAGCCGTTCCGGAGCACTGAAACGGTTCCACGTATCGATACACTGTATCGAAACACAGAAACAGTGGCCAAGTCTATTGTGCACAAAGCATCATCCACTAAACACACAAAACAACTCATCATATAGTTTTGTTTTAGAGGCACAACTGTACCACTGTTACCACTGAACAAATATTGAATACGAACTGAACTAACACGCACAAATTCACTAGGTACCATCTGCTGCAGTAGTGTCTCGTCGTCAGACGTTTCTGAATCGAAATCACTTTCACTAGCCTCAACATCTGTATCTTGAAAACTTTCAGAACTGTCACTGAAATTATCGTCACTTTCTAAAAGCAGCTTCTCAATCTCCGAATCTGATAAACGACTTCTTTTCGTCATTGCGAAAGATCACTCACTAACGCTGCGGTAAACACAGACGACAAAGGCGCGTTTTTGCGGCTGCTTCACAGGACGCATTTTCTCGACGCGCGCTCGGGTGGACAATGTTATAACTAGCCTAGAACACGCTGTGTTGCGTGACAAGAGCTGCCATCTAGTGGACGAAGCTCAACTAATACGACAGTGTCAACGGCAGGCCGAAAACTCGTCATTCCCAGTAGCTGCTAGCTACAGAACGCAGTGGACGGATATATCCGTCGAACCCACTGTGCAATAGCAGAGCATGGACGGATATATCCGTCATGCCCACTTAAAAGGTGAAGGTATTAATCCAGGCAATCGAAGAAGATATTGTACGACACGAACGCTGGTGTCTCCATGATCCAGGGAACAGAAGATTAGCGGTTGAGAGTGCATTTATCTGCTGATAAGAAAAAAGCGACACGCTGTACCATCTTATATCCTTTCAGTTAATCAGAAAAATCGAACCAACGGCAACAGTCGCTCATTTTTATAAATATCTGTCAGACACGGAAACCGCAGTATAAGATCTACACGACGATACACACATGTACATTAAATAGCAGGCGATGTGATGACTATGACTACATTTTCTAACTTACTGCGTTCCCATCAAGTAGTCCACAGACGATAATCAGTTACAGCTCATACAGAAACTTCTCACTTGTTAGTCGGTAAACTATGAGACAGATTCTACTAAAATACGCACGGTAGTATGGTTCTCACACACGTTACAGAACTTTTCCATGTTCAGTTACTCTGTGGCAATCTTGACTGTACTCCTACTGCTGTTACAGTGCACAGAAATATCACAAAATGTTGCATTCTCTGTTCCCAAAGTAGACATATAAGGAAACTCTTTTCCATTTGGTTTTATTTTTCAAGCAGCTGACTTTGGATGAGGATGTACGAAAAATTTCTAAATACATAACGAAGTTACCTAATTATTGTGTAATTGCTTGAAAAGATATGGTTTATTTTTAATTTATCGCTTGCCTACAAGACGTAGCTATAAAATATGGTTGTCTTACACCCCTGAGCAGCCTCTTGAAGAATCGTGTCCAAAGGCTAACAGTCTTGTTAGGTATTAATGTTTGTCAATGTTGGCATTTTTCATGAAAATACCGGAATGAAGTGTTGTAATGAGGTTTTTGATTGACAGAATCCCTTATTAATTTGTAATGACCAGATACTGAAGGTAATTACAATAAATTTATGAGATAACACAAGTAGTATTAAACGAACCAAGTGAAATATCCATTCAAACGATCTTCTTATCTGACTGTGGAATTGACTCGTTAATTGCTTTGATTACAGTAGAAACATTTGAACTAGAGAGCATGGGTCATCTACCACTCCTAGGACTCCCGGATTTAGTTGATCATCGTTTCCATATTTGGTGCATTTTCCTTATTTTGTCCATATTTAACCCACAGTTTCATTAAGTAGACTATCCAGTCTTTACTATAGTTCAGTCTTCCAAATTTCTAGCAAGAAGTGCTAGGCAGATTTCTGAAAATTTAAGGTAGGAAGTGCCCTTAGGAAATTTTATCTTTTATTTCTCCCACATACTATAAAATGACAAATACTTTCAAGCAGTGGCGAAGCACTTCAGAAGCTTTTGAGATTTCACCTACCCAGCAACGTGAAGATAACTTAAGAGTTAAAATATCAATGTGCTGAAAACAGTGTAAGTTTGTTTTGTATGTTACTAAATTTTCATTCAGCCCATCCATGAGATAAGTGTTCATGCGTTATGCATGCTATGTCGAACTGTTCACTGGAAGCTTCTAGAAGAAGCACTCCATCTTCAGTCCACAGGTGGCCCATCAGGACCATCCGACCGCCGTGTCATCCTTAGATGAGTATGGAGATAGGAGGGGCGTGTGGTCAGCACACTGCTCTCCCAGTTGTTATGACGGTTTTCTTTCACCGGAGCCACTACTATTCGGTCGAGTAGCTCCTCAATTGGCATCACGAGGCTGTGTACACCTCGAAAAATGGCAACAGCGCACAGCTTCCCGGATGGTCACCCATCCAGGAGCCGGCCACACCCCACAGCCTTTAACTTCGGTGATCTGACAGGAACCAGAGTATCCACTGCAACAAGGCTGTTGCCATGGAAGTTTATAGAAACAGTCTCTTGTTCCCACGTGGCAGCGCAGCCGGCAGGGCGAGTGCTGTGAAACTGTGTGTTATTTCACACCCTGTTCAGTCCTGCACAAATATAACTTGTTTTACCAGTATAACTTGTAAGAGCATTTGATTATCTGATTACATCATGGCTTGTACAGAGGGAATGAAGTGTCATTACTTCCCAATTTAGATGAAAAACCATTTTCAAGCTGGATTTACGAAACAAACTGCGCTTATAGAAATAGCGATTCACAACACACGTTGTCATTAAAATAGCTGAAGCGAAACAAAACAGAAGACTTCGATGTTCTTGGCATAAAAATTATAGTTGGTTTATGGGTTTCTCTGCAAAAAATAAATTGCTTTGTTACACATGTATTTTGTTTGATGCCTCAGAGCTTGCAACAGGCTGGACGTCAGCTTTATTCGGAGAACATGTAACAAAAATTATGACTGAAAAGCTCTCACACCATAATCCAAGAAAGCACGTTCATAATAAAGATAGTGTTTGTTTGTTGGGCTATGAACGAATAGAACATACCATTTGTGACGAAGCGAAAACTTCTAGCTATAAAACATGAAGCGATTGAGAAACAAAAGAGATTCATATTCGACAGACTTATTGATGTTGTCTGTTTCTTGGGAAAGCAGGAGCTTGCATTCAGAGGGAGCTTTTGAAAGTTCCAACAACAAAATAAATTACCTTGAATTATTGTAACTCTTATTTCGGCAGGGAAAGTTTACTCGTGATCACTTGCAGAGCACTTAGGGTTCAAAGGAACATCAAATACAATTCAAACGAGTTCATTGATTCGGTTACTATATCATTAAAGATCGCATTACATAAGAGTTACAGTCATGTGAGTTTGTTGAAATGCAAGCAGATGAAACCCTGGATGTTTCTTGTAAGTCACAAATGATTATTATTCTCAGCTCTTGTACACATGATAGTCCCATAGAAAGATTTATTGGTTTTCACAGTGTTCCTAGTGACAAAACTGTTCAGGGTTTATCAGAAATCGAACTCAATGAACTTGATGTTTGGGGAGTTACTAAAAAAAAATAGTGAGCCAAATATCCAAATACATGATGGAGCCTCTGTCATGGCATTTAAACATAGAGGTTGCCAAAATTTTGCCAAACGAAAATTCCACGCGCTATATTTTTGCACTGCTATGCTCATGAACTTAATATAGTGCTGTTACATGGTTCTAAAAGTAGATAGATTTTTAATTTACAATCTTTTATCATTCCACTCATTTTAGCAAGTCCTCAAAGAGAACACACCTACTAGAAAATAAAGGATTCAGATTGCCTCAGACATGTATGGCTCACTGGAATTTCAGCTCACGAGCTGTTCAGACAATATATCTTAAATACCATGAGTTTAAAGACTTTTACGAAATGTCACTACAGATGATAAAGATTAGGATGCTGAGTCGTTCAAAAGCGCTTCTGGTTTGCTTAGCATTCCTAATAAAATGGAATTCCTTATCCTGCTTTAAATTGTGTCTGTTGACCATCTCTGTCCATGAAAAGGTGGTATAGGTAGGCTGTATTCCTTTTATTATCTGTGTGATCAGCCAGTTTCAACCTTCGGTCATTTTCAAGCACTATTTTTAATCTTCCAGCTTCGTTTTACATTGTAATACATTGCTGGTACATGTGGACAAGTATATGTCTTACGTTTGTGCGTATGTGTCACAAAAGTAAGACGTATTCTTGTCCATATGTGCCAGCGACATATTACAATGTAAAATGAAGCTGAAAGCTTAATGTACGTGCTTGAAATTGTGCCACACTTGAAACCGGCTGATCGCACAGATGATAAAGAGGACACAGCCTATGTGGATCATGTTTTCATTCTCAAAACACATTGAATCTGAGGACCCCCACAAAAACAAAATTTTAAAAATTAAAATTTTAACACTTTTATGCACTTCTTGAACACAAAATACCATGTCATATTGGTATGTGTAATTCTGAAATCAAGAACGCCATCAGTTTATTAAAGGATATGAGATCAGAAAACTGTGACCACTTCGAATGAAAGCTGTAATAGGATTTTGACAGTGAAATAAGTGTCACTGAGTGTGACTTCCAGTCCCTTAAGATACTATCTTCTGAGATCTTGGATAAAATGATAGTGCAAATGGAACTGCGTTTTAGAGATCTTCAGAATATTCTTTTTATAGACTTGCTTGATAAGAATACTAAGTTCGGAAATTATAAGTTAGATTTTCTAAAAATTAAGCTGAACGACCTTCTCACAACAAAGAAGGATTGGAAAATGTGTTAGGGGACATTTTTATTGACACAAACAAACATTTACCAACTGCAAACCTTAAATTCATAACGGGAAATGATCTTCAACACATTTATACAGAAGCATATCAAATTGATTCACACATTCCCTCTCACTACAGCTTCTTGTGAAAGAGATAGGAGTAAGTTGTCTCTGCGCGATTGCCATAGAAAAAACCTGGTTAAACAGGTTACAAGTTGTTTAATTTACGTCTATGGTCACAATCTTTTTTGATTAACAGATTACCGGTTTCGGTCTTTAATGACCATCATCAGATCTGTTTCAGAAAAACAAAGTCCAGTACATTAGGATTGTGACCATAGACGTAAATTAAAGCAATTTGTTACGTATACGCGTCACTGTGTTTTTTCGCGACGATGTCGCAGCTTGTGAAACCAGGTTACAAGTGATCAGAAATTTATAGATAACGTTATTGATAATTTTGCTACCAAGGAGAAAGCATTGGTCCCATGTATAAAAAATATTGAGATCCATTAGCTTCTCCACTGCTTACAAGGTTTGGAAACTGCCTCTTGAAATTTATATGTGTGGTCTAAAAGTGTTGAGTGGGGAAAACTTCGTAGCACAATAAATATTGTCATTGCTGTCCCTCATTAAAGGACATTTTCTAGATTTCCAATGCCAACAACCATAGCAACTAATATTCCGAGTAAGTACCACTTAAATTTGTAGAAAAGAAAACTACGAATTCCAGAAGAAGCGAATATTAGCATTGCAGTAACCCTATCCTCGGTGTGGTCAGAGTTTGTGGAGAGCTACGGCCAGCAATGCGCTTCCTGTAAACGTCGCAAACATCATCTACAAGATTCAGATTGGGACAACGAACAAGGTTCTCCATGGGTAGAACTGCTCAGCGTTGAAAATAAAGTGTGTCTCTTGTTTGATCGATTTTAATCATCCTGTGGCTTTAGATCATCCCCTATTGTACCAAAGTAATGGTATTCATGACTCTGAATGACATTTATCCATCTAAATTCATACCGTTCGTGCAAAGGAAGCTATTAAAATCTGATAGATGATGAGGGTTGTTGGCTACTCTAAAAAACACTTCTAGGGTCTATTTGCAAGGTAAACACGGCCTCACTGCAGCAAGAAAACAGTTTACCGCTGTTCTCTAGTGTACCCTATTTGCTGGAGAGTGCCCGTTCATCCCCATGTAATGTGGAACTGATCACTAGGTGTCACGAATGATGGACCTCATAATATAAAAGGATGTGGGGAGTATTGTATTGACAGTAGAAAAACAGCAACAACAGAATGGATTGGTCAGGAGCGGTCAGTGACCTCGAACATGGACTAATCATCGGATGCACCTAAATAACAGATCCATCAAGGACATATACACATCTCAAACTGATCAAAGTGTGCTGTCGGTTCATAGCGTCCAACGGACACAATATTTTGGCGATCAGTCATGTCACCATCTCCAGATGCGCTGACGAACTGAGCTCTTGAGGGCGCACGGCCGACTAATATACCCCGCCCCGCAAGCCGCTCCGAGCTTGGATCGCGCCCTTGGCCGTGGAGACGCAAGCGTCAGCGTCTATGATGGCGTTGATGAAAGTTCTCTGTCCGCCCTGTTCACCAGATCGTTTTTTTTACTATCATTTGTAGGTGAGAGTCTTCTTAATTAAACTCAGTGCTTTTTCCTAAGCATTGGTAAGATTATAGCCGCATTCTCTGTAGATGAAATCCTCCCTGGTGTGAATTTCTATGGCTTCTCTAACGACGCTGTCCCAGCATTCGTAAGTCTGTGCCAAGATCGTGGTACGTGATTCTCACATCGCGTGATTCTCGGACAAATAGTGCCCTACTACTGCTGACTTATTGGGATACATTAGCCGAGTGTGCCTCAGCTGGACCAGGTAGGTAAGCAGGCACTCAGCAGCGGTCCAAGTCACCGCAGAAGCCATGAGAAGAGGAGTCGGTGTCTGGTGGGCTAATGTGCGGTCGCTCATGCGTATGGACCATAAGGCGCACTGTCAGGTTCTGACTGTGCTAAAAGTAAAGCTTTGAATATTCACTAAAAACAGAGAAACCACTTCCAGATATGCTTCAGAAAATCTAATCACAGTATTGAAGTCGCACTAAAGAAGCGAACTGACTAAAATAATTACCAGACATAGGAAGTCATTAGCAAGAAAGTCATTAAGATTTTTGGATAAAATTGTTTATAAAATCAGTAACAAATATTTCAGATACGCTACATATGCTTATGACAGACAACTGAACTGGTCTTCACACCAGCTGTAAAACTGTATTAATCATGGCATTATTGAACAAGCACACAAATTGTTACAAAAAGTTTATCGAAATTTTTAAACTGTAGTGTGAAAACAAGTTCTTTGTATACGTACTACAGATCAGAATCAACATGAATGATTTGTCATGTTACCCTAATTTGTTTATATTTGTGTAATGTGTTTTCGTAAGTTAATGTTTAAACAATTGAAAATCCACGATGGAACAAAAACAATATTGTGAGGAGGATAGATTGCTACTCATCATATAGAGGAGACACTGAGTTGCAGACAGCCGTAACGAAAACACAGCTATACATTTTAGGTTTAGACCAAAAGGGCTTCTTCTCAAGTAGAATATACACATTCACAAAACTCACACACATGACCACTGTGTCTGGCCACTGTGGCCAGACTCAGTGTCTCCTCCGTGTTGTAACTATTTTAGTGACGTAGTCCTGCAGCAGCAAAATGAATAAAATCATGACGTTGACTAGGTTTTGCCGATCCAGTTATGACGTATCACGTCTGCATAGAAGTTGCTCATTATGTGTCATTTAGCACGTAATAACGTAACATCACACGGTAAATTATCTAAATGTGTGTGTAACACTATGCAAATTGATTTTAGATGTTTGCATAAATTTCGCTGCTCCTGAAGTGCTTTTTTGCGCAAGTTTCAGATATGTTATAGTTTCTTACTATCACATACAGTTCTCTCACAGATCAAGAAAACTCATTCAGTTAAACATGAATTTCACAAAGAGAAATTCTTTTCCAAGTAAGGGAAATTTTATTTTAGTAAAATGGAGTAGTTGGCCACATTTCTGACACCAAGTTGGCTGTCAGCAGGGATATTTTAGTTCACTTTTGACACATGATAGTAGTCGGATGTAATATTTGCGATGTGGAATTTAGTTTTGCAGTTTCTTAGAAATAGGTTCAGGCAGGTGATTGAATAACAAAACTTATTCTGGTACGTTTGTGTCAGATACGTAGACTAAGCAAAGGCAGGACATTAATAGTTTCGTAAAAAATGTCTGCTATTCATACTTTGATGTAATACTTGATGATTGGGAGGAAATCTGGGTATCGTACAAGTTGCAGATGTGTTGAGGGACTGAAATTGTGGTAACGTGGGAAGAGGAAATCGAAGCCTTTTGCGATTCTCATAGTTCAGAGGAGGCCGAAAAATCACGTACATTGTTTTTATTTCTGTATGCTTATCGTTGAAAATCATACTATAACAAGTAAGAAAGCTTGTAAAATACCTTAACGTTTCTTCACACTTTGGATCAGTTATGCATAGCGAATCTCTCCGTATTTCAGTGCCATCTTCAATCATTGAAGATCCGCAGCAGGAGAGTAGCTCGTAAAATGAAACCGATAATGATGATGATGAGAATGATGATGATTGCAAGCTGAAGGAAGACTCTGCACAGAAATATTTTGTTAAAACAAAGCAAATAAGTTAACACATGACTTGAATTTAACAAAACATGCTGCCAAATTAGTTGGGTCACGACTGATAGCAAAACACCCAGCACCCAGCACCCATAGTGCCATTCCCTTGGTTCAGGAACAGAGAAAGAAATTACCAATTTTTTAAAGAAAACCGCATGGTTCTTTGTTGTGATATTGAGGGTTCATTAAAAGTGGGAGGAGGTTGTTTATAGGCTCGTAAAAACATAGTCTGAGACAAGTACATAAGGAAAAGTTGTTCGACTGAGTACCTGTTGCCCGTTGAGTACTCAGTAAAGAGACATATGGAATCCTTAAAGCTGTATTGGAATAATTGACCTATGGAAAACATTGTTGGACAATATGTGGAAGTATGTGGAAATTAGTTGGCGTGTTAACTGGTTTGAAGTAACAAGAATTTATTAGTAAGACAGTGGAGCCAACAACCAATCAACATTGGAAGGTATCCAACAGACCTGAAAGATGAACCCTGCATTGCGGTTCCAGAAATGAATAAATGAACCAACTGTTTAACCAAGCAAGTTACAGAGCTCGCTTTCACATCAAGCTAGGGCTTATGAAACAGTTCACTGAAACACTTTCAAAAGATGATTACTACTTCCCGTACTTGGTAATGAGATTTCCAGGAACATTTTATGGGAAATTTAAAGAAGGGATCCTTGTGGAGCAGCAGAACAGAAATTTAATGAAAGACAGCTGGTCTGAAAGTACAATGAATGCAGTGAAAAAAAAAACGGCTTTGTTCTAATGAATGAAGTAATGACCAACTTTTAGCCCAACAATAGCCCCCCAAATTATAAAAACGTGGTTAAACAGAGTTGCAGAGTTTCACGAAATGAGGATGTAACACGAGTCTGAAACTTCATTTTCTACATTCATGTACTGATTTTATCCCTGTGAACCTTGGTGTTGTCTGTGAAGAACAAGAACAGCTCCACCAGTACATCGAGGTGATGTAAAAGTGATATTGGATTTTAAACGTGATAGCTCACTACCGTCTTATTCTAAAGAGAGAGGAAAATGGTGAAGGAAGACAATCAATGAGGAACAGTTTCGCCTCATATCCGAAACAACTTCGAGTTGTGATATCAGCGAAGGGAAATTAAGTTGTCATACGTGTATTGTGTTTTTGTAATAGCTCTTAGTATTGTTAAGTGAATACATATCATATTCTACTCTAATGCCATGTATACTTATTATATAGAAGGATACATATTGAATAGTTTACTTGTTATGCATTAGAAAAAATGTGATTTCAGTTAAAACTTCAAACGTGATTTGCATAAAAATCTTGCGAGATACAGGAAACGCAGAACCGGATTTGAAATCGGAATGAGAAATGCCTTAAACATCATCTTACAGTCATAACACATAATTCCAAAAAGTTTCAAATGCAGTGTAGTGTAATGTCTGTTTGAAAAATATAATCGACGGAATGGTGGTCTATTTGTAAGTTGCTCACTTGACTCCAAGTTTTTAGTAGATGATCACGGAATATTTCTACATCTACATCTACATTGATACTCCGCAAGCCACCCAACGGTGTGTGGCGGAGGGCACTTTACGTGCCACCGTCATTACCTCCCTTTCCTGTTCCAGTCGCGTATGGTTCGCGGGAAGAACGACTGTCTGAAAGCCTCCGTGCGCGCTCTAATCTCTCTAATTTTACATTCGTGATCTCCTCGGGAGGTATAAGTAGGGGGAAGCAATATATTCGATACCTCATCCAGAAACGCACCCTCTCGAAACCTGGCGAGCAAGCTACACCGCGATGCAGAGCGCCTCTCTTGCAGAGTCTGCCACTTGAGTTTATTAAACATCTCCGTAAAGCTATCACGGTTACCAAATAACCCTGTGACGAAACGCGCCGCTCTTCTTTGGATCTTCTCTATCTCCTCCGTCAACCCGACCTGGTACGGATCCCACACTGATGAGCAATACTCAAGTATAGGTCGAACGAGTGTTTTGTAAGCCACCTCCTTTGTTGATGGACTACATTTTCTAAGGACTCTCCCAATGAATCTCAACCTGGTACCCGCCTTACCAACAATTAATTTTATATGATCATTCCACTTCAAATCGTTCCGTACGCATACTCCCAGATATTTTACAGAAGTAACTGCTACCAGTGTTTGTTCCGCTATCATATAATCATACAATAAAGGATCCTTCTTTCTATGTATTCGCAATACATTACATTTGTCTATGTTACGGGTCAGTTGCCACTCCCTGCACCAAGTGCCTATCCGCTGCAGATCTTCCTGTATATCGCTACAATTTTCTAATGCAGCAACTTCTCTGTATACTACAGCATCATCCGCGAAAAGCCGCATGGAACTTCCGACACTATCTACTAAGTCATTTACATATATTGTGAAAAGCAATGGTCCCATAACACTCCCCTGTGGCACGCCAGAGGTTACTTTAACGTCTGTAGACGTCTCTCCATTGATAACAACATGCTGTGTTCTGTTTGCTAAAAACTCTCCAATCCAGCCACACAGCTGGTCTGATATTCCGTAGGCTCTTACTTTGTTTATCAGGCGACAGTGCGGAACTGCACCGAACGCCTTCCGGAAGTCAAGAAAAATAGCATCTACCTGGGAGCCGTATCTAATATTTTCTGGGTCTCATGAACAAATAAGGCGAGTTGGGTCTCACACGATCGCTGTTTCCGGAATCCATGTTGATTCCTACATAGTAGATTCTGGGTTTCCAGAAATGACATGATACGCGAGCAAAAAACATGTTCTAAAATTCTACAAGAGATCGACGTAAGAGATATAGGTCTATAGTTTTGCGCATCTGCTCGACGACCCTTCTTGAAGACTGGGACTATCTGTGCTCTTTTCCAATCATTTGGAACCCTCCGTTCCTCTAGAGACTTGCGGTACACGGCTGTTAGAAGGGGGGCAAGTTCTTTCGCGTACTCTGTGTAGAATCGAATTGGTATCCCGTCAGGTCCAGTGGACTTTCCTCTATTGAGTGATTCCAGTTGCTTTTCTATTCCTTGGACACTTATTTCGATGTCAGCCATTTTTTCGTTTGTGCGAGGATTTAGAGAAGGAACTGCAGTGCGGTCTTCCTCTGTGAAACAGCTTTGGAAAAAGGTGTTTAGTATTTCAGCTTTACGCGTGTCATCCTCTGTTTCAATGCCATCATCATCCCGTAGTGTCTGGATATGCTGTTTCGAGCCACTTACTGATTTAACGTAAGACCAGAACTTCCTAGGATTTTCTGTCAAGTCGGTACATAGAATTTTACTTTCGAATTCAATGAACCCTTCACGCATAGCCCTCCTTACGCTAACTTTGACATCGTTTAGCTTCTGTTTGTCTGAGAGGTTTTGGCTGCGTTTAAACTTGGAGTGGAGCTCTCTTTGCTTTCGCAGTAGTTTCCTAACTTTGTTGTTGTACCACGGTGGGTTTTTCCCGTCCCTCACAGATTTACTCGGCACGTACCTGTCTAAAACGCATTTTACGATTGCCTTGAACTTTTTCCATAAACACTCAACGTTCTCAGTTTCGGAACAGAAATTTTCGTTTTGATCTGTTAGGTAGTCTGAAATCTGCCTGCTATTACTCTTGCTAAACAGATAAACCTTCCTCCCTTTTTTTATATTCCTATTAACTTCCATATTCAGGGATGCTGCAACGGCCTTATGATCACTGATTCCCTGTTCTGTACATACAGAGTCGAAAAGTTCGGGTCTGTTTGTTATCAGTAGGTCCAAGATGTTATCTCCACGAGTCGGTTCTCTGTTTAATTGCTCGAGGTAATTTTCGGATAGTGCACTCAGTATAATGTCACTCGATGCTCTGTCCCTACCACCCGTCCTAAACATCTGAGTGTCCCAGTCTATATCTGGTAAATTGATATCTCCACCTAAGACTATAACATGCTGAGAAAATTTATGTGAAATGTATTCCAAATTTTCTCTCAGTTGTTCTGCTACTAATGCTGCTGAGTCGGGAGGTCGGTAAAAGGAGCCAATTATTAACCTAGTTCGGTTGTTTAGTGTAACCTCCACCCATAATAATTCACAGGAACTATCCACTTCTACTTCACTACAGGATAAACTACTACTAACAGCGACGAACACTCCACCACCGGTTGCATGCAATCTATCCTTTCTAAACACCGTCTGTACCTTTGTAAAAATTTCGGCAGAATTTATCTCTGGCTTAAGCCAGCTTTCTGTACCTATAACGATTTCAGCTTCGGTGCTTTCTATCAGCGCTTGAAGTTCCGGTACTTTACCAACGCAGCTTCGACAGTTGACAATTACAATACCGATTGCTGCTTGGTCCCCGCATGTCCTGACTTTGCCCCGCACCCGTTGAGGCTGTTGCCCTTTCTGTACTTGCCCAAGGCCATCTAACCTAAAAAACCGCCCAGCCCACGCCACACAACCCCTGCTACCCGTGTAGCCGCTTGTTGCGTGTAGTGGACTCCTGACCTATCCAGCGGAACCCGAAACCCCACCACCCTATGGCGCAAGTCGAGGAATCTGCAGCCCACACGGTCGCAGAACCGTCTCAGCCTCTGATTCAGACCCTCCACTCGGCTCTGTACCAAAGGTCCGCAGTCAGTCCTGTCGACGATGCTGCAGATGGTGAGCTCTGCTTTCATCCCGCTAGCGAGACTGGCAGTCTTCACCAAATCAGATAGCCGCCGGAAGCCAGAGAGGATTTCCTCCGATCCATAGCGACACACATCATTGGTGCCGACATGAGCGACCACCTGCAGATGGGTGCACCCTGTACCCTTCATGGCATCCGGAAGGACCCTTTCCACATCTGGAATGACTCCCCCCGGTATGCACACGGAGTGCACATTGGTTTTCTTCCCCTCTTCCCCCTTCGTCTTGGTGAATAATATTGTTCGGTAAGTTTTATCCAGATTGTGAGCTGCATGAGTTTAAATGTTGATTGGGACATACACTCCTGGAAATTGAAATAAGAACACCGTGAATTCATTGTCCCAGGAAGGGGAAACTTTATTGACACATTCCTGGGGTCAGATACATCACATGATCACACTGACAGAACCACAGGCACATAGACACAGGCAACAGAGCATGCACAATGTCGGCACTAGTACAGTGTATATCCACCTTTCGCAGCAATGCAGGCTGCTATTCTCCCATGGAGACAATCGTAGGGATGCTGGATGTAGTCCTGTGGAACGGCTTGCCATGCCATTTCCACCTGGCGCCTCAGTTGGACCAGCGTTCGTGCTGGACGTGCAGACCGCGTGAGATGACGCTTCATCCAGTCCCAAACATGCTCAATGGGGGACAGATCCGGAGATCTTGCTGGCCAGGGTAGTTGACTTACACCTTCTAGAGCACGTTGGGTGGCACGGGATACATGCGGACGTGCATTGTCCTGTTGGAACAGCAAGTTCCCTTGCCGGTCTAGGAATGGTAGAACGATGGGTTCGATGACGGTTTGGATGTACCGTGCACTATTCAGTGTCCCCTCGACGATCACCAGTGGTGTACGGCCAGTGTAGGAGATCGCTCCCCACACCATGATGCCGGGTGTTGGCCCTGTGTGCCTCGGTCGTATGCAGTCCTGATTGTGGCGCTCACCTGCACGGCGCCAAACACGCATACGACCATCATTGGCACCAAGGCAGAAGCGACTCTCATCGCTGAAGACGACACGTCTCCATTCGTCCCTCCATTCACGCCTGTCGCGACACCACTGGAGGCGGGCTGCACGATGTTGGGGCGTGAGCGGAAGACGGCCTAACGGTGTGCGGGACCGTAGCCCAGCTTCATAGAGACGGTTGCGAATGGTCCTCGCCGATACCCCAGGAGCAACAGTGTCCCTAATTTGCTGGGAAGTGGCGGTGCGGTCCCCTACGGCACTGCGTAGGATCCTACGGTCTTGGCGTGCATCCGTGCGTCGCTGCGGTCCGGTCCCAGGTCGACGGGCACGTGCACCTTCCGCCGACCACTGGCGACAACATCGATGTACTGTGGAGACCTCACGCCCCACGTGTTGAGCAATTCGGCGGTACGTCCACCCGGCCTCCCGCATGCCCACTATACGCCCTCGCTCAAAGTCCGTCAACTGCACATACGGTTCACGTCCACGCTGTCGCGGCATGCTACCAGTGTTAAAGACTGCGATGGAGCTCCGTATGCCACGGCAAACTGGCTGACACTGACTGTGGCGGTGCACAAATGCTGCGCAGCTAGCGCCATTCGACGGCCAACACCGCGGTTCCTGGTGTGTCCGCTGTGCCGTGCGTGTGATCATTGCTTGTACAGCCCTCTCGCAGTGTCCGGAGCAAGTATGGTGGGTCTGACACACCGGTGTCAATGTGTTCTTTTTTCCATTTCCAGGAGTGTAGATATCTTGCAATGTACACCTACTCAGGACCTAGGTAATGTAACAGTTTGAGACTTTGTAATATTTTGAACAGTTAGTGATAGTCTGCCAAGGTGAATTTGACACTGTATATAATCTTGCAAGTACTTAAAGAATTTGAGGAAGTTAATTCAGTTTGAGTGATTTGGTGTACTGCACAGTACCTTCGGCTTACATTCGTTACTGCTTGCAAAATCTCTGGATGCTCTGCCGAGTCAATTAATCGATATCTTATTCCTTTACTGTGTTTAAATTTCAGCCCGTGTAAGGTAACTTTGTGACTGATTTATATAAAATGATAGTGAACTTTAATCCTGTGGCTAGGCCACACCACTATCCTGAGGAATTTTTCATTTAACATCTCTTTTATTTTATTAATACATTTATTAACTTATGTTGGATTATAAAATTGACAATAGTTGTCTCTGTTAAATTAATGTGCCTCATAAAGTATCGACGCTTCTATAAGGTCCGAAAGCAAACTTAAAGCGAAAGTACATGATGGAACGGCTTAATGAGATTAACCATTATACGAATTAAGATTGTGCACTCATTCTCTGCTGGCTGGGTAGCGACAAACTGATTCCAATGGGCAATTAATTTAGCATTATTTTACTAATTACCCGCCCAGTGTTGCTGCAGCACAGTAGTCGAGAAACTCGTCGTAAGTAACACATTTCTGTAGCCAGTGCTAAGCCGCGATTGAGGGATATAAAGAGGCCAGTGGACGATTGGAAACGCCTTTTTAGAAGTGATGAATCACGCTGTACCCTGCAATAGTCCGATGGATGGGTTTGGGTTTGGTGATTACCTGGAGAACGATACCTGCATCGTCTGCAGCGCCAACGGTGAAGAAGTACAGAGGAAGTGGTGTCCGGGTATGAAGGTGTTCTTTATAGTTACATTGTGGCCCCCGTACGCGCTGGAAAAAAAACGCTAAATGCAGAAGGATATGAACGCCTGTTACAGCACTGTGTACAGTAGAGGAACAAAATGTTTTTTTGTATCAGCATGACAATGTACCCTGTCATAAAGTAGCATCTGTGAGGAAATTATTTGTGGACAGTAACAATCCTGAAATGGACTAGCGTACCCAGAGACCCGACAAGAACTTAGTAGAAGACCTTCGGGAGGAGTTCACTCCAGGACCCAGCATTCAACAACGCTACCTTCTCTGGTTTCGGTTTTTGGGGAAGGATGGGCTGTCATTTCTCCACAGACATTCAGACACGACATTGAAAGAGTCCCCAGCAGAGTTGAAGTCTTTATAAAGGCGATGGTAGGTATACCCCAGAAAAGAGTCCACTGATAAGTGCCGAGATACTTTTGATCAGACAGTGTATAGTTTATCACTTGCATGTTATTTCATTTACGCAGCTGAAAGTATGATCGTCAGTAGCACTTCGTTCATCTTGTATTTAGGACGTTGAAAATTTGGCGCGTAAAACGGACACCAGACTGTTTCTGTGGGATCTTAAGAAATTCTGATTTATCTTCTAACTGTCATTCATAAGTGACGGTCTCCTCGTAATTTTTATCTACAGTAGATAACGGTCGTACTCAATTTATCTCTCTTGGCCAGTTTATCGATCCATTATCTGTTATACTAAACTCTCTGTAATTACAGTGTCGCAAAGACAACAGTGCCGTACTTTTCAAGGTAAGAAGCCCTGCTAAAATGCTATCAGTACTGCATGAGTTCGAAGATAATGTTTAAAGTCAGTAAGCTATATTTTCTCACTTAGAATAATTAACTACGTTACACTCGCTACATCTCCTTGTCCTTAACGCTACGCCATCATGTCAGTAGAGAAGGTGCAACCGTTGGCACGCTGGAGTTGTATTCAGCGCGGGGTGGGAGGGGGGGGGGCGTTCAAGTCTAGGTAGGTTATGTTTTCTATCTAGTTTTTAAATCAGTTCAGATGAATTATTTATTAAAAAGTTATGAATAATACCTATACCCAACTCCACGTTCGTCTTTGTTCTGTATCGACTGGTCGACCACAGTGAGACGTCAAGTTTAACCTTCTTTGCAGTGAATGTCACCTACGGACCTCTACCACTTTTAAATCTGTAGTCAATGCTAACTCACAAGTCTTCCAAACCGAAATTAAAATACGTATTTTGTCTTTCTATAGATTGTAAGCTTTCTACGAAATATTGTCTATATGTGAGAAAACTGAATAAATTGATTTCAAAAATTTTCTACTTATGGTACTGTATTCAATTACTGAGCATAACCGACTGTTTGTTGGCCCTGTGTTGCACATGTGAACAGTGTTGCGAACTAAAACTTTAGACTTCATGAAATGGAAAATTTGAAATGAAGAAAATGAATCTAATAAGCTGCCAAAGGAAAATAATGCTATGCTCAATGAAAACTACGTGACTAAATGTCAGTACCGATGTAAATTATGAACGTTGTGTGATACGAAGTGCAATGTGTGACTTGGAATAACCCACAAAAATAAATTACTGCTCCACTCGAGGGAAAATTATTGTTTGAAATTGTCAACATTGTTCACTGTAAATTAAGTGCTTGCTAACACTATACCAGACAATCCCAACTACATATTCCTCAAAAACGCAAGGTGAGCTCCGCCCCGAATTAAAATGACTTTCTTCTTTCTCAGAATGCTGCTTCTGTGTTTGGCGTACTGACGTTCTCGAAAACAAATACAAATCAACAGTTAGGTCCAGTAGCTAAAGATAAATAGACAACACACCACTAATTTCTTTCGTTCTGCTTCTGAGAAACAATCTGTGACTGTGTGGCGAAGGATGCAACACACACACGACAAAATGTTCTAAACTTTACTATACGTCATGGAAGTGGATTGTACTTTAAAGAAAATCTTTTTTCAAAATTGAACTCCTATTATTATCAAAAAGATTGCACAACATAAGAAGACTCTAACAATTACAGAATTCTATCATTACAAAGAAACCTTTAAAATTCCTTCAAAATCCTCTCTATCCGTATAAAGAACAAGAAAATATTATAAATGAGTTTTCATCTCCATAATAAAGCATTCCAGATTGTTTCTTCCAGATCCACAAATAACAGATCCACAAATAACAGATCTCTTCCTCTGAAATACTCAACTTCTCGCTACTATGCCTCAAATCATACTGTCCCAGTGCTACACAACTGATTGACCAGAAAGTCAATGTGAAGAAACTAAAGGCAAAGTCTACGATCTTGTTCACTATTCATGAAGTGGGCTCAACATCTTTGTCCCAATACAGTAAATGTGAATTACTTACACTAGCAGGAAACATACTAGAACCTTACAGATTTTTTGGCAGTAACGCTACACTTTGAAGACAAGGCATAAATAATCATTAAAAGTTAAAATTCATTTATTAAGTGTCCTAACACAAGATAAAAATCAATAGTTTTTCATCAAAGTGACAAAAGTAATTGTATGGAGGAGTGAGTAATATTAACGAAAGTTCCTGTCCCTTCGTCTCGGCCTATAGGAATACTAAAAAGGAAAGTTAACAGTAGTGAACGCTCTCTGACAAAGCAAGACCCATGTTTAATATAGCGATATGTACAGGACATAGCACTAGAGTGCCTTCTACTGTTAATAACAGTGAGCGCTCATGTGCTAACCGCCCTTCACTAGTTTAGCCGAGCTGACAACAGGTCACTGTCAGCGATAGGCCTACATAAGTTATGCTGAATAAATTACCAGACTGTTCGCACACAACAGCCAAGTTAATCATCTATAATAGGAGTCTGTTTTGAGAGCATGTAAAAAGACTTGGCGTAGGAGTACTGTTGATCGTGGCACGCAGGGTGAATATGAACACAAACCAACAACAGACGTCCCAGAGTCTGGACGGGCCTGTAAGTTTACGTGCTGGTTCGCCGGCTAAAAACTCAGAAGTTCAGGCTGCCATATCACTCGGCTGAAGCGCTGCGACTGAAGGTGTTGGAAAAATGATTCAAATGGCTCTGAGCACTATGGGACTTAACATCTATGGTCATCAGTCCCCTAGAACTGAGAACTACTTAAACCTAACTAACCTAAGGACATCACACAACACCCAGTCGTCACGAGGCGAAGGTGTTGGAGGACACAAGTGCGAACTCTGTTGACTTGGCTTTATTTACTTTCGTGTTCGTGACTGGAAGGATTTCTGAGAAACACTGACTTGAATACCAGATCTATTGTCTCTTACAGATACAAACATGTATGAAGTCGGTCTTATTGGCAGCGAAGGCATTTTTTTGTGGAGAATCAGGCTACTCTGGCTGTTCTCCCATCTTGGTGTCAGTACGTTTTTCCATGGTTGGTGACAGTTTCGTGTCTACGGCCTCATTTCTTCTTGCATTTCTACCTGCGTTATTGAGGGTCCCAGTTCTGAAATGGTTCGGGTAGATGTGTCAATGTGCCTTCTCTTCCAGCCCTGTAATGGGACTGAGTGGCCCCACACAGTTACCGTATTCTTCTCCTTATGATCGCCGAACCTGCTGGTCTTGCGACAGTTGTTTTTGTTGATATTATGGCTGTAAATGCAGGTGTAACTCGTATGGTTTCTATTCTCAGAACTGAGCTTGTTGTTTCTGTGTTTGTTGTTGTTCTTGTTCTTCTTCTCCTTCTACTACTGCAGTTGTACTACTACTCTTGTTGTGATTGGTGTAGATGATTTCGCGTCTTGAGTCCTAAGTGTTCACTTCAGTTTACACATCGAGTTTCCTAGGTATTCAGTCACTGTTGCTGGCACATAATTATGTTTTTCCACCAGCATCCTAGGCCAAATTAGTATGCCCTAAGGTGCTGCTTATCTCACTCTTCGATACTGCAATGCTAACAGGTACAAACTGTGTTGGTCCTGCGCTGGGCTTTCCTTTAACTGAACAGGTCCAGTAAGTGCTGAGAATGCGTGTATAGCCATTTGCGATGATTCCTCTCCCACAACTTTCTTAGTGTAGTTGATGTATGTTAGCATCACGCACTGTGCTTCCTTGTAGGGTGATGGGTGGAGTAACGGTGCTTACGTGCTCTACTCGATCCTCCGACTAAATTTCTGAAACAAATTTGGGGAATATTCTTGGGTATTATCCGCAAATAACCAGAAATCCTGAGAAAAGCAGGCTCCTTCTGTTCATCTATTATATCCACGGGGTCGTCGACAAAGCCAACAAGATTGATGCTGTGTTCCTTGAGTTCCTGGCTATTCGACACAACAGCGCACTGTCGTTTAGTGATGTTCTAAGTGCTTGCCGAATATAAGACCATATTTGTGTTTATATAAGGACTTCCTAACAGATAGGTCTCGAGACGTTGTTCTTACTGGGACTAAACCGACAATTTAAAAGGTAATTTAGGGAGTGCCCCAAACGAGTGAAATAGGGGCGTTAGGGTTAACACTATATATAACTGATCTAGTGGATAACGTCGGTAGCTTCTGGAGAATGTCCGCAGCTCAGTGTTGATACCTCTAGACCTTGAGATTCTACATTCAATTCCCAGCCAGTTTGCAGATTTGAACTGCATTTTCTGTTGTACTTATAATCTCTTCATCACAATCGACTCACAGGTCGGTAAGTGGGGTCAAATTGAACGAATTGCACTAGGTGACGAAATATCACAGACATCGCCTCGTAGCCAATAATGCTGTACGACATTTCATTTTCTTGACAAATCGTTCACATAATCTCTGACCTCCTGTCATATTTGACCTCCTGTCATATTACATTTGCGAAGGTACTAAACCTGACCATACAATCATCACACATACACGCACTCTCTCTCTCTCTCTCTCTCTCTCTCTCTCTCTCTCTCTCTCTCTCTCTCTCTCTCTCTCTCTCTCTGTGTGTGTGTGTGTGTGTGTGTGTGTGTGTGTGTGTGTGTGTGTGTGTGTGTGTGTGTGTGTGTGTGTGTCCCACACCTCCTCCTAATCCACTGGATCGATTTCAGCTACTTATTATCTCCGAAGAGGTACCGCAGGCGTAAGAACCACTTAGCTCCCTTAGGTATGGTGCTGAGTGTGATTAACCCCCCAACATCTAGGTTTTCCACTATAAGATGTGCGTTATTTGGGGAATATCGGCGTGTGTTTTACACGGTTTATATGTGGATGGGGATGGATGAGCGAAGGAAGGGAGAGGAGGTGATAGATAGTGAGACTGGGAGGAGTAGATGGAAGAGATAGGGGGAGTAGAAGCTGGACTGATAGGGACAGGAATACAATCTAGACAGCGAGATAAGTGGAGCAGAAAATGGACAGATGGAGAGGGGGACAACGATATGTACAGATAGGAAGAGTATTTAATGGATAGACAGAGAATAGAGGAGATGGATAGAGAGAGGATGAAGGAGGGGGTGGACAGAGAGGTCAGAGAGTTGGGCAGACAGGCAGCTGTAGGAGGCCAGTGGAGGATGGAAAGGGGTGGTGTGCAGGTAGAAACGAGGAGAGAAAGGAGGAGATGGGCTGGAGATGGAGGTTACAGACAGAGACAGGAGGAAGAGATGGACAGAGAGTGAGGGTGGAGGGTTTAAAGGGGAGAAGAAGGGAGGAGGAGAAGGAGGAGGAAGGGAGGAGTAAATAGTCTGTGCGGTGAGAAAGGAGAGATACAGGACGCAGGTGGAAATTTGGAAAGAAAGAAAAAGAGGACAAGGAGGATGAGATGCACAGAGAGAGGGGGGTGTGAGATTGTCAAAATGGGAGTAGCAGAGTGACAACGAGAAGGGGAAGGAAGGGGATGGAGGCAGGTGGAGGAAATGTGGGTAGCCGGGCAGGTGAAAAATAAAGAGAGATGAGGAGGAGATGGACAAATGTGGAGGAGGCGATTGGCAGAGAGAGATGAACGAGGCAATAGACAAATATTGGAAAGAATATGGGGATCAGAGGAAGCAGACGGAGAGACGTGGAGGACGAACTGATGGACGGACATACGTAGAGGAGGCAGCAGAAGATGGACAGAGAAAGGCGGGCAAAAAATGTACAGAGAGGAGTGTAGGAAGGTGTGGTGTACGAGGCAAATTGGAGATGGAGAGTGATAGTGGGCAGGTGATAAATGAACAATGGGAGGAGGAGATGGACAGAGCGGAAGAAGATATGGGAACAGTGAGGTGGAGGGATGTGATGGACAGAGAGAGGAGGTGGATGAGAACATGGATAGAGATACACTGTGAGATCAAACGTATCCGGACACCTGGTTGAAAATGACTTACTAGTTCGTGGCGCCCTCCATCGGTAATGTTGGAATTCAATATGGTGTTGGCCCACCTTTAACCTTGATTACAGCTTCCGCTCTCGGAGGCATATGTTCAGAAAGGTGCTGGAAGGCTTCTTGGGGAAAGGCAGCTCATTCTTGCAGGAGTGTTGCACTGAGAAGAGGTATCGATGCCGGTCGGTGAGGCCTAGCACCAAGTCGGCGTTCCAAAACATCCCAAAGGTATTCTATAGGATTCAGGTCAGGACTCTGTGCAGGCTAGTCCATTACAGGGATGTTACTGTCGTGTAATCACTCCGCCACAGACCGTGCAATATGAACAGGTGCTCGATCGTGTTGAAAGATGCAATCGCCATCCCCGAAATGCTCTCCAACAGTGGGAAGCAAGAAGGTGCTTAAAACACGGACGTAGGCCTGTGCTGTGATAGTGCCACGCAAAACAACAAGGGGTGCAAGCTCCCTCCACGAAAAACGCGACCACACCATAACACCACCATCTCCGAATTTTACTGCTGGTAATACACACGCTTGCAGATGCTGTCCACCAGGCATTCGCCATTCCCACACCCTGCCATAGAATCGCCACATCGTGTACTGTGATTCGTCACTACACACAAGGTTTTTCCACTGTTCATTCGTCCAATGTTTACGCTCCTTACATCAAGCGAGACGTTGTCTGGCATTTACCGGCGTGATGTGTGGCTTATGAGCAGCCGATCGAACATGAAATCCAAATTTTCTCGCCTCCCGCCTAACTGTCGTAGTACTTGCCGTGGATACTGATGCAGTTTGGAAATTCTGTGTGATGGTCCGCATAGATGTTTGCCTGTTACACTTTACAACCCTCTTCAACTGTCGGCGGTCTCTCTAAGTCAACAAACGAGGTCGGCCTGTACGCTTTTGTGCTGTACGTGTCCCTTCACGTTTCCACTTCATTATCACATCACTAACAAAAATGGTTCAAATGGCTCTGAGCACTATGCGACTTAACTTCTGAGGTCATCAGTCGCCTTCCAGACTGTAGCGCCTAGAACTGCACGGCCACTCCGGCCGGCATCACTAACAGTGGGCCTAGAAATGTTCATGAGTGTGGAGATCTTGCGTACAGATGTATGACACAAGTGACTCCCAATCACCTGACCACGCTCGAACTCCGTGAATTCCGTGGAGCGCCCCATTGTGGTCTCTCACGATGTCTAACGACTACTGAGGTCGCTCATAAATCGTTTCTGGCATTAGGTGGCAGCAAAATACACCTCATATGAAAAGGTACGTTTTTGGTGGTGTCCGGATACTTTTGATCACATAGTGTACATAGGAGGAGACACATAGATTGAGTCAGTGGAGAAGCTGGAGGGAGAGAGGCTGGAGGATGAGGCAGACAAAAAGAATGGAAGAAGGAGATGTATAGAGAGTGACATGAGCAGGAGATGGACGAAGATAGGTGTGACAGCAGAGATGGACAGAGGGAGGGTATGCAGGGAATGCACAGAGTGGTGGAGAGCAGGCTTTTCGGAAAGTGATATTTCATTCAAGGAGGTGGTGAGCTGCTTTTTTAAGCCTCTAAGTTCTTGACACAAGCGCTTTGTTTTATGAAACAGTCGTAACTGGTTTCGTCCATTTGACGAACAGTTATTCGTGCAATGAGGAGGAGGGAAGGGATGGAGGTTATGGAAAGAGCCACCGTGGTACAACAACCGAGTTAGAAAACTGCTGCGGAAGCAAAGGTAACTTCACAGCAAACATAAACAAAGCCAATGCCTTGCAGACAAACAAAAACTACGTGAAGCGAAATGTAGTGTGAGGAGGGCTATGCGAGAGGCGTTCAATGAATTCGAAAGTAAAGTTCTATGT
Organism: Schistocerca serialis cubense; assembly: GCF_023864345.2. NCBI lineage: Eukaryota > Metazoa > Arthropoda > Insecta > Orthoptera > Acrididae > Schistocerca > Schistocerca serialis. Next base: position 318,342,221 of record NC_064641.1, on the reverse strand, counting down.
ACTGACTTGGCAGAAAATCGTAAGAAATTTTGGTCTTATGTCAAAGCGGTAGGTGGATCAAAACAAAATGTCCAAACACTCTGTGACCACAATGGTACTGAAACAGAGGATGACAGACTAAAGGCCGAAATACTAAATGTCTTTTTGCAAAGCTGTTTCACAGAGGAAGACTGCGCTGTAGTTCCTTCTCTAGATTATCGCACACATGACGAAATGTTAGATACTGAAATAGACGACAGAGGGATAGAGAAACAATTAAAATCGCTCAAAAGAGGAAAGGCCACTGGACCTGATGGGATACCAGTTCGATTTTACACAGAGTACGCGAAGGAACTTGCCCCCCTTCTTGCAGCGGTGTACCGTAGGTCACTAGAAGAGCGTAGCGTTCCAAAGGATTGGAAAAGGACACAGGTCATCCCCGTTTTCAAGAAGGGACATCGAACAGATGTGCAGAACTATACACTTATATCTGTAACGTCTATCAATTGTAGAATTTTGGAACACGTATTATGTTCGAGTATAATGACTTTTCTGGAGACTAGAAATCTACTCTGTAGGAATCAGCATGGGTTTAGAAAAAGACGATCGTGTGAAACCTAGCTCGCGCTATTCGTCCACGAGACTCAGAGGGCCATAGACACGGGTTCCCAGGTAGATGCCGTGTTTCTTGACTTCCGCAAGGCGTTCGATACAGTTCCCCACAGTCGTTTAATGAACAAAGTAAGAGCATATGGACTATCAGACCAATTGTGTGATTGGATTCAAGAGTTCCTAGATAACAGAACGCAGCATGTCATTCTCAATGGAGAGAAGTCTTCCGAAGTAAGAGTGATTTCAGGTGTGCCGCAGGGGAGTGTCGTAGGACCGTTGCTATTCACAATATACATAAATGACCTTGTGGATGACATCGGAAGTTCACTGAGGCTTTTTGCGGATGATGCTGTGGTATATCGAGAGGCTGTAACAATGGAAAATTGTACTGAAATGCAGGAGGATCTGCAGCGAATTGACGCATGGTGCAGGGAATGGCAGTTGAATCTCAATGTAGACAAGTGTAATGTGCTGCAAATACATAGAAAGAAAGATCCCTTATCATTTAGCTACAATATAGCAGGTCAGCAACTGGAAGCAGTTAATTCCATAAATTATCTGGGAGTACGCATTAGGAGTGATTTAAAATGGAATGATCATATAAAGTTGATAGTTGGTAAAGCAGAAGCCAGACAGATTCATTGGAAGAATCCTAAGGAAATGAAATCCGAAAACAAAGGAAGTAGGTTACAGTGCGCTTGTTCGCTCACTGCTTGAATACTGCTCAGCAGAGTGGGATCCGTACCAGATAGGATTGATAGAAGATATAGAGAAGATCCAACGGAGAGCAGCGCCCTTCGTTACAGGATCATTTGGTAATCGCGAAGTGTTACGGAGATTATAGATAAACTCCAGTGGAAGACTCTGCAGGAGAGACGCTCAGTAGCTCGGTACGGGCTTTTGTTGAAGTTTCGAGAACATACCTTCACCGAGGAGTCACGCAGTACATTGCTCCCTCCTACGTATATCTCGCGAAGAGACCATGAGGATAAAATCAGAGAGATTAGAGCCTACATAGAGGCATACCGACAATCCTTCTTTCCACGAACAATACGAGACTGGAATAGAAGGGAGAACCGTCAGGTGGCTTACGGCGTATGGATGTAAATGTAGATGGAGAAGGAGGAGACGATCAGAGATATGGGGGAGAAGCAGATTCAGAGAGTGACAGAGGAGGAAAAGCTGTACAGAGAGAGTGGGAAGAGGAGATGTGTGCTGTGTAAGTTCATTATGTTGCGATTGGAAAAGCTGCAGGCAGAAGTCAAGGACACATATAAAAATGGAGGAACTTATGGTGTTTGGATGGCACTCAGTTGTGTGAGTGATGGCCCAGAAACATACTGCATAGCTAGAAAAATGTTTTGTTCAACTTTTAAGTACACATTATGTCGTTAGTAATATGAGGCAGACATATCTCAAAACGCCAAACGGCCAGTATCAGCTCCCTGCTGCTGCTGCTTCTACCCTGGCAAGAAGATGCAGCCTGCACCCAACGATTCTGATATCTTGCTCAGCGACACCTGGTGGCCCAGCAGCAGGCTGTGACAACATCACTGTCTTTCCGCTACTTCTGCCACAACAACATTCCTGCACAGAACGGTCGCTCTCAGCAGCTAAGGCCTTACCAACATCCACTACGGAGGTGAGACACAACCCACTGTCCTACAGACAGGCGTCTGGCGATAACAGACGCAGATGGTAGGTTAACGGCGATGTGGCACCAAGTCCTCGGTGCAGGCAGCAGCTAGCATGATCTGATCTCTAAGCCATAGCTGCAGGTGGCATTGCCCATTTGTCTCATCATCTGTTGTAGACATAGTGTCATGTCCACTATCTTGGACTCTGAATGAATCTGCCTCAGAATTAATACCCAACCACACAGCTCGGAGGCATTTTGTTTACTATCCAACATAACTATCCACTATTGCTATCCAGGCCCTGGTTGGGTAGATCATAACTGTGCCAGCTTCAGTTGTTATCACTGTGTGGTGCAAAGTTGAACAGAGAGGTGAGAGTAGGGGACAGAGAAAGAGGTAAGATGTGATGAGCAGAGTGAGGGAGAATGAGATGGGCAGATAGAGGAGAAGGTGTCGGGGAGGTGATGGACAGAGAGGGGAGGAGGAGTCTGATTGAGAGAGAGAGAGAGAGAGGATCTCTTGATGTACAAGCAGTGTGAAGGACATAGTCCTGACAGGGAGTAGCTTCTTGCTTTCCCTCAAAAGTCGGTATTGGAACACATTGATTTGTCATCGACAGTCAGAATTACCAGGTTTCTAAACTATATAAAACGTTGAAACTGAATATTTCATTAGCCTTAAAGTCTCACACTACAGGAAAATTCCGGCATAAGAAAAACTTGACGCACAAAAACTAACAATGAGCTCTCACAGCACATCTCATTAGTCGTTCTCAAGTAAAAACCGGCTAAATTTGACAAAATCTTTCCATGAAGTATTGCCTAGGACTCAGATTTCATTCATTAGTAGCTCACCATTGCACACAAAAAATTGTCTATAGCACATCACTTAGCAAAGCCCGCTGAACAATATGTGAAAGTTGTACTCTGTGATCCAGATATGGCTATTAATGGCTTGCGAACAGTTACAAAGAGATATTTGTTAAGATACATTAAGTGACAAAGCCTGACACGAACGAGACAGGTCATTGCTGCAAACGACATAATGTGTGAAAACCTAGACAGACACTATATAGGTAGCCAAAAAGGCAGCAAAGAATGAATGTTACGATTACAAATCACTTGAGCATGATTCCGTACCGATTACTGGACTTACAGAACAACACACAATACAATATAATTCCAAGTCAATGTCTGGATCCAGGAAACAACGTGTTGCTGCTGTCGAGAGTTGGTGTAATTATGGGTGCCGTAACGAGAAATTAACAGCTCGATCCCGTCACCGTTATCAGGTATTTAATGCAAGCAGAGGCCTAATGGGGTCGTGTGACTTGTTTGCCACGACCCATCAGTTTGTGGTTGCCAGAAGTAAAGCTATGGGAGATACCACTAATATCGCGGCCACACTCTGATTCGGTCTACTGCGGTGGCGGGATGTTAAATCCTTCTTCAGCTGGTCCACAGGGGCGACAGTACAAGACCAGTAGCTTGATGAGGGGGGGGGGGGGGGGGAGGGAGTGGAAAACGACAACAAGCACCACTGCCAATAGTCCTGTAATAACTGATAACTGTTGGCGCGCGTACAAAACCAGTCACTTGCTCTTTTCGTGTAGATGTCATTCCGAGTGAGGGCAGTGGTTCGGCGACATAGCAGGCATGCCATAGTGCATTACTTGTGGCAGTATTGACATGGTGGGACTATTTTGTGATCGGTTGTCATTTTCATCGCGCACCAGTGATAGAGGTGAATAGCTTCAGCCGGAAGTGTGTGGAAGTCTGGGATGTGGTGGTCTAGACCTCAGCAGGCTGGTATGCATAGTTAGCGCCAGGCGAAAACTTGGGCTCTGATGAAGTCGTATTAGGGGGCGAAAAATTGTTATCAATGGAGAGACGTCTACAGACGTTAAAGTAACCTCTGGCGTGCCACAGGGGAGTGTTATGGGACCATTGCTTTTCACAATATATATAAATGACCTAGTAGATAGCGTCGGAAGTCCCATGCGGCTTTTCGCGGATGATGCTGTAGTATACAGAGAAGTTGCAGCATTAGAAAATTGTAGCGAAATGCAGGAAGATCTGCAGCGGATAGGCACTAGGTGCAGGGAGTGGCAACTGACCCTTAACATGGACAAATGTAATGTATTGCAAATACATAGAAAGAAGGATCCTTTATTGAATGATTATTTGATAGCGGAACAAACACTGGTAGCAGTTACTTCTGTAAAATATCTGGGAGTATGCGTGCGGAACGGTTTGAAGTGGAACGATCATTTAAAATTAATTGTTGGTAAGGCGGGCACCAGGTTGAGATTCATTGGGAGAGTCCTTAGAAAATGTAGTCCATCAACAAAGGAGGTGACTTACAAAACACTCGTTCGACCTATACTTGAGTATTGCTCATCAGTGTGGGATCCGTACCAGATCGGGTTGACGGAGGAGATAGAGAAGATCCAAAGAAGAGCGGCGCGTTTCGTCACAGGGTTATTTGGTAACCGTGATAGCGTTAAGGAGATGCTTAACAAACTCTGCAAGAGAGGCGCTCTGCATCGCGGTGTAGCTTGCTCGCCAGGTTTCGAGAGGGTGCGTTTCTGGATGAGGTATCGAATATATTGCTTCCCCCTACTTATACCTCCCGAGGAGATCACGAATGTAAAATTAGAGAGATTAGAGCGCGCACGGAGGCTTTCAGACAGTCGTTCTTCCCGCGAACCATACGTGACTGGAACAGGAAAGGGAGGTAATGACAGTGGCACGTTGGGTGGCTTGCGGAGTGTAAATGTAGGTGTAGGTGTAGAAAATAATTTCTCTTTCGCAGACAGAGCAGAGTGCAGCGTCGGCCGAAGTGCTGTTGTGGGATCAGACCTTGTATGGTAGTATGTGTGAGAACGTGAAGAGTAGGTCCATAGAGTCGGGCCCAGAATATCGAAAATGGTTTGGTGACTGTGTCCTTGGCTTATCTATGGTTGTTTTGTAGGGGTGGATCTATTCGCAGGCAGGAAGAGTATCAGAGCTTCCTTGTAGGACGTCAATGTCACTACTTAGAGCTGTAGTTTTTATAATGCTTGATTGTTTCTGGATCATTATTCCTTCTAAGCTATATTTCCCTTTACTGTTTACAATATATGTTTGTCCCTTTAGTAAGCCATGGCTTTTATATGTTTTCTTACAATTATGTTTCACATTTTCTTAGGGGAATTGATTTAAAATTTACTCACAAAGGTATCATGAAATATGTTAAATTTTAAATTAGCATCAGGTTCCCTGTACACCTCATCCCAGTCTAATTACTGCAATCTTTCCCTAAAATATGTGATTGTTAAATCGTTAACTGAACGCACTATTTTGGAGAATTGTTTTGCATTACTGTATGGAGCTATGTTAATACTGAAACTAGCTGTGCATTTTGATCAGGAAGACCATCCTTAACAGGAAAAGCTTTTATTTCATTAAATTTATCTTGGTGTACAAAAAAATTGTCTATTAGTGTGCTGCTTTCCCATACTACACAAGCAGGAAAATCAATAACTGATGTCAAATTGAAAGAACCAAGTAAAACTTCAAGGTCATTCTTTCTATCACTCTTTGAGAAAATCTACATTAATATCTTCACAAGCAATAGTTTGCTTCCTTCTGTCTGATGGACGACAAAGAGTCCAAGTTTTACAGCAATAGCTGAAAATTTTCCAATGGGGATATAAACACAGCTACAGTTATAGAAGTATCATTATTTAGACTAAGCTCACAGGCACATTTTTCTGTACGTTACTGTACACAAAATTTTTGTTTCTAAATTTTTCACACTATGATAAATTTTAATACATATACAATTCTTCCTCTCTCCATTGTAGCTGTGGTTACATGTGCTACATTTACCTTTAACATATGTGTAACTATGTGTTGTTCAGATGGGCATAATGCATCTATTCCACCCTCATTTCTGAATCTTCTAAACAAACAAAATTTTTGTTTTTTTCAACCCCTGATATTCTGATGCAAGGTACTAACATTATTTTTCACTGTAATTTTATGAGAATGTTGTGATATACTAACATTAGTTTTCACTGTACGTTTTTGAGAATCTTGCGATGCCGTAACATCTCTAATATCTGTCTGTCTGAACTACGCATTAAGTTTAATTTCATTCGGTACTAAATCATCGATGCAGCTTCTCTTGTCGTTGTACCATATCGTCTCTTGAGACGAGTGAAGGAACAGCATCATGGTGGATGTATCCAAATGTGGAAACTCCAAAGGAAACGAATGTCACGAGATTAGATACGCCATCGTCGTAGAAGCCCAGTAGCTGTCGTGATGGTATGGTTTACTATCGTGTACACACCACAATCTTCTGTGTATCACATAGCTGGTACTTTGGGCAGGAGCCAGTACATTTCTTGTGTGTTAACGCCTAAGGCTGTGCCGTATCTATGAGATAGGTGTGACATTTTCTTTCAACAAGATAACGCAGGACTAAGTGTTGCCACCCTGTCTTGACATATCCCTATATGGAGAACGTTCGACTGTCGTACTGGCCTGGATGTCTTCCAGATCTCCAAAGCAGTCACTGTACTGCGATTTTTCTGGAAACCTGACTGGTTTTCATCTAAAAGGTTATTTGAAGATAAATAATTAGTAATAATGAACTGCATACTCTAAAACTTTAGATAATGCTGGTAGCATGCTATTGAGCCTGTAGTCGGGGTGTTCTTTGGCAGATCATTTTCTGGATATATTGTTTTTGCGCCCTTGCTTCCCGGTTGTATGGAAGACACTGGACGTCTGAGAATGGTTAAATAAGTTCCTTGTTGTGGTCAGTGGTGGATTGACGAGTAAATTCATCTTTTACTGTGATATCATTGAGTACTGCAGCTGTCGAACGAATTCGTGCAGTTGAGTTCCTCACCATATTAAAAGTAGAGACTGAGGAATAAATTTACTTTCGTTCTTACCAATTACTGATTGTTTAAGGGAGCAGATGGTCTGCGTTCTTGTGTGTTAGTCAAGTAAAGATTTAGGTGTTGCGATATATTGATTAGGTGTTCAATGGGAACTATACGTTCAGCTACAGATTTGGGTTTTCCAATTCTTAGAGCCAAATTTTTCCACAATACGATCAGTCTGTGGAAGACGTCAATTATTGATTGAGCATACCTGAGGTTTGCGTTTGTCACAATTGACTCTGTTGCTTAGTTCCTTACAGGCGGGAGGACGACGGTTCAATCCCGCGTCCGGCCATCCTGATTTAGGTTTTCCGTGATTTCCCTAAATCGCTCCAGGCAAATACCGGGATGGTTCCTTTGAAAGGGCACGGCCGACTTCCTTCTCCGTCCTTCCCTAATCCGATGACACCGATGACCTCGCTGTTTGGTCTCTTCCCCCAAACAATCCAATCCAATCCTTACAGGCGAGTTGATTATCAGGTTCGCGTGTAGTTTGTATGTTTTGTGTGCTGAATGTCTGTGGGTGGTATGTGTATTAATAAGACAGTTTCTGGTAAGACGTTTATTTTCAGTCAACATGTATTCAGAAAATTTGTTCACTTTTTTTTTCCGTGACAGTTTATACGCACAACAAGTTTATTATGTCGCATTATATGTTTCGAGCTGCCATTCGTTCAGGTCTTGGACACGAATATCGACTTTGCACAACAAGAAACATGACTCATACAAGAAAGTGACACGTTTACACTGATACACGGTCATCTCCATGAAAATAATAATTGACGACGCATTTGACTCAAAAGGAGAAAGAGTAAGGTTCGTCTGCTGTAGAACTTCACATTCAACAATGTACACTGAACCGGATACTCCGAAACACTTGTGATTGCATCAAGATTTTATTCTGTCATCCGAACTGTCACAGATAGTCGCCTGTCCCACGTTACAGAAAGGGAGCATACCTCCGAGCTCTCGTTTTGTGATGAGTGTGGACATTCAGCATCATGTCACCTACTCGTGATTTCACCGTTCCTCAACCACTTCACGAGATGGTCATGGCAGTAGCATGCAAATTGATCCACGATTTCCAAGATAATAGTTTCCAAGTACCAAGCCGCAGTAGTCTGTCCTTGGTGAAAGGCACTTTGGTCGATGTACTATGTCTATCAGTCTTCTTGCAACACTCACCTTATTTACTACCTGATGTCTTCTGCACGGTCGTAAATGCACCATTAAGTGGACTACACTGTCAGTATACACTAACCGTATTGAGACCATGTATCCACACTTCAACAGCTGACCTACTACCCAGGGAAAAATAAACATTAATGGCTTGCTCTTACCATGTGCACTTCGAGGTACTAACCTACCTAAAAACATACTAAACATACTACTAATAACTTATATAATTATTGATTTACAAATGAAATAAATATTGATGTAATGATGTTCAATATATTATTCTCAGTCACCAAGAAATATATCTGTATTTATAGCTATACTGCATACTTCCGTCACTGAGTCTGTGTATACATCACCATGTGGCATTTAGTCTCACTTTGGGCGTTGGTCATAAATTTTGACTCATTAGTGTGTATGAAAGGACTCCATTCCAGTCAATGAGAGTAAATGTCAATAATAATTTATGCTAGTGTCCAAGGACTACAATCCAATGTCAGACAAGGGAGTGATGCTTTATAGGGCTGGGGTAGTTTACAGCAGCAAGAACTCAAAAATATGCTTGACTTCCAGTGCTGGAGCTGTACAGAATAAAGAGTTTGTCAAAGTGTGTAGGAGACTCATCGTGTCAGTTACACAACCAATAATTTCAAGTTTTCCTATTGATAGCAGTTAGTGAGCTATCGCAAGGGTAAACACCGATGGGGACTTTGTATCATAACGACAGTGATTTACAATGATAAAAAGAGATTATTCGAAGTGATTTTAAACGTTGTCAACACACTTGACACTGGCCCTGTGATATTATCTCCAGATATTTTCAGATAACGCAGAGACACAACTTGCATCATCTTTTCAGCTACATAAGCTCAAATTGCGAAGGGACAGTTGTCTCATTAATTGAGCTTTTTTTAAAAACTAATATCGGTTTGAAATTTTCACTGACCTTTATGGTTTTTTATAATGAAATACAAGCAACCTCATTGTCATTTCATTTATACTTCAGTAACTACGATAGGACTTCTGAAAGTAAGTTACACGTGCCGTCCCACGCTATCACCATTGCGTAATGAGAGTGACGGTTTGTCAGAACAGAGTACGTACTGTGGATACCCTGCAGACACTTTCCTGCAGAGATACGGACAACAGGAGCATCACAGAGTGGGAATGAACGACAAGGCAACTGTAAACGTACTAAAAAGTTGAAGTACTAGGACAGTAGGTTTCTTATGGGCAAAACGTCTAAATTTCACACAGATTCATCGTGAAATTCTGGAGATATGTGTCACATCCAGCGGTAGCGAAATGGTGCCAACAGTTTCACAAAAACTTCACAGACGTGGCTGATGCTTATCGGGAAGGATCTACATCGATTACAGACGACAATTTCCAGGCAATCGAGGAAATGATTCGCAACACTCGCAGATTTTCTGACGATGAGGACGTTCACCCAGCGGTTGTGGAATGGCCCCGTGATCGAGAAGTGCATTTGCATCGAACGATTGGTGGAATCGAACGATTGGTAGTACAGTCAGACTATTGGTTACAGAGGCTTGGTGACTATTTTGATAAATAGTATCATGTATCAGAAATGAAAGTTACTTCGCCTCCCATAATAATCTGTAATATACTTTCAGAGGTCTCCTCATGATATATTCTCCTCGACTTCATACACAGGAATGAAAACGTATGCTCTGAACACTTAGACCGTGATAATGTCTGTAAAAAATTCGGACAATTGGAGAGATTCCCAACTTACTGCTGGAGGCTGAAAGCACCCAACAATGTGTTCAACCTTGAACTCGCTCTTACAAGGGGAGGCCGCCAATTGTAAAATTCAGATTCGATTCATACTGCGCATAATAAAAGCTCATGGCCAGAGTTGTAATGTGGCAAAGCACCAAGATGCACTTCCCAGCCGTTGTCGAGCGAATCTACAGTTAAAATAAACCGTTGCGGTGAAATACTCTCTACGATTAACAATTTTCTACAGCGTCGTGGCGCAGCGGTAAGCGCTCGGGTTTGTAATCCGAAGGTCGCCGGATCGAATCTCGCGCCATGCAATATTATTTTTAATTATTAGTTTTTTGTATTTCTTAATGAATTGCTTATGCATGTTGGTGAAGGCGGATCGCTCTCCTATTGTACCGCCTCCATTTTTCCGTTTGTTTCACAGGGTGTACCAAAGCTCTCACGTCCGCACTGATTTTCGACGATGTTATAACTTGCGCTAGGGACCGCATCTACCTTCGCGAAGTTAGCAGGCAACTACGCTGTTATGCGGCGGCTCGTTTCGGCCCATTCAACGTCTGTCCTTCAAGTGTAACGAGCGAGTAACGGAGTTTGTATTTCATACCTGCCACAGCAAATTTGTGTTCGTGGGGTTTCTATTCTAATTCGAACGTTTGACTTACGCTATACGTATTCGTTTCGGAATATCGTTTCTACGTCTTCCGTTAACTATACGTGGTTAACATTATGAAGACAATTAATAACATTTGTGAAATACAACTTTGTTTGCGGAAAACAAATGGTTCAAATGGCTCTGAGCACTATGGGTTCAAATGGCTCTGAGCACTATGGGACTCAACTTCTGAGGTCATTAGTCCCCTAGAACTTAGAACTAGTTAAACCTAACTAACCTAAGGACATCACAAACATCCATGCCCGAGGCAGGATTCGAACCTGCGACCGTAGCGGTCTTGCGGTTCCAGACTGCAGCGCCTTTAACTGCACGGCCACTTCGGCCGGCAGCACTATGGGACTTAACATCTATGGTCATCAGTCCCCTAGAACTTAGAACCACTTAAACCTAACTGACCTAAGGACAGCACACAACACCCAGCCATCACGAGGCAGAGTAAATCCCTGACCCCGCCGGGAATCGAACCCGGGAACCCGGGCGTGGGAAGCGAGAACGCTATCGCACGACCACGAGATGCGGGCTTGCGGAATATATATATATATATATATATATATATATATATATATATATATATATATATATATATGTGTGTGTGTGTGTGTGTGTGTGTGTGTACACACATTTGAATTACAAAAAACAAATACCAAAAAAGAAGGTTGCATGGCGGGAGATTCGATCCGGTGACTTTCGGATTACGAACCCGAGCGCTTACCGCTGCGCCACGACGCTGTAGAGATTTATCAATCGTAGAGAGTATTTCACCGCAACGGTATATTTTAACTGTCGATTTTCTCGACAACGGCTGAGAAGTGCATCTTGGTGCTTTGCCACATTACAACTCTAGCCATGAGCTTTTATTATGCGCAGTATGAATCGAATCTGAATTTCACAATTGGCGGCCTCCCCTTGTTAGACTTAGATTTGAGGTATTACGAAATGTAGAGCTATAGATCTCCGTCGAGGGCTGTAGCAAGAGTCAAGAACCAGGAAAGTTAACTAAGTTAAATCATCAGTGGTAAGTAAGAAATTAATTTTGGGAGCGCAAAAGTTATCATTTCGTCTTAGAAAAAATTTATCCAAGTCCGTATTTCGTGCGGAGAACTGTATTAAGAAATGCAGTGAATATCCAAAAAACCGTCACTTCCGTTAGAGATAGTACGTCACAACCATTTTCTAAAGCAAGAAATCGATTTGGGACTCAATAGCATGTGTTCGAGGTTCCGAAATAGTAATGTCTGGCAAGTAGCAGACATCGAAATCTTCCCCACAGGGAAATGAGCGTCTGCATAAGGTTAATTGACGGCCACTCCATTCGTCGATCTGAGCAATCATAAAAAGCTGTCATTAAAGCAGTTTACTCTCATAAAATCAAAGGAAGATAATACGTATGCCGGAGAGCGCCCACCAAAAACTTCGAGAGTGTAAAATAGAGAAGATAAATACTTCTAGCATGTTAAGAAAAAATTGTGTAATAGTAGGTTGGTTCAAATGGCTCTGAGCACTATGGGACTTAACTTCTGCGGTTATCAGTCCCCTAGGACTTAGAACTATTTAAGCCTAACTAATCTAAGGACATCACACACATCCATACCCGAGGCAGGATCTGAACCTGCGATCGTAGCGGTCGCGCGGTTCCAGACTGAAGCGCCTAGAATCGCTCGGCCACCTCGGCTGTAATAGTAGGAAAGAAAAGTAATTTTCTATTCTAAAATGTAAAGTGGCGTGAGATGAACAAGAAAACAAACAAAAAATGAGGAGCTTTGGGACAAACAATAAAACACATTTGTACAGCGTAATACTAATTGTTTTAAACAGGTATCTGAACCATGATGCATGGTATACATTCGTATAAAGACTCGTTATAAACTTACAAGTAATACACATTAGTTTTCTTGAAGGGCAGCCTCATTAGTTACAGACTCAACTGTTCTGTTAATGAGTTCAAGTGTCTTGTTTCTTGGTTTAATCCAGGTCGAAACAATAATATGTCTTAAGTCAATCTGTCTGGTGTTTAAGAGAATATTTCAATGAATTAATGAGATTTTCGTTCGCATTTCCTAATATGTTTCTTTAGAATCCCTTGTCATTATTTTTTCTTTTCTTCCCCTCTTTGTGTAGAGCATACGTATTCGTCTAACACGTTTTAATGAGGAAAGTCGTTGCTGATACACACCCAACACACGTTGTCGCACTTTTATGCCAATAAAGGATTCTAGGTCGACCGGCAACGAGTACAGTTTCCAGCACCCTGTTTCTAAAAGAAAGGATATTGCGGAGACATATCCTTTCTTTCAGGCGTGCTAGTTTTGCAAGGTTCGCAGGAGAGCTGCTGTAAAGTTTGGAAGGCAGGAGACGAGGTACTGGCAGAAGTAAAGCTGTGAGGACGGGGCATGAGTCGTACTTGGGTAGCTCAGTTGGTAGACCACTTGCCCGCGAAAGGCAAAGGTCCCGATTTCGAGTCTCGATCCTGCACACAGTTTTGATTTGCCAGCAAGTTTCAGATGACTTGTGTTTGACAGAAACGAAGATGAACAGGTGGTCACAGTTCTTAAGGTATGCACTTTAAAGCCCATGTTTACCAGGCAGCATTCTTGTAGTGTAGAATCCCTATTGTGCTGGGTTGGATCATGGCGGTGAATGGAGGTCACAGGAACAGGCCGTTGACAGCCCAGCAGGAACACCAAAAAGTTAAAAAAAATGGTTCATATGGCTCTGAGCACTATGGGACTTGACTTCTGAGGTCATCAGTCCCCTACAATTTAGAACTACTTAAACCTAACTAACTTAAGGACATCACACACATCCATGCCCGTGGCAGGATTTGAACCTGCGACCGAAGCGGTCTCGCGGTTCCAGACTGTAGCGCCTAGAACCGCTCGGCCACCCCGGCCGGCACCAAAAAGTTAAAACCTGTTATAAACGCCCATCTGCAGCCACCTGCAGAGCTGATGTTTGGTGGCCGTGAGCCAAAAGTTACCACACATTGACGTAATTGCCCTGCAGTGCTGACCACAATAGCCTACGTTTTGGTGTGTGGCCTATTTCCTGTGACACGGACGGCCTCATATGGAGCCAGTAGTCCTCAAGACTGCCAAGAAACTTGCAGGGGATGCCGTGGAACTCGCCCCAGAAAGTGACGCTGTGTGGCCGGCACGAATGATGGATGGGTGGCTGAACCGCCGAGGTCTCGAGGTGCTCCCCTCCAGGAACTGAGTCTGGCATCTACTGGATGTAGGTCACGTGGTAGCCCGCCGGCAGTCTAGTACCACGTCCACGGAGGAGAACTTAGTATTGGGAGAAATGCGACGGTGTAAGCCAGAACTTGTAGCGGTTGTGTGCTGTCTCAAGGTGCCTGGTCGTCCGACGTAGCCATCCGGTCTCTGATGGCGCGACTAGACTGTTCATCCCTGTGCTCAAATTAAAGTGTGTGCGCGCTGCTCCCGGCCGTGTTCGGTGCTACAAATCCGTGCCCTGGACGTGTGGCAGCGGCTTGGGTGGCATTTTATGGCTGGGTTGCATTATTGTGGTGCTTGGCCTACTCAGACTTTCACTGTCCAGTCGCTGATGCTGCAACCGACTACCGGCATGAAGATGTCTTCTGACTGCCTTCCATTTCTGTGGGTGAACTGCTAATTTCTTTGTATGGCGCCCAAAAAATAGCGGGAGCGTTAGATAATTGCCTCTATTCTAAAGAACCGATCTCTGGGTATTTACTTTAATATGGTCTACAACAGAACTCAACATACATGGGCACAATGCACAATATCTTACAAGTTTTTCCCCGACTGAATTGCGCGACTTGAGCTGCTGCCCTCCAATGCAGGTGTCTGGTTGTAGGCAGACTAGTACCATGTCCAAGGAGTAGGGCTTGGCACTAATAGGTGATGCGGGGCTGCAGGCCAGAATTTGTGCTGTCCCTTGGTGTCTGGTCGATGGCCGTGGTCCTCACGTCTCTGTTGGCGTTCTTTGTGCTCAGATTAATGTTTATTCATATTTACACTTGTCCGATTTGCTGTGGCGACGTCCTACTTCTAGCTGGCCTCGGTACAATGGATCAGCGTCCTGGGCGGGTGGGAACTGTTGGTCTCTTCCTGCAAGAGTCGCATTTTACCGCTACCACTGCAATATTTCGATCCCTGGCCCATTCTGCCTAGTCCTCGCCAAATAGGCCTCCGATGCTGCAGTCGACATACCGGCACGTTAGTGTACCTTGACTGCCTTCACTGCTGTGGCCTAACCGCTAATTTCTGTAGTAACGCAAAAAAAAACCCTGGTGGCGGCATTTCAATACTACCCGCTCTGAAAGTTTCTCTGTGGAGTACTGTTTCATGCGGTATACAAGACGTATATGATGACTATTTACAACGTAGTGTAGTTTCTAAATAAGCTACTTAAGCTGCAGCTCGCAACGCGAAGTTTCTGCCTAAAATATTCATTGAATATTATAAACCCCTTGATCTAGCACTTACAAATTATAAAATTGACGTTTCTTTAAATCTTACCTCAAAATGTAGTGAATATTAACAGCACGTAATTAACAATTACATCCTCATCTGTTTGGCGATGTTGTCAGTAGTTGCTTTACAGTTCTTGAAGGTGTTTTTGTTCTGTCGTTGCAACTACAAAACTGCGTGTTTTTTCACCAAACAAAACACTCATTTTTGTAGTTGCAACGCCGGAACAAAAACACCCTAGAGAACAATTAAATCGTTTTACTTTTCTGGCCCTCTTCTCTACTGCGCTTTTAAGGGCTTAGTTTAGATCGAATTTTAAATGTAATTAGTTTTTGCATAACGTTTTTTGTTCTTTCTTTCTTTACCACAGAGGGAAATTTTTAATTAAAAATGTTAACAAAGTAGCCTACTACGCCGATGCCTGACGAATGCAAGTGGGTACTGAAAATCCCCCGCTGCTCGAAAGCACTATGTGTCAGGTGGACTTTGTATGCCAGTTTCATTTTATTCGCCCGTTTGACAGACATCATGTGTCCTGTATCAAAAAGTTCGTCTTTACTCCCCTGCACAACTATGGTACATTGTAAACATTTATCTTTTACACCCTGTATGGGACCCTCCGCGAAGGAAATATTCGAATGGGATGGAAATCGGTAGACACGGTGTACATGTTCAGAAAAACAAATGAGTAGAATTTCAGAAAAATTGTATGATTTATTCAAGAGAAAGAACACCGGTGGGATATCAACCTGACCGTCACCATATACACTCCTGGAAATTGAAATAAGAACACCGTGAATTCATTGTCCCAAGAAGGGGAACTTTATTGACACATTCCTGGGGTCAGATACATCACATGATCACACTGACAGAACCACAGGCACATAGACACAGGCAACAGAGCATGCACAATGTCGGCACTAGTACAGTGTATATCCACCTTTCGCAGCAATGCAGGCTGCTATTCTCCCATGGAGACGACCGTAGAGATGCTGGATGTAGTCCTGTGGAACGGCTTGCCATGCCATTTCCACCTGGCGCCTCAGTTGGACCAGCGTTCGTGCTGGACGTGCAGACCGCGTGAGACGACGCTTCATCCAGTCCCAAACATGCTCAATGGGGGACAGATCCGGAGATCTTGCTGGCCAGGGTAGTTGACTTACACCTTCTAGAGCACGTTGGGTGGCACGGGATACATGCGAACGTGCATTGTCCTGTTGGAACAGCAAGTTCCCTTGCCGGTCTAGGAATGGTAGAACGATGGGTTCGATGACGGTTTGGATGTACCGTGCACTATTCAGTGTTCCCTCGACGATCACCAGTGGTGTACGGCCAGTGTAGGAGATCGCTCCCCACACCATGATGCCGGGTGTTGGCCCTGTGTGCCTCGGTCGTATGCAGTCCTGATTGTGGCGCTCACCTGCACGGCGCCAAACACGCATACGACCATCATTGGCACCAAGGCAGAAGCGACTCTCATCGCTGAAGACGACACGTCTCCATTCGTCCCTCCATTCACGCCTGTCGCGACACCACTGGAGGCGGGCTGCATGATGTTGGGGCGTGAGCGGAAGATGGCCTAACGGTGTGCGGGACCGTAGCCCAGCTTCATGGAGACGGTTGCGAATGGTCCTCGCCGATACCCCAGGAGCAACAGTGTCCCTAATTTGCTGGGAAGTGGCGGTGCGGTCCCCTACGGCACTGCGTGGGATCCTACGGTCATGGCGTGCATCCGTGCGTCGCTGCGGTCCGGTCCCAGGTCGACGGGCACGTGCACCTTCCGCCGACCACTGGCGACAACATAGATGTACTGTGGAGACCTCACGCCCCACGTGTTGAGCAATTCGGCGGTACGTCCACCCGGCCTCCCGCATGCCCACTATACGCCCTCGCTCAAAGTCCGTCAACTGCACATACGGTTCACGTCCACGCTGTCGCGGCATGCTACCAGTGTTAAAGACTGCGATGGAGCTCCGTATGCCACGGCAAACTGGCTGACACTGACGGCGGCGGTGCACAAATGCAGCGCAGCTAGCGCCATTCGACGGCCAACACCGCGGTTCCTGGTGTGTCCACTGTGCCGTGCGTGTGATCATTGCTTGTACAGCCCTCTCGCAGTGTCTGGAGCAAGTATGGTGGGTCTGACACACCGGTGTCAATGTGTTCTTTTTTCCATTTCCTGGAGTGTATATGGGCCGATGACCAGAAGTCATGGTCTGTAGCGCCATTTCCTTTCATCCACGGTAACCTCATACCACAGCGGTACATGAACGATATCCTACGTCCCGTTCTGTTGCCCTTCATGTCAAGCTATCCCAGGCCTACATTTCAGCATGATAATGCCTGTCCGCAAATGGCGAAAAATACTACTGCTTGTTTTCGTGCTTTCCAGACCCTGCCTCTGCCAGCTAGGTCGCGGGTTGTATCCCCAATTGACTGAGTGTGCGGTATTATGAACAGGGCGCTCCAGGAAGCTCGGAGGACATCCAGCAACTCTGTCGGTCAGTTCAGTCCGAATAATTGCTTGCATAATGGGCAGAGGTGCACCAACGCGTTACTGACTTGCTCAATCACTCTTAAGTTAACCACCTAGTTTTTATTAAGTTGTAATAATTTTTTAGTATCTAAATCCACGTCCGTCTCATTCGGATACTTCCTTCGGAGGTGGGTCGTTTTCTTTTTTTGACGAGTATATTTGTTTGAAAGCAGCTACCAAAGATAAGAAGGCAAATTTTATCATGAACAGGACTCTAAGGCCCTTTATCATTACTTAAAGTAATAATTTCCTAACCTTTCATTATTGCAATGTATCTATTATGCACTTCATGAAATTTAAGAAATACCCATGAGGAGCCTATGTTCTCTTTACAATATTTATCGTCTCTAAGCTGAATAAGGAAATGGAACTAGCCTCGACCTTTCCCTTAGATTTTAAAAGCCCTAATATTCGACACACATTTCCTCAACATCGTAAGGCCGCTGGCACATAGCGATTCCGTCTAATTACACTACACTTCTGTTGGAAATCCAGGCCCTAACCAGCACCATATCTGACGAGTGGACGGTAGTAAAAAGTGGTTCTTACGTTAAAGACGTTGTACTTCTGCAGTAGCTCATTGAGCAACACAGATCTTTCTTATATTTCATGTAATAATCAATTCACATTAGACGTTTGTTTCGTACTACTGAATTCATCCACGAACATGCATTTCGTTCATTCAGCTTTGACAATTTCGTTATGATCGCTGATTGTCGGACACGGCGGCATTATTACCTCAATGTATAATTGAGTAACTGAAACAAAGTTAGCTGAAGATCAGTTTCGATCTAATCGGAACTGAGGCACAAGAGAAGCTATCGTACGTTACGCCAGGCTACAGACAAAATGCTGGCCATAAAGAAATAATTAATTATTGCATTCATAGACCTGGAAAAAGTCTTCGATAATGTGGTCCGGCATTCGTTTTGTCTGGAAATGGTTAGAATTGGTTTATACGTCAGAGGCAAGTGAACAGCATTAAAGGAAAAAACAAAAACAAAAAAAACAAAAGGACGCATCAACACACATATTGTGAAATACAAGAGGCGTACATTCAGAAAGGAGTACGTCAGGGATTTAACTTCTCACCAGTGTTCTTAAACTTATACAGGGTGATTCAAAAAGAATACCACAACATTAGGAATTTAAAACTCTGCAACGACAAAAGGCAGAGCTAAGCACTATCTATCGGCGAATTAAGGGAGCTATAAGGTTTCATTTAGTTGTACATTTGTTCGCCATTTTAGCCAATAAAGTTTTTGGTCCCTTTTTCTTCGAAGGTGCTACTGTAACTGGACTACAGTATCTGGAGATGTTAGAGAATTGGCTGTTCCCTCAGCTCGAACAAGAAGCACAACAATTCATATTTCAGCAGGATGGAGCGCCACCACATTGGCACTTATCTGTCCGTAACTACCTGAACGTCAACTACCCGAGGCGATGGATCGGCCGCCAGGCAGCCCGTGACAGAGCACTTCATCACTGGCCTCCAAGAAGCCCTGATCTTACCCCCTGCGATTTTTTCTTATGGGGTTATGTTAAGGATATGGTGTTTCGGCCACCTCTCCCAGCCACCATTGATGAATTGAAACGAGAAATAACAGCAGCTATCCAAACTGTTACGCCTGATATGCTACAGAGAGTGTGGAACGAGTAGGAGTATCGGGTTGATATTGCTCGTGTGTCTGGAGGGGGCCATATTGAACATCTCTGAACTTGTTTTTGAGTGAAAAAAAATCTTTTTAAATACTCTTTGTAATGATGTATAACAGAAGGTTATATTATGTTTCTTTCATGAAATACACATTTTTAAAGTTGTGGTATTCTTTTTGAATCACCCTGTACATTCAGAAAGGTATTGAAAGAACATATGGGATGAATGAAAACTAGTGGAATAGGAGTAAAAACTTGCTGCTGACGACACAGTTGTTACTGAGGAATACGGCGAAAAACTGCGAAAAACGTTAGTAAGTATGAAAAGGTAATACAGGAGACGCACAACACGAAAAATAATACAGAGAGGACCGATATTACTGTATGCAACCCCCAACATATCGCAACAGACATTAGAGGTAATAATATGCCACTCAGACAAGTAAATACTTTTAACAGCTTATCAAGTAAAATCATCAGAGACTGCAAAAGTCTAGTCGGTATGAAGAACAAAACTGTTCATGTAAAGGCATCCTATTACAGAAATAAAGAGGTTTGGAAGACTTGAGATCAAATGAGGCAGAAGGGGTAGATAACATCCCATCAGAACTTCCAATATCATTGGGGAAGGTGGGAACGAAACGACTCTTCACGTTGGTATGTAGAATGTACGAGTCTCACGACATATCATCTGACTTTCGGAAAAATATCATCCACACCATTCCGAAGGCTGCAACAGCTGACAAGTGCGAGAACTACCGCACAATCAGCTTAACGCCTCACTCATCCAAGATGTTTACAAGAATAATATCCAGAATAATGGAAAAGAAAGCTGAGAGTGTGTTAGATGTCAGTTTGGCTGTAGGAAAGGCAAAGACACCCGAGGGGCAATTCTGACGTTGCGGTTGATAATGGAAGCGAGAATAAAGAAAAATCAAGACACGTTCATAGAATTTGTTGATCTGGTAAAAGCGTTTGACATGAAAAATGGTGCAAGATGTTTGAAATGCTGAGAAAATAGAGGAAAGCTATTGGGAGAGAAGGGTATACAATACGACCAAGGGCTAAGAGAGACTAGTAAAAGTGGACGACCAAGAACGAAGAGCTCGGATTAAAAAGAATGTAAGACAGAGATGTAGTCTTTCCTCTCTAGTGTTCAATCTGTACATCGAAGAAGCAATGATGGAAATAAAAGAAAGGTTTAGGAAAGGAATTAAATTCAAGGTGTAAGGATATCAATGATACGATTCGCTGATGACATTGCTATCTTGAGTGAAATTGAAGAAGAATTACATGATGTGCTGAATGGAATGAACAAGCCAATGAGTACAGAATACGGACTAAGAGTAAATCGATGAAAGACAAAAGCAATGAGAAGTAGCAGAAATGACAACAGAGAGAAGCTTAACATCAGGATAGATGGTCACAAAGTAGATGAAGTTAAGGAATTCCTCCACCTAGGCAGCAAAATAACCAATGACGGACGGAGCAAGGAGGACATCGAAAGCAGACAAGTACTGGCAAAAGAAAAGCATTCCTGGCTGTTCTACTAATATCAAACGTAGGCCTTAGTTTGAGGAAGAAATTTATGAGGATGTTCGTCTGGAGCACAGTATTGTACGGTAGTGAAACATGGACTGAGGGAAAACCGGAACAGAAGTGAATGAAGCATTTGAGGTGTGGTGCTACAGGCTTAGGTGGACATAAGAGAAGGAATGGGGAGATTCTGGGCAGAATCGGAGAGGAAAGGATTATGTGGTAAACACTGAGGAGGAGAAGGTACAGGAT
Source organism: Schistocerca serialis cubense (assembly GCF_023864345.2). Taxonomy (NCBI): domain Eukaryota; kingdom Metazoa; phylum Arthropoda; class Insecta; order Orthoptera; family Acrididae; genus Schistocerca; species Schistocerca serialis. The sequence goes on along the minus strand of NC_064641.1, from coordinate 318,321,019 downwards.
GATAGGGCATCTGAAAATACATGAGGGAATGACTTCCATGGTATTAGAGGGAGCTGCAGAGGGCAAAAACTGTAGAGGAAGACAGAGATTGGAATATATCCAGCAAATAATTGAGGACGTAGGTTGCAAGTGCTACTCTGAGTGAAGAAGTTGACACAGGAGAGGAGTTCATGGCGGGCCGCATCAAAGCAGTCACAATACTGGTGAACTAAAAAAAAAAAAAAAAATAGTCAGCCGGGGACCACGCCGGGATAGACCGCGCATTTACAATAAAAACTGTGCCTGGGTGGTGCAGTGGTTAACGCAATTGCCTAGCAAGCGAGACATCCCGAGTGCGGATCACAGTCTGAAACGTATTTTGACTCGCCGACGCTGATTTCACGTTAAGTCCCACCTCTACCGTCAATTTACGTAATATACATCATAATGTGCATATACAACAAAATGTACATCCTAAGTGATGCTTACTACACAATTAAAAATTACTTGAAGAACTGGGGGTTAGTGAAGACGTGGCAACCAAAACATGCATGTCACATTGAAATATATGTTCACAACGTCAGATTTTCTATAGGAAAACCATTCGCCCAAGATCTGCAATGCGTAATACGAATGTCTCACTATCTGCCTTAACTCAACTTTTCACTCACGATGAAAGACTGCAGACTCTGTTCTTTACAGGCACCAGGGAAGTCACGGATAGGTAGTAGAGTTTTGTTTCTGAAGTCGTCTGAAAATGAGTGTAGTGAGTGCAGTGGAAAGAGCTGAGACACTAAATGTACTCTGTAAGACTTCATGTTATGAACCTGACTTGTTACAAGTATTTATAAACAGCAGAGTGTAGTACAGTTATTATAAACTAAATGAGTAGGTGCACTTGCTAAGACGGTGTCTCAGATTTGCAAGGATGGCGATTCGTGCTCTGTCTGGCCATACTGTTTTAGGTTTATTCTAATTTTTTTCAGTCAATTCAGGTAAATGCCTAGATGGTTCCTTCAAAGAAGCAACGGATGACTACCTGTCCTATCCTCGTTAGACACATCTATATACAATTATTTATCTGTATATAGGGTGAATCATCTATACTTGCACCACAAATAATGCGGAAATCGAAACTTCTATTGATGTACGGTTTTGACAGACCGGTTTGGTAGACAGACGCTGGTATTGTTAGCCAATAAACAGACTGTAATAATATTTTAAAATTGTATTCTTTGAACAAACATACACTTCTTTAAATGGAACAGTGCCTATTCACATGAATAGAAAAGTTAGGTAAATTAGAATGTCAGTGGTGTTTGTTAGAAGATTATAGTGCGATCGTTTACGAGATATCGTATTTTGAAAGGTTTCCACACCGGCACTTGGTTGTGCCATTCAACCTGTGAAGTGGCTTGGCACGATGTTTTTATGTTTGCTTACAATATGCTTATGTGATCCTTGAGTGCAATGCACCTTGACAGTGAATTAGTGTGTGACATACTAAGTAGCAGGTTGTCAGTGGACGATGGGAATTGCCAATGCTGAAAAAGCCGACTTGCTCATGGTGTGTCGAGAGAGTAGGATGAATGCAGTTTGTTTTTGTACGGTGCATGAGGCAAGATATTTCAACAGACGTCAAAAATCTCCGCAATTCAACCAGTTACGTGAAAATGGTAACTAAGCATCTAGACAAATTGAAGGAAACGAATGACGACGAGGGGGAAATTAATGTTCTCGCTGCTGTTGCAGTTGATCCGGACATTGGCTCCCGCAAAGCCGTAAGAGAAAAAGGCATGAGTCAGGCAAGTGGCCGACGCATTCTCCAGCGACGTAAGTTCCATCCTTAACACATACCTCTCCATCAAGTGCTGCATGGAAGCGGTTATGAGAATCTTGTTAACTTCTGTACATGGGCTTTAAGATAAGATACTTTAGTTCTACCATGTATTTTGTTTTGTGACGAAGTCAGAAAAGCCACCGAAACATTCACTATTGGTCTATTGACAACTCCCGTCGGCTTTGTCAAGAACGAACGTCAGCGTCAGTGGAGTGTAAACGTGTGGTGTCGGATAGTGAACCATCACCTCATAGGCTCGTTTTCAAGGACGGAACACGGAACGCGCATAAGTATCGCAGCCTCCTAACAGATCATGTTCCGTGTACGCCAAAAGACGTTCCTCTGCAGACTAGGCGGAGCTTGTGGTACCAACACGACGGCTGCCCACCCCATAGTGCACGAAGTACAACAGCATGTCTTCACGAATTGTTTCCAAATAGTAGGATTGGACTCAGAGGACCTGTACCTAGGCCCGCCTATTCCTCGGATCTGAAGCCTGTATACATTTCCTGTGGGGAAAGCTGAAAGTCTCTGTCTACAAGGACATACCAATTACAGCCGGTGGTGTGCAACGACGTATTCCTGCAACCTCCTCGGCCATTTCTGCTGAAATGCCAGCAGGCGTGCAGCAGTCGTTCCATACCAGACTGGAAGCGTGTAATGACGCTGCCGGTTGTTATTTTGAACACAACCTGTCACAGTTGTGTCGTTGCTGGCCGGAATCCACATCAGTAGTGTATGTACTTGTGCTGTTTTTTAGTGTGTGCTACCACAGGTATTGTACAAGTGTTGGTGTGGGAACGTCTCAAACTACGATAACTCGTAAACGACTCGCACTGGAATCCTGCAACAAACACCACCGACATTCTAATTTACCGTACACTTAGTTTGTCAGTGTCAGTAGCACTCTTATATTTAGGAAAGTGTACGTTTACATAAAAAATACACTTTCTAAGTATTATTACGCTCTTTCAGTTGGCTGACAATAGAAGCTCCTGACTAACAATCCATTCCGTGAAAACCGCACATCAGTAGAACTTTCCATTTCCACAATATTTCCGGTGCAAGTTTCAGGTGATCCACTATGTATATGGCTTCTGTGTGTTATTATATTAAGCTCACAAACGCCACATATTTGAAAAATTATCACTGGATGAAGAAATTACTATATTTTGTGCTCTTGCAACCGATAATATTACTGCCTCAAGACCCATAAAATTTTATAAGGCAACAGTTTATATTTAACAAACAACAAAGCACAGCATCCCGGACTAAATGCATAAAACCTAGCATTAATAATCATTGTAAACTGTCAACAATTCAAACAAAACCTGCAATTTGTCTGAAGCATATAAAAACACTTCACTGATTACGTCTAACAGTCTATAAAGTAAGTGATCGTGTTTCTGGTCGCTACTGTTCTTAAGAAATACAACGAACTCAGATTCCCTCTTTATTTAGCTCTCTAATTAATAATGCAAATGAAATGACGTAGTTTCGAAGACTTAAGTGGTCTCTTACAGATATGAATTTATGTGTGTATAATGTAGCGGCAACTAAGAATATGTGTGAACCGAGGTCTCCTGCTTATTAGGCAGGTGCGTTAGCCACGAAACCACCTTGCTGCACGGATTACCCTTCAGTCTATGTATCTCTATGAGATCAGTCAAGTCTCTGAAATTGTGTCAACTCATTTTGCTTGACTATCTCAACCTGGGTTTCAAGCTGGATCCCCCATTTATGTCCAATGTTGAGATGATATTCCAGAACATGGAGAGCCTCGGTACATCTGTTCGTGTGTAAGAGGGAATCTAAAGTAGACTGGGACCGCAATGAGAATTTGGACCGAGGAGTAAGCCGTGCCAGGGTAATCCACGCAGTTGTGTGAACCGCTGTGCCAAGGTGGCTTTGCGTCCTGCCTAATAAGCAGGGGACCTAGGTTCGATTCCCGGCCTTAGTACAAATTTTCACTCGCCACTTTCCTTTATATACGTAAAATCAAAATTTGCAGCACTCAAAATTGATGACTGTGAAAACACTGTCAATATCTTCCTATGTAACAGGAAATCACCTGTTACTTGAAGCGCTTGAACTATTATTACAACGTCATTCTTGGTCCTACGTAGTTTTAGCATAACTTCATCCATATATCTAACACATTTTCTTTACTTCTCATGTTTGTCTTCATTACTTATTGTTCCAGTAGCAGTATTTATAAAAAACAATGTGAAAGTAAAGACCTGAAATTTGCATCGCACCCATATACACTACTGGCCATTAAAATTGCTACACCACGAAGATGACGTGCTACAGACGCGAAATTTAACCGACACGAAGAAGATGCTGTGATATGCAAATGATCAGCTTTTCAGAGCATTCACACAAGGTTGGCGCCGGTGGTGACACCTACAACGTGCTGACATGAGGAACGTTTCCAACCGATTTCTCATACACAAACGGCAGTTGACCGGCGTTACCTAGTGAAACGTTGTTGTGACGCCTCGTGTAAGGAGGAGAAATGCGTACCATCACGTTTCCGACTTTGATAAAGGTCGGGTTGTAGCCTATCGCGATTGCGGTTTATCGTATCGCGACGTTGCTGCTCGCGTTGGTCGAGATCCACTGACTGTTAGCAGAATATGGAATCGGTGGGTTCAGGAGGGTAATACGGAACGCCGTGCTGGATCACAACGGCCTCCTATCACTAGCAGTCGAGATGACGGGCATCTTATCCGCATGGCTGTAACGGATCGTGCAACCACGTCTCGATCCCTAAGTCAACAGATGGGGACGTTTGCAAGACAACAACCATCTGCACGAACAGTTCGACGACGGTTGCAGCAGCACGGACTATCAGTTCGGAGACCACGGCTGGGGTTACCCTTGAAGCTCCATCACAGACAGGAGCGCCTGCGATGGTGCACTCGACGACCAACCTGGGTGCACGAATGGCAAAACGTCATTTTTTTCGGATGAATCCAGATTCTGTTTACAGCATCACAATGGTCGCATCCGTGTTTGGCGACATCGCGGTGAACGCACATTGGAAGCGTGTATTCGTCGTCGCCATACTGGCGTAACACCCGGCGTGATGGTATGGGGTGCCATTGGTTACACGTCTCGGTCACCTCTTGTTCACTTGACGGCACTTTGAACAGTGGACGTTACATTTCAGATGTGTTACGACCCGTGGCTCTACCCTTCATTCGATCTCTGAGAAACCCTACATTTCAGCAGGATAATCCACGACCGCATGTTATAGGTCCTGTACGGGCCTTTCTGGATACAGAAAATGTTCGACCACTGCCCTGGCCAGCACATTCTCCACATCTCTCACCAACTGAAAACGTCTGGTCAATGGTGACCGAGCAACTGGCTCGTCACAATACGCCAGTCACTACTCTTGATGAACTGTGGTATCGTGTTGAAGCTGCATTGACAGCAGTACCTGTACAAGCCATCCAAGCTCTCAAGCAACTCAATGCCCAGGCGTATCAAGGCCGATATAACGGCCGGAGATGGTTGTTCTGGGTACTGATTTCTCAGGATCTTTGCACCCAAATTGCGTGAAAATGTAATCACATGTCAGTTCTAGTATAATGTATTTGTCCAATGAACACCCGTTTATCATCTGCATTTCTTCTTGGTGTAGCAATTTTAATGGCCAGTAGTGTATAAATAAAGTCATTAAATATGTGAGCATAATCAAGTAGGAGTCATTTTATAGAAAACACATCCTTAGACTACACTTACTGGACTCTAAACACACAGTTTACGCAATCGTTGAGAGCACGTTATTCAGCGAGGAAGCACGTCTATGTCGCGTTCAGTACACTAAACAATACGTGGTCTCAGTGGTCTGCCAAAATATTCGTAATTTCTCCGGCAAGTTTTAATGAAATTCCCTTAACGTTCTGCCATGTTTTCTTGGATCATAGGTTCTTGAAACAAATCCCACATATCGTTGTAAATACATTCCATTGTCATTTGCAGCAATGCGCAAGACGTCAGGACTTCTGTCGCTCATGGCTGCTGACGCCAAAACCTTCCCCTCTAAACAAAGAGCAGCAATATCCATGGACCGGGCTTAGCGTAATGTTCTGGTAGCGAAGATCAAACTGGAAATGTCACGGGACTTCACTACTGAACTGTTTAATTGCAGTTTACCATACGACCGAACACAAATTTGGTCCTGAGTTTATGGCTTTACCTTTTTTTTACACATTTCTATATTAGCAACAACAATGTACATCCACATCTACATCGACATGGATACTCTGTAAATCACACTTACGTGCCTGGCAGACGGTTCATCGAACCGCTTTAACTATAATTCTCTATTATTCCACTCTCGAAGAGCACGCGGAAAAAACGAACACATATGTCTTACTGTGCGAGCTCTTATTATGATGATCGTTTCTCCCAACGTAGTTAGGCGTCAACAAAATATTTTCGCATTGGAGGAGAAAGTTTGGGAGAAGACCCCACGGCAACGAGAAACACCTGTGTTTTAATGATGTCCTGCCCAAATCCTTTATTAAGTCCGTGACATTCTCTCCCCTATCTCTCGATAGTACAAAATGTGCTGCCCTTCTTTGAACTTCCTCGATGTGCTCCGTTAATACTATTTGGTAAGGAACCCACACCGGGCAGCAGTACTCCAAGACGGGACGGACAAGCGTAGTACAGGCAGTCTCTCAAGTACGTCTATTGCATCTTGTAAGTGTTCTGCCAATAAATCACAGTCTTTGATTCGCCTTCCCCAGAACATTTTCTGTGTGTTCCTTCCAGTTTAAGTTGTTCGTAACTGTAATTCTTAGGCATTTAGTTGAATTTACGGTGTTAAGATTGGTGTAACCGAAGTGTAATGTATTCTTTTTAGCACTCGTGTGGATGACCTCATACTATTCGTTATTTAGGGTCAATTACCAATTTTCGCATTATACAGATATCTTTTCTAAATCGTTTTGCAATTTGTTTTGATCTTCTGATGACTATTACACGGTAAATGACCACAACACCTGCAACCACTCTAAGACCGCTGCTCTGATTGTCTTCTAAATCGTTTACATAGATAAGCAACAGCAGAGGGCCTATAACACCACCACCTTGGAGAAGGCCAGAAGTCGCTTGTGTTTTAATCGGTGACTTTCCGTCAGTTACTACAATCAGTGACCCCTCTGACAGGAAATCACGAATCCAGTCGCATAACTCAGACTATATTCCATAAGCTGCATGCGGAGTAGAACGTCAAAAGCCTTGTGGAAATCTATAAATACGGAAGCGGTCTGCAAACCCTTATCAATAGCACTCAACACTTCGTGTGAGTAAATAGCTAGTTGTGTTCCACACGAACGACGTTTTCTAACTACATGTTGACTGTGCGTCAAAAGACCGCTCTCTTCGAGGTAATTCATGATGTTCGAACACAATGTATGTTTCAAAACCCTGCTACATATCGACGTTAATGATATGGGCCTGTAATTTAGTGGATTACTCGTACTGCCTTTCTTGAATATTGATGTGATCTGTGCAACTTTCCATTGTTTGGGTACCATCTTTCGTCTAGCGAGCGGCTGTATATGACTTAACACGAGCTATTGCATCTGCATACTCTGAAAGGAAGCTGATTGGTATACAGTCTGGGCCTGAAGACTTGCTTTTATTAAGTGATTTAAGTTTCTTCACTACTCTGAGGATATTTACTTCTAAGTTACTCATGCTAGCAGTTCTTGATTTGAATTCTGGAGTATTTACTTCGTCTTCTTTGGCGAAGGAATTTCGGAAAGCTGTGTTTAGTAACTCCTCTTTAGCAGCATTATCATCGATAGTATTTCCGTTGCTGTCGCACAGAGAAGGCAATGATTGTGTCTTACCGCTAGCAAACTTTACATAGGAGCAGAATCTCTTTCGATTTTGTGACAGGTTTTGAGACGAAGTTTCGTTGTGGAAACTATAATAAATATCTCGCATTGAAATCCGCTCTAAATTACGAGCTTCTGTAAAACATCATCAATCTTGGGGATTTTGTGTTCGTTTAAATTTGGCATACAGCTAGAAATACTTGGAGGTAGAACAGTAGATTTTCGTAGACCCGGTAGACGATGTTTGAAGATGACAAAAATTCTGTTCTTCGCATCTGAGTCTTCACTCCATACTTTCTTACCAACATTAGGACCTTTCAGAAAACAATTCAGCTGCTGGGAAAACTGATGTGTCCCCTGGCAGGGGAAGCAAGTACGAAATGGTAGGAATCTCTTAAACTTAGGTAAGTGGACCTTACGACCAATAATAGGAACCCTTGAGGAATTGACAGCAAGGGGTAGGAATGATCATGTTGTGCATTGTATGCGAATTGTGAGGATCCTTTTTGGGAACCGTTCATTTTTACTCTTTCTCCTTTCATTTTTTATCTAATTGTGCATATTACATGAAATTTAGATAAATTCCAGAAGAAAGTATTAGATACGTTCAGCTGTTACTTCTGCATAATAAAATCACTGATTGCCTTATGTAGACAGGTTGTATACTTCGAACTCCTTACCTGAATGTGTTCTTAGAAAGCGTCCCATTAGTCAGCTGACTTGACCATACAATGTCTGCAAGCCAAGTGGAGACACACCAGAGTAAGCTGTACGGATTGTTGGATTCCGGAAGCTATTTACGACACAGCGCGACCCACCTCCACCGTCATTCACTTATGAGGGAAGTTCGTAACTGTAGCAAATACAATATCTTGCGTGGAGATAATCATGAAATAACAAAGGAAATTCTCATCTGAGAAACCAGCATCAGTAATTTTCTTATTTTAGTGTAAGGGTGTATGAATTAATTGCGCATCAAAGTACCGTACCGACACCGGAGCTGAGAAATAAAAACTAAAATTATAAGATTTCTATCAGCAACGGAGGCAACTGTATAAGTGTGCCTGGATACCATCTCAAGTTCAAAATTTAAAGGAAACAATACTTTTTAAAACTTTGACAACATAGCACAAATTGTTGCTCTGAAGATCTTTACAATCGAAAAAGATAACCCATTTTTGATCAGCCATTAGTTGAAATGATCCCCGAGGTTCATGCATGGAATCATGCATGAAACATCAGTTCCCAAAACAAGAAAGAAGTCACACTAACTAGGCGTGGCTGCACGCAGGTTCAACAACATATTTTATCGTCATAATAAATTACAATGGCAGCCACTAAAAGTACTAACAATTTCCAAGCTTTGGTTAAAGTTACACAAGTTCATAACGCCCATCCAAAATACAGAAAGGATCACGAGTCACATCACTGACTCGGGCTATTTGAAATCCCTTAACAATGTATAAACCTTAATAACAATCCCTTAAGCAATAAAATAGCCAGTCCCCCAAAACACAGATCAGATTGGGAAAGTACACAATTTAAATGTGACTCCAAACTTGTACATACCAACAAAACATTGATAATGACCCTTAAATAAATATACAATTGCCGAAAATACAAGATAAGCTGGAAGGACATGCAATTTAAATGTGACTTCCACTACCAGAAACGTTGACAATGACCTTTAACAAAAAAAATACAATTGCCCAAAACACAAAGTAAGTTGGGAAACATGCTGTTTAAATGTGATTCACAACTAGAACACAGGAGCAGAAACGTTGGCAATGCCCTTAAATAAACATACAAATTCTCAAAATTCAAGGTAAGCTGAGAACTACAACAGTCAGCTACCATAACCAACGAGGAACAGGCAGGCAAGTTTCACAATTAGAGGAGGTAGCTAATGACTGTGGAATGGCTCAACAATTTATATTGATAAGTCTTCAAACATAACGTGCTCAGAAGTAGTAATAAGGGTGCAAAGTTTACGTGAGTAATTAAAGAGCAGGTATAGCAAGGAGCTCCAGTCTTGCAAAACACGCTTTAAATCTCAAGAGCTTATTAAATTCACCAAATAGGGCAGTCTACTAGTTTCCAATTCACCTGCGACACACAGCCGTGGCATGCATCAAACGATCAACTTTAGTTAACTTGAACCACCACGACACGCCTGGTAGAGACACTAGTTTGCTGGCCAACCCAAACGCGAGAAGTGTCGCCACGGCAGAAGTAAACACTTCTCTGCTCCAGGTCCAGGAAACAGCAACACATCGTCCGCCTTCGAAGCTACCCTACCAACACACATCAAAAGGGAACAGTAATCTGCACAAATAAGGCTACAGACGAGAATGCTTAAGATGCAGAAAATCTCAGTTAATCGCTCAAGTGACTACCCACACGAGTTACAAGCTTAACAATCGTTAAATTTTCTTGTTATTTAGAAGTGGAAATACCAGCACCTGTTGGTACAATGATACAGGCATACTCATCTACAAATGGTGCTTTGCCTCCAACACAGATTATGGTACAAATTTAATTCTGTCCATTGAATTTATAACAGAGAATACTTGTACACTTGCACGGAATATGGCATGGAAAACAAATTGCAATCAGTTTCAATGACTGATGATCGTAAAAACACAATCACTCATAGGCGCGTTAATATATCAGGTATAATTCCACATTAACGCAGGTATGGCCTTGCAGTATCAAATACCCAAAATATAACAAAACAAGACTTAACTCCGTTCAGATGTGAAGGAGCCGTCACTTTCAGGATTCCAGCTGGGGTGTTGTTGCCTCCAACCCGTACAGGCGGTCTTCGAGGTGCTGTAAACTTTATGCTTGCAGAGTAGGCCGGGAACTCGCCGACCAGGTTGCAGGCGACGTCCGCTGCCTTTTCCGCAACTCGTCGCTCCCAATCCTTAAGCGAGTAGGGGATGCTTGACCCCAACCGATTTTACCATCCACGGCTTCTCGAGGCCCATATCGGGCAGCCAGAGTCCCCCAAAAGCCACAACTTGCCAGTCACATGCCCTCCAAGACTTTCCCAGCCAACAACACAAGCCTCGACCAAAGACCTTAGCTCGCAATCGATATCACCAACGCTAGTCGGTAGTGGCACCAGCGGTGTGCCATGCCGCCAAGATTGAAGCCACCACGGCTCAGTTACCATTACAAGTGGATCGCTCACAAATGAACGGATCCAAGGGAACGCTTCAGTTAAGTGAATGGGGAAATCGAGAAACGACTTCTAAGGAAGGGTCGATCATCAGTCACTTATGCCGGTTTCGTTCATTCCGTTACGTTCTTTTATCTGTAGTCATTCGTTCCTCGTCCCAATCCAGCTTTTTCGTGGTTATATAACTTACATAAAATTAAGTTATACGTAATACACACGAATTTTTCAAGTAACGAAAAGAGAAATCTGCTCATCTCTTCGTCGTTCTGATCCAAATACTAATCACAAGACGAAGTGTTACCTTTTTTTTTTTTTTTTTGATGAATCCAAAGGAACAAATATTATTCTTTCTTTTTTTAGATATTTTAAGCTTCATCTTCTTTATTTGACTAGTTTGAAGATAACTTTGACTCATTCTTTCAAATTGTAGTATAAAGAGGTTTACATAAAACTTGGCGATTTTCGCATTGCACATGACACTTAGGGAGTCTCTTATTTTTATTTGTAGTACACCTTAGTTTCGTTTCTTTGCACAAAGAAATGAAATGGTGTTAGGAACAACTTTGCTTACAGCTGGTAAAATTGTTGTTTACCAAAAGACGACCGGTTTTGTGGCTTTAATCCGCATCATGAAGTGTACGCACATGATAAAAAGCGAGGTACAGTGTCATCACGTTTTGTGGTTATTAAAATTAACAAAAGAATGTCTAAAATATACTCACAACGTTGAAAGATCATAGACAACCCATTACTCCTAGTCAAAATTTAATATTCAGAGAATCTCATCCATATTATGGCGATCGTAAGGTAAAGAAGACGTGTCTCATTCTTTAAAATTTGCCTGCATCTAAAAAGAAAAAAAGAAAATATTTTATAGTGAGCGGACGCCCAATTTTTTTTTTTTTTTTTTTTTTTTTTTTTTTTTTTTTTTTTTTTTTTTTTTTTTTTTACGAAAAAGAGGCCTGATTGGCGATAAAGAATTAAAGTGCTAACATGATTAGTCACGGCACATGCAAATTACTATGTGCAAAGAATCAGGTGGCAGTGTCTTACCAGTGTGACAGCAGGACAGCTCACCGTGCAGGACAAGCAAAAAGCGGCCCGCACGAGCGACAAAGAGAGACTAGGTGGCTGGCGGAACATCAATTCTGCCAGCTGTAAGCGGAGTTCTTCCTAACATCGCGCCTTTCAACAGCTGCGGTTGCCCGAAATATGAAACAGTTTGGGACAAAGAAATGAGTTGTGCGTGCTCTTGGGTTAGTAGGCATGGGGGAATGGGTGCCTTTCCATTTTAAAAAATGTAAAATGAGATCAAATGCTACTTACTTTTTACTTCAGAATTATTGTTCATAAGTAGCTTATTGACGAAATACCTTTTCTTTTTACTTTCGTCTTAACTGTTAATACCATATTCCTGCATTAACTTTAAAAATGCAAACAATAAACTTACTGTTTACTATTCGTTTAGGGCAAAAATGCCGAGAAAATTTAGGGTTTTCCCTGGAACCTTTCAGGAATACCCTGACACAACCTGAAGTATATACAGTTTCTGTTTCTCACTTTTTTAAGTTCTATAGCATGTTACAGTGTTTCATGAGCGCGACGCCTATCTCAGCCGGATAATTTAGATCTTTTAGTTTATTAACTAGGTGCAGAGCGTTGATGACCTCTTCATTAGCATGCAAATGTGAAAAATTTGTCGGAGCTTCTTACTCAAATCAAACTTGCTTGAAGATACCCTCATTTTATTAGAAACAAACTGTTCATTTCCATTAGTTGTAATTTTTTGGAATTTGATCGACTCCTTTTTGAATCCTTATATAATTTTCACTGTTGGTTATGCTTCACGGTTTGGTAGAGTGAATGTTTTGATATATGATGCAGAAGATTAAAACGACAGAACTGGGGAAAGGAACGATAAATGATTTCTCATTTTTTGTAAAGCCACATGCGAGGTACCACTATCGACTACATGACATGCTTACAAGTATGTAAATTTTAGAGTGTTTTGTCTTCTGAAGCTCCACAGAATCATGCTTCGACTTACATACTGGTAAGGAAAATAAAGATAGAACTGCAGTCTTCATGTGGTCGTATTTCACCTTCATTACTTTTTAATACAGATGGCTTTCGCTATCCACCTCATACTCCTGGTCCCCTTGGAGCACGGAAAGATGCTCCATCACTTGGTCTTCGAAGAGAAAATACGAAGTTAATTAAAAAAAACTATGAATATAATCCTCTCATATATCTTATACCTGCAAGGCAAATACAACAGATCCTCCGCCAAAATATTTTTAGTGGAATCAAACGTACCTCTAAAATCGTCGTGTTTTATTTTATTTTACTTTTATGAGAGAGACTAATGATTTAACTAAAACGCCATTCAGCACGATTTTCGTGGGCACTTTTTCCTGCCCTTTTCAGTAGTCAGTTAAATGACAGAAATATAGGAAATTTATAAGTATTGAATTAGTAGTGAACTTTGATTTTATTTTCAAAAACATTTGTGTGTAAAATTTCTATATATAAAATACATCAACACGTACCTATGAATTGCTGAATTTCATATTCGTTTCAAACCCATTTATTAATGGCTCCATCAGGCTCGCTCAGAAGCCCTCTTCCTCAAATAACCCTACTCTGAGTGGTATCAATTTTTTCAATTTGTTTTAATTAATTGAGGCTGCTCAATTTTTTTAAAGGTAGTTGGCATTGTGATTCTTTTAACAACGTTTTTTAAATTTTGTCATAGTATTGTTGTTAAGCAACAGGGTATTCTGTGAAACAACAAATGCCGAAATATGTGGGTCCACCTTCCATGTGTTTTCGTTAAAGTTATCCCAACCCTAGTTGTGAGGCGTCAGTGGCCTCATTGTACATATTGGAAAGACTGCTCTGACTAACACTTTGGTAAAAGCGTGCAACCATATGCAAATTGTGGTGCATGTTAGAACGAACGATGCCTTGTCTTCAAGGTTATATGTGGATCATTCCAGAGACTGGCAGAGGTTGAGGAAACCAGTTCCCTTCTGGAATTTCAATAAGCTCACAATATTCAGAATTATCCCCTGAACTGAGAACTGTTCCCTGGATCTAAATCGAGTGAAAGGCTTGAACCATAGACTTCGAGAGTTGTGTGACACGCTAGGATTTGTCTTACTAGACTTGCGCCCAAAGGTTGCCAATTGAAGGGTTCCCAAAACGGGTCATTATGCTACTTGGGATGGAACATAGGGATTTTTTGGTGATTCAGTAACTCTCAGTAAAATTCAGATAACAATAGCTGTAGGATATTCTAAAGTGCTATCGTAAGAACAGAATAAATGTCGCCCAGGTATAAGACTAGTAAAATTCTCTTGATCAGCTACCGAAGGATTCACAATACAGTGCCAGAGTTGGAGAGACCCTAAAAAGTTCACATAATACTTGGCACACGAAGCTGGAAAAAAATTGACAGTAGTATGAGTTTTAGGGTTATGCATGTGTCAAAAGGACAGGATAATGGGAAATATTGAAGTGTATTCATAGGAGTAAACAAGAAGCTGAGATGCACATAGTAGAAACTGAAGCGGTATGTGAGATCATTTAGCAAGAGTGGACATAAACTAATAACTGCATCCTTCTCTCGACCACAGGGCTCTCCCCTAGAAACAGCCGAAAACTGCAGGACAGTCCTCAATTCGACCTCATACTGCCATGAATTACCGATATAATTACGATTTTATTGGTGATGGACGTCAGTAGACATTCTATAAAGCAGTACAAAAAGGTTCTCTGAAAATTATCTGGAACAGGTAGTTCGGAAGCCTACTCGTGATAGCAATCTATTAGAGATAAAAAAAATCTTACCTCTTTGAGGATGTCAAAATGCAATGTGCAACTGAAAAAAGTGAAAAGATTTCAAAGTTCAGTTAACTAGGCAAATAGACAGTTGTGTCATATCAAAAGGAGGAACTTTACCGCTGGGCAGGAGAATTTAGAAGGAATGTGGCTCAAGTTTAAGATAATAATTGACCAAGCGCTGGATAGGAATGTACCTAGTACAACAGATCGTAATGGGTAGGATCCTCCGTGGTATTCACCATCTATAAAGAAACTTCTAAGCGAATACTGAACAATAGACACAAAAATTGCATAAGGCTATATACATGTATATAGATCTATGGAAGTAGAGGGCACCACTTCACTACGCTCCATATCGCTGTTGCTATGACGTATTCCAGCCAATCAGAAGCCGTCCTTTGCATATAAAAGTGGGAGCCTCGCTAGTTCACGACAGTCAGTTTTAGCCCTGACGACGACCATGGAGGTAGTGTTCGAAAGCTTGGAGTTTTATCCTGAATTGACGCGGCATGTACACCGAAAGATTTTTATTCACACCATTAAGTTCACTTGCAATAATTATTTCACCAATGTGAATTTGTTTATGACACTCATTACTCAACCATCGTTACCCTATGCTTTCTTCATGCCTATTATCTGATAACTTGCCCATTAGTTCATTCACTTCCTTGTACCTCCTTGGGTTCTTCTGAGGTGGGGAGCTCTCGAGCTGGGTACACTCAGTCTAGTAAGATGAAATGAGTAGCTGCTTGAATAAAGAAATAGCAGAATCACCAGTATTTATCTAGTGACAGTAACGAATGGAGGGATTGCCAACGTGCTGATCACATATCCCATAAACAGATCGCTCCTTTTGCTGCCTCCTAGGCAGCTTTAGGCCACTCACGACAGGCCTAATGTCTAATTACGAAAACTAAAGTGTATACAGCATATGGGAGAAGGTTTTTTGGGGCATGGAGTCATCACAGCAAAATTTTTTTTTGCATTGAAGACTGGGGTGAATAGCCAGTCTCTTTGTGGTGGACAACTTACTAAGTATGAAACTGGCAAGATTTCTGCCATCTTTATTGAGCATATCACACATTTACGCTACCATAGTTTGTACAGTATGATGAGTAGTCTGTCTGTGAAAAAAAGTGAAGTATGAAGAAGAACAGGAGGAAATGAAACGAAATTTCGCAAATTGAGAGGATAAGTGATATTATTTCAATGATTAAAATATCGAATCACATTTATAAAGAACTTGGAAAATTTGCAGTGAATTTCCACTTACCAGTATGACGTTTCACCCCCTCCACAGTCCTAGATTTATACACAGATACATTGGCCAACAGTGCTATAAAGTTGTGGTATCTTTTCCTGAGGCAGGATGGTCCTTGATATGCTCAATACTCTCGCTGGGATGGAGTTGACATACGTGGTGGTCCCACTATGTTCTGTCATGAATAGATCTAGGTATCTTGCTGGCCATGGGAGTACTTCAGATTCATGCAGACAGTTCATAGAGTAACGTGTCGCGTATGGATGAACATTGTTCTGTTGAAAAATTTCATCATGGAACTGTCACTTGAGAGGTAGAACATGAGGACGTAATGTATCAGTGGTGTACCGTTATACTGTCAGAGTCCTGTCAGTCACTACCAGCCGTGACTTGATGCCGTTCCCAGTGGCTCCTCACATCATGACGAAAGGAGTAACACTGCATAGTCTCTCTAAAACCTTGTCAGAAAGGGACCTCTTCCAATGTCTCCACCATGGTCGTCGAGGATGGTCATCTAGGGTATGCAATTAGTTTAAGTGCCCTAATATTTGAATGGATTAATGGAACCACAATTCTGTATTGTGCCTAGAGACTCATACGTTTCACAAAAGCACAAATGTAACATCTTGACATGTAAAGCACACTCTAAATTTCTTTATGCCTTGAAAGTCAACTCATGTAATACTAACCGCAAGATAAGCACACATTAATCGTACAGTATTTGCGAGTGAACAGCAGACTCTGATATCAATCGTACTCAAACCTTACGCAATCATATAACATCTTATCATACCTGCCTGACACAAGGTGCAATGCCCCTGTCGATGTCAAGACTGGCTATGCCAGTTTAATTCAACCACAACGTCCTCCATTCGGCCATATGCCACGCTCATGTCTCATTGGCTCACAGTTTTCGGGCACACAGAACTCCCTGCCTACTATAACATGGAACGTGTTGAAGATAGGTACTCTTATAAAAGACAGATAGCTTGATAGAAAATACATCTTTGCTGGGTGTCTGCAAATAAGTAAGAAGCAAAATAAGCCAGGGCGAAAGTTGTGAATGTAAGAGAACTTTCAAGTTTTAATGGCTCAAAATTTGTTCTTGAGCCATTGTCTGATAGTTGTCCATAAAGGAAAATAAAGTCAACTGCTAACTGATACACACTTGAGAGAGGCCATTTCACTAGCGTAGCTTCTGTTCTTCTAACCGATTTTAAATTTTGAATTTTCTTTAATGCCAGAGTCTCCGAATATCTATAGTATCATGTACATTAGATAGTTACGGTATGTTACCTGAGGACTATAATTCTGATTTCATATGAGTGAATGCAATGGAGTACAAAAAGGAGTATGTAATTATGTTCTTCATAGGACATGTTTTTGCAGAGAGACGGGAAAATGGCTCAAAAAGAGGTGGGAACTTGTGTCTTTCAGGCAGAATGTGCAGCCACCATACCTAAATTAGGGCCATTAAGGGAGGAAACAGAAACTTGGATGTGGGAAAAGGAAACAGATAATGGGCTTAGAGGGGTTAATTCTCAGGACTCGATCAGTGTCCAGTCGAATAATATGTGTGGTCTGTTAGCAGCTGTAGAAGATGTTGAGCTTCATCCAGAAATATATGGAAGCAGCTTGCATCAGACCGCTCGGAAGAAGGTTTGAGTTAGTTTCGACAAAAAATGAGACAGGAAAGAAAATTCTTGCTATTACTGTAAGTAGGCTGTTAAGGTTATATTGGTAACGCCACGTAGCGCTCTGAAAATCACTGGCTGTGCTGTGTGCAGTCTGTGGCTAGTTTGCGTTGTTGTCTGCCCTTGTAGTGTTGGGCAGCGGCAGCTGGATGTGAACAGAGCGTAGCGTTGCGCAGTTGGAGGTGAGCCGCCAGCAGTGGTGGATGTGGGGAGAGAGATGGCGGAGTTTTGTAATTTGTCATGAACTGCTATATACAGGATGTTTCAAAAATGACCGGTATATTTGAAACGGCAATAAAAACTAAACGAGCAGCGATAGAAATACACCGTTTGTTGCAATATGCTTGGGACAACAGTACATTTTCAGGCAGACAAACTTTCGAAATTACAGTAGTTACAATTTTCAACAACAGATGGCGCTACGGTCTGGGAAACTCTATAGTACGATATTTTCCACATATCCACCATGCGTAGCAATAATATGGCGTAGTCTCTGAATGAAATTACCCGAAACCTTTGACAACATGTCTGGCGGAATGGCTTCACATGCAGATGAGATGTACTGCTTCAGCTGTTCAATTGTTTCTGGATTCTGGCGGTACACCTGGTCTTTCAAGTGTCCCCACAGAAAGAAGTCACAGGGGTTCATGTCTGGCGAATAGGGAGGCCAATCCACGCCGCCTCCTGTATGTTTCGGATAGCCCAAAGCAATCACACGATCATCGAAATATTCATTCAGGAAATTAAAGACGTCGGCCGTGCGATGTGGCCGGGCACCATCTTGCATAAACCACGAGGTGTTCGCAGTGTCGTCTAAGGCAGTTTGTAGCGCCACAAATTCACGAAGAATGTCCAGATAGCGTGATGCAGTAATCGTTTCGGATCTGAAAAATGGGCCAATGATTCCTTTGGAAGAAATGGCGGCCCAGACCAGTACTTTTTGAGGATGCAGGGACTATGGGACTGCAACATGGGGCTTTTCGGTTCCCCATATGCGCCAGTTCTGTTTATTGACAAAGCCGTCCAGGTAAAAATAAGCTTCGTCAGTAAACCAAATGCTGCCCACACGCATATCGCCATCATCAATCCTGTGCATTATATCGTTAGCGAATGTCTCTCGTGCAGCAATGGTAGCGGTGCTGAGGGGTTGCCGCGTTTGAATTTTGTATGGATAGAGGTGTAAACTCTGGCACATGAGATGATACGTGGACGTTGGCGTCATTTGGACCGCAGCTGCACACGGCGAACGGAAACCCGAGGCCGCTGTTGGATCACCTGCTGCACTAGCTGTGCGTTGCCCTCTGTGGTTGACGTATGCGGTCGCCCTACCTTTCCAGCACGTTCATCCGTCACGTTCCCAGTCCGTTGAAATTTTTCAAACAGATCCTTTATTGTATCGCTTTTCGGTCCTTTGGTTACATTAAACCTCTGTTGAAAACTTCGTCTTGTTGCAACAACACTGTGTTCTAGGCAGTGGAATTCCAACACCAGAAAAATCCTCTGTTCTAAGGAATAAACCATGTTGTCTACAGCACACTTGCACGTTGTGAACAGCACACGCTTACAGCAGAAAGACGATGTACAGAATGGCGCACCCACAGACTGCGTTGTCTTCTACATCTTTCACATCACTTGCAGCGCCATCTGTTGTTGAAAATTGTAACTACTATAATTTCGAAAGTTTGTCTGCCTGAAAATGTACTGTTGTCCCAAGCATATTGCAACAAACGGTGTATTTCTATCACTGCTCGTTTAGTTTTTATTGCCGTTTCAAATATACCGGTCATTTTTGAAACACCCTGTATATTATGACTATTAAGGTAAATACATTGTTTGTTCTCTATTAATATCTTTCATTTGCTAAGTATTCCTATCAGTAGTTAGTGCCTTCTGTAGTTTGAATCTTTTATTTAGCTGGCAGTAGTGGCGCCTGCTTTATTGCAGTAGCTCGAGTAAACAAGACTTTTGTGAGATAAGTGATTTGTGAAACGTATAGGTTAAAGTTAGTCAGGGCCATTCTTTTGTAGGGATTTTTGAAAGTCAGATTGCGTTGCGCTAAAAATATTGTGTGTCAGTTTAAGCACAGTCTTGTACAAATTTTTCTAAGGGGACGTTTCATATGTCGACCCTTAGGCTAGGATACCTCACTGGAATCTTCTGATTTTTTTTCTTGTAGTTTGTGTAATTAGTGTAGCTATTGTTTATTGCTAGGGCGTAATTGTAGAGAGAATCTCCTTTGTAGTTGCAGTCTTTCATTGTTGTACAGTAAAACAGGTGTGGCATGCGTGTAAATTTGCACCAAGTATTTCGCAGCTGCGCTTGCAATTAACTAGATATTATTTTCAGTGGTATGTTAAAATGTTCTCTTATTTTTGCTCTTCAAATTGTGTTTTTCTGTGTTGTCGTGTGAAATATTGTGACAATAATGGCGTGTGAAAAACGTAACACTAGGCTCCAAGGTAAATTGAGAAATGACAGCGAAGACGAAAGCAGTGTGTTAGCGCCACCGTGTAATGAATTAAGTAATGTTTAAAGTAGTAATTTGGTAATTGTGCATAGAGAAATGAAGCGGGCGGCAAACAATGGCGTAGGCGGTGAAACAGGTAGTGAACAGGGAAGCATTATCGATCGATCGGTCGGCAACAGCTCGCCTCAGGAATCCGAAATGACAGGACACAATTTTGCAAATACTGTAGATTCAGGTTTTGAGTCCTCACCGTTTTCGCAAATAAGTCAAGACACATATTCTGCTTGTCTAAATGTAAATGTTGCCGGTGCAACTTCACTGCCGAAAAGCACTAAGGAACATGTTTCAGACACCAGTCCATTGTTATTACAGTTAATGCAACAAATGGGACAAAGGCTACAAAAGTTAGACACAACGCTTGGACAAAATCAGAAACAAATGGGACAAAATCTTCAAATGTTAGACACAGTGGAACAAAATCTTAAAAAGTTAGACACAATGGAACAAAATCTTCAAAAGTTAGACACCACACTTGAACAAACACGTCAAGATTTAACTACTGAGTTACATAACATTGAATCGAAATGTCAAAATGTCTGTAATGACGTAAAAACACAAATTTGTGAGCATTTTCAACCTATTTTTTCGCGGCATGAAAATGCATTACAGAATCACGAAGCAGCCATAAAAGAACTGCAAACCATTGTTCACGAAAATCATGAGACCTTGTGGGCTAAAATTGACTCAGTTGCATCTACCGATTCGGTTACGCAACTTGCAAAAACTCAGGAAAACTTAAAGGACACAGTAGATACGATTTCAACACAAATGGACACTCTGAAACTTGGTTCAGAAAAATACACTGAGGAAATGTGTTCAGTATCGGAGAAAGTAGCCGAACTTTCGGATCAGGTCACTAACTTATCTACAAAGGCAGATGATGATCTGAATGACACAAGACCTGTAGTCTTCACTGACACAGAAGAGTATGAACAAATTAGAATCAAATCAGAATCAAATCAGAATCAAATTAATACGCAATACAAAACAGAAATCCGGGAAGTACAAGATCAGTTGGCACAAGTAATACAAAAATTACATATTTCAGAGGACACTCACGCTCCAACATGGGAAGAGGAACTTAGAAATACGGAAAAGCCACAAAATAATAACACAGGGCATTTCGGAAGTTATGAAAGAAATTGGCAACGTGCACCGAATTTTGAGATGGAACCGCCGACACGACGTAACAATGACCGACATGCGACTCGCCGATATGATGATTTTGACTATAAGCTGTTCATTACTACACGTAAATTCAAACCGTTTAAGAATTCTGGCAACGACATTCATCCACAAGCGTGGCTCCATCAATTCTCTCATTGTTTTCCTCCCAACTGGTCATTTGAGCACAGATTAGAATTTGTGTGTGGCTATTTAGAGAATGAACCAGCTGTAAGAATGCGATCGGTCATTCACGATTGTCACAGTGAAGGAGAATTTTATCATGCCTTCCTCTCAGCGTACTGGTCTCAAGCTACACAAGACCGAGTAAAACATAGGATCATAATGATGAAACGTTTCGAACAATCTGAATTCTCAAGTCTTGTGAAATATTTTGAAGACATGTTGCACAAGAATCAGTACCTGTCAAACCCATACAGCCCCTCAGAACTCATCCGCATTTGCTTAATCAAATTACCTGAACATTTACGACATATAATTTTGGCTGGACGTTGCAAAGACGACATTGAAGCTTTTCAGGGACTCTTACAAGAATTAGAAATTGACACTGACAATCGCGGAACGCGAAAACAGGAACACAACAATTACAGGTCACATCTGTCACAATTCCGCGATGAAAGAAATAATAACTGGACACGACAAGGCTATTGTCACAACACATATCGTGACCAAAACAGACACCACCCGTATGACAACCGTTGGCAGAGTAGTAATAATTACAGGGAAAGATCACCTCTCCGCGGTAGTGACTATCACAGAGACAATCAGAGAAACAGACAATATGGGAACCAAAATAATTATTATCAAGGGAGACAGAATAACTTCAGACGCAACAGTTCAGTGCGCAGATAGGATTCAGGAAGAAATTCTCCACCACATGACCGACAAGAAAGAAATTATGAAATCTACCGACATGACGACAGACGAGATAATCGTAACGACAGACCTGAATTGCATCAGAACTGGCGGGATTCAAACAGGGCAGGGCCTTCTCGTCAGAGTGAATTTGTAGAAGTTAGGTCTCCTAATCCCAACAACGGGGCGCGCCAACAAAGAGACAGGCAATGACTCGCACAACAGGCAGCCGCGTGCGCCAGCTGGCTCAGAGAAAAATAACATAGATGCTAACCTTGAGAAAAATTCCAGTATTCTTTACCGACATATACCACACGATGATTTCGTTGAAGCTGAAACTCTGCGCACTAGAAAGGGTAAAAGATTGCAATACATTTCACATGTAAAAGCGTTTATCTGCTTTTTAACTTTGTCTTTGCCATAAAACTTTTCACTTCACATTTCTAGTATGCTTTGTCAGACTTAAGAAACTGTTAATATGCAACAATGTTTGAAGTTAAATATCCAGTCTAGAACCTAGGGAACATTTTTAAACAGAAATTACGAATGCATTGTTATTGCAAACAGACGACACAGTGTTATTGTGTGTGTACATTCTTGCTTGTTAGTTGCACGGTTACATAACGACTATAAAGCTCACATACTTAGAACATTTGCCAGTACTGCTAATGAGATTTTAATGCAACATTTTGGTTTACTTGAAAATACATTCTGGATTTAAAGTACTTTCTGTGGAGTTAATGATGACTTAGCATTTGGTTTCTTTGACAGCTACACGATTATATCACGACGCTACTAATGAGTGACAATTTACAATGTTGTTTTTGCGGTGTATCTGTTTTATATCTGCACAGTTTTTTCTGAATTCTTCTGGAAAGCAAAACATGTTTTAGTAGTAAGCCACAATGTGAGAGCCTTTTTCGTAGCACAACAATACTTTACAGTATAGTACTTTCTTGATCACAGTAATGTACGTATTAACTACGATATTTATACACAAAGCATTTCACTTTCGTTTATGATGGGGTAAGTACATTGACTTCTGCAGAACTTAGCTTTCGGAGGACGATAATTACGACACTTCCACAGAATTATCTTACAGCAAGACGCACATTTAGCGCTACAGGACACGCATTTGAGTGATTAATTTTGTACTTAAAACATTTATTTTTAAAGATATTTGAAGTACAATGAAACAAAGAAATTTTTCCATGATACATTTCATTCCATTGCTGTAATCTGTAACACCTGAGGGTGTTATTCATTAATCTTCAGGGGGGTACACGCTTACTTTGTGTACCATGTGTTTGGCAAGCACAAGGAGCCCTAGCTAATATGGTATTTGCTTATACAACTTTACACATCGGTACCATATTTCTCTAACACACAAATTACAGAGATATCTGATCATTTAACTGAGAGAGATAAACTTTTTTTACTACATCAGTGACACGTGTTTAGGCAATTACACAGTTGGGTAACTTCACACTTACCAAATTGTATTTTTGTCTGTACTTTGTGAAATGTTCATATTTTTTCGGAACCATTGTGATACTATGAGAGCTTTGAATGATGTCTTTGGTAAGGGAGCATGATTTTAAAGTACGTTTGAGGTAGATGACACTATTGAAATGAGCAGAGAATTTGTTTTAGGTTTTGACATTATTGCAGAAAGGTACGACGATTTTGAGAGTTGACTGAGGTGTTATGATGTTATTATTACGATGATGATGTGTATTATGCTGTTGCCATATGGTTATGATCAATAAGCTGATGCTATATGAGTTATTTGATTATGCTACGTATTTCTTATGATGAAATATTGAAAAAGTGTCGACGAATATTTATATGTATAATAAGGTAAGGAATAATGAGTAGTGGTTAGGGACTCTGACTTGTGAAAAAGGATGTTGGAAACCAAGAATAGTACTTTAAGAGTTATGAAATGTATGTATATGCGTGAATGTATCACAATGTCGGCGAAAATTTTTTGGACACTGTTATATTTAAAGGATTTTGTTTCTACAGATTTGTAACGCAAATTCTTGACCTGTGAAATTTTTTATATGAGACTACCACTGTAGCGGAAACTGCTGTCGTAAATATTTCAGTAAGAAAGGTAAGTGACCTTGACGTAATGCGTTGTGGCGCCCAGCTGGGCCAGCCGCCTGCAGAAAAAGCCATTAGGTAAAAAAAAAAAAAAGAGGCCATTAACTTCGCTTCTGACATTCCTTTGTAGAAAGCATCGCAAATACGACACGCTAATTACTTGGAAACATATCGTACTTTCTGATATTTACTGAAATGCCTAATGAAATGACAAGAAATAGTTTGTCTACACACCTGACTATGACTACAGTCTTTCTAGATGAGAGATTTTTTTTACTACTTATGAAATGCCACATGGCTATTGAACGATGTTCTTATGCTTTGCTTTGTACATAGTTGCTTATTTCATTTGATATCTAGTTTCTAGTTGCACTGCAGCATTGGTTAAAATTTTATAGATGTACTAATATAAATATTTTCTGTCTACAGATCGAGTAAATAATAATTTTTTTCAAAAAAAAATGAGGGAGAACAAAAAGACATTTACCTTCACAGGAACTGAATTCATAATTTTCTTTTCAAGTACTTAGTAATTTCTTTTGTAGAATTAGTTTTTGTGGTGCACCACTTTAATTACATAGACATTAAGATGTGATTATACATTGCCTTTATCTGCATTGTTGTCTTTAGTGTACTATTTTTTCTGCTTGAGCTTTGTCATGCTTAGGTATACGTTATAGCATTTACTGCTGCTGTTTGCCAGGCATAGTGCTACTGAATTTTAATTTGTGTTACTCTGCTAAGCCAGTTTACTACTGATTTATTTTTCTTGTTTGCTGCTCATTGCCTTATATTAGTTGTAATTTATGCTGCTTGCTTTGCCTTTTGTATTTTTTATCATTGCTGTTTGTGTTAATTGTTTTGTGCTGCTGCATTGCCTCGTTCCTTAGTTCAGTATCCGAGCTCAGTAGATTTAAGTTAGCTTAACAGGGGTAGACTATATAAGAGAATGAGTTGCAATGAATTGGAAGAAATGCATTGAGAAGTTATACAAAAAAAGTACAGAAAGCAGGTATAGATAGGACTTTTGGGAATAATGATGAACAAAGGGAGATCCCCATGCAAAATACTGCAGTAAAACAAACCCTGCCCTTTCCTTTTGTGTGATCCCTCTATATGTCTGTGTACTCTTGTATATTTGTGTTTTTCCTGTCTTTATGTGTTTAGCTGATATGAATTATGTTGTAGAATTTTTCTAATATTGAGCTACATTCACTATGATGAGGAATACTGTTATCCTCAAATATAATTAGCATTAATAATATGTTATTTACCTTGTAAATATGCCCAGACATTATTTATTCTGTTTTGTTTTAATGCTCATGTGTGAAGTCGATGTTTCAATAATTATTCTGATTTTTTATGTATGTACTTATGTCATTATTTTTGTAACACTGATGTATATGTTTATTTCTATTCTTTTGTAAAGCCTGTGTCACCACAAATGTTACCTGTATTGTTATGTTCTTTAATGATGTATTTTGTACCTTTGTAATTGTATTCTTATGTTATAAAATTGTAATTGTCACCAGTTCATCATATTATTAACTTGTAAGTTACATTTCACTGCACACGTTTCTGTTGGTCATAGTATATGGACAATATGTGAGAAGTAGGGACTGTTAGTGTTTGCACATGTGTTGATAATTCAGCAAGGGACTGGATAACAGCATGGCTGGTTCTAAGGACATTTCAAACAAATTTTTTGTGAGTGGACAAGTGGTGGTTTATGGACTTGTTATATTCTCCGCAAGACTCTTCGATGGTGATTGTGCACCTGCACATTTGCAACAGATGGCTGCTGGCCGTCTCTACAAGGACTAAAGTGGGTCTGCACCTCTGGTGGCCCACCAATACCGTAATCTCTATCAGGACTACAGTTGGTCTACTCTGTGATGACCTACCTACCAATATTCTTCAAAACATCGAATGACTCTGCTGTGGGTTTGCTCTGTTGTGGCCCATTATCTGTCAGCATGTCAAGAGTCAGCACTGTCTTTCCGTTGGAAGGACAACACTACTTCTTCAAGACTGCATGGAAATCCACTACTTCCGTGTGCATTATCTTTTCCTGCTCAGGCATTAAGAAAAACGCTGCTATTTTACTGTGATGAACGATTAGGACTGTCTTTATGGACTGTGAGAAAGTTTAGCTTTTGACCAACATTGTATCAATAAGTGTGTGCATTTGATATATTTGTTACTGTAATTATGAAAACTTTTTCAAATCTGTATTGGCCACTGCCCAAAACAATTTGTAAAATTTTTTGTGGGGAGCATGGGGGCTATGTAAGTAGGCTGTTAAGGTTCTTATATTGGTAACGCCACGTAGCGCTCTGAAAATCACTGGCTGTGCTGTGTGCAGTCTGTGGCTAGTTTGCATTGTTGTCTGCCATTGGAGTGTTGGGCAGCGGCAGCTGGATGTGAACAGCGCGTAGCGTTGCGCAGTTGGAGGTGAGCCGCCAGCAGTGGTGGATGTGGGGAGAGAGATGGCGGAGTTTTGTAATTTGTCATGAACTGCTATATATATTATGACTATTAAGGTAAATACATTGTTTGTTCTCTATTAATATCTTTCATTTGCTAACTATCCCTATCAGTAGTTAGTGCCTTCTGTAGTTTGAATCTTTTATTTAGCTGGCAGTAGTGGCGCTCGCTTCATTGCAGTAGCTCGAGTAACCAAGATTTTTGTGAGATAAGTGATTTGTGAAACGTATAGGTTAATGTTAGTCAGGGCCATTCTTTTGTAGGGATTTTTGAAAGTCAGATTGCGTTGCACTTAAAATATTGTGTGTCAGTTTAAGCACAGTCTTGTATAAATTTTTCTAATGGGACGTTTCACTACGTAGGGAAGGGGTTTAAGCCAACAGTTACAGCAACAGTTGGGTTCAGAGTTCCAGGTTTCATCAGTTCATGGAGGATATACACCAACATCTATGTGATTACTCTGCTATTCACAATTACGTGCCTGGCAGAGGGTTCAATGAACCACCTTCAAGCTGTCTCTCTACCGTTCTACTCTCGAACGGCGCGCGGGTAAATGAGCACTTAAATTTTTCTGTGCGAGCCCTGATTTCTCTTATTTTATTGTGATGATCATTTCTTCCTATGTAGGTGGGTGTCAGCAGAGTGTTTTCGCAATCGGAGGAGACATTAACTAAGAGTTGAAGGAGGAGCATCAGGTACTGATATCATGGGGTGCAGCTAACAGGCTGGCCAGGAGTGTGATATATATATATATAATCAGGAGTGATACGAACAGGTATTCACACAAACGTGATGTTTGCCCTGTTCTTGGTGGTTTAGCAGTCTTGGCTGAGCAAAGCTATGCAGCGAGTTAATTGACAACTCACAGTGTTATTGTGGGCTTCGGAGAGAGGTCACATTTAAGCTTTCCTATTTCATGTTGTGTGATGCAAAGACACGTAACATGAACAGTCCCTTAATGGATAGGGGATTTCTAGGTTAGTAGATTCGTAATATGAGATAATAAGATGGCTACAATTATGTACAATAATCTTCCTGTAATTTAAGGTATGAGAGGGAATCTTCATCCAACACGAAGTGCTAAAAGAAATATTAATAACTGATGTTCCAAGTACTGCGAAAAAGAGAAATTAGAGAGTACATTTAGTGTCTTCACAAAAATTAGTTTTAAATGTGGCTATTTCTCAGCAACCGTTTATAATTTTCTAACATAGGAATTACACAGCCAACCGATTGTAAAGAACTGTTTCGTACATTGACCTAGGTTTCGGCACTTCTAAGGGTTTCTTCATCAGAACGAAAATTTGAGAACTCCCATAACATATTACATCGAAAATTAAGTATGACAAAAAGCTTTAACTAGGATGATGATTGTCAATATGTACAAAGGCTACTTATGTAAAAATACATTGCGAGAAAGCAATGATCAAAGATTAGAGCAGCAGAAGCCAAAAATAACATAAAACGCATTCCAGCCTTTGGAACATACGCCTACCTTGGAACATCAGACTGATCGGCGCAGTGGAGTACATTGCTACCACGAAAACTCCCCGGAATTTTGATTGATCTATTTTTTATTATATTGTCCTGCCTTTAGTTGCGAAACATCATTTTCTTCGAATCTCATAGATGTCTACCGCTGTGGTGACCTTCATTTAGATATATTTTTGGATTATACAGCTATCTGTACATATTTTTCTATATTATTCTATCCTTTACGTAATAGTAATTTCTATAAAGCCTAATAGATGGCTCTTAATTATAGTTCGTCTGCTTAACTATTCTGTATTTTCAAAAATGCATTAAGCTCTCTTACTTTGTATTTTGTTTTTATAATTAACTGTCGTTTTTCTTTTCAATTATTTCTGTTATAATGTTTCAAATGGGCACATGTCACTATCCGCGCCCGACGGGTGGAGCAAATTGTATTTTTTCGTGGCAGCAATGTAAGTCCACTGGGCCGATCAGTCTGATGTTGTTCCTACCTAAGCATGCGTGGCAAAGACTCGAACGTATTTTATTTTATTTTTGGCTTGAGCATACCTGCTCTAAACTCTGACCGTTGGTTTCACGGAATGTAATTTTAAGTAAGTAAGCTTTGTACGTCGTGAAAATTGTAATCTTGCTTAATTTTTTTTATCATGTTTAGATTCTGTGTTATTTTATAGGATTTTTCCAAATTTCATTCCGATGATGTCACCCTTACAGGTTTCGAAACCTAGGACGATGTACCAAAAGCTTATTTGCAACTGGCTGGATGTTTGAATAAATAAATAAATAACTAAATTCACTAAAATGTTAGAGACTTGAAAAACACTGTTATTACTCTCATTACGTAAATGAACTATATCGCATCTGAACTGATCATGCAGCATAACTTACAACCACAGGTGTAGTGCTGAGACGTATCTAATTTGATAGTACATGAAGTGTATCTCACTCGTTGTATTCAGATCATTTTAAATAGTCGTAATGCTGACTTTACATTGTACTCTCGTACCGAAAGTTGTGAGAGTAATTATGTATGTATCATTTGCAGTTGTTGACAACATATTGTAATTTTTATTGTGTCGCTTTCATAATTTGAACGATAATTCAGTGTTCATGAATTTGCTTTCCTTATTTGTGGTAACTGTTTCCTTTCAACATCTGCTTTGATTTGAAAGTGATCTGTAGTTCACTGACGTTTTAGTAACGACTCGTTTTTTGATATATCTGATGACGCTGCAGTGGAGTGTCAATCGATCCCTCATAAACCATTTTAGTATTCAGATCCAGCGTTCACCTTCTGATAACGTTGTTCAGCTTTCGTACTAACACAAACTGTTCATGTGACTTGGGCAGTCAATTTTAAACTTTTTTACTCATCATCAGACAGGTCATCTAAACGAGATGACGATCGGGAGTAATGATCCCTCTTTCTGATTTGAATGGCCGTAACTTTAGAAATATTAAGTCCGATTTTAACAAATAATTTAATTGCTAATACCAGACAGCAATAAGTTTATGATTTTCTGTTGAACTGCTACCTCTCTCAATTAATTCGGTCAAACCGAGATTGTTTTTAGGTATTAATGTTTCATTGTTAAAGGTAAGAATTTCATTTTACATTATTTGTTACGAGAGTTTAGTGTATTGGTTACTGTGTGTAGAACGCAGTAGCTTTTCTTTTGTTAACTTTATTGTCCCATAGCATGACTAAGTTCAAGAAACAAATAAATATGCAATCTGATGAACAGGATAATGTTGGCGCGCATGCCAATAACGACGAATTTGTCGATCTGGCGAGTGGAAACATTGAACAACCAGCGAGTGCATAGAATCACGCAGTGCTGCCGATAAAAATGTGACGCTAAAATGTCGGTATGTGGAACCATTAGTGGAACTATTTCGAAAAATATAAGTGATGGCTCTTACAATTCACACATACTTTAATGGCTTAAGTAATATTTCAAAGAAACTGATGGAAATGTCATTAAACCAGGAAGATATTTCCATTAAACTTGCTAAAAAATTAAGCGGTAAACAAGACGCTATTGCTAAAGGACTAGGCGATAAGCAGAGTGTCCTGAAATCTCCCATTATGGAATTTTGTGAATTGACAACCTGGATATCTAAAAAGGATATTCAAATACACAAAAAATTAGATCTGAGCTTAAAGCTGTTCAACGACAAATTAGAGATGAAGCATTACCCGGACGTAACAATTCAGATGCAGTGATAAAAAACTGAATTAGGTCGCATTAAATCAACTACAGGCAAAGATTAAGCTGATTTATATGATGCAGTCTCAATTCAAGAGAAACATCTGAGGAAAGAATTCCCCAAATTTAAAGACATAGTTCAAGATACCAGGTCAGTTTCCATGCATCAAATGACATTCATGAGAATATACTTCAATTTGGTACCCAACAACAACCAAATATACGGTTAAAGAATCAGTCACCCAACAAAGTATCATATATTATGGTGGGTGGGGGGTGGCATTTGATCTTTCATCAGTCTCACTCAAGGAGAATTTAATCAAGCATAGGACCGTTCAGATATTTTCGCCTGATAAAAAGGAATAAATCCTGTTGTCGTTATATGCCGTTCTTTATCCAGAATATGGTCTAATCTGCTAAAGATACAGTTATTTACAGGCTTTCTCCAGGGCAATGCCGCCATACGGGCGACAGAAATTGCTGAAATTTCTCAAACTTGTTATCAGTTCGAAAGAGTGTTTCTCTCGAAGCTTAGGTCGACACGGGTACAGAAAAGGCTCAGGAGAGAAGTTTTTAACTTCAAACCCTTTTATCCACAGCAAGATAGTTTACGGAAGTACTTCGAGAAATACCTCAATTATACACAGGATTGGAATGTTGCCATATCACACACGGTAGCACTTCCAATTCTTAACGCAAAATTTGCTATATAACTCAGGGAGAAACTGATTCACACATGCAAGACAAACAGTGAAGACATTACGTAAAGACTCAAGAGAGAAAACAGGCAGACCGGTGAACCAGTCGCCACTGGTAGGCAACAAGTGTACCAACAACAGCTGAATGAATGAGTATCATGCTAGCTGTGTACTTCCAGAAGCAATAATTTACAAATGCAACGCAAGAGGACGTCTGAAAATTCCGGTGCCAACGTTAAAAGTAAAAACCAAAAAAAGGAGGACAAGACTGCAGTTTTAATCCTTACCTAGCTATGGTAAACTGTGAACAAACAACCAATGGAATCCTGTTCACGGAAATAATTGACCACTGAACGCACATATGAACTGCAAATATCCCGATCCATTGCAGAGTAGCCAACGTGGTCAAAACCGGCTTAGTCAGAATCCGCCAATCAGTGTGGATGAGGTGGATTGGGACAGCCAGCCAACAGCATTGAAGGCTTTAAAACTAAAACCAACCACATTTCGCCCTCAGACGTTGGTCACGGAATGCAGTGGAAGTGGTGATGATAATTACGTGCACCTCCTGAAGTATGATGTTGGGATACATACCAAAGACGATTTGCGTTCAGATTTTAGTAAATACACTGAACAGCGCAAGACTGTGCTATGGATGCTACTTCTGGCAAAATACCAGCTTTGACAGTAATGGATACTGGAGCTGCTGTGAATGTCGTTTCCACTAACTTGTTCAGTAAAATTAGTGAAATCGGTGCAGTACCGGCCTTACCAGTACATAACTGTAGATTTCAGGGAGACATAGGCATCAAATCGCGCAATGCAAGGAATACAAACCCCCCTTTCTAGGGAGTGAAGCCGTACAGTCTATGTTCGTAGTGATAGAAGGCCTCACAGCACCTTACATCTTAGGCCTTGTGGTCCTGAGAGAGAGAGACACTACCATCGACCTCTCCAAACATATTAATACTAAACAGACTTGTGACGAACCAAGATCAGTTGTGGGGGATACTGCAAAGGACTGAAAATCAAGCTGCTTAGAACTGAAATTCTACACGTGAGTATTTCTGTGGAGTTGTTACAAACTGAGATTAGCCATGGCAGACAGTTTCAAGGATTGAAAATCAGTTTGGTTAGGAGTGAAATTCTACACTTGAGGAGTCAGCATCCTAATAATTTAGACAGCCCTTACGCCGAGAAATACATTAGTAACAAAATCAGTGAACCGAAATATCCCACAGCAGAACAGCAAGCTGACATAGTTAACCTATTATTGCAATATCTGTAGATCTTCAAAGAAAGGCCAGGCACTATCCACAGTAACGAATACTCACGGAAGTCATTCCCCATAAAAAATTTTGCTGTACCTCCTACTCCATTTCTAGGGCCAAACGACTGGCTGTGTGTTGTCATTATAAATTATTGAGCTGTAATTGTCAACTTATTGTAGCCCATTTCTGGCTGTAGCCAAGCCAGCGGGCAACGTTCCATATCATAACATTAAAGAACTGAAGCGATACGTTCAGCAAGATGTGCATACCTTTATTTAGGATATTCTCTATATTAAATGAGTGAAAAATCTTTTTGGTATATATATGTGTAAATATTGGGCAACTTATTAAATATAGTTTGTGTTTTAAGAGTGCACTGGGAGTGCCAAATATGCAGACAGTTTAGAGTGCATGTAATGAGTACTTTTGAAATATTTTTTGTTTCCACTGCGTGTAAGTGAATGGATGTTGATTACAACCTCCTCCCAAGTAAGGAGAACCAATTTTGTATATGAGATATACAAATGTAGGATGAGGATGTGTAATTCATGGATCTTTTCTTTGGTAAATGTCTTTGATTTTTTGTTTATCTGTGGATCAATGAATGATATAAGAGCATTTTCCAAACATAAAATATTAGTTTAACAGACAGAATTTTTAAGATATGTATCTTCTTTTATTTTCTACACAAATTAATGTCCATTGAAAGATGCTCATGCAGTGAGTTATGAATCCATGTGCTGCATTAAAATAAGACACTCCGTTGCTATGATAGTGGTTAAAAATGGTAGCATAGTAATGAGTAGCAGTTTAGCTGTATCTATCTTAAATAATGAAGTAGATTTAATTCCTTTGAATGTTGACAGACTTCACTAATCAGAATGAATATCTTAATTATGTTTAACTGTTCAGGGTCCTAGTGATAAGGAACTATCCCTGAGTGGTCTTTCAACAGTGTCGGAGAGCATGGCTCCCTTTACTAAATATTCCATCCTTCTTTGAGATCATGGTTTACTGCTACTTTTATGAGATTATTAGATTTTGATTCTCTTAGCTCTGCTGCTCATTAAAACGAGGACAGATGAAATCTATTAAGAATAGGCAGTGATGTCTCTAAATTGTCTGTACAGTATGTATGAAAACGTCTATATAGCATTCGGACAAGAGTGTGAGAAAGTAATAATAAACGGCTCCTAACAGAGGAACACGTAAATGAATTAAGGTATGTGCTCTTAGGCACAATGCGCGTAGTAGAGGAATGGTAATGATGGTGCTTTGAGACACTAAATGTTTGGTCAGAGGGGCAATAGGAAAGCAAAACTTTGTCGTATCACAAGTACTGCGTTACCACAGATGTGTAAGGAAGGTTGTTTGCATGTAGTATGCATAAGGTGATGTGAGCTCGAAATGATAGTGAACTGAGGGTGGATGACCACAAACAACAAGATTGGTCTACATGTGTTTAAAACTACGATCTCTTTCACCTAGACCTATCTGCAACGAGTAAGCTGTAAACTGGAATCCGTGTGTGGGTGCAGAACTGATTCATTTATGAACACGCATATTGAAGTGCCATGTAAACTACGCTTGAAGGAGATGGATGCACAGGTCTTGGATTGAGATGTGGCGCATGCAACGGATCGTATGTATATATGTTCCATCAAATGAAATTCCATTATTAGGTCGCTAAAAGACGGTGCTTATAGCAATTGTGGACAGCCACGAAAGCTTATTTATAAAAGCAAATGTGTTGCAAGTCATATCACGAAAGACTGTGTTCTGTTTTAAATGACAGACCTCGTACCATCTGACCTTCAATAAAAATAAAAGTTTACGCCACTGGATCCGTTTCATATGCTTTAGATATGAAGTTTGTTTCTCAAGTATTTCGTTAAATTGGTACCTCAGTTTCCCATTTACTAATAATGATTATATTCCAGATAGTTTTAGTGATTACCTGTTATTTATACTAACATATTTATGTTCCATGTTTAATGAGATGATCTGCGTTCCCTTGAGTCGCCATTGAGCTGTGTTGAGTATTTCTATGGTGATGTCACCTCACACCCTTGGCTGATCCATTCGTCTTCACACGCACTGCTTCTGATTATACATCGATAGCATTGTATAAAATAAAGTCAAAACAAGCTTAATAACTTATCGGTCCGTCTTTGGAATGCAGTACGTGACCGATTCTGGGTATCATACATTCGACAGTTTGTTAGTACGTCTTTGGAAGTGTGTCGCACCAGATGTCCGTGCACAAGTTATGTAATGTCCTTAAACAGCGGGCTGCTGATTTGTGTACTTGGTGATGGTGCCTGACAGCGATCCAGATGGACTCCATCGAATGCACATTAAGTGAATTTCGCGGCCAAGACATCACAGTGAGTACACGATCATGCCCCTCAAATCACTGTGGCACGGTTCTGGCTTTGCGAAAAGGAGAATTATCCTGCTTGAAGACGACATCGAGGACAGGGAAGACATCAAGTATGAAGGGGTGCTGGTGATCCACAGCTATGTGTGTCTTCGATTACTACCATAGGTGCCATGCGAGCTCTGCGGAATGTCTGCTATAGCATAATACTGCTCCCGCCA
This sequence comes from Schistocerca serialis cubense, assembly GCF_023864345.2. Taxonomy (NCBI): domain Eukaryota; kingdom Metazoa; phylum Arthropoda; class Insecta; order Orthoptera; family Acrididae; genus Schistocerca; species Schistocerca serialis. Next base: position 318,285,914 of record NC_064641.1, on the reverse strand, counting down.
GTCTGCATCCTTGGTGTGCACATTCCAGATCGCCGTTCACGTGGGTGACGGCGTTTGCAGTGGCAACCATCGACGTGGGGTAGCAAAAACGTGATTAATCTGACGAGGGGGCACGTTTCAATTGATCCAAGCTCCAGTCTCGACGATCCCGTGGTCACTGCAATTGTACTTGACGGCGTCGTTGGGTCAATCTGTGAACACGGGGGTGTTGTCTGCTGTGGAGCCACATGTTCAGCAGAGAACGACGAATGGTATGTTCCAAAATACTCGTACTTATGCGTCCACCAGCATCGTGCTCCTTTCGCAGAGATGCCACAGATCTCGCCACCTGTCTTTTACAGAGCAGACAAGCCTCCAAATCCCTCGTTCTATGAAGAGCCGCGCGCAATAAAAATTAATGATATTTGGATCATCAGTCTGTTATACTTTGTGTACTCAGAAGCTTTTGATAAAATTTCACATTTACTGATTGAGCAGTAAACAGAATAGTTCTGTTAAAACAAATGGTATCAGGGGCTGAAGACCCTATCTGTCGTTTTCCTTCCTCAGTTTCCCATGCACCACTGCAAAATAGAGTTTAATAATAATAATAATAATAATAATAATAATAATAAAATAAAGAATAATAGAATAGTGATGTGAGTAAATCAATACAACCTGTGGCAATAAACTGAAAATCCAAAATCAACAATGTTATCAGTTTATTTCTCTATTGAGTACTATTGTTATAGCGTGAACACTAGCCTCTCAAATAAAAATGAACAGGTGTATACCGTGGAATATACAAAGAAACAATGAGTCAATTACTGAATAGTACTATTTCTGATTTTCATTCAGTCGTGGGAACAAAATGCAATAGTGAAAGCCATATTTACATTGTAATTGCTGACTCGCTATTTGGGGGAAATATAGTACCCAAAACGATTATGTAGCATAACTTACAGCTACCGTGATTATAGTTAGATGCATTTAATTTGAGGCGACGTTATCATTGTATCAATAAGTTTTGTTATCACGTCGTTTTCAAAAGTCGCGATGTTGACTTCACATTAGCTATTCTATTCGAAAGCTCTGAGAGTAATCATGTAAGTTTAATTTGGCCATATTGACGCCATATTGTAATTTTTATTGCACCATCATTCATAACTTGAACAATAATTCAATGTTCATAAATTTGTTATTTTTGGTAGGAAATTGATTCTTTTCACCATTTGCTTTCATTTGAAAACAGATTTGCAATTCAAATAGGTGTTAAAATGACTCGGCTGTTGTCGCTGTTGTCTGATGACATTGCAATCAAATGATAGTCGCGCTATCGCTATCAACTTTAGCATTAAGTACGGGGGAAATCGCAAAAGTAAGGTCTCTTATTTTTTTATAAGTGCAGAACTCTGTTTGTGTGGCAGTTGGTCACACTGTTATGAACAGTGCTTTACGCGCTGTGTGTAGACGTGCGCACGCCGCGCTGCGGCTCTCAGTCTTGCCAGCCGTTGACAATGGAGCTCCTGTTGGATGTTACCGCCAAGTGCGAACTGCGTGCAGTTATTCGGTTTTTGAATGCAAAAGGCACTGCGCCGATTGAAATCAATCGCCAATTGACGGAAGTGTATGGTGACTCGTGCATGGATGTCAAAAATGTTCGTAAGTGGTGTAGAGAGTTTGCAGCTGGTGGGACTGAAATTCACGACGAACAAAGTAGCGGTAGACCGTCAATTTCTGAGGAGACAGTGTTGAAGGTTGAGCAAAGCATGTGTGAAGATCGGCGGATCACCCTGGATGATCTCTGCACGTTGGTTCCTGAAGTTTCCCGAAGCACCGCTCACAGAATTTTAACGGAAACATTGAACTATCGGAGGGTGAGCCCAAGATGGGCGCCGCGCGTGCTGTCTGAGGATCACATGGGGCAACGAGTTCATGCTTCCCGCGCATTTCTTCACCGCCTTGCAGCCGAACAGGACAAATTTCTGGGTTCAACTATTCCCTAGTTTAAAAGCACATTTGGCCGGAAACCGATTCAGCTCCGACGACGAGGTGAAAGAAGAGGTTCATAAATTTCTGACATGGGCATACAAAAACTGACACAGCATCTACAAAAATGCATCGACAGAAATGGTGGTTATGTCGAAAAATAGCTAAATGTTCAAGCTGTAAACTGATGTAAACCATTGTAGAAATAAACAGATCTAAGTACTTGTAAAAAAATGGGAGATCTTACTTTTGGGATTACCCTCGCAATTTATCTTACTCATGCATATAAAAGAGCGAAGAATACAGCCAAAAAATGTTCTAATACCTCCATTGCGACTTAAAGATGCTAGCGAATACTGAAAGTTTCAAAAGTAATGAAGGAAATGAATTTCCGTCAGTTACAAGCTTGTACCAGTATATTTGTACACACAGGTCGCCACATGATGCTTCTTTCATGTGCTTCTCTCTCTCTCTCTCTTTCTCTCTCTCTCTCGTGCGTGCGCGCGCGCGCGCGCGCGCGTGTGTGTGTGTGTGTGTGTGTGTGTGTGTGTGTGTGTGTGTCCATACTCAAGAGTGACGGAGACAGGGCAAATATCTGAAGAAGATTAGTAAAAGTTGGTTACTGTGAAAAATTTTGATCATTTACGCAAGAACTGTGGAAGCAATAGATGGTGAACACCAATATTAATGGGAAAAAATTACACTGGTTTCATATTATTATTAGCTGATTTGAGTACATATATTTCTTGTTTCTAATGGTTTTATATAACACTCTAATATTAGCAAATGCTACTGGTACATACTATCAGGGCAACACGTTTTAAACAGAGCAAACGTTATCAATCAGTAAATATTGTATTTTGTAAAATTTCATTACTTTGTATTGAGGAGCAGCCTGAGTGGATATAGTGGGTGTAGGCAGTTATGTTACTCAGATGCCGGTGTTTTCAGTGATCCAGGATCGCAGGGCTGGGACGCTGGTGTACACATCAGGAGTTCCACTCCGAGAGCAGCTCGTTCGCGAGAAGATACCGTACTGCGTGGAGCCCACCACCAGGGCTCCGCCGCTGTCCCCGTTGCAAGCGCCCTTGTGTTCTCCTCCGGTGCACAGCTCGTTATACGTGATGTCACCCCACGTCTCGTCACACGTGGCCCTGTCAATGAGCACTGTGGTGACGGCGTGCAGTAGTACCGGCGGCGACCCTGCGTACTGCAGGTCCCCCCAGCCGCTGATGTTTACCGACGTGCCAACGTCGGGTTCCGTCGTCCCAAGAGTGATCGCCTGAGGAGGTCGTAATCGTCAACAGAACTGTTATGGTGTGAGTGGCTCAAATGGCTCTGAGCACTATGGGACTTAACATCTGAGGTCATCAGTCCCCTAGACTTAGAACTACTTAAACCTAACTAACCTAAGGACATCACACACATCCATACTCTAAGCAGGATTCGAACCTGCGACCGTAGCAGTAGCGCGGTTCCCCACTAAAGCGCCTAGAACCGCTCGGCCATCGCTAAGATGTGAGTGGTGGGGAATAAACTAAGTACTGGTAATGGTGTACCATCGGATGATAAGTTACAAAATGGTTCAAATGGCTCTAAGCATTATGGGACTTAACATCTGAGGTCATCAGTCCCCTAGACTTAGAACTACTTAAACCTAACTAACCTAAGGACATCACACACATCCATTCCCAAGGCAGGATTCGAAGCTGCGTCCGTAGCGGCAGCGCGGTTCCGGACTGAAGGGCCTAGAACCGCTTGGCCACAGCGGACGGCTGATAAGTTAAATCTAAAGGTCCTTCAATGTTGATGTTTAGGGAGTCCCCACTGGGTTTTAGCTGCTAAATTGGAAAGGCTCCCTTCAACAACACACACTGGTGTCCTTCCTTTGTGAAATGTACTTATTGTCTTCTAAACAGAACCGTGTGGTGTAAACGAATGTGAAGTCTGCTTATAGAATAACATATGGAGAAAATTTCTCAGCGTGCCAGTAGTACCACTTTAGGGTAGCCCGCTTTCTGGCGTTTTCTTCAACGGATAGATTGTGCTCGACTATGAATACACTAAGAGATAACAGGATGCGCAATTTTCAAAGGCCTGACTAATACACACCTAACATTGCAAAAACACCTTTATTAAACCAATAACATATTCTAGACGCAAGGTTGTTTAGAAGTGCCAAAACATGGAAGACATAGGTTAACCAGAACATATTCTAGTCGCTGGTTTGCTTAGAAATGCCAACACATGGAAATCATAAGTTAACGAATCCGGTGAATATAGTTCGTGTTCCTACAGTTCTCCTTAAAATAAGTTTCCCCATTGCAAGGAAATATTTTCGGCAGATGTAGTATTCTTATTAAAACGATTTTGTCATCTTTTGAAGTACCGGTCACTTTTCATAACTTTTTAATCAATTAGGCCATCAGATTTTAGAAGAGTAGGTTAATATTTTTTACTATAAAAATCTTCTTTACGTTGTGTTCGACATTTCTGACCAATCGTATAAAAGACATCCTTTGACAGAACTGTCATCTGGCAGACCTGAACATATTACACCGTAAGTCTATAGCATTTTGTCTGAATAAAAGGACACAGCATCATAATACTGTAATCGTACTTAAAAGTTAAATAATTACTTTAACAGTTTCAATTGATATAAATTTTGTGTCTGTAATTGCAACATACTTCATTTATATTTGAAACTGTGAAAGTAAGTGGGTCTATTAACACAGGCCTAAGATAAACGCGAGAAAATTAGTTATACAAGTCAGTGTCAGTAACAGTTACTTATCCCACATAATTATCAAACACTTAGAATGTGGCACACTCTGTTTCCCATGCTATGAAATATGATCAGGGAAGGATACTCTACGTCCAAGTGCCTCCATCGATGAACGCTACGTCATCTAGCATTCAAGCGCAAATGAACTGGGGCTCAATGATTAGCGTTATTATGTGTCAGACAGCGTGTGTATAATTGCCGACAAACATAGCGTCTATGTATTAAAATTCTTAGCCTCAATACTAGATCAGTGTCATTGTTTATATCACATACAAATTTGCTGTGTAGAGTATCAGAACAGAGACAAGCTTATTATACATGCCAAAAAATTTCTTTTATTAAACTATATAAACTAAGTATCCTGTAAAAGCAGTATATCATACAACTTGAAATATCGTGCATATAAATCCACCAGTCACCTCTTTACTTATACAAACTATGTTCTTAAAACACTTCCGTAATCTACTACGTTACACAACAAGCAATTAATATAAAGGATTCTCCCAGCCACAACTCTATAAGTACATTTTGAAAATGAAGAAACCGCACAACAGTTGCTGAATCAACAATTTTTTATTGAATACAATACCAGTTTTCCTTTTATTGAATACACAACCAGTTTTGGAACACTTAAAGTTCCACAATCTGGTGTAAATGATAAGTCATCGGATGAAAGAAAGAAGGTTATTAATGTTTTAAATTTTCCGCCATCTGGAGTAAATGGTAATTCATTTGACGAAGGAAGAGAGGTTATTAATATTTCAATTTTGGTCCTCGGTTTTTACTATTTAAAATTTGGCGACTAAGTTTACAGGCAGCAACAGGGTTTGATAATGGGTTCCCCTCTAGCTTGAGTTTTAGCGAATATTTTCATTTCACATTTCGTGTATGGTTTTTTTTTAAGTATGCGGCGAAGATAATTAAGGTGGTATGCTGGAAGCGTTATGTTGACGATGTTTTTGTTCTATATGGAGTTATGAAGGAAAAATGTGACAGTTTATATAGTAAAGTTAATATATTGCATACAAAGATTTCTTTTTCTGTTCAACATCAGATCAATGCGAATTTGCCATACTTGGACACTAAGGATCATTTTAAATGGCGGAAGGTACAGTTCGACATTTATACAACAGAGTCTCCTACTTATTTAGTTCTGAACATCAGATATAAAACTGTTGCTTTCAGGTATCTCTTAAATAGGTTAAATAATGCTACCTTCACATCAGAAGAATATGAAAGGGATTTTAGTATAATCATGTATATTGTCACACATCACTGATATGTAAGGTCTATAGTTGAGAAACTATCGAAGGATAGGGAAGCATGCGAGGGAATCAATATGAACCCAGTGGAGAAGAAGTAAAGGCACAATATTTGTAAGATTCTGTATCATTGGTACGTTTTAGAGAGGACTGGAGAGATACTTTTGTCAGCTGACATAGTTCAAGCCTTTTCATATCAAAAATTTTGAGCAGTAGATCAAGGAACAGTAAAGTTTTCAAAAAGGATCCGTTATGCTATCCTGGGGTATACTGTTAAGTGTGACACAAGTCGAATGTGTTACAGCAGATATTTTGATATGGAAGAAAGAGATTTAAAGAACACAAAGCTCGACCAATTGCAGGTCAGAACTGACAATCGATTTGATTGACAATCAGCGAGGATACTGATAACTTAGAAGTGCTAAACACTGCAGAGAAAGGTCAGAATGTCCTGAAAGAAACTGTAATCTTAAGAAGTATCCGTTCCCATCCTCTTATTACAATTAATGAATGCACTGACCTGTATTACAAGAATATTGTAGTTAATGTCAAAAAGAACCCCGTAGCTAACATAGAGGTTTTAGAAGATGAATTAGAAAGGTATTTCAATGCAAATATCAAAAGCCAGAACAGTCTGTTGATTTACTTGCACTGAGGGGAAAAGTGCCGTATCTTAAAGTACGTGAGGGAGTAGATATGGAGGACGTGTAAAAAGGATATGCAGGATTGCTTAACCAGCCTGGACTGCTACCAGCATCGCCTCTGGTACAATTCCCACTGGAAACGAATCACCAGTATACAAAAAACCATATTGTGTCCCCCCCCCCCTCCCCCCTCCCCAGAGAAGTTGGTAGACTAACAGCTTCAGGATGGAATTATAGACGGAAGTCAGTCCTCGTAGTAATCATGCAAAGAAGTCCTCAGACAGGAAAATGCTTATAGGTTCTGCTGCAATAACAGATTTCTTAGTCACTGATGCACACCACTCCTAACGTTACGGGGACATTAGACAATCTTGGCAATAGCGTTACTTCACCACCATACATTTATGCAGGGGCTATCACCAATGAGAACTTGTACTAGAGGATCGGTGTTTTCAGTCCCATTTAGACACTTCCAGTATCTTCGGAAGCCTTTCGGGCTGAAAAACACACCATCGACTTTCCATCTCTTATTAGACAGAGATCTACGAGGACTGAAACCAAAGCCATGCCTAGTGTACTAGGTGCGACAATAAAGTAATGAGAGTGATGGGATAAAAATGTTGCTCACCGTTTTAGTCAAGTTTAGTGTTGTCTCCTTCGAATTAGTTCCCTTCTGATTGCACACACTTTTTCCAGTACTTCTGCCATTGATGTTAACATTTCTGGAACTCATATGCTGTAATATCCTCCAAGACCCTCGTCACAGCTTTTTGGACATCTTGTGTTGTTTGAAAATGGTGTCCCTTGACCGCCGTTTTGACTCTTGGAAATAGAAAAAAGTCGCACAGAGCGATAAGGGGGCTGTGGTAGTACTGAAATTTGTTTTGAGGTTAAAAATTGCTGTACTGATAGAGCAGTATGGGATGGCGCATTATCGTGATGTAGAATCCAATTATCAGCAATATTGACACGGACACGAAGAACTCTTTTACGAAGTCATTCTAAAATTTCTTTGTAGTAATATTGGTTAACTGTTTGTCCAGGAGACACCCACTCTTTACGAACAATTCCCTTGGAATCAAAGAAGCGTACAAGCATGCATTTCACTTTTGACTTTGACATGCGAGCTTTTTTTGGTCTGGGTGATCCCTTTGAGCACCGTTGCGAACTTTAGCGTTTTGTCTCTGGATCGTACTGAGAAAACCAACTTTCATCACCAGTGATAACACGGCACAACACTTCTGGATTGATTTCCGTTTGTTCTATCAGATCGGCTGCCACATGTTACAGTGTTTCTCGCTGTTGAGGTGTGTGATTTTTGGGGACCATTTCTGCACAAATCTTTCTCATACCAAGATCTTCAGATATTATTAGACGAACCGTTTCTCGATTGACGTTCAGTTCTTCTGCAATCATTTTCACCGATAATCTTCGATCAGATCGTACGAGTTCACGCACCCTGGTCAAGTTGACATCCGTTCCTAAGGTTGATGGTCGTCCACTATGGTCTTCATCTTCAACATTCGTTCTGCCTTCACTAAACATTTTATGCCAACGAAAAACTTGAGCTCTTACATAATCTCCTCTCCAAAAGCCTTCTGAAGCTTACCGTAAGTTGTCGTCGCTTTCTCACCCAATTTAACGCAAAAAGGAAATGACATACCGTTGCGTAATATTATGCGGTTCCATTTACGTGATGAGAGACACAAACACGTGTTAACTTATTACAGTACAACTCACGACTGAGCAGTTGCATTGATGTGCTGCTTGGACACTAGAAGCAGCTTATAGACCAAGGTCAAAGATATTGTGCCTATGCAAGCTTGTAGGACTGCCACATCTTGCAAAGAAAATCAGTCTCATTGCTTTATTGTCGCACCTCGTATGTAGACGACGGACTAGTACATTCCAAGGACACCTGGGAGCACATTGTGCGTCTGTGGGAAGTATTTGAACGGTTGAGTGCAGCACAGCTGACACTTAGCATAAACAAGTGACACTTTATAGTGCAGGAGGTTCTTTATCTTGGCCACAGCACTAGCCAGGTCGCTGGGCATACTGACCCCTGGCGTGTGGATGCATTAAAAGATATCGAACGCCTAGCACAGTGAAAGAAGTACAATCGTATCTTGGAATTGCGAATTTCTATACAAAACACATACCAAAAGTGGTAGTGACGGCAAGACCATTTACACATTTGTCGAAAAGGAATAAAACTTAAGTGAACTCTGAATTATCAAGAATCATTTCAACAGTTCTGTTCTCATTTTTCTAGACTATCAAAAACACTTCTTGTCCTCTGATTCGAACACCAATGCCCTCGGCTGTGTCCTGAGCCAAGAGGTGGATGGGAAGTAACACCTCATAGCCTGTGCTTCCAGGCAAGTGAATAAATCAGGGGAAAAAAACTATTCAACAAGAGAAAAGGAAATGCAGGCGCTCCTTTTTGTTATCAAGTAGTACCGATGCTATGTCTGCCTGCGTAGCTGGGTGGTAGCGTGCTTGCCTCCCATGCACTGTCCCCAGGTTCGATTCCCAGCCGGGTTGGAGATTTTCTCCACTCGGGGACTGGGCGTTGTGTTGTTCTCATCATTATTTTATCCTCATCATCGGCCACAAGTCGCCCAATGTGCGGCCGCCTGAAATAAGACTAGCACTTGACACCCGAACTTGAGGGGGGGCCTACCGGCCAACAATGCCATACGATCATTTCATTTGATTATCTTTGCTGTCTCTATAGGAGGTTTTTTATGGTCATAACAGATCACGCAGCACCAAAATGGCTTCTAGGATTTGAAGATCCTAGCAGCAGGCCAGCCCGCTAGCCCTTAATGCTTAGTGAAATCAATTTTAGGATCGTATATCGTCCAGGGTAACCTCATGGTAACGCTGACGGATTAAGATGCAAAGTATGCACCATAGAATCCTTCAGAATAAGGACAGAAGAGTGGACAAAACTCAGGCGACCAAAGGTGTTGGTCAGCGATAAGCAAAACACACGCATTTTAGCTATGATGTCGGAGTGCCGCCGCCGTATAGTTGAGCCAGCTGGTTTATGGAATCAAGTGTCGAAGCAAGCCCATTATTCCATATTAGTAGGGCACAGCGGACGACGAGTCATGGACCACTGCATTGTGGAAAATTACTGGTGGCCACAGAGGAAACAATATGGTGAGAGCAATGTAAAGAACTCCATCGCTTGCATTCAGAGAGCTGAACTAAGTCGTCACTGAATATAGGCAAAGACTGCCTTAGGCAGAGAAAAAACCTTTCCAATCAACTGGTCTCGATGTCCTTGGCCCTTCTGCATAAACACCAGTAGTAATCCGATATGTGCTAACCCTAAATGATTATTTATCGCCTTACTTGGCCATAATCGCCATTCCAAACCAACAAGCAGACACAGTGGCTCACGCTTTCATTAACAATTGGCTACTGAAAATCGGCACACAAGAACAAATAACATCAAACCAAGACACGAACTATATGTCTGAATTGTTTAATCTGCTATATCGACAATCGTGTATTAAAAAGTTACGAAATAGCGCCCTTCACCCGCAAACGAACTGTAGAACAGAGATAGTGCATAGGACATTGAGCAGAATGCTAAGTTACTAGGTGAACAGTAGCAATGACAACTAGGACCCCATTTTACAATATTTCATAAGTGCATATAATTTAAAAAATCGCCCGCATCTCGTGGTCGTGCGGTAGCGTTCCCGCTTCCCACGCCAGGGTTCCCGGGTTCGATTCCCGGCGGGGTCAGGGATTTTCTCTGCCTCGTGATGGCTGGGTGTTGTGTGCTGTCCTTAGGTTAGTTAGGTTTAAGTAGTTCTCAGTTCTAGGGGACTTATGACCACAGCAGTTGAGTCCCATAGTGCTCAGAGCCAATTAAAAAATCCATGAAAACTAGGGTATTTCATCCTACGACACTATTTTCGGTACAAAAATGCCCTCACCTATTGAAATATGTCAAATAATTCCAGAGAAGTTTGGAAAAAGGCTAAAAGGAATATGATGCCAGGTGTAAAAAGGACACAAAGGCTCTAGGGATACAGAAGAACACGCACAATAAAAAGTGGAATTTCCCCAGAAACCCTTCCTTTCGAAGAGGGAAAATAATTAAATTCATTCCACGGTACCAATGACCATATAGGTAGTGGAAAAGGCATCACCAGTTAACATTAAAATAAAACTCCCCACTCGAACCATGGTTCTCCATATGTTCAAAGTGAACAGGAAGCACTGCCTCAATTGATAGTAGCTCTTTCCAAAGGAAGAAGGTTGTTTGGTGAAGAAAGCAGAAGAACGAAAAGTATGAATAAGCCAGTGCCACAGCGTGTACCTGAGATTGGTCCAACACATCCATACACCTTAAGACCACGAGGTTGCCTCATGAACTAAATGTTTGTAATTATTTATCAACTATGTATTATGGTTATATTTACGTTGTGTTATTCCTCCCCTTTTTCTGTCCATCTCTTCCTACCCCTCGTTTTTAATCATCTGTTCATTACCCTTCTACCCCTTCCATCTGCCTTCTTCCCTTTCTATCTGTCCACCTCTTGCCCCATTTACCTGTTCATCTCATCCTCCCTCCTCTCATTATCCATTTCCTCCTCCAACTCTCTCCTCAACTTTGCTCTCTGCACATGCAGCCCCTGCAAGATACACTGATATTACTGTCAACGCTCCTGCTCTCTTCTCTATATGTCCATCTCCTGCTCCCTAATCTCTCTGTCCATTTAATCCTTCTCCCTTTCTCTGTACACCCCAGCCTCCCCTCTCCATCTCCTCACCCTCTTTCTATTCACCGCAGCCCATCTGCACATGTAGCCTCTGCAAGACGTGCTGATACTTCCTGCACAACGTGCCTGTCATGTCAGTCAACCTACATTTCAGTGGTTGAACGATCCATTAGTCCAGGAGAAGATACTGGACATATGCATCATACACAAACATACATCCCATTTCATATATAAGGATTAAAGTGGATGCATGTCTTTGTGTTTGCAAGTATGTTAAGCATCTCCTAAACCATGGATCGACTTCAACCAAATTTGATGTAGATACTATTTGTTGTCTGCAAATCAGAATTGTGGAGGTAAGGACCTCCTAGTCCTGGCACTAGGCTTCCCTTCACTACAAGTTGTGCAGTTAGTATTACTGTACATTAGTGGGGATAGACATACAGATGGGATTACCTGAGCAGGGAAGAGGAGACACGCATAGTGAGAGGAGGAGGATGAGATGGTCTGGGAAATGGGAAGGAAGAAATGGTCAGAGAGGCAGGAGAGGAAGACACAGAGTGATTATGGTTGAGGTGATGGACAGACAGAGGTGAAAGGATGAGGTGAAGAGGGACAGTTAGAGGAGGAGATGCATGAACAAAAAGGGGGAATTAGCAGCTGGGGAGAGTAAGGAGGAGGATGGGATGCTAAGGAAAAGGGGGAGGAGGAGATGTACAGAGAGAGGGGGAGGAGGAGATGGACAGGGAGAAAGGGGAAGGTAGGGACAGACAGAGGGGAGAAGAGGAGGAGATACCTGGAGGCAGATGGAGACAGGTATAGGGCGGGTGCTAAGGAAAGGGGAGAGGAGATGAACAGAGAGTGGTGGAGGAGAATATGAAAAAAAGAGTGGGAGGAGGATATGGACAGTGAGACGAGGAGAAAGAGTAGATGGCAGCGTATGGAAGAGGAGACGGTCAGACATAGGGAGAGGAGGAGATGGACACAGAGAAGGGGGCAGAGATGGATGGAGTTAGAGGGGAGTAGGTGATGAACAGAGAGAGTTAAGGAGGTGATACACAGAGTGGGAAGAGGAGATGGAAAGAGATAAGGGGGAGGAGAAGGTGAACAGAATGATGGAGGAAGAAGGAGATTGGATGAGAGAGAGAGGAAGAAGAGATGGAATATGAGCAATATATGTTTCATACCTCCATATGTGGGCAAAGCTCTAGGTAAAAGGCTAGTAACACAGTAACATTAAGGACATAGGTGCACTTTTAATGTATACATTTTATTCATAGTGCATCAAGTCTAGCTAGAGGTTCTAGTGACCATGCCTGATAAACTTTATTACCGTCAAGGTGTGCCAGGGACACTTAATTCTATCGTGCAAACAACTGTGTTACTCAAGTGACATGTGCTACTGTACCTTAGTGAACAACATCCAAAAATGTTACACTGACACAGAGACCACGTTTAAGGACCAAACCTTTTATGAACACGTATACAACCTATATTACTGGTATATTACGGGTAATGTCAGTAATATTATAATTATAAGTGCATTTTTCAATTATATACGTCGTGGGAAATGTACTGCAGGTTGTGATGTTTTCATGAGAATATAAGGAAGGATTTTTTAAATTTACAGTTATCTTTAATTAAGTTGTTGCTTGCATATGCATCTTATTCTCTTATTTTCACATTTTACGTTTTGGAATGTTTTCTATAGTGACACAATTCCGGTAACAAACTGCAGAAACGTTATTCTATGTCTTCTTTGTATTCGTGTAAGGCATGACGCAAGAATATCTAATATGTATTTAATGGAATGTTGTGGCCTTGTTAGTGACGTTAACAACACCTACAAGATTTTGTTAAAGCAGACGGTGACTTCATTAAAACAAGCGTATGTGATGAGCTATGTTGCTCTATGAAAGTGGCAGTGAAGCAGAGCTCGATAATTTCGGAAAGTTTAGTCCGGTTTTGACGGGACTTGGAGCCAGGTCTTAATACGGACCGAGAAATATATATGAAACAAGCAAGAGAAGAGTTTATTTGAACAGAGTTGATTTGGGGGGTTGTGGAAATTAGAATCAGTCTGATGCATCGTTAAGCAAAAAGCCAACAATTAAAAAAGACGAAAAGTGGTAATTTAGGATCTGTATTGTCAGAGGATGAAAACCAATTAGTAGAAGGAAGCTGAAAAGCGTGAACAATGGTGTAGTTTTATTAAACGGTGTTCTATCACGTCATCATGTCAGTCCTCCCCATTCACAAGACCCTCAGTGTACTCTTTCCACCTATCCCCTCCCTTTGGTGCATTTAACAATGGAATTCCCTTTACACTCTTAATGTTACTGTGGTGTCACCGCCAGACACCACACTTGCTAGGTGGTAGCCTTTAAATCGGCCGCGGTCCGTTAGTATACGTCGAACCCGCGTGCCCCCACTATCAGTGATTGCAGAGCGAGCGCCGCCACACGGCAGGTCTAGAGAGACTTCCTGGCACTCGCCCCAGTTGTACAGCCGACTTTGCTAGCGATGGTTCACTGACAAAATACGCTCTCATTTGCCGAGACGATAGTTAGCATAGCCTTCAGCTACGTCATTTGCTACGACCTAGCAGGCGCCATTACCAGTTACTATTGATGCTGTAAAATATGTACCGTCAAGAGCGATGTTCACCAATTAGGGATTAAAGTTAAGTATTCCAGCAGCTACGTACGATTTTTGCTAGTATAATTTCCTTGACCTGTTCCAGACCTCACGCCAGCCTGCGTGAGCTAAAACGCGTGCCTTTCGGCTTCCTCTCTTAGCGGGTTGGCTGTCTTGCCAATCCACAACAGTTACAACCTTGCTTTTGATTTCACTTTTCTATATGCTGAGTCAGTGCTTCCAAAGTCATCTCTTTTTTTATTTCTTCATGTTTCTCATATAGCCATTTCGCCTCAGCTTCCCTACACTTCCTATTTATTTCGTCTTAAGTGACTCTATTTCTGTATTCCTGAATTTCCCTGAACATTTTTCTCGTTCCTTCTTTTGTCAATAAATTATAGAATTTCTTCCGTTACCCATGGTTTACTCACCGTTTGCTTCGTTGTACCTACTGTTTTCTCTCCAGCGTCTGTGATTCTCCTTTATAGTGATGTTTATCTTTTCAACTGAACTGCCAGTATCGTAGTTATCTATAACCTCATACAAATTGAAGCGTATCTCTTCATGCACTCCAGTAACCAATTTCTTTGCGAATTTATTCTTCCCGAGTAGTCTCTTAACCTACAGCCTGCTCTTTACTATGACTAAATCGTAATCTGAGTCTATTTCTCCTCCAGTCGGAATCTCTGCCTTACCCCGCATCGTCAAATGGAATCTTCCTGTATCTCCCGGCCTTTCCCACGTGTACCTCCTTCTCTTGTGATTCTTGAACAGAGTATTCGCTATTAATAACTGATATTTATTGCAAAATTCACTTAGGCTTACTCGTCTCTCGTTCCTATTACCAAGCCCGTATTCTCCAGTAACCGTTTCTCCTACTCCTTCCCCCATAACCTCATTCCAATCCCTCATGACCATTACATTTTCATCTCAGTTACCTACTGAATTACCAATTCAATGTTCTCATATAGTTCTTTGTCCCTTTGTCCTCTGTTTGCGACGTCGGCATGTATGCCACCCTATTGTTGCCAGTGTTGTCTCACTGTCGATTCTGATGACAACAGCCTCGTCAATAAACTGTGCACAGTAACTCACTGTCTGCCCTACCTTCCTATTTATAACGAATCGTACTCCGTTTATTCCATTTTCTGCTGCCGATTGCATTATCCTATACTCGCCTATCCATAAACCCGTGTCTTCTTTCCATTTCACTTCTTTCACACAGAATATGCCTTTTTCCTTTTCGGATTTTCTTATTTCCCCTACTACATTCAAACTTCTGATGTACCAAGTCCCTACTCATAGAACGCTATCATTTCTTCGGTTATTCCATCTTTTTGTCACGGGCACCTCCAACTTGGCAGTCCCCTCTCAGAGATTCGAATGGGAGACTACTTCGGAATCATTTTCCAATGGAGAGGTCATCATGATTCTTTTTCAGTTGTGGGCCACATGTCCCATGGATACACGTTAAGCCGGCCGAAGTGGCCGTGCGGTTAAAGGCGCTGCAGTCTGGAACCGCAAGACCACTACGGTCGCAGGTTCGAATCCTGCCTAGGGCATGGATGTTTGTGATGTCCTTAGGTTAGTTAGGTTTAACTAGTTCTAAGTTCTAGGGGACTAATGACCTCAGCAGTTGAGTCCCATAGTGCTCAGCGCCATTTGAACCATTTTTTTGATACACGTTATCTCTCTTTAATGCTGTGGTTTCCATTGCGTTCTGCATCCTGTTGCCATTGATCATTGCACATAATTCCACCTTTTAGGGGCAGTTACCAGTCCCAAGGATGAGAGAGTGACCTGAACGTCTGTCCACTCATTCGTCCTCTATTTCACGGCCGTTGGGAGAATGAGGGTGACTTCTTGTCCTGGAAGTTTTCGGCCGCCATTGCCGAGGATTTTTACTCAAAGTTTAAGCAATGGTGGGGTTCGAACACAGGACCGACGACGTTTCCATTACGAGTCAGTCTCTATCCCTCCTATGGCATCTAATCTGTCCTCTTGATTCACATTCCATAACTAGCTAAATGTCTTACAGCTTTCTACTTCAGGTTTCAGCCAGCTCTTGGTCACAAGAACAATCTGAATATTAGTAATTTTCTGGTGAGCAATAAATTCAGGAATTTCGTTACGAATACTTCGACAATTTACTAATAAAATTATGACGGTCTAATAGTTTTTACTTTGAATACGGTTGGATTTCGGCTTCTGCTTATCGCACGGAGAGTCTTTGTCAGAGTACCTCAAACTACCGTCTAGCATAAGGAACCCTTGTGTGCACTCCACATGTACTCTGCACGCCAGGTAGCTGCTTCTGTTGCGTAATGCACTCCTGAGCTATCAAGGGAAATTCTACAATTTCCCACGTGATAAAGCGCGTCCAAAAATCTGCAGCCAAGACTATCACAGAACCGTAGAAGCCTTTCCTGATATCCTTCACTCAGCTCCAGACCAAAGGACCCCTATCCACTCTGAGAACTATACTGCAAATTGAGATCTCTGCTTGCACCCTACACAGGTTGCCAGTAGCCTTCACTACTCCAGCCAGCTTCCTGTATAAACTGAGGATAGCCTCAGAACCCAAGCGACTCGCATAGTTGCTGCCGACTGTATCCTCCATGCTCGATAGCCGCAGGCCTCCTTCACGTCTTGTATGGGGCCCCGGTAGACATACCAAGAGCACATTAGTTTCTTATCTGGCTCCGAATGTTATTTCCCTAAGGGGATCCATAACGCGCCTGAAGTTGCAGCTCCCAGTAAGTAGCAAAACCCTGTCCCCCTGTGCCTGCTTGGGGCGTACTGAAGGAAAGCCCAACTGTTCACTTACAGATGAAAAGGCGGGGGCACACGGCCAGTCTTCACACTGGCCCTCTGCCTCAAGTGACGTGAATGCCTTACCCCCTCGCACTCACCCTGCTGTGGGGCAGATCCATCGTGTTGTGCACACTACGAGATGTCTCGGCAGCAGTGCCCATGGACGAAACAATCAATACCTGAGATACACCATGCGACGCGCCAGATTCTCAGCCACTACTATTCCCCGAGGGGTATCCGTGCCCGGAGGCAGCAGCCTGAAGACGGCTGACCATAGCCAAAGGCGCTTACAGCATGAGTTTCTTAGAAGTAGATACCTTAGGGGTTGCAAAGCAACTCAAATCGCTTGATACGGGCAAGTCTTCAGGTCCAGATTGTATACCGATTAGGTTCCTTTCAGATTACGCTGATACAATAGCTCCCTACTTAGCAATCATATACAACCGCTCGCTCACCGATATATTTGTACCTACAGATTGGAAAATTGCGCAGGTCGCACCAGTGTTTAAGAAGGGTAGTAGTCCATCGAACTACAGACCTATATCATTGACGTCGGTTTGCAGTAGGGTTTTGGAGCATATACTGTATTCAAACATTATGAATCACCTCGAAGGGAACGATCTATTGACACGTAATCAGCACGGTTTCAGAAAACATCGTTCTTGTGCAGCGCAGCTAGCTCTTTATTCGCACGAAGTAATGGCCGCTATCGACAGGGGATCTCAAGTTGATTCCGTATTTCTAGATTTCCGGAAAGCTTTCCGGAAAGCTTCCTCACAAGCGACTTCTAATCAAGCTGCGGGCCTATGGGGTATCGTCTCAGTTGTGCGACTGGATTCGTGATTTCCTGTCAGGAAGGTCGCAATTCGTAGTAATAGACGGCAAATCATCGAGTAAAACTGAAGTAATATTAAGTGTTCCCCAGGGAAGCGTCCTGGGACCTCAGCTGTACCTGATCTACATAAGTAACCTGAGTGGCAATCTGAGCAGTTCTCTTAGGTTCTTCGCAGATGATGCTGTAATTTACCGTCTAGTAAGGTCATCCGAAGACCAGTATCAGTTGAAAAGCGATTTAGAAAAGATTGCTGTATGGTGTGGCAGGTGGCAGTTGACGCTAAATAACAAAAAGTGTGAGGTGATCCACATGAGTTCCAAAGGAAATCCGTTGGAATTCGATTACTCGATAAATAGTACAATTATCAAGGCTGTCAATTCAACTTAGTACCTGGGTGTTAAAATTACGAACAATTTCAGTTGGAAAGACCAACTGGATAATATTGTGGGGAAGGTGAGCCAAAGGTTGCGTTTCATTGGCAGGACACTTAGAAGATGCAACAAGTCCACTAAAGAGACAGCTTACACTACACTCATTCGCCCTCTGTTAAAATATTGCTGCGCGGTGTGGGATCCTTACCAGGTGGGATTGACGGAGGACATCGAAAGGGTGCAAAAAAGGGCAGCTCGTTTTGTATTATCACGTAATAGGGGAGAGAGTGTGGCAGATATGATACGCGAATTGGGATGGAAGTCATTAAAGCAAAGACATTTTTCGTCGCGGCGAGATATATTTACGAAATTTCAGTCACCAACTTTCTCTTCCGAATGCGAAAATATTTTGTTGAGCCCAACCTACATAGGTAGGAATGATCATCAAAATAAAATAAGAGAAATCAGAGCTCGAACAGAAAGGTTTAGGTGTTCGTTTTTCCCGCGCGCTGTTCGGGCGTGGAATGGTAGAGAGATAGTATGATTGTGGTGCCAAGCACTTAAATGTGAATTGCCGAGTAGTCATGTAGATGTAAATGTTCAATAACTGCGACCAGCTCCTCCTGCGTCCGCACACAGCGTCCACACTTCCTATTCATCTTAGCAAGACTAACTGAAGAAGTAAACTATAAAAGCACACACAGAAACCTGGATATGCAAGTTGCTAGCTTTCTGACGTGTCACGAATGGAGGTTGACACCTTTATGAACTGCGTAGCTGACTGTTCAGAGGAAATGACAATTGTGCTACAGACTGCTCCACTCTACACTTTAGAGTTACAAATAAGAAAGGGTGCACATCTTAAGCAGAAAAAAAAGACGCACAGAATTTAAGAAATGTATGCTGCTAACAAAACACAGAAAAAGCTATATACGTAGTCTGCAAGAGCTAAATACGTAACTCGCCACCGTAATATCAGAAATTGAGTCCGCCTTGATACAAAACACCTTGTTATTCGTTTATTTCATTATTGTCCCAAACTAGTTTCGGCGACAAATATCACCATCGTCAGTGGTTTTTTTTTAAATCTAAAACATGCAGAAAATGGTATGGTTGTACATACACAGTAAAACATTATTACATTTTTACAAATCGTCTTTTGAAATATAGTTTTTTATTGATACTTTCATACTACCTTATTTATTGTATGTTACAGCATGTTTTAAGCAATTATTGGCACTGTTTGTGACATATTTTCTGTGCCCTTTTTTTCTGTTGCCGTCTTTTTACTTAGCGAACATCATGTCATCTGCAACCATGTGAATTGCTGTTAGTAAACAAATACTAAAAGGTGAACTTCGTGTGTCAGCAGTATATACTTGGGGTTGTGGGAGTGTTGTGGAAACTAGTTATTTCGGTGTGTACTGAGCTGTTGCCTAGCTATTCGTGTACTCACGTTGAGGCGTAGCGCCGTGTACCGAGGCGGTTAATTGAGAGATGTGTCTCAGAGGTGGATAGTGACAGATGGTGACGCGAGACTGGACAAGCACGTAGTATATGTATCAGCCGATAGAGGACAGTATTCGATAGGGGACTGTGATTTAGTTTCGATTGTGCCCACTAGAGTGCACTAAAGTAATAGAATGTTTTTCATAAGCTGTTCTAGTATTTTCATAAAGTGTTATTATGTCATTTTGTGTATTTAAAATGTTATAAATTTGTTTTAGCAGTACGAATGATTCGTGAGTGTGGTTTAAGGTTAATATGATGTGGACAAAGCGGATTTTTGTAGAATAGATTTGTAAAGTACGTTTATGGTAAAGGCAAAGTTAATTCAGGTATAAATAACAATAGTAAATAACTTTATGCATAAACAAAACTTCAGCATATTAGATAATTACGTCGGTAAAAAGTGCAGTCGTTAGGTTTAATATTTTGCGATTGGTTATTGGTGGAAAGCGCGGACTGACGCGGGAGAATGTTGTTTTGCTATTGGTTGTTGAGTAAACTGACCAATGGTAAAGCAATATTCTTCGTGCGCCTTTCTCTGCTGTTAGATAAGACTTAAGTATTCTAGAGAGGAGTCGGAGCCTAGCCATGAAACAGTTCTGACGTGTGTAGTAATAGTTACGATGGAAAGGATAAGTTGCCGGATCTAGCAGTGTTTCATACATCAAAAGTGTTGTAAAGTGACGGCATAATTATTCCGATGGGTGTGTAGAAATTTCGGAATTTTTAAGTGAATTTTGTGACGAGAAAAGATAAATTCCGCGTGGCGTATTGAGCAGGTCGGTGGCTAAAAACTGTGACTGCATTAGGTACCGACAGACTTAATACTTGTCGACCATTCTCAATCAAAAACCATCCGTGTATTTGTAGCTATTTCGTTTTCGGGAAATGCAACACCATACACTTGCTAACGTGGGTGAAAAGGATTGTGAGTGACTGTGTTAAGACTAGCACGGGCTTGGCAATGATAATTGTTCACCTAAGTTTCAGAATATGTTAATTAAGGACAAAATTCCCAACCTTTCATTTCGTGTGAAAACTTTCTCCCGAAATCTAGATTAGTGACTTTAATTGCAGCCTGGTTCATGTTGAAGTACAGTAGGTTTCGCTCGGCTTCCCTCCCGATGATATGCTGAGACAGTGTTCACAGGTAGGTGCAGGTTCGTCGTAAATGGACGGAAGGAACCGCGCCGTCGCAACGTTCGTTGGATGGTATGTGGATGACATAATCTGTCTTGTAGATGAAACACATAGCAGGATAGAAGAGCTCCACAATAACATCAACACAGTACACCCACAAATCCACTTCACAATGGACATAGAAAACAACAATAAACTAAATTTCTTGGATCTTACAATCACAAGAAACAACCACCAACATGAATTCTCCATCTACAGAAAACCCACATCCACAAGCACTGTTATCCACAGCTCATCCAACCACCCATCAGTGCATAAATATGCCAGTTTCACACACATGCTCCACAGGTTAAACAGAAAACCTTTTAAACCAGAAAACTACACACAGGAACTAAACATAATCAAACAAATTGCTGTTGAAAACGACTACAAAACAGACATCATAAACAAACTCAACAACAAGGTAAAACGGAAACATGCAGCAAACACAGACAACGCAGCAGACCACACCACTTCAGAAAAAAGAGAGATGGTACACACTAACATACAATAACAAAATATCACATAGAATAGGAAACATCTTAAAAAAGCAAGGGATCCCAATAACATTCAGAATAAACAATACAGTTCAGAAAAGACTAAGACCAATCAAAAAAACCTCAGACAAATTCAGCAACGCTAGGATATATCAACTCACTTACAACTCTTGTCAGGCCCACTACATAGGACAAACAAGCTTAAATTTCCGACCGAGGTACACAGAGCACATGAGAGCTCTAAGAAGTGACAGCACACATTCAACTTTTACAGAACATCTAATGAACAAAAACCATAACCCCACCAATATCGAAAACGATCTACGCATTCTGAGAAACAGCAACAGTCTATACCGACAACTAACAATAGAAGAAAATTACTACATACAAAAGGCTGTAGTCGAAGGGAAAAATGTAATAAATGAAAACATAACACTCTGCAACAACACACTCTTTACCGCTCTGAGAGAACTGACCAAGGACACAGAACAGAAAGCACACACACGCAAAAGAACCACTTCCCCATCACACATAGAGACATAAATAATAAACAGAAGTCTTCGTAATTCGCGCTACAGATTTTCATAGCCTTTCTCGCCACATGCGATACGCCTCTCCCGACGCACGCGAACAGCAAGATGGCGTAATATTCTGGATCAGAAACAAAGTGCAAAAGTTTTGTTTTGCTATGTAAAGAGCAGCCACATTCCATCCAACGAACGTGAGTACACGAATAGCTAGGCAACAGCTCAATACAAACCAAAATAACTGGTTTCCACAACACTACCACAACCCCAAGTATACACTGATGCCATACAAAGTTCACCTTTTAGTATTTGCTTATTAACAGCCGCTCACATGGTTGCAGATGACATAATGTTCGCTAAGTAAAAAGACGGCAACAGAACACAGAAAATATGTCACAAACGGCGCCAATAATTGTTTAAAACATGCTGTAACATACAATAAATAAGGCAGTATGAAAGTATCAATAAAAAACTATATTTCAAAAGACGATTTGTAAAAATGTAATAATGTTTTACTGTGTTTGTACAACTATACCATTTTCTGCATGTTTTAGATTAAAAAAACCACTGATGTTGGTGATATTTGTCACCGAAATTAGTTTCGGATAATAAAAAAATAAACGAATAACAAGGTGTTTTGCATCAAGGCGGACTCAATTTCTGATATTACTGTTTCTCTACGCAAACACGGACCAAATGGAAGAGTTCCAAGATGATATTAACGTAACTCGCCACTCTGCAAGTGTGTAGCAGGCGACATTTGGAGACTTAGGTTATACATTGTTGAGTCAAATTCTTCTAAGAGTATGATATTTCGTTTTCATTTACTTCGCCTTTCCTACCTATAATATTATCTTCAAGTTCATTTTCCTTCTATACGTTCCACCTTCCAACATTACTTTCTATGCTTACTAATTTGTTCTCATCTGAGCTCGTCATATTCATAGAAGTGCTTTTATTTTTTATTGTGAATATTTTAAGTTTCTCTAGAGGTTTCACATTTTTCTCATGGTTATACATGCTTCTGCAGCTTCCATTTATCATCTAACCATTCCTGCATTGCCTAGTTGAAATTTTACATTTTCTCATTCCTTCAATTAAACTGAATACCTCCTATACTAACCAGCGATTACTAGTAGTTCTTGACATTTTGCGTATTTGCTCCATCGATACCTTATCTCAACTTTCAAAGGTAGCCATTCGTCTTCCATTTATTTTCTTTCCCCTGCTTCTGTCAATTGCTGCGTTACACTCCGTTTATAACTTTGCAAGAACTTTTTCTTTAATTTATCTGGGTTCCTTCTCCTTAAATTACAAGCTTTTTGCAATTTATTCACTTTACAACTAGAAAATTACGATCAGAGTGCACTTCCGTCCTGGAGAAGTTTTGAAATTTAAAATCTGGTTTCTAAATCTTGCTGTCACAATATGTAATGTATATGAAACTTCCCGATGACTGCAGGTGTCTTCCTTGTATAGTCACCTTCTTTCGTGATTTTTAATTCTTGTATGAGCAATGATTAAATTTTTCTCGGCGTTAAATTCCACCAGGTGATTTTCCATCGTTCCTTTCCGTAAAGTCATATTCTTCTGCTATCTTTGCTTCTCTTCTTTTTCCTAATGTGTAAGACCAGTATCCCATCACAGTTAAAATTTCGTCTCTCTTAACAGTCTGAATAATTTTCTTTATTTGATCAGACATTCTTTCAAATCTGGGTTTCTTAATTCTGCCTACTGCAAAACACAATATATTTCTTTTTTCTATTCATCCAAATGTATATCGACACTTTCATGTCACCTGACAGCAGACGACACATACCTGTCTAGCAATGTTTGGATGAATATAAAAAAATATATTATGTTTCACAAAAGATGGAGTTTAAAATCAGAAATTTTATTTTTAAACACGAAAAAAAGCATCATGAGGAGCTTCCAACCCTGGTAACATCATTATATGTTCATTCGATTTGTCAGCCATCTGCAGATCTAGTAGGCTTATGAATGCTTACTACTGTCGTATGGGTGTTCGCTTCGTGTCTATGTTGGCTACAAAAATGTATTCACTATGCAGTTCATAGTAGCTTATCCACATTATTATCTTCTTATTTGTTTCCACGGTAGACCAGTTCCTGCATTTCTCATTTTGATTTTATGGTGATAATCCTGAAGTAACCTGAACAGAAGTTCTGTTATTGTGGTACTGCTGTTCACTACTCACACTTTATCTAACTTCAGCCTATTCATTTTTATTTACACTGTAACCTACTTACCCGATGAAAGGACCTCACTCCACACACTGCCCTGAAGGGAGCCAATTTTTTCTGTTCTGATGAGAACATCCTCCTGAATAGCTTCCAATCGGAAATCCGAATGGGGGAATATTTTATCCTAGACGGTGCTATCATGAACCAGGCACACAGTAAAGAGAAATAATGACTGTAGTTTTCACTTCCTTCCAGCCGTTTTCAAAACCAGTATAGCTAGGTCATGTCAGCCAATGGTACAAGGCCAGATCAGTCGTAGAAAATATTTTTCTGCTGCGATTAAAAACGCTGTTGCTCCTTTTTAAGAACCATTTGCTTGCCTGACATGTCCACAGATATGACCTGTTGCGGTTGCAGCTACATTACGGTTATCTACAGAATATAGTTGTCACACTCAAACCACCCCACCTCGGCTAGGTTAATAGTAAGTGTGTGTGAGGGGGCAGGGGTGGAGGAGGATGCATGAAAAATATGGTAACGGCACTAAAAAGTCTTTCACCTCCGATGTATTATTAGTGGGACACTTTCGCAAGGGCAAATTTTTGTAAGAGTAAGAGAAAGAGGTTCTGTATTTTGCTAGTTACATGACTGACGTCTCTGGATCGAAGAGACATTGGTTGCACAGAAGTGTGGGTGCAGAGTGTAGGCCTGCCGGAGTGGCCGAGCGGTTCTAGGCGTTTCAGTCTGGAACCACGCGACTGCTACGGTCGCAGTATCGAATCCTGCCTCGGGCATGGATGTGTGTGATGTCCTTAGGTTAGTTAGGCTAAAGTAGTTCCAAGTTCTAGGGGACTGATGACCTCAGATGTTAAGTCCCACAGTGCTCGGAGCCATCTGAACCATTTTTTTTTCTTTTTCTTTTTTTTTTTTTTTTTTTTGAGCAGAGTGTAGAAGTGCAGAAGAAAAGAAGTTTGTCAGATTGTTGATCAGAATGGCAAAAAAAGAAAAGATCAGCTTTATCAAATAAATTAACACTGTAAACGTAACACTGTTGAAACTACATTAATAGTTCTAGTAAGGTGCAGAATGTTAGCTTCATATCTATTTTAAATAGGTAAGTGTTCCACGTGGGTGAATTTTACCTGAACATTGTCACCAAACGTGAAGGATCCGTCGATGGCTAGCACTCCGATATCGTAATCTCCTGTTGACCAACTGAATCTGTCGTGTACGATCACAGTAGTGACGTCGTAAACGGTGCCTCCCGACTCACGTAAGGAAGTGCCCGCCCTCAGTACGTAATACTGCGCATTATGGTCGCCACAGTGTGCCGCAGTCAGCACCCACTCGGAGCTGATTATGGAGCCGCCACAGTAATGCTCGTTCCTGTACTCCAGCGAGATCTGCCACGGGAACTGCGAGATGTCCACCGGGCCGCCGCCCACGATGCGGCCCTGGTGGGGAGTCCTGAACCTGCGAGCCCTCGCTGGGGGCGCAGCGCTGCAGGCAGCGGCCACCACGAGCAACAATAACACTGCTGTCTTCAGCATCTCTTCGACTGGCGGCTTCTGCACAATCTGTGCCACGAATCGTCTTTATATCAGCGTCGCTTATCATGTCTTAAAAACTCTCCAACAACACTAACGGTCTGCGCACTTGTTACATAAATATCGCTTATCAGGAGACTCTCATAATAAGACCCATCAGTTTCATCATCTCAGTTTTCACAGAATGAATGTGGGAACAGTCGAAATTGCACCTGGAGTAGGTAGGGTACACTCAATCGAGAGTCGCTTATAATGTCTCAAAAGTCTCCAAAAACACTGTCTGCGCATTTGTTAGATAAGTATCGCTTATCAGAAGACTTTCATAATTAGACCTATCAGTTTCATCACCTCAGTTTTCACAAAACGAATATGGGAACATTCGAAATTGCTGTTGGAGTAGCTGGGGTACTCTCAATTCAGAGTCTCCAGTAGATGTACTCTGAAAAATCATGAAATTTGGCAAGAAACAAGGTTTCACAATACAACTAAAGGCAAAAAGTAGACAATAGTTAATTTGTAAATATGTTGTTGTTGTGGTCTTCAGTCCTGAGACTGGTTTGATGCAGCTCTCCATGCTACTCTATCCTGTGCGAGCTTCTTCATCTCCCAGTATCTACTGCAACCTACATCCTTCAGAATCTGTTTAGTGTATTCATCTCTTGGTCTCCCTCTACGGTTTTTACCCTCCACGCTCCCCTCCAATACTAAATTGGTGATCCCTTGATGCCTCAGAACATGTCCTACCAACCGATCCCTTCTTCTAGTCAAGTTGTGCCACAAACTTCTCTTCTCCCCAATCCTATTCAATACCTCCTCATTAGTTATATGATTTGCCCATATAATCTTCAGCATTCTTCTGTAGCACCACATTTCGAAAGCTTCTATTCTGTTCTTATCGACACTAGTTATCGTCCATGTTTCACTTGCATACATAGCTACGCTCCATACAAATACACTCCTGGAAATTGAAATAAGAACACTGTGAATTCATTGTCCCAGGAAGGGGAAACTTTATTGACACATTCCTGGGGTCAGATACATCACATGATCACACTGACAGAACCACAGGCACATAGACACAGGCAACAGAGCATGCACAATGTCGGCACTAGTACAGTGTATATCCACCTTTCGCAGCAATGCAGGCTGCTATTCTCCCATGGAGACGATCATAGAGATGCTGGATGTAATCCTGTGGAACGGCTTGCATTGCCATTTCCACCTGGCGCCTCAGTTGGACCAGCGTTCGTGCTGGACGTGCAGACCGCGTGAGACGACGCTTCATCCAGTCCCAAACATGCTCAATGGGGGACAGATCCGGAGATCTTGCTGGCCAGGGTAGTTGACTTACACCTTCTAGAGCACGTTGGGTGGCACGGGATACATGCGGACGTGCATTGTCCTGTTGGAACAGCAAGTTCCCTTGCCGGTCTAGGAATGGTAGAACGATGGGTTCGATGACGGTTTGGATGTACCGTGCACTATTCAGTGTCCTCTCGACGATCACCAGTGGTGTACGGCCAGTGTAGGAGATCGCTCCCCACACCATGATGCCAGGTGTTGGCCCTGTGTGCCTCGGTCGTATGCAGTCCTGATTGTGGCGCTCACCTGCACGGCGCCAAACACGCATACGACCATCATTGGCACCAAGGCAGAAGCGACTCTCATCGCTGAAGACGACACGTCTCCATTCGTCCCTCCATTCACGCCTGTCGCGACACCATTGGAGGCGGGCTGCACGATGTTGGCGCGTTAGCGGAAGACGGCCTAACGGTGTGCGGGACCGTAGCCCAGCTTCATGGAGACGGTTGCGAATAGTCCTCGCCGATACCCCAGGAGCAACAGTGTCCCTAATTTGCTGGGAAGTGGCGGTGCGGTCCCCTACGGCACTGCGTAGGATCCTACGGTCTTGGCGTGCATCCGTGCGTCGCTGCGGTCCGGTCCCAGGTCGACGGGCACGTGCACCTTCCGCCGACCACTGGCGACAACATCGATGTACTGTGGAGACCTCACGCCCCACGTGTTGAGCAATTCGGCGGTACGTCCACCCGGCCTCCCGCATGCCCACTATACGCCCTCGCTCAAAGTCCGTCAACTGCACATACGGTTCACGTCCACGCTGTCGCGGCATGCTACCAGTGTTAAAGACTGCGATGGAGCTCCGTATGCCACGGCAAACTGGCTGACACTGACGGCGGCGGTGCACAAATGCTGCGCAGCTAGCGCCATTCGACGGCCAACACGGCGGTTCCTGGTGTGTCCGCTGTGCCGTGCGTGTGATCATTGCTTGTACAGCCCTCTCGCAGTGTTCGGAGCAAGTATGGTGGGTCTGACACACCGGTGTCAATGTGTTCTTTTTTCCATTTCCAGGAGTGTACTTTCAGAAACGACTTCCTGACACTTAAATCTATACCCGATGTTAACAAATTTCTCTTCTTCAGAAACGCTTTCCTTGCCATTGCCAGTCTACATTTTATATCCTCTCTACTTCGACCATCATCAGTTATTTTGCTCCCGAAATAGCAAAACTCCTTTACTACTTTAAGTGTCTCATTTCCTAATCTAATTCCCTCAGCATCACCCGACTTAATTCGACTACATTCCATTATCCTCGTTTTGCTTTTGTTACTATTCATCTTCTACCCTCCTTTCATGACACTGTCCATTCCGTTCAACTGCTCTTCCAAGTCTGTTGCTATCTCTGACAGAATTACAATGTCATCGGCGAACCTCAAAGTTTTTATTTCTTCTCCATGGATTTTAATACCTACTCCGAATTTTTCTTTTGTTTCCTGCACTGCTTGCTCAATATACAGATTGAATAACATCGGGGATGGGCTACAACCCTGTCTCACTCCCTTCTCAACCACTGCTTCCCTTTCATGCCCCTCGACTCTTATAACTGCCATTTGGTTTCTGTACGAATTGTAAATAGCCTTTCGCTCCCTGTATTTTACCCCTGCCACCTTCAGAATTTGAAAGAGCGTATTCCAGTCAATATTGTCAAAAGTTTTCTCTAAGTCTGCAAATTATAGAAACGTAGGTTTGCCTTTCCTTAATCTAGCTTCTAAGATAAGTCGTAGGGTCGGTATTGCCCCACGTGTTCCAATATTTCTACCGAATCCAAACTGATCTTCGCCGAGATCGGCTTCTACCAGTTTTTCCATTCGTCTGTAAAGAATTCGCTTTAGTATTTTGCATCCGTGACTTATTAAACTGACTGTTCGGTAATTTTCACATCTGTCAGCACCTGCTTTCTTTGGGATTGGAATTATTATATTCTTCTTGAAGTCTGAGGGTATTTCGCCTGTCTCATACATCTTGCTCACCAGATCGTAGAATTTTGTCAGGACTGGCTCTCCCAAGGCCGTCAGTAGTTCTAATGGAATGATGTCTACTTCTGGGGCCTTGTTTCGTCTCAAGTCTTTCAGTGCTCTGTCAAATTCTTCACGCAGTATCGTATCTCCCATTTCATCTTCATCTACATCCTCTTCCATTTCCATAATATTGTCCTCAAGTACATTGCCCTTGTATAGACCCTCTATATACTCCTTCCACCTTTCTGCTTTCCCTTCTTTGCTTAGAACTGGGTTTCCATCTGAGCTCTTGATATTCATACAAGTGGTTCTCTTCTCTCCAAAAGTCTCTTTAATTTTCCTGTAGGCAGTATCTATCTTACCCCTCGTGAGATAAGCCTCTACATCCTTACATTTGTCCTCTAGCCATCGCTGCTTAGCTATTTTGCACTTCCTGTCGATCTCATTTCTGAGACGTTTGTATTCCTTTTTGCCTGCTTCATTTACTGCATTTTTATATTTTCTCCTTTCATCAATTAAATTCAATATTTCTTCTGTTACCCAAGGATTTCTACTAGCCCTCGTCTTTTTACCTACTAGATCCTCTGCTGCCTTCACTACTTCATCTCTAAAAGCTACCCATTCTTCTTCTACCGCATTCCTTTCCCCCATTCCTGTCAATTGTTCCCTTATGCTCTCCCTGAAACTCTGTACAACCTCTGGTTTAGTCAGTTTATCCAGGTCCCATCTCCTTAAATTCCCACCTTTTTGCAGTTTCTTCAGTTTTAATCTACAGTTCATAACCAATAGATTGTGGTCGGAGTCCACATCTGTCCCTAAAAAGTCTTACAATTTAAAACCTGGTTCCTAAATCTCTGTCTTACCATTATATAATCTATCTGAAACCTTCTAATATCTCCAGGCTTCTTCCATGTATACAACCTTCTATTATGATTCTTGAACCAAGTGTTAGCTACGATTAAGTTGTGCGTTGTGCAAAATTCTACCAGGCGACTTCCTCTTTCATTTCTTAGCCCCAATATAAAATATAACACACGAAAAAAAACTGTCGTTTCATATCCGACTCTCTGCCTTTCCGTCGATTTTTAAGACCAATTTTTCTCAGGATTAGTAGACTTACTAAGTTGAAATTTATGTCGCTCACTAATGTCTATAATGCCTTGGCAGTGTAATAAATGTAAGCTTCTAAGCTATGCAACAAAAACACACGGTTATTTATGTCAGTTACTATGAAGCTCACAAACTCACTCATCGAAATCTGTGCGGTACTCTTCGTTGACCTAGAATCAAAAAATTTGGCAAGAAACAAGATTTCCCAGTATAAATAATGAAAAAAACACGAAAATCGTTAATTTGTATTTATATCAGACAAAAAAATATAGTTTTTTTTGTCCTTTGTTATCATACTGTCTGCTGTCCTTCTGTTAAGACCCCCTTTTCCCTCAAACGGGTGACGTTTCAAGTTCATATTTATGTCACGTCATAAGGTCCATTGCCCTTTTGGGGTGCAAAAAGAAATTTAACCTAGTAAATCAGTGCAGTCAAAACATACCGCCATTTACATTACTTATTTTGATACTCCCAAAGTCACTCACCAAAACGTACAGTGTACTTCCCGTTGGCCTAGAGTCATGATATTTGGTAAGATGGAAGGTTTCACAGTAAAAATAAAGGAAAACAACCGAAAATTGTTAATTTGTAATCGTGTCATGTGAAAGAAAATACTTTCTTGATATTTGTTATCTGAGTATCCGTCTGTCCCTCTGTTAAGACTCCTTAAGCTTAGGAACTGGTAGATGTATATCTTGTATGGGTAGTCTACATAAGTATCGATAACAGACAAAAATCGTTAATATTCTCGATTCCCAGGATGAGCTACATACATAAATATGTTCGCGCGGAACCCTCGTTGCTTGAGTCCTGCTCATACTTATCCGGATTCTTTTGTGTAGGGTCATAATTGCTTACATAATTAATAGCTGTTTCTTCCTAAAGCTATCTCCAAAAAAATGTACGTATTATTAAGTTGCATTTGCATTTCTTAACACGTTAAGGGGGTGTCTGCAAGAAGACTGAATCAGTAACGTGTATTACCAAAGATCTGTGCAATGATAATTTCTTTCCCAGACATGAGTTAGATTCAGGAGAACCATAGTTAATACCATAAGGAGTCTCCACGACTCCACAGGATCCGTGCCCGTGATGATACAGACGTTGTTCACACACCCATGCAGGTTAGTACAGTGAATTCATGTAACCTTGACTGAGGCAATGCACTT
The DNA here is from genome assembly GCF_023864345.2 of Schistocerca serialis cubense. NCBI lineage: Eukaryota > Metazoa > Arthropoda > Insecta > Orthoptera > Acrididae > Schistocerca > Schistocerca serialis. The sequence goes on along the minus strand of NC_064641.1, from coordinate 318,254,791 downwards.
CTTAGCAGCAAGACATGTACGAATCCAAATGGACAGCTTGATGATGTCCGAATCGTAATAGACCATCAACTCGGTGGTCGTTTCTTGTACGAGCTTCTCTTCACGTGTCTGTAAATGTGTAGGCTCCGCCAATAACAGCACTGGGGACATTGTACAGAATCATGATTGACATATCTGTTTGTTGCAGCTTTGAGAAGAACGACAGTGGCCAGACAGCATTGGTTAAGACCATATTGGCCCCACACTTGTCTTCATGGTGGGGAGGGGCATTGGATACACAACCTGATAACTCTTGTCCGCATAGACAGTAATTTTAAGCCATCCGTCACAGGAACGGTGACTTAGTATCCATTAAAATCATCTGATAATTGGGAGGTGAGAGCGCAAGGTAACAGCCTTACAGCCTCGGAACCAGTACTCGCTGTACCAGCAGACCCAGCCGTCTGCCTTGACCTGCTTCTTTGGCTTCTTGCAGTGGCCAAGGTATTGCAGTTTTCCTCCAGACACAGCAAAGACAACATTTTGGGACATCGGTCGCCTCTGTCCTTTAGATAGCCAGCACAGGACTTTTGCTTATGCTACATCTGAAAGATCTCGACATACATTTACACGTCGGCCCTTAGTTTCTGTCTTATAGTAGTTCAGATTAAATGTAAATATTCATTGGCTGTATTCCTACAGTGAAACATCATTTTATAGCTTCAGTTCACTGTACTGCATCACTTTCCTATAAGAACATATTTTCAACGAATCAGCACTAAACTAGTAGACTCAAATTCTCCCGTCTTGAAAACTCTACAGCAAACATAATAATAATCTTGTTCAACTTTTCGTTTACTTTACACTTCCTTTCGTTAACCAATTACTTACCTGTCTAATTATTACTAATTCTAACTTACTAACGTTTGTCTATTCCTTTGGTGTTTGAATAACTGACAGTTGATGAGTGTGAACGGGTTTTTGCTTAACATAGAAGTAGATTACACAAAGTACAATCAGATCCTCGTACAGTACTAGAAACCGAAATACCTGAAGTCATAACGTTGTGTCGTTGCTTAGCGCTGTAAAGCAGCAAATTCTAGGACATATTTCCCTCTGTAATCCATTCCTTTTGTGGAGATAGAAGCACATGTAATGGATAAAAGAAGTATGGTTTCATGGTGTCGTTTAAACAGACCTGTTTGTGGACTGGTGACACGTCTAGCGTCTTTTCTGGCCAATATAACGACGGTTTTGTTAGTTTTATTGTCCTCGACAGAGACAAAGTAGCCAGGAAACGAAACATCGTACCCGTTATGTCATAGGCCGTCCCAGTGACTATTATTCGACTGTCCCTTAATTCCAACCTCGCCAGTGACAAGCGCTCGACTATACTGTAATTCCAACTTCGCCATTGCCTTCGGTTTTTCACGTTCATAAAGAAAACACGAAGTAATCTCAGTGCAGACCCACCACCTGAAAATACAGGTATGGCGACAGTATTTGCGTCTGACATTCTGTTGCGTCTGACTTAACCAGAAATATGTGGTATCAGTGTTCGATACTACACTTTTTAGGGGTTTCAATAACAGGCCTTATGCCTTGTGCATACACGTTGTGTGTTTTTAATGCAGTGATTTCCATTTTCTTCTGCATCCTTATGCCGAGAGAGAGCTCCCATTTAAAGTGCCAGAACTCGAACAGCCCGCTCCTCTCCTAGGAGTGGAAACTGAAACGAGTAAAATAAAAATAAAAAAAGTGGCCGAAGGCTAGTTTCATTCATTAGTAACCAGATCGTCATTTATGTCGTTTATGAGAAAATACCGCTTGGGTGGTGCAGCAATTTAAAACAATTAAATCACAAAAAGCACACAAAGATCAGCACTGACACTCCTTGGAAGAAATAAAGTTACCCGCGCTGATGAGCACTGAAACACCCACTAGGTTTGCTAATTTCAGTCACTTTTCGTACAACTAAGTTGTTATCTAATACAGCAGTCAGGAGTGCATCATCGGTCGCTGTGTGATGATAGTAACAGCCAGTCGGGCTTCCAGTAGCGCCTTTATGGGAAAATAACCTTGTTTCACTATGTTTAATGTTTCGTATCAGCTATGGAGATGCCACAAAGGAAACGACAACTTTGCCTGTGGTTACCATTCACTTAGCCACCTCTAAAGAGGAAAACCTGTTGCCCTTACACGTAAAGCCCCAGACTTAAACTTGGCACTAGTGTGATGTCTCAAGACAGCCCTATCAGAAGCGCCATGCTTCACACCACACCAAAGAACACAATGTAGCAGCACTGGGTATCCAGAATATGCCGCCACCAATGTATCAGTCTTGCCCCCCTCTCATAAACTAGGAAATCTTGTGGGTACCATTGTTTCTCTAACTCATTATGTAAAAGCTTCAGCTTTGGCACTATTTCAGCTGATTCAAATGAGCTATAGTTTTCTAAAGTCATGGAGAAAGAAGCTGACATTGAACAAATTCTCAATGACCTTACGTGACCTGAGAGACAGGGGCAACATTTTGCCTATGATTCTTTGTGGCTCTCTACTGTGCCCCCAGATATTCTTCACATAGGCAGTTTCTCCCACCATCACTGAAACTGCACATCTCCCTCGATTGTACCTATGGGTCTCTGCTGTTTTTTGCCACCTTTCATTTAGCTCTGATATCCTCACGGTCAATAAGTTCCAGTAACAGATAATTCAACGAACACAAATTACTCTTTGGCGAATCGACAGAGAATGTGAACACAATTTGACAGATGTCGTTTATGTGGCTCTTGTGATGTCCATATACAGATAAATGATTACAGTTTTAGAAAAACTGGATGACATATTCGAGAGAAATAGATTCAGAAACTGAACAAGTCAGTAACACGTTGGTCCGCTTCTCGTCCTTTTGCAATTAGTTATTCCGCTTGGCAACTATTGACATAGTTGTTGGATGGCCTCCTGACGTGTATTGTGTCAAATTCTGTCCCATTCGCATTTTAGATCGTCAAAATCGCTAGCTAGTTGAAGGTACCTGCCCATAATGCGCCAAACGTACTCAGGCAGGGCGAGATCAGGCGACATTGCTGGTCAAGGCAGGGTTTGGCTTGCACTAAGACAAGCAGTAGAAGCTCTCACCATGTGCAGATGGGCATTATCTTGCTTAAATGCAAGCCCAAGATGGCTCGTCATGAAGGGCAACAAAATGCGGCGTAGAATATAGTCGACATACCTGTACTGTAAGGGTGCCGCAGATGAAAACCATGGGGTCCTGCTGTAGAAAGAAGTGGCACTTAAACCATAACTTCTGGATGTGCAGCCGTGTGGTGGGTGACATTGAGATTGAAAATGGTTGGCTCTGAGCACTACGGGACTTAACATCTAAGGTCATCAGTCCCCTAGAACTTAGAACTACTTAAACCTAACTAACCTAAGGACAGCACACAACACCCAGCCATCACGAGGCAGAGAAAATGCCTGACTCCGCCGGGAACCCGGGCGTGGGAAGCGAGAACGCTACCGCACGACCACGAGATGCGGGCATTGAGATTGATATCTCACCAATGTCCGTGGTATCTCCAGACAGGTCTGGTGGTCATGGGGACTCATTTCAAAGCGGGATTCATCACTGAAGACAGTTCTACTCCAATGAGATTCAAAGCCGAAGGCGTGCCTGGAGAAGACCCCCAGACAGTGGCAGGATATCAGCCTGACTGCCACCCACCATACAGCCCGACATCCAAGAGTGATGGTCTGGACTGTCGTTTCTTTCCGCAGCAGAAACCCTTTGTTTGCCATCTGCGGCACCCTACAACAAGCGGAAAGTTTAGGACATTCTGCACCCAGTTTTGTTGCCCCTCGTTGCAAGGCATCTGGGCTTACATTTCAGCAAGATAATGCCCTCCCAGGCATGGCGAGAGTTTCTACTGCTTGTCTTCGTGCTTTCCATAGCCTTTTTTGGCCATTAAGGTCACTGGATCACTCCCCAATTGAGAACGTTCGGTACATTATGGGTAGGGCCCTCCAACTAGCTCAGGATTAGGACGATATAATGCACCCATTGGACAGAGTTTGGCACTATATACCTTAGAAGGACATCCAACAACTTCATAAATCAGTGCCAAGCTGTATAACTGCTTGTAAAGGACGTAGATGTCAACCAACTTATCTCTGACTGACTTGCTCAATTTGTGATGTTCTTTCTCTTGAAATTTTTGAAATTGTTATCATTTCCTTGTCCGTGCATGTACTTCACATCTACCGATTTTCGATCCTTTCGGATCATTCTTTTACGGTGCGTCTTTTTGTCTTAGAGTGTATAACATTGCAGCGTCTTTACAAGGCACCAATCACTAAACCACTCAAATATTACCTTTTTTGGTTCACTGGAGGGCCTCCAATCAATCAATAAACAGCATATCCATAGGCTGATATTATCTAGTGGACTGCAGAATCCCCTTCTAGTGTTAGTGTTAGGTTTAGCGGTCTTGCATTCTGGACATTAGCGTACTACTCTTAATGCTTTTCCAAGTGAAATGTTCTTTAATTTTCCTCGTGGTTTTATACATAGCCATAGCCCTGCTCATAACAAACGATGAATATAGCTAAAAATAAGGGGGATTATACTTTCAGGCAGACGTATCTTGAGTTCCCTATAGTAGCGTGTATGGTAACAGCACCCCTTTTTCTGAGAGTCGTCCCTCAAGTATCCCACCTCCAGCTTTCACCGAATTTCGCCTAGCTCACTCTTTGCTGTTGTCTCTTCTTAAAGTCAGGAAATTGTGGAGGAGTCCCACAGGGAACTGCTGCATTTACAGCAAAATCCGGTGCCTCTGCTTCGTTGTCGATTCCAGGACGTTCTCATGAAACATGCGACTGAACGCAACGCTCTTGTGACTTCGTTTCGTGTCCCCCTGATACGTACTACTTGAAGCTGGAAGGCTGATGTTCGCAACCCCCACCCCAACTGCGCAATTCTTCTGGTCTTTTGAGGCCTTGCGGTGGCCCACATCAGCATTTAGTTATCTGTTACTACTCTCCAGGTAAAACTTAAACTTTTCTAGGGTGGAAAATACAGTCAAAGCTTCGAGATCGTAAACAGCTTATGCTTATTCCAGCCCCGGACAAAGCTTTCAAGTATAAGCCAAAAGCCTCCACTCTCTATCACGTTCTCGTGACAAAACGGCAGCAACGCCATTGTTGGACACGTCTGTCTGCACAACAAACGGTGAATTAAAATCTGGAATACCCAGCATTGGAGAACAGCTCTGTGCATGATTAAGGGCTTCAAACGTTGCCTGAAATTTCTGGTTTTTGTGGCGCAGCTGACTGAATGTAGCAGCAAGCTGTACAAAATAGGGGATACATTTTCTGAAAAAATTCACCATGCCTATGAATCTAGCAATGCCTTTCTTCTTCCTGGGTGACGGGAACTTGTAAATAGCTTGGGTATGGTGCTAATTTATGCTAACTCTCATATCTGACTCTATACGCCCCGCAAGAGGGATTTCACTATGGGCCAAATTCACGTTTGATGACTTAATACTCAAGTACGACGCCTCTATTAGACGCGTCAACACTTGTCTAATATGCTCTAAAGGATAAGAAAAAGTTGAATTATAAATGACACGTCATCTAAGAAATTGTAGATGCTCTTAAACGTCAGGTCCCTCAACACAGAAAACAGGCGAGAGAAAACTGCCATCCCTATAGAGAGACCAAAACGAACTGTGATGAGCTCAAAAGATGGTGATCTGAGCTGAATGTTGTTAAAGATTTGAAATCTTAGGTGAAGTGTCTATGATAAAAGGCTTGGTTAAGATCAACAATTGTAAAAAGAATCGTGGCCCTGCAAACTACATGTAGCAATTACTTAGGTCAGGAAGTGGAGCAGAATCCAACAGCACCTTCTGATTTAATTCATAGTAATCGACGACGGGCTGATACCCTGCATTATCTGGCTTTGGCACCAAAAAGATAGAAGCGGTGTAAGGTGAAACATAATGTCTAATAATGTCATCATCTAACAGCTGATTTATGATATTACGTAACTCCCGTGAAAGCTGGTACGGAATGTGCCGGACCAGAATCTGATAGTAAATCTTGTTGGCAACACTTAATCTGCCGGCCGAAGTGGCCGTGCGGTTAAAGGCGCTGCAGTCTGGAACCGCAAGACCGCTACGGTCGCAGGTTCGAATCCTGCCTCGGGCATGGATGTTTGTGATGTCCTTAGGTTAGTTAGGTTTAACTAGTTCTAAGTTCTAGGGGACTAATGACCTCAGCAGTTGAGTCCCATAGTGCTCAGAGCCATTTGAACCATTTGAACACTTAATCTGTCCGTTAAAACGTTAGGAACATCATCTAGGAACTGTGCTAACTGCATGGTTTCCTTTTTGGCCAAGTGAGCTACGTTAAATTTAGTGTCACCTGCCCAAAGACTAAATACACGAACAAACTCATCTGTCTTCTTTTCAGTCTGTAACTTGGAGAAAAACCTTTCCCGCATAATCCCACACACAGTGAATAGGACACCAAATAGTCACAGTCCAACAATACCTTAGTACTAAGCCTTTTGGCGACGATAAACTTTAAAGTCACATGAAGTCACCAGTGCTTATTTTAAAACGCACCTGCCCTACAACATTTAAAGGATTACCTGACAGATAATGGCAGTTCCCGCGAGCGGCCCAAAAACTAGCAAAATTTCCTATCCGGCCATACCTATAATACCACCAGGAGCCGAAGATAAAGGAGCATTACCATCACAACCAAGCAAAGCACATACCGATGTATTCCGAACACATGACGGCTCAAAGTGGAGACGCATTTTATCTATGGCGTATACATTTCGAAAGCCGTTCAGTGGCTGAATGTGGCTAATGCACATTTCCACGTCTTTGTAGCGTCAACTTCTCGGGCGCCGATTCCGTGGTTCCTTTCAGTCTTTAACAAAATGACCAACCTTGACATAGCAAAAACCTGAACGCCGAGCCAAGCTAAGTGTTTCTCTCGCGCCAGCGGCAACAGCCGCTATGTCTAGCCTTTTATCACTTCTCATCGCTGAGTCGGTTATTCTCAAGGCCGACAGTCATTTTGTCTGTATCAGCACATTTGTGCAGCTTATTAGTAAATAAAACCCTTGAACTATCCACTGGAGGTAATCTTTCCAAACTATTAAGCACTGCATCATGTTTGGAAACATCTAAGCTAAGCGCCATCATTGCTATGCCTACACTCTCAATATAATCCCCTAAAGCTTCATTCACTGCTAGCGTTCCGAAAAAATGCTGATCAACGAGTTCCTTTCATTTACTGCACCGCAAATTTCCTAAAAGACCTTTCCTCTGGAGATCACCTAGTAAGTAGCCGCTCTGCAGAACTTCGGCATCTAGATCATGTAATTTGTCGACTGCTAATGGATAAATAGCTTAGAACACAATACCATGTGGACTTTTGAATACATTGGTCTGTCTCTGCAATCTAACAGCCAACCACAGTGTTTCCAAAAATGTGTTTAGCATTTTCAGTAGATAACCTCTGAACGTTCTGAATAATCACCGTCAGTGGTTTCCATAGTTTACTAAATTCATTCCACATGATTATATTCTTACTCAGTCCTCGATTATATTTAAATTGTCCTTACAACCAGTGTTAATTGCTTCACTGTCTACCTGCCAATTAAGAAACGAAATTCACTGTTGCAATTACAAAAATCCTCTTGCAATGCCTGAATGTCTGGTAAAAACTGGGAATCCACGTTAGCCAGACGCAGACCACAGACCATATCAGCAATGTGATTTATGAGTGCTTGTAAGCGAAAGTTCTGTTTGTGGGATGAAAGGCACCAACGTATACAGACGCATTCCCTTACGCATCAAGAAGTAACGCCCAGGCAAGCGGTACGTCCCATCCATTTGTCTCCACGGTAGTGTTCACCTAACGACTTAATTCTGCCCACAATCACTGACATAACTGATTGACACTATCTTGCTCCAGTTAGTTACAAATCCTTAAGACGTACCGCAGAATACTTCCTGTTCCCATGATCATTTACTTTGTAATAGAAGCAAGCCAATAGATAAAACGCCCCGTCGTTTGTTACCAGCATGTGCAACTGCCCACTTGGCGAATAATCGCGCAAAAAGTCACTAATGGAACGGTATAGGAGATGATTCTTGTGTGGTAAAAGAGTGAGGCCAGACGCATCAGAAAAATGACACATAAATTGCATAACAGAAGAGTTTAGAAAGGGCGCATGCTGGTAGGTTAACAGCTTTAATATTTGATTCAAACACTAATAATACAGTTATGTAATAGCACAAAGCTTTAACGAAAAACCTCACCCAAATTAAGTGAAAGATAAGCAAAGTAATTTAATGGCACTAAAAATTAAGTTAAATAATATCACATCAAAAGGCTGTTAAAAGCACCACAAAAAATAAGTGAAATACCAAGTGTTTCGCCGGCCGCGGTGGTCTAGCGGTTCTAGGCGCTCAGTCCGGAACCGCGCGACTGCTACGGTCGCAGGTTCGAATCCTGCCTCGGGCATGGATGTGTGTGATGTCCTTAGGTTAGTTAGGTTTAAGTAGTTCTAAGTTCTATGGGACTGATGACCACAGATGTTAAGTCCCATAGTTCTCAGAGACATTTGAGCCATTTTTGAACCAAGTGTTTCCTAGAAAGGGCACTGAGGATTTAACTAAAGAGCTCTGAACTTCAGACTTCGAATGTCCCAATAATCACGTTCAACATTAACACAGTTCAGAGTCACTAATGACCATCAACACGTGAAAATTTATTGTTAAAAAATAAATAATAATTTAAAATAATTTAGGAATAACAAACTCATGTAACTGACTCAAAGAACAACTTAACTCCAACAGACTTATACCGACACAAGTTAAATTACGATGGCTGCTTTATAACAAAATCTTTAGGCAGTAAGTGATGAATGCCAAGGCCTCCCCCCAAGAACCTTACTACAGAAGATTGGTTTTCACATTCAAAATCGATTCCAGCAAGACATTCTATAAATTTTTGCACTCGTATAATAAAATAGAATTATGTTTCAAAGCACTGAGACAGAAAAACAACAATGTTTCAACATGTACAAACACCATAAAAAGTAAGTAATTATTTAAGATAAGGAACTAGACTTACATCTTTTCCATCTCTTAATTGCGTGAATAAATTATGAATAATCAGTTCACAAATTTTTTATACTTCACTATTACCGGTTTCGGCTACTGCCGTCTTCAGATCTGTTACAAACAAAAACAGGGTGCAACCAACTAAACTCGGGTTGCTGACGCTAAATCTATGAAAGGCCTCGTGCTACATAAGAAAGATAAAAAGTGTTTACACGATTAACAGCCGTGTATACCAGCCATACATCCCATAAAATACTGTTGCTGACCTACCATGAAAGTGTGCAAATTTAGCAATTCGTGAAGATTCATAACGAAATTCAGTTAAAAATCATTCAGTGCCACACTTCAGTCAATTCAATTATTGACAGAAATGGAAAAAGTAGGCAGTAACAAATATGATAATAAAACGTATTGGGGGCGCGGGACTTCCATAAAATTCTTTTACTGATAGTCTATCTGCCTCCATCGAGATTAGAACCGAAAACAAACCAGACCTCCCTTGCAGTAGTAAACACCTTTCACTACGCTAGCAGACAACCCAGGGAAACAGGCCTCTATTGTTACCCCAGACATGAATAAGCCGGCAATTTCGCAATGAAAATGGCAAAATGATCTGCAGTTTCTGTTGCATAGAGCTTCCTGGACTCAAAAACATGAATTGTCTACCTTTGTCTCACCGCTTATGTGAAAATCATTCGGGATGTTTATCGAAATAACAAAAAACTGTTATTAGCGAGTAAATTTAGTAGGATAATTCTGCACCATCCCAGGAAATAAACGGCGACGTAGCTGCCAAACGTATTCTACAATGTTTCGAAATCTCCATTAGACGTGCCACAGCCAGCAAACGTTCATTGGCCGAAGTGTTCCTTATGGTAGCTAGCAATGGGAATGCTCGCACATCTAAAACGCGGTAGCAATAATGGTGGGACCTGAATTACCACGTGTATAGGCAAATGGATTTTATTTGCACTCCTGTAACCGTGATTTGGATCGAAAGTGTAGCTACGATTAATATGCTGATGTATCGGCTGCAACTGGAACATTTCGAATAAAGATTAGGAGAAATTATTATGCCGCCCTCATCTTCAGTAATTGTGGTAGCTATTTTCGTTGTTAGGATTTCGTCACGTAAATCGGTAAAAATGGAACCCTACTAGTCTCACTTTCTTGACCGTCTATCTGTCTACCCAACCCTTAAAACCCGTTTACCTCGAGTGCGGCTGGACATCATAAGCTGAAATATATCGCACTTCCTGCGGTATACGGTCCCTAGGTGGTGTAAAAAAGTGACCTATGTCAACGCAATCTAAAGATACGGCCGTTTATGTAAAGAAAACTTACGCGAAAGGTCAAAAAATGGCTCTAAGAACTATGCCACCAAACTGCTCAGGTCATCAGTCCCCTAGATCTAGAACTATTTAAACCTACCTAACCTAACACACATCCATGCCCGTGGAAGGATTCGAACTGACGGAGCAAGGAGCCGCGCGGTCCGCGATGTTACGCCTTTGAGCTCCGGCAAGTTGTTAATATCATCTGTTGTTGCTAAAAAGTTATTCACTTCTGGTGAATGATTTTCTGCGAAGTTCATTTAAGAAAGAATAACTAAAATATATTTGGCGTAACGGAAGAGGAAGGACGCCTAATTCATTTCCCCTTGTCTTTATTCATGATGTTAGATTCGCAATCTGAGCATACGTACTATCCATAACCACACTTTAGATCCATGTCATAGTCACAGATATGCGAATACAACACATTGGCTTATACTTGAGGTATTTCGTTTCCCACGAAGTGGCGGCAGACGATGCTGTGGCGTCTTCGAAGCGCGAGTTTCTCAGCACATCAGCTGAGCGAACTTGCATAATATGTTGGTAGCACTTCGTCGCCTTGTCTGTTATGCTGTGTAGCAGACTTTAAAGCTGTGCGGATCAGCATAACGAAAAGGCGAGGGGTCTCGCTCGTTTTGTCCACGACTGTACATGGTAAGTGCTGGTGATTATCAGAATGCGTCTGGTATTTATACAAAAAACTGAACCTGCAGAGGGCACTGTAGTCAATACCGCAATTGTATAAATACCAGACGCATTCTGATCACCAGCACTTACTATATACCTTCATGTTTAGTTTGACGTTGATACTACATCACAATATTTAATGATATATATGGCTGGTATATATGGCTGTTAATCGTGTAAACACTTTATCTTTCTTATGTATCACCAGGCCTTTTATTGATTTAGCGTCAGCAAATTGAACTTAGTTGGTTATATCCTGTTTTTGTTTGTAACAGATCTGAGGATGGCAGTAGCCGAAACCAGTAACAGCGAATTGTAAAAATTTGTGTGATCGACGGACCTATAAAATAAAGTTCCAAATTATGATCACGGATTCATTTTCAGACTTTATGGCTTCAGTTGCTATTATATGACCCCTTTTGTGAAAAGCCTTTATGCGAACGCCAACTCAGGCAGTTTTAAAAGGACGCCGTTTATAGCAAAATACCAGTATGATAGTGCAGTAGACTGACACAGTTAAATGATTCTATAATTTTCAATGCGACAGGGTCTCCAGCTGCGATGAATTTTTTGAAAGATTTCGTAGTGCCTTCAGATGCCATCCTCTTTATTTCATGTAAGACTGTACAGTTCCGGCCTTAGGCCATTTTCAGGTATTTTATGGACGATTCTTTAGTAGTTAATTATGCCATGTACGTTGCTCCTATGATTCAATGTTATGCTCATAAAATAAATCCGAGATGTTGTACGCTATGTTAGGAGCACGTTAATTTCGAGCAATTGTTGCAAAGCTCTTATTTCTTGCTGTAATTCTGATAGTTTTTATCTTAGAATTGACTGAACGCTGAGGCACAGAAATATTTTCCTGGGAAAGTATTTGTTATGTTTAAAGTACCTGATGGACTTGTTGATGAATTTAAATTACTCAGTAATTACCTTAAGAGTGTTTAATTTAACAATCAAGTATACTTAGGTTACCAAGGTTGCAGGTAGCATGAAGACGTCTGGTATAAATGTCGATGGAAGCAGTCGGGGAAGAAATTACCGTCTGGTATTCTTGCAGGACGTTGTTTTCTATTGTGCAGGAAAATGTTATGCTGTTAATTGGCGCCATTCTATCTCACGCATAAATTTCTCATTTACAGGCACTCATAGATCGTGTCACTAATAGGGTCTGAGATGTGTGTATGGCGAATGTGGATCCCAAGTTTTTGTCGAACGTTCAGGCATTGCTAGAGGAAGTTCTGTCATTGCAACAACAAATTAAGTTTCTCGACTGACAAATGGAGGGCGAAGCAATTAGTAATTAACATAATTTAAATACAATTGAGGGCTGAATAAGAACACAGCTATGTGGAAATAATTTAGTAAACTACCCAATCAACTGATTGCTTTTATTCAGAACATTCAGACGTTATGTATTAAAAATATTAACCAGATTTTGGAATTGCTGTAGTTTTTTTTCAGTAACTGTAAAATTTTCCAAGAGTGAAAAGTGTGGGCTCTGTCGTAGGTTTGTGAGTAGTGGATTACGGTGTGGGATTTGTTCAAAGTATTTTCATTGGGGGGAATGCAGTGGGGAAGCCAGTGGTCATTTTAGGGAGATCCCCTCCTGGGAATGTAGCATCTGCAGTAGAAACAAGTTAATAGAGGAGCAGGAGATTAAGATCTGTGCCCTTCAGGTGCAGTTACAATGCGCAAAGGAGGAACTAGATAGGTTGAGGAGGGTGAAGGGTGGTGGGGAATGGGAACTGGCAGTTGGCAAGAAGGTAGCTAGGAAGAGGAGGTACTCAGACAGTTTTACTTTACATACATGCAATAGATACGACCAACTGTCAGAGTTGAGTGGAGAGGAGCCTCGTGTAGCCGTATATGTAGGTAACTTGCAGCAGTCCTCAGCAATTAGGAGGCCTAGGTTAGTTGCAAAGTCTAGCAGAAAGAAGGTTCTGCTGCTAGGTAGTTCCCACGGTAGAGGTGTGGGCCAGCAGTTGCAGGAAGTGTTGGGGAGTGAATACCAGGTCACCAGCATTGTGAAGCCTAGTGCAGGGTTGGCTCAGGGGAGTTATGTAAGAATTTTACGAAAGAGGATCAGGTAGTGATAGTGGGTGGAGCAGGGAACAGTCTCGATAGGGACGGGGAATATGATGTCAGTGGTGACTTGGTTAAGATAGCTACTCAAACTGGTGGTACTAATGTGCATTTCGTGCAACTGTTTCAGCGTCATGATCGGCCTCGCATTAATGCGGCTGTTAGGCGCGTTAATGTGGGGCTGGGGGGGGGGGGGGCACTGATGGCGGAGGGCATGGATCACATCTCAGTGGTGCCAGTTGGGTCTATCAATAGATGGGGTTTCACTAGGCATGGCCTGCACCTCAGTAGGTATGGGAAGGGGAGGCTGGCTAAGCTTATAGGTGACAGTGTAGTGGGTGGTGGCGGTGGCAGTGGTATCACTCATGGAAAAATTCCTATAGTAGTTGGTGTTAGAGCTGCACCTTTCTTAGACTGAAGTCAGCTGATAGGTATACCTGCTTAAAGGAAGTGCCTCTAACTAAGGGCTCACCTCCAGAGGATGTAATGTTTCCAAGTAAAGAAGGAATTAGCATATTTCATCAAAATATAAGAGATATTAGAGATAAAGTTAGTGAACTGCTAATAGATGCTAACTCTGAAATTATTGGTATATCTGAGCACCACTTAAATAATTTGATAATTCAGAGGCTTCCTTTACCAGGCTACAGATTAGCTGGCTGTTTCTCAAGGAGTTCCTTGTGGGGTGGGGGAGTGGCTCTGTACGTAAAAAACAGTATTTCATTTGATACCATAGTCGTATCACGACACTGCACTGAACTGATATTTGAAAGTTGTGCAGCATTAGTTGAATTTAGCGAAACTGAACTTCTAATTGCTGTTGTTTATAGGTCCCCTAACTCCGACTTCAGAGCATTTTTGCTTAAGCTAGAGAGGGTTCTTGATTCACTTTGCAGGAAGTACCAGAAAGTAGTTCTATGTGGTGACTTCAATATTAATTTTGTACATGATTGTGCAAGAAAAAGGATGTTGGTAGATCTCCTAAATTCATATGATCTGATGCAAACTGTGTTTTTTCCAACTAGGGTGCAGAGGAACAGTAGCACAGTCATAGACAATATTTTTATTCATTCTTCATTACTAGATGGGTATTCTGTTAGTAAAAGGGTGAATGGCATTTCAGTCCATGATGGACAAATTTTAACACTAAAAGGTTTTTGTACTCTACCCAATGTCGTATTTAATTACAAACTACGTAGGAAAGTTAATCCAACAGGAATTGAGAATTTTTCAAAACTTGTCAAGAAACAAGAGTGGCAAGATGTTTATAGTGCCGATAATGTAGATGATAAATACAATGCTTTCCATAACACATATCTCATGCTCTTTGAGAGTTGCTTTCCATTAGAACATTCTAAACGGGGTACTAGCAGTAATGGACAGCCTGGGTGGCTGAATAATGGGGTAAGGATGTCACGTAGAACAAAGAGGGAATTATATCAAGATGTTAGAAGAAGTCACAGTCAAGCTACAGTAGCCCATTACAAACAGTATTGTAAGGTGCTTAAATATGTTATTAGCAAGGCAAAAGGTATGTGGTATGCAAATAGAATAGCTAATACACAGGATAAAATTAAAGCCATATGGTCAGTTGTGAAGGAAGTGTCTGGTCAGCAGCACAAGGTTGACGTTATAAAGTCAGTTTGCAGTTATAATATTTCTGTTACTGATAAATCAGATATATGTACAGTATTTAATAACGGTTTTCTGAGCATTGCTGGTGAATTAAATAAAAATTTAGTATCTACAGGAAATCATATAAATTTCTTAGCAGATGTCTTTCCGAGATTGACGTCTGAAATACTCCTCTGTGATACAGACAAGAGGGAGATTGAGACAATAATCAAATCACTGGAGACTAAGGACTATCATGGTTATGATGGAGTGTCTAGTAGAATATTAAAGTACTGTGCTGCACATGTTAGCCCTGTATTTAGCCATATTTGTAATTTTTCCTTTAGGAATGGTCAGTTTCCTGAGCGATTAAAGTACTCAGTAGTAAAGCCGCTTTATAAAAAGGGACAAAGGGATAATGTAGATAATTTTAGACCTATTTCTATGCCATCAGTGTTTGCAAAAGTTATCGAAAAGGCTGTGTATGTAAGGTTAATTGATCATTTTATATCACACGATTTGCTATCAAATGTACAGATGGGCTTTAGAAGTCGTTTGACAACTGAAAATACTATATTCTCTTTTCTCTGTGAGGTACTGGATGGGCTAAACAAAAAGTTTCGAACGCTTGGGGTATTTTTTGATTTAACAAAGGCATTTGACTGTGTTGATCACACAATATTGCTCCAGAAGTTGGACCATTACGGAATAAGGGGAGTAGCTCAGAATTGGTTCACCTCTTACTTTAGCAACAGGCAGCAAAAGGTCATTATTCACAATGTTGATAACGGCTGTGATGTGGGATCTGAGTGGGGTACTGTCAAGTGGGGGGTGCCCCAGGGATCAGTGTTGGGGGCGCTCCTGTTCCTTATCTGTATAAATGATATGCCCTCTAGTATTATGGGTAACTCTCAAATATTTCTGTCTGCTGATGAGACTAGCTTGGTGGTAAAGGATGTTGTGTGCAACATTGACTCGGTTTCAAGTAGAGCAGTACATGACCTCAGTTCATGGCTTGTAGAAAATAGACTAACGTTAAATCACAGTAAGACACAGTTTTTACAGTTCCTAACACACAATTCAACAAACGGGCATATGATTAGTGAAACTGAACAGTTCAAATTCCTAGGTGTTCAGATAGATAGTAAGCTGTCGTGGAAAGCCCACGTTCAGGATCTTGTTGAAAGACTTAATACTGCCATTTTCACTATTCGAACGGTATCGAAAGTGAGTGATATTTCGACACGTAAATTAGTCTACTTTGCTTATTGTGGTGTCACCGCCAGACACCACACTTCCTAGGTGGTAGCCTTTAAATCGGCCGCGGTCCGTTAGTATATGTCGGACCCGCGTGTCGCCACTGTCAGTGATTGCAGACCGAGCGCCGCCACACGGCAGGTCTAGAGAGACGTCCTAGCACTCGCCCCAATTGTACAGCCGACTTTGCTAGG
Source organism: Schistocerca serialis cubense (assembly GCF_023864345.2). NCBI lineage: Eukaryota > Metazoa > Arthropoda > Insecta > Orthoptera > Acrididae > Schistocerca > Schistocerca serialis. Next base: position 318,238,486 of record NC_064641.1, on the reverse strand, counting down.
AAAGGTTCACTGACAAATACTCTCTCATTTGCCGAGACGATAGTTAGCATAGCCTTCAGCTACGTCATTTGCTACGACGTAGCAAGGCGCCATTACCAGTTTATATTGAGATTAAAGTTAAGTATTACATCAACTACGTACTTTATTTGCTACTCTAAATTCCTTTAACTGTTCCAGACCTCACGCCAGTCTGCGTGAGCTTAACGCGTGCTTTTCGGCATCCTCGCATAGTGACTTAGCTGTCTTGCCAAGTCACAACAAGTTTGGCGACGAGTGTAAAAATGGTCTTCTTCTTTATACTTGCTTAAATTATTTGTTTCATGGCTTCGCCACAATCTCCAGATGTACTTTCCGAATTTTATCGCTTGCAGAATCAGCAGACACAGGCCTTATTGGATGCCCTTGGACAGCTCGTCCAGGGTCAACGTGCAATGCAAAACGATGCGCCCGCCGCCGCTCCACCGCTCCCGCAGCCACAACATGCTGTTGCACCACCTTTTCGTCCTTTTGATGCGGCACTGGAAAGCTGGACGGAGTGGTCACGCCAATTTGGATTCCATCTCGCCGCCTACAGAATTCAAGGTATTGAGCGGCAGCCTTTTTGCTTTCGTGTGTAGGCATCCAGACCTACCGTGTGATAGTGAAATTGTTTCTCCGACGCAACGTAGCAACTCTGTCCTACGACGAAATTTTGTCTGCATTAGATGCAAAGAATCGGTCAATGTAGTTGCAAAAAGGTATACTTCCTTTTGTACAAAACGTATGGCCGGTCAAACTAATCGGGAGTGGGTTGCAACTTCGCAAGGCCTTACTAGGGATTGTACTTTTGAGTGTGAATGTGGACTTCCTTATTCAGATACTATGGTACGTGATGCAATTGCACAGAACGTTTCTGACGTTCGTATAAGGGAACAGATTTTGAAACTAGTCAATCCCTCCCTTCAACAAGTGATGGACATATTGGATAGGCAAGACACACTTGACTTTGCTCAGGAATCATTTGAAACTTCGCCAGCTGTGTGTCACATTAACCGGCCCGCCGGGCGAGCTGCACGCAACAGTAAACAGCCCTCGCGCCCGTCCGCGCAGCTGCCGCCAAGCTCTCCGCTACGTGTGCCGTGCAAGCTAGCAAATGCAGTGCTAAAATCATGTCCGCGGTGTGCAACTAGACATTCCCGTGACAAATGCCCGTCACGCCAAGCTATTTGCTTTTTCTGTAATAAAAAAGGACTTGTTCAGAGTGTTTGCCAGAAAAAGCTCAGAACAGACACTCACAACCATTCCAGGCCCTTTGCTTCGCGCCGGAATCGAACCAAGAATACTCAGGCTCTTGAACCTTCGCCCATGGACATTCATTAGTTAATTCCACTCCGCCCAGTGCCACTCTCTCTAACAGTGACTGTGTTCGTCCCACACATAGTGTGCGTCGACATCGCTGGAAATCGCGTCAAGTCGCAAGTGCTTCTGTACCAGTGTCTGTTCACGTTGCACGAGACAGTCGCTCTTGTCGTCAGCAGGACAATAAACTTTTTGTAGATTTGGACATTCAACTGGGCACACCTCCATTGCGTGCCGCAAATCTTAAGTTAACTAGCTATTCCGGTCAGGATATCCCTGTGTTAGGACAGTGCAGCCTTCTTGCAACATACAAGGGACAAACAAAACTTGTGTCATTTTACGTTCTTCGTTCTTCTTCTGCTATGAACTTGTTTGGTTTAGATTTATTTCAGTTGTATAACTTGTTTATAGTCAATCAGGTCCTCTCGGTGATCCAGACTGTGCCTTCAGACAGTGTTTCTCGTCTATGTGCAGAATTTGCAGACATTTTTGCATCGGGCCTTGGTTGCGCTAAGAACTATGAAGCACATTTGGAACTGAAACTAAACGCGCAACCGAAATTTTTCACTTATTTTCACTCACTAATGTCGTATGATATTATGTTTTGGGGTAACTCTTCCCATTCTAGAAGGATATTTTTGGCTCAGAAACGGGCGGTTCGGGCAATAAGTGGTGTGAGTTCACGAACCTCTTGTCGACCTCTTTCCACGAGTCTGGGTATTTTGACATTGGCCTCTCAATATGCATATTCCTTATTGTCGTTTCTTGTTACCAATATTAGTTTATTTCCGAGAATAAGCAGCTTTCACTCGGTTAATACTCGGCAGAAATCAAACCTCCATTTGGATCGGACTTCCTTAACTCTTGTGCAAAAAGGTGTGCAGTATACTGCTGCATCCATTTTCAATAAGCTGCCACTCGAATTCAAAAATCTTAGCAGTAATCCACGCGCTTTCAAATCAAAACTGAAGAGTTTCCTCATGGGTCACTCCTTCTATTCTGTCGAGGAGTTCCTTGAAAAATTAAGATGATTCTCATTGTATTGCTGATAGCGTTTGCTTAAACTTATGGACTGATTTTCTTTCAGGTTGATGAACATTTATTTTTATCTGTTATTACTTTTTATGTTGTAAGTTCATGTACTGACACGTTCCATGACCTTGGCGATTTGCTCCTCAATTTGGTCCTACGGAACTTGACATTTAAATAAAATAAAATAAAAAACTGTTAGATTGCAAAAACGTCAGCGAGTTGCAGATTCTCATGTTCCAAGTTATTTATCAATTAGAGGTCGGTTAAGCAGTCTAATTGACGAAGTTTTGCGAGGTGACAGGTAACTAGGTGAACTCCAGAGGAAAATTCTTGTAGATAATGTATGATTCCATAGACCAGAAGAAACTCACTGACTAGCAGTTTTTCAGTGTGCAAGCGGTAAATAAATCTTCAAGGGACTACGATGTTAGTGTATGTGTGGCAATGATAGCGATATGGTTGGACATTTCGAAAGACAAGGCTGCTCCTTATATTTTGGAATGTATGCAACAGGAAGATTGGTCGAGTGTTTTCTTCTCATAAGCTGCACACACTGAAGGAGTTCTTCTTAAACGCACATTGGTGCTTTTTGTCGAGAGTTGCAGTTCGGCGTTAACTGGAGACGTCATCTTGACCACTTGGTAAGGTAGCTGCGAACGCTAAATGAACTCCCAGTTTCTTCTTTGGACATGTCATGGTTAGGAAACATTACTCACTGCTCGACGTGGTATCTAAGGAATTTAGCTTCTGTGTTGTGGGTGCCTTCCTTCTGTTATACAGCGTTTGTATTCATCCTTTCAACCTTATTTCAGATACTTTGTAACGTTTCAGCAAAATTTTGAGTGAAGGCTTTATCTCCTCGGGGGCAGATAGGCATAATTCTAAATGGGAGGGATTTTTCGGCCAAAAAGAACCTAACAGGGGGCTAATCTCGATTTTCGCGAATTTTAAAGTTTTATACCTTTGTGAAATGCTGGAGTGGGGTGTACCAGTCATTTCGGGTACTATTTACGCAATAACTTATCATTTCCCCTAACATTCTATGAACCCTTTCAGTTCTACCGTTAAGCTGTAGATGTAGTGCACTAGTTTGTTACTTCTTTATGCATAATAACTGGATTAATTGCTCCAATAACTCAGAAAGTTAGTGCCTTGGTCACTTGTAATAGCTTCTGGTGTTCTGAATTTCAATAACCACTCCTTAACCATATTCTCTGCCACCGTTTAGACATGTTGATTTGGTATGATAAACATGGCCAATAAATGTGAGATATGATGAATTATATTTAATGCATATCGATTTCTTGTTGGTGTTTTTGCAAACGGAATGAGGATGTCCATTCCAGTCATTTGGAATGGTCCGTGTGCCTCAGCAAGAGCATCCATATCCGCAAGGCAAGAGACCCCTACCTTCCATAGCTCTCAGCAAGAGGAAAAAATATAGTGTAGTCAGTTGTTTTTCTTTCAAGATTTAGAAGTCAGTATAAAGCAGACTTTTAACAGGGTCAAAATCGGAACTTTTTTTATGGCTACTTACAAATCATCATTTGCCTTTCCAGCTCTAGAGCCCCTCTACAAACTGTCACATAGGCACCGTTGTGCCTCAGGTAATCTATGTAAGAAGATTAGCTGATAACTCATCTAGACTCTTTGAGTACTAGGAGTGCCGTTATCTATGTAACACTCGACATCTTGTTGAATCTTTGGAAACCAATAGTTTTTCACAATATGTAGATCCGTGACTCTTCTAAAATACATCCTTTTGCAAGATGGAATTGCAAGCCTGCATCAGTTCATCGTATCCCAATCTGCAGGCCCAACCATGCTGTGCCATATTGTGTTTGCTTTAACAGCACTTCTTGACCAGAGATGAATTGTGCTTCCCCTGTAAACTGCTGACAAACTCATTCAGGGCCTGAGCTCTGTGTCATTCTTCCACACTTACTTTGCGACTCAGTCTGTCTCGTAACAGCGAGATTTTCCTGGATGATGTAGCACCTCAAAATCAAATTAGCTTAGCCTTAGAGACCAGTGGCTCGAATGACTGGTTGGATCTTTTAGTTCCAGAAGGCGTTTTAATGTTATGTAATCTCTTATGACCTTCAAAAGTCACTCACACACACATATAACAACGGAAGAGGTTATACTAAATATCAGAACTAGCATTTCTTTTTCAGTATCTGAATAGGTCTCCACCTTACTGTGCTGTCTAGAAGCGTAAGCTATTGGGTGTTCTTTGTCACCTATTTCCCGACTTAAAACAAAACCTGGAGGACGGCTGTTGAGTCTCTCAACGACGTAAACTATGTTCGATTTTCAGGAAAAGCAATGAGGGGTCTGGTACTCAATAATTCCTTCATTCACTCGAATGCTATTTCGCAGTCGTGATTCCACTGAAACTTTATTCTCTTCTTTAATACCTATGTAAAGTGTCTCGTTACCAGTGCTAATTTTTGAATGTACTTCTGTAAAAATTGGTGATCTCAAGATATGACTAATTCTTTTACTGTGCCAGATGTTGATAGATCCTCTATGCCTAATACCAGTAGTGTACTGGTTTTGACACTGTTTTAGCCGACAACGTCGTCGAAATTGCAGACCTTCTATAATGTGAAGTGGCACTTTTCTAAGCTAAGGGTAAGTAATGCTGCCTATAATCGATCAAAGATCTCTCATACATACCACGTGCTCCTAGACGTTCTTGGAGGAAACATAGATATCTTCTAGGTATAGCACACATTGTTTCAGTTAAAGGCACTGTAGCGCTCCATCTAACAAGCACTGGAAAATGACCAGGGCAGTAAAATCGTCAGTCTCTCCCAGTTTCGTGCAATCTAAACAAAAACTGCTATTAAATTCATCTGCCTTTAACGGGAGCCGGGTAGTGTCCGTCAGTGTAGACAATTTTGGTTTGGGAGGGGTGAGACTATTATAAAGTTCACTGATAGCTACTTAGTGTCCATCAGTGTAGACAATTTTGGTTACTTAGCTATCAGTGAACTTTATAATAGTCTCACCCCTCCCAAACCAAAATTGTCTACACTGATGGACACTACCCGGCTCCCGTCAATTTACTGCGTAAACTATAAACTACGTCATATGAAGCATTGTGCCTGATCCAGATCATTGTTCTCTGTCATGGGCTTCTACTACACACCAAGTATTAATGAGCAAATGCGCTCCTACACTCATTCACAGTTGCCTTTCTGCATCTTTCGGTACTTCAACCCGCTAATCAAGTCTAAGAGACTGTGCACTGTGTATGGAGTTTAACTGGCATACGCCGTGTCCGGGGTGTTCCTTGTGACACTTTGGTTCTTTCAGGGACAAATATCAGACAGAACGATGTCCCATTAAGCTCCACAAGGAGCTATTATAAATCGACTTCAGCGTGAAGTTAAACTAGGAAATCTAGCCCAAGAATAACGTCGTAGATTATGCCTCAGCTGGGGAGAACTCCCACACGAACTTGAGTCTTCCCTTCCCACTCAAATACCCAACAATGCCAAAACGGATCAGTGCTCTCTATTACCACTCATACGGTGAGCTCAGATCCATGGCACCCAGTACATTCTGTCTTGCCCAAGACACTTGTCATGCTGTAGCTCACAAAAACTTTTACGATGTTGCAGGTGCCTGTGGCGTTAAGACGAACGACGCAGTGTCCCTTCAGAAATGCATGCACGTCCGAAGCAACAGCTATTTTGGCGACTATGTCCGTTTTGAAGTATTCACATCAGTGGATATGAACAATCATCAGCTGTATAACTCAAAGAAACAAATGAAAATTGCTGCTGACCGCAACTCGAACCCGGAATGCCTACTTTACGCGAGTAGTCGTCTTTAACGTTTTGGCTCTCCCTGTATGACCCATGGACAGGCATAAACTTCCATTTATCGCCGTCTCTGCGTCACAACCTGTACTCTCAAACACATTATGTAATGCCTGTAAACGAGAGACATTTTAATTCCAAGTCACTGCCTGGCATAGGTGGACAAATATGAAACTGCTGTGCATGTGTTGTTAAAGAAGAAAGATACAGTGTTCCTTCGGATATGCATCTATTACTTTCCTCTTCCGCATTGCCTTGGAACCATTCATGAAGCTGTAATACAGGAGTTTCCATCCTTGAAAACTAGGCAATATTTTTATTACAGCCACTCTTATTATCCTGGCGCCATCCCTCGACCTTCCAGTAGCTGTAGCCCCATTTCCCGTCAGGGTGACTAGTTTTTTGTGGGCATTTGCGCTTTTCTTTGCAACAGAGGCTGTCCATGGCCGCCACCGCCTCTCATGAATTCGGTTTATTAAGCTCAATTAAAATTAGAGTATTTCATGAATCATCACTTGGATCACAATGCAGTTTTCACAAATCCCCCGCTAATAAAATTTTACATACCTCTACTCATGCTCCCACCATATTACTTCTCTCTTTCACTATTTTCCTGTAACGTCGTATTACTGCACCACATCTCTGGATGACTTTCTCCTGTTTCATAAATTAATATGGTATAGCAATCTGAAAGTAATTAGAATAAAAACTATAGTATGCAGAACTCGATGGATAAATTATTCCAACACTGCACATATATCAATTTACACGAAGAAAAAGAACCATCCAAAAACTCACTTCTGCACTGTAATGCCTAAAAACCTGCTTGGATAGTAAGTGGTGCTCTGACGAGGGTGCATGACACCAATTTACCTTCTGAGACTGGGTACTTGTACTCTAGTTGCACATCCTCAATGCATTGACCTACCTACTTCTTGTCTGTGATGCAGTTGCTCTTACGCTTTGTTCCTACACTTCTGGCCATTAAAATTGCTACACCACGAAGATGACGTGCTAGAGACGCGAAATTTAACCGACAGGAAGAAGATGCTGTGATATGTAAATGATTAGCTTTTCAGAGCATACACACAAGGCTGGCGCCAGTGGCGACACCTACAACGTGCTGACATGAGGAAAGTTTCCAACTGATTTCTCATACACAAGCAGGAGTTGACCGGCGCTGCCTGGTGAAACGTTGTTGTGATGCCTCGTGTAAGGAGGAGAAATGCGTACCATCACGTTTCCGACTTTGATAAAGGTCGTATTGCAGCCTATCGCGATTGCGGTTTATCGTATTGCGACATTGCTGCTCGCGATGGTCGAGATCCAATGACTGTTAGCGGCATATGGAATCGGTGGGTTCAGGACGGTAATACGGAACGCCGCGGTGGATTCCAACGGCCTCGTATCACTAGCAGTCGAGATGACAGGCATCTTATCCGCATGGCTGTAACGGATCGTGCAGCCACGTCTCGATCCCTGAGTTAACACATGTGGACGTTTTCAAAACAACAACCATCTGCATGAACAGTTCGACGACGTTTGCAGCAGCATGGACTATCAGCTCGGAGACCACGGCTGCGGTTACCCTTGTCGCTGCATCACAGACAGGAGCGCCTGTGATGGTGTACTCAACGACGAACCTGGGTGCACGACTGGCAAAACGTCATTATTTTCGGTTGAATGCAGGCTCTGTTTACAGCATCATGAAGGTCGCATCCGTGTTTGGTGACATCGCGGTAAACGCCCATTGGAAGCGTGTATTCGTCATCGCCATACTGGAGTATGGGGTGCCATTGGTTACATGTCTCGGTCACTTCTAGTTCGCATTGACAGCACTTTGAACAATGGACGTTACATTTCAAATGTGTTACGACCCGTGGCTCTACCCTTCATTCGATCCCTGCGAAACCCTACATTTCAGCAGGATAATGCACGACCGCATGTTGCAGGTCCTGTACGGGCCTTTCTGGATACAGAAAATTTTCGACCGCTGCCCTGACCAGCACATTCTCCAGATCTCTCACCAATTGAAAACGTCTGGTCAATGGTGGCCGAGTAACTGGCTCGTCCCAATACGCCAGTCACTATTCGAGATGAACTGTGGTATCGTGTTGAATCTGCATGAGCAGCTGTACCTGCACACGCCATCCAAGCTCTGTTTGACTCAAAGCCCAGGCGTATCAAGGCCGTTATTACGGCCAGAGGTGGTTGTTCTGGGTACTGATTTCTCAGGATCTATGCACCCAAATTGCGTTAAAATGTAATCACATGTCAGTTCTAGTATAATATATTTGTCCAATGAATACCCGTTTATCATCTGCATTTCTTTGTGGTGTAGCAATTTTAATGGCCACTAGTGTATATGTGAACCGATTGAAATTTACACAAATTGTACTCAGAGACATAACAAGTGCTGTGATATCACTGCACACACTGCAGTCGATGATAAAACAAATTAAACAGTTAAGCACGATAATTAAGGAATGTAGCTTCTTGGAAAACGCGTTAATGGATGCAATATTATACGACCCTAAGAATAACGATCGGAGTGTATCTAGTGGAGATATCTAAGTTTTAATTTGGCGAGGCTATCAGAATTTACTCAGTGGTGGCTGGAGCGAGAGGAGGCCAGATACCGCATTCGGGGTAGGTGTGGCCGACAGTGCAAATATTGCCAGTGAGCAGGACAGGCTACACTAGTGGGGTCTGGAAAGTGAAGGTGCAGGTGCTGGAATACTGAAAAAGAGCCCGAACTAAAAGCTAAGACGTAGTCTCCAGGAGTGGATGCACGTTCCCTTTGGTTCTTATGCATGAACCCACCAACGGACCCAGCCCAAAAGTAAAATAACCGATTTTTACATTTTATTCTGCTACACATTGGAGAATATGCGGTGTTTATTAAAGTACCGTTTAGAGATTTTCTCAATATTCGTTAATGATAGAGGATAATATAATTACAAGCAGACCTGATACTAGGTAAATTGTAGGGTCTGACGTCACTGCCACCAAAAATTGGGAGCAGTGGTGCGACACACTATTGTTGGGATAGACACGGCTTAGAAGTTGGACTACATGGAGTGTGCCAAGTTTCGCTATATTGGGACTGCATAATACGCTTTGCTAATGCTCATAATGTGCTATTGACGTTGTCTAAGTGAGACTGCACAGGCAGAGAACTTTATGAATGTATCTCAAATATACACTCCTGGAAATGGAAAAAAGAACACATTGACACCGGTGTGTCAGACCCACCATACTTGCTCCGGACACTGCGAGAGGGCTGTACAAGCAATGATCACACGCACGGCACAGCGGACACACCAGGAACCGCGGTGTTGGCCGTCGAATGGCGCTAGCTGCGCAGCATTTGTGCACCGCCGCCGTCAGTGTCAGCCAGTTTGCCGTGGCATACGGAGCTCCATCGCAGTCTTTAACACTGGTAGCATGCCGCGACAGCGTGGACGTGAACCGTATGTGGGGTTGACGGACTTTGAGCGAGGGCGTATAGTGGGCATGCGGGAGGCCGGGTGGACGTACCGCCGAATTGCTCAACACGTGGGGCGTGAGGTCTCCACAGTACATCGATGTTGTCGCCAGTGGTCGGCGGAAGGTGCACGTGCCCGTCGACCTGGGACCGGACCGCAGCGACGCACGGATGCACGCCAAGACCGTAGGATCCTACGCAGTGCCGTAGGGGACCGCACCGCCACTTCCCAGCAAATTAGGGACACTGTTGCTCCTGGGGTATCGGCGAGGACCATTCGCAACCGTCTCCATGAAGCTGGGCTACGGTCCCGCACACCGTTAGGCCGTCTTCCGCTCACGCCCCAACATCGTGCAGCCTGCCTCCAGTGGTGTCGCGACAGGCGTGAATGGAGGGACGAATGGAGACGTGTCGTCTTCAGCGATGAGAGTCGCTTCTGCCTTGGTGCCAATGATGGTCGTATGCGTGTTTGGCGCCGTGCAGGTGAGCGCCACAATCAGGACTGCATACGACCGAGGCACACAGGGCCAACACCCGGCATCATGGTGTGGGGAGCGATCTCCTACACTGGCCGTACACCACTGGTGATCGTCGAGGGGACACTGAATAGTGCACAGTACATCCAAACCGTCATCGAACCCATCGTTCTACCATTCCTAGACCGGCAAGGGAACTTGCTGTACCAACAGGACAATGCACGTCCGCATGTATCCCGTGCCACCCAACGTGCTCTAGAAGGTGTAAGTCAACTACCCTGGCCAGCAAGATCTCCGGATTTGTCCCCCATTGAGCATGTTTGGGACTGGATGAAGCGTCGTCTCACGTGGTCTGCACGTCCAGCACGAACGCTGGTCCAACTGAGGCGCCAGGTGGAAATGGCATGGCAAGCCGTTCCACAGGACTGGACTACATCCAGCATCTCTACGATCGTCTCCATGGGAGAATAGCAGCCTGCATTGCTGCGAAAGGTGGATATACACTGTACTAGTGCCGACATTGTGCATGCTCTGTTGCCTGTGTCTATGTGCCTGTGGTTCTGTCAGTGTGATCATGTGATGTATCTGACCCCAGGAATGTGTCAATAAAGTTTCCCCTTCCTGGGACAATGAATTCACGGTGTTCTTATTTCAATTTCCAGGAGTGTATTTGTGCTAGTGACAAAGTGATGAAGCTTAAACACAGGTAGGTAATGAGTAAATCTTATATTGTGTGGGGTGTATCACACCTGACTTTGAAGGTAGGCTTAGTGTGGCGTACTGCCAAGCTGTTAACTATTCATGTTTTGTGGTATTGTCATCGCTGATGACCTTCTGATCATAACTCCTGGATTTTGTCAGCTTGGAGAATAAGTAATTAATTATTTCGAGCTTTCCATACTACACTGGAGAGATGTGATAAGTCTGGCATGGCGAACAGCACTAATTACAATTCGCCTACATAGATTAGCATTTATAAATAGATAGGCATTCATACAAAAGAAATTCCTGTATTGTTTAAATTTTATATGTTACCTTTGTGCAACTTTTATTGGCACAGTCACTTATGAGAAAGCTCTGTGAATTATGATCAGAGCCATCTATGATTTTACATCCACTTACTTTGAGGATATTTTTAATAGCATTAGTTTCCTTTTAATTGTAGGTATTGTAAAATGCCTGAAGTGTGGTTGTGTTGAAAAGTTGATTAGGAAGAACTGTAGAACTGCCATGTTGAAATGCAGTGTACTTATGAACCGTCTGACGTAAAACTTGGTGTGTTCTGTACCAAGATATTTGTGAAATTCGGTTTGCGATTTAATATCACCATGAGAGGAAATTAAAAATAGTTCGAAGTGGTGCATCATGGTGCCAAAAATGCTATATACGCTTACAGAATAATTAACAGTAGTGTATGTAGGTTTTGTCAGATTTTCTCCAAGTGTAAGGTATCCCCCTGCACGCCCTCACCTCGCTGTTGAGCTCACGAGTCATGCGTCGGTGGGAGGATGAGTGGCTGAAAGTGACTGACAATAAGCTCCATATAGTCAAGCCCACAACGCGTGTGTGGTGTACTTCCTTTCAGCCCCGTCGACGGGACGAGGTTCTCCTCACTCGGCTTCGCATAGGCCACAGCCCTATGACGCATGGCTTCCTGCTCCGGCGAGAGGACCCTCCAATGTGTGGTGTTTGTGGCGTCCAGGTCACTGTGCGCCACGTTTTGTTGGATTGCATTTTATTTTCTGACCAGCGGGCCGCGGCTGACTTGCCAGCGGACCTGCCATCTCTTTTAGGCAACACTCGGGCGAATGTGGTTAAAGTTTTCTGTGCCATGTCAAATGTTTTTACAAAGATTTTAGGGAGAGGATCTTAATTTGCTCACTGTGTAACAAGCTCGCCCATATTTTAAAGTAAGTAGCCAGCCAATGACAATTTTCTGTGGCATTCTTGTTGCTACGTTTTCCCTTTCCTTACGTTTTACTTTCTCATGTAGCATCTTCCTTCTTTTCCTGCTTTCTTTGCGAGTGTGCTTCAGTTTTATTAGATCTGTCCACATTCGTTCCTTTTAATGTGTGTCAGGCGCTGATGACCTCGGCGTTGAGCGCCTGTAGGCCCCAAGACACACACACACACACACACACCAAGTGTAACGCAGGAATAAACAACATTAGAGTAAAGCAGCTGAGTTTGAGACGTGTCGTGCTGTTGAGATACTGGGTATAGTTTTGTGGTGCCCGAAGCATTTAAGCGGGCACAGGTAAGATTGAAGGTCGGTCGTGAAAGCACGTTGGCAGTTCGTCACACGGAATCCGGGGATGAGATGACCTGATGCCAGATGGAGCTAGCAGCAGGTATCCTCGTAGCAGAGTGGTGGATGCACCACGGCAGGCAGTGCAGTGGCAGACTTCATGGTATTCTTTACCAACTGTTTGGCATGTTACTAACTCTTGAATGCAAAATGTCAGTCTAAATTAAAAATGTACACAATAAGGGGATAATTGTCATGGATACTATTAAAGATACAATTACATAACAAGGAAGTTTTTAGAGTAGATATGCATTCCATAAGCTTATTGTTTGACAAGCAGCCGAGGGCAGAATCTCCAAGTACTGTGACATTAGAATCAGTGAAAGAGAACCCGTTGGAGAGTAATTTGAGCAATTCGGTGCTCCCCAGCAATGTTGGCACTCAGGCGATGACAGATGAAGTGGTGAAGCAGTTGGCTCCAGAGATAAAGCCCGATTAGCAAAATGCCTTGCTGATCTCTCCAACTGAAAGGTTAAGTAATATCGAGACAGAGCTGGGCAGACAAATAAGGGTATGAAGCAGTAAATTCACATGTGCCCATGGAAATGACGAAATTATAATTTTATGTAAAAGAGGACAACTGTGAACTGTTCCTGCAGTATGAGTTGCAATTAGAACAACAGATAGACATGAATAACGAAGACTGTTGCCATGGTATATTGTGCTATAGTTGTAGTGCGTCATAATTGTGATGAATGCAACAAAGAATCAGTAGCAAAAATCTGGAAAATATTGGAAGATAATGAGACTGGTTATCGGAACTCCATGGCAGTGGTAAAGCAACTGGAGTACTGAGCTAAAATTAGTAAGATTAACTAACATAAGTGATAACATAATTTTGGAACTCAGTAATAACTGTAATGGTATGTGAACAACACGAATTCTGTGCTGTTCGTAGGGCGAGGTGAGAGGAAATCGTTTCAAAGAGAGCAACCTGTGCATGATTTGACAGGTATGTGCAACTGATTAAAAATCAAGAAGCAATCTCTAACTTGTCAAGAAGGAGAGTGCAGAATTTGTCAGGAACTTCTGCTTGAGTCTTGTAACTTCGCAGATAGTAGATTCCATATTTCCCCACGTATTACAAGGCACGAGGTGTCTACTTCTGTTACCATTGCTCAAAATAACAGAAAATATATTCATAAAAGAAAAACAAGGAAATCACAGTTTTACAGAAAACCTAGTTTTATGGCTGCCCGGGCGTGGCAACCATAATTTGGATATGGAGTAGGACGTGACCAGGTTGTGATTAAAATCTGGTGGCAGGAAAATGATTAGTGACAAATAAGCGCCAGCTAGTATAAAACAGTTACTTAGCTTTATTAACAGCGAAGAGTGTTCCGTAGATACTGTTCCAATTATAGTTCAATTCTTTTATCTTGGCGGCTCGCGCATGCCCGCCCAGACGCGGGAGATTGCTGCGTTGCCAGTTGCACACGACGCACGCGCCAATAGAAGCAGCGCCATAGTATAGCATAGTTCGCAAGCTTACGTTTAGAGGGGAGCGCGCAGTTCATGAAGCCACCACGGCCGCATTAACCCTTTCGCTGCTACAAAGACGTGCTCCCTGCATTCCGCGCTGTGAGCGATTTTGTCACTGCACTGCTCGCCTGTGCAGACACATCGTGTTCCGACTGCTTTGACACTCTTATCAATCGATTCCACAAAAACTATTCGGCCCAAAAATTAGATTTTTGCACATCTTCTTGACTGATACCTTCCCCCCATGAATGACTTAATTTTGTTTCGATGTTCAACGCAGTTATTATGCAGCATTAAATATAGTAAACCATTGCACGAAATTTTGAAGAGTTTCCAGAGGTAAAAGTCCATAGAGTATACTTTCCGTATGGTCGATTTTAGTTGCCACAATGTTGAGAATGAAATGTGGACAAGATACCTAAATTTCATATAAAATTTACTGTATAACAATAGCTCATTTAAGTACCACATAGGTGTCGTATGTAATATTGAGAAATATTCCGTCTTTCGCGACTGTAACAAAAGTTTTATTCACACTGAGCACGTTTGGCTTTATTTTAAATCACTTCAATCAATCAAAAGGAAGTAGACGAAACACATTAAACAAAACTGTGGACTTACAAAAACATTAGGACTTGAATATACCGTCTATCAGTGAAGTGCTCTGAGCTATGTCAAATATAATTTTTGTGTGTGGCACACACAAACATCTTTTATTTGCTAAAACACTGATCTGCCAACACAAACATTGAATATTGTGTTACCGCAGCACAAAACTACGAAAGGTGACTTGGCAGTGGAGGAGACAAAATACTGTCCACTGAAGATGCTTCAAAAGAGAGAAACGCGTCTGGTCTAAATAAGCCCCTTATTACAGTTGCAGAAGAGGAATATATTTCAGTACCATTGGTAAAACTGCGACTGTGGAACAAAAACAAGAAAGAGAACATGAGTTCCATTGTGTATGTGCCATACCTTTCCTTGATTAAAGTGCTTTAAAATAAAGCCAAACGCGTCCGGTGTAAATAATACTTTTATTACAGTCGCGAAAGACGGAATATTTCTCAATATTACATACGACACCTATGTCGTGTTGTTGTTGTTGTGGTCTTCAGTCCTGAGACTGGTTTGATGCAGCTCTCCATGCTACCCTATCCTGTGCAAGCTTCTTCATCTCCCAGTACCTACTGCAACCTACATCCTTCTGAATCTGCTTAGTGTATTGATCTCTTGGTCTCCCTCTACGATTTTTACCCTCCACGCTGCCCTCCAATGCTAAATTTGTGATCCCTTGATGCCTCAAAACATGTCCTACCAACCGATCCCTTCTTCTAGTCAAGTTGTGCCACAAACTTCTCTTCTCCCCAATCCTATTCAATACCTCCTCATTAGTTACGCGATCTACCCACCTTATCTTCAGCATTCTTCTGTAGCACCACATTTCGAAAGCTTCTATTCTCTTCTTGTCCAAACTGGTTATCGTCCATGTTTCACTTCCATACATGGCTACACTCCATACAAATACTTTCAGAAACGACTTCCTGACACTTAAATCTATACTCGATGTTAATAAATTTCTCTTCTTCAGAAACGATTTCCTTGCCATTGCCAGTCTACATTTTATATCCTCTCTACTTCGACCATCATCAGTTATTTTACTCCCTATATAGCAAAACTCCTTTACTACTTTAAGCGTCTCATTTTCTAATCTAATCCCCTCGGCATCACCCGATTTAATTTGACTACATTCCATTATCCTCGTTTTGCTTTTGTTGATGTTCATCTTATATCCTCCTTTCAAGACACTGTCCATTCCGTTCAACTGCTCTTCCAAGTCCTTTGCTGGCTCTGACAGAATTACAATGTCATCGGCGAACCTCAAAGTTTTTACTTCTTCTCCATGAATTTTAATACCTACTCCGAATTTTACTTTTGTTTCCTTTACTGCTTGCTCAATATACAGATTGAATAACATTGGGGAGAGGCTACAACCCTGTCTCACTCCTTTCCCAACCACTGCTTCCCTTTCGTGCCCCTCGACTCTTATAACTGCCATCTGGTTTCTGTACAAATTGTAAATAGCCTTTCGCTCCCTGTATTTTACTCCTGCCACCTTCAGAATTTGAAAGAGAGTATTCCAGTTAACGTTGTCAAAGCTTTCTCTAAGTCTACAAATGCTTGAAACGTAGGATTGCCTTTTCTTAATCTTTCTTCTAAGATAAGTCGTAAGGTTAGTATTGCCTCACGTGTTCCAACATTTCTACGGAATCCAAACTGATCTTCCCCGAGATCCGCTTCTACCAGTTTTTCCATTCATCTGCAAAGAATTCTCGTTAGTATTTTGCAGCTGTGACTTATTAAACTGATAGTTCGGTAATTTTCACATCCGTCAACACCTGCTTTCTTTGGGATTGGAATAATTATATTCTTCTTGAAGTCTGAGGGTATTTCGCCTGTCTCATACATCTTGCTCACCAGATGGTAGAGTTTTGTCATGACTGGCTCTCCCAAGGCCATCAGTAGTTCTAATGGAATGTTGTCTACTCCCGGGGCCTTGTTTCGACTCAGGTCTTTCAGTGCTCTGTCAAACTCTTCACGCAGTATCTTATCTCCCATTTCTTCTTCATCTACATCCTCTTCCATTTCCATAATATTGTCCTCAAGTACATCGCCCTTGTATAAACCCTCTATATACTCCTTCCACCTTTCTGCCTTCCCTTCTTTGCTTAGAACTGGATTGCCATCTGAGCTCTTGATATTCATACAAGTGGTTCTCTTCTCTCCAAAGGCGTCTTTAATTTTCCTGTAGGCAGTATCTATCTTACCCCTAGTGAGACAAGCCTCTACACCCTTACATTTGTCCTCTAGCCATCCCTGCTTAGCCATTTTGCACTTCCTGTCGATATCATTTTTGAGACGTTTGTATTCCTTTTTGCCTGCTTCATTTACTGCATTTTTATATTTTCTCCTTTCGTCAATTAAATTCAATATTTCTTCTGTTACCCAAGGATTTCTACTAGCCCTCGTCTTTTTACCTACTTGATCCTCTGCTGCCTTCACTACTTCATCCCTCAAAGCTACCCATTCTTCTTCTACTGTATTTTTTTCCCCCATTCCTGTCAATTGTTCACTTATGCTCTCCCTGAAACTCTCTACAACCTTTGGTTCTTTCAGTTTATCCAGGTCCCATCTCCTTAAATTCCCGCCTTTTTGCAGTTTCTTCAGTTTCAATCTGCAGTTCATAATCCACATCTGCCCCTGGAAATGTCTTACAATTTAAAACCTGGTTCCTAAATCTCTGTCTTACCATTATGTAATCTATCTGATACCTTTTAGTATCTCCAGGATTCTTCCAGGTATACAACCTTCTTTCATGATTCTTGAACCAAGTGTTAGCTATGATTAAGTTATGCTCTGTGCAAAATTCTACAAGGCGGTTTCCTCTTTCATTTCTTCCCCCCAATCCATATTCACCTACAGTTTTCCTACTGACGAATTCCAGTCACCCATGACTATTAAATTTTCGTCTCCCTTCACTACCTGAATAATTTCTTTTATCTCGTCATACATTTCATCAATTTCTTCATCATCTGCAGAGCTAGTTGGCATATAAACTTGTACTACTGTAGTAGGCATGGGCTTTGTGTCTATCTTGGCCACAATAATGCGTTCACTATGCTGTTTGTAGTAGCTAACCCGCACTCCTATTTTTTTATTCATTATTAAACCTACTCCTGCATTACCCCTATTTGATTTTGTATTTATAACCCTGTAATCACCTGACCAAAAGTCTTGTTCCTCCTGCCACCGAACTTCACTAATTCCCACTATATCTAACTTTAACCTATCCATTTCCCTTTTTAAATTTTCTAACCTACCTGCCCGATTAAGGGATCTGACATTCCACACTCCGATCCGTAGAATGCCAATTTTCTTTCTCCTGATAACGACGTCCTCTTGAGTAGTCCCCGCCCGGAGATCCGAATGGGGGACTATTTTACCTCCGGAATATTTTACCCAATAGGACGCCATCATCATTTAATCATAGAGTAAAACATTCCGTTCTCGGAACATGAACTTTGCCTGCCGTGTATTGCTCGCATTTTCGAACAGTGACATTTACAGTCTACAATCAAGCGAGTGTGAGAACATATTTGCACTTGACTCTTTTTGATTTTTTGGCTTCTACATTCAGGACCATGTGTTGTCAGTGTCTGCATTCAATGCAAAAGACAATACAGCTAGCTTTCTAAAAGAATTCCCGGAACTCTTTTCGGAAGGTTTAGGCAAAGCTCAAAACGTTGTTTCACATGTTACGCTGAGCGACAATGCTCAGCCGAAATTTTGCCGGGCCAGAGCTGTTCCCTTAAATTAAATGAGATATTGTTATAGAGTAAATTTTATATGAAATTTATGTATCTTGTCCACATTTCATTCTCAACATTGTGGCAACTAAAATCGACCATACGGAAAGTATACGCTGTGGACTTCTACCTCTGCAAACTCTTCAAAATTTCGTGCAATGGTTTACTACATTTAATGCTGCATAATAACTGCGTTGAACATCGAAACAAAATTAAGTCACTTATGGGGGAAAGGTATCAGTCAAGATGAAGTGTAAAAATCAAATTTTTGTGCGAAATAGTTTTTGTGAAATCGAATGATAAGTGTGTCACAGGAATGGTAACACCATGTGTCTGCACAGGCGAGCAGTGCAGTGATGACAAAATCGCGCACAGCGCGGAATGCGGCGAGCACGCGTCTGCAGCAGCGAAAGGGTTAATGAAGAGACAAAGCAGTGGAATTTTCAAAAAATTGCATTCAAACGAATATAATTCGTGAAGTAAGGCACTTCGATATTGTTTTAAATAATGAAAATTTTAAGCACCACACAAGGTTCGAACTCATAACCTTTCGAGTACCAGCCCAACTCCTTAACCGTTACGCTAACAACCTCGTCTGACTACCTAGTCCCATGAGGACTATAACACGTCACGCAAAATACTGACAAACACTTGGTATGACTATGAATTACTCACGATTCGTCGAAGTACAATAGGAAATAAACCATTACCGCTGTTCTTTATTGCGAAAAAGCGGTTCGTGAGAGTGATACAAACACCTTTCCTTGCTATCGTCTGAATTAGGAGTCTTATTGCTTGTTTGGTTTAATTAATTAATAGAATATGAAGCAATTGGTATAAAGAATGCTTTTTCCAAACTTTCTATAAAAGAATGTCTGCTATCAAGACATTGCTTTTGTTCTATTACTTTATTTATGACTGAACGTTTCTAAAACTGAAGACACTCGTCCATGCTCTGCACTGCAGTCGAGATGTGGCAACGTCGTTCTCTGTTCATTGGCTGACTGTGTTTTGTGACGTCAGATGCGCAGAACGAACCTAAACTCGGCCGACAACATAAATGACGCGCACTTTAGTGTCCAAAGAATATTCTTGATTCGTGGCCTAAGTCTTTATACTATACTGAATCACACAGCGAGCTAGCTAACCAGACAACGAACGACGGCACTGACGGCTGCAACGAGTTGTCTCCAAGACTCCTGACTCGGGGCCAGCGCTCCTGTTATATCGTGTAGCCAGAGGGCGCTGTAGGCCCCAGCTCAGCAATGGCGCGACGTCTTCGGTCGGCGGCAACGCCATGCGCCGCCGGCGGTCGCGACGGGAAACTGTGGCAAGCGATGCGACGGCAGGGCGCGCGCGCTATTCCGTTGGGTCCGCGGATACAACACCTAGAAACACATCACTCTACTACAGTAGTAACGCAAGGAGTGCTTCACTAAGGGCTTAATAGGAGCCGAAAGGATGCTGTATGCACCAAGGCAAAGTAGTGAGGAGATGGGATTGCCTCATGGAAAAATTGCTCACCTGTAGCTGCGGCTTCGATGGAGACGGATCGAGACTGGTTGCATTACCGAACTCTCTCTTTATGAGACGCCGTTGTCTTTTAGCTTTGCTGTTTAAATTTTTGCGTTTGAACAGGTCTCCCACCATAACTCTCTGGGAACCTACGCAAGTGGAGTGACTTGAGAGAACTACTTCCGACTCATACCTTGCCCTAGCCAAGAGTGCAAGAGTGTAGCCGGGGTCTTGTCAGACGGGGGGGGGGGGGGGGGGGGAGGGGGTGGCGGGGGCTCGATTTGTTAAAGAGGGCTTTGGGCTTTAAAGAGTCTCGTGTTTTCCATTCATTTCTTATTTCTTAATTGTACAGGATGATTTTTTCCACCGTGTACAAACTCTAGGGATTGATCGATGAGAGGATACGGAACTAAAAAGGTCTAATAATGTCGATAAATGCATGGTTTCCATGCTGGAAACGCCTCCGGATTCTTTCTTGTCTGGATCCGTAAAAGACGTCGTTTGTAAAGACGTTCCAACTACATCTGAAGATATGCGAGAGAGAACTGTCAGAGCATGTGCTCCGATACGTGCCGAAGTGATAAGGAATACCACCCAATCTATAGTAGGAAGATTGCAGCACTACATTGATACCAATGGTCATCACTTCGAACACCTTCTGTAAGTGGACGTTCATGTCACCTTTGTGACCTTCGTCGACCTTCAAAGACCTTACTGTTACACATCACTGGAATCGTCTCGATAGACGCTATGAGAAAATAAGTACCAAACTATAGCATCCCGTTTAAAAAAAAAAACAACGTTGACATTCATACCTCTGACGCGACCCCACCTAGCAACAAAAAACCAACGTCGTATTATGGCCCCCGTGGTCCTATGCAACATATGTCCCACAAACCTTTCAGCTACCATCATACTTTCGGAGTTATTCTACGTGGAAATTGTTAGTGACTCACCCTGTATAAGGAGTTCAAAAAAAGTGCCGTATACTTTGAGTGATAGTACTGCTCATCGAAACAAGAAAGATAAGTACAATAAACATGGGTTCTGAAACGCATACTTTCCGAGATGAACACGTATTTCTAGAAAGGGCTTGGTTGCGGATATTAGCACAGTCGTTGCATTGGCTCTTCGTCAAATGTGTAGCGCAGAGTATTATGATGTCTTAGTCACAGTATTCTATCAACCATTAGATGGTCTGCAGTCAGTTGTGTGGTTCGAGTTGTGTTGTAGGTTATGATAGTTTTCTTTGTGTTTGTGTGCGTTATTGTACAGTACTGTCAATCCTGGTTACGTATCACGGTGTTTTACCTTGTTCCAAACGCGGATTCACTTACGTGGTTGCTGTTATTGCGTTGTTTGTAAGTACAGGTTGTGTAGCACGTTTACATTTTCTCTCTTCCGCCACTTGTTAGCAACGCAAGCCTGCTATTCAACAAGTGAAATGGCGGATTTGATATTCTGCTGTGATTTGGCAAACAATGGATGCAGTCTGCTACCCTGTGTCCTCTAATCTGAGATATATCCACAGCACAGAGTGCCCCCTGATAAGTTGACTGGCAGGCTTTTCCAGAATATGATCTCGTAGAAGAAAAGGTTCATCTGTGAACAGCACAATTGCACTAAAACTAGGGCTGACACTTTGTTCAATAAATCATTAACAGAGGAGGATTCCAGCAGGAAAATCAGCTGCTGATAGTGCCTGAACACGTTGTAAATGGTGTGGATACGGCTGGTCCTTGTGTAGCACTCGCCAGACACTCATGCGGTCAATGTTCAGTGTCGCAGCTACCTGTCTTGTACTGAGACTAGAGTCATCATCAACTTCATGAAGAATTACCACCTCCCGTTGCGGTATCCTCATCCTTCTAGGACTCCCCAAGTAGCGAGTATGACCCATGTTCCCTAAGCCGAGAATCAATGGTTTCAAACGCTTTCCTATACCTTGAAAATCTCTCCCAGTATAAACGTTGAGCTCGAGCGTTGTTTCCGTCAGCTAATCCATATATCAAAAGGGCATCTGCCATCTCTGTACTTGTATACACTGCCATTGCACGAGCACTGTCTACATATGGTCTGTGTGCTTGCAAAGGTCGTACTGATCACTTATTTTTAACTGTAAACAAGCAATGACGTATATCGTGCGGCATCATGGACATGTGAAGCAAAACAATGGCGGTGCATAACTCAACCAGATGTCACCAAGAGAGCATGTTCTCCACGATCCTAACGTTCTGCTCTTGTGTGTTTCCCGTGATGAACGAGTTGGAGAAAATGAGTTATAACGTGGGAACAAAGCTTTTCCAGACTCAAGTTCATATAATATTTCTTCATCTGTGTGTGAGGAATGCGTCCTAAATCTTGAGTTGTACTTTTTGTTACACCATATATGTATATATGCTGTCTGAAGTAGTGCTGGAGGGAACTGACACCATTAACTTTCAGGGCTGTCCATAAATCCATAAGACTACGAGGGGCTGGAGATCTGTTCTGAACGGCACGTTGTAAGACAGCTCAGATATGCTCAATAATGTTCATGTCTGAGGAGTTTGGTGGCCAGCAGAAGTGTTTAACCTCAGAAGAATATTCCTGAGGCCACCCTGTAGCAGTTCTGGACGTGTAGGGTGGCGAATTGTCTTCATGGAATTGCCCAAGTCCGTCGAAATGCACAATGGACATGAATGGATGCAGGTGATCAAACAGGATGGTTACGTACGTGTCACCTGTCGGAGTCGTATGTAAATGTATCACGGGTCCCATATCACTTCAACTGCACACGCCCCACACCATTTCAGAGCCTCCACCAGCCTGAACAGTCCCGTGCTGACATGCAGGGTCCATGGATTCATGAGGTTGTCTCGATACACGTGCACATCCATCCGCTCGATATTATTTGAAACGAGGCTCGTACGACCAGGCAACACATTTACAGTCATCAACAGTCCAATGTTTGTGCTGACGGGCTCAGGCGAGGCGAAAAGTTTTCCTTATTTCAGTAGTTTGTGCTGACGGGCCCAGGCGAGGCGAAAAGTTTTCCTTATTTCAGTATGCATCTGTCAGTGCTTGCAATGTAGAAAGATCATTATCTGGATTTTGCATGTCCCGACAGATAAACGCATGCGCCTAAACGAGGAGAACTTGGATTATTATTTGCTTATCGTACGGCTTTAGTGCAGGGAGTCTCCAAATAAATGTTCAACTCGCATCTGACGCAGCTCTTTTCATTTAAGCAGAGGGGCAGCGTCCTTAAGTGAATTGGATTCTCTCATGAAAGAAAGGAATTCGAAAGGAATTGGCTGTGGCCCATCGTAATGGATCACCTCGAGCATTTGCCTTAATTAAAAATGGGGAAAAACAACAGAAAACCATTTTGAAGGTTGCCGGCACATAGATTCGACCTACATCGCCTCTCGAATCCACGGATTCGCCTCAACTCAACTCTATGCCTCAACGTGCAGTACTATCTCGGCTGGCGGAGAATTTAGCAAGCTGGTTACTGTAGTTTATTTTAAAATAAAATAAAATGCATCACAACAAAAGATGGAATTCTGACATTACATGTTCTGTCATTTGATAGTCCATGAATGCATGCACATTTTAAGATTTAATTGTGCTGGGAATTCCAGGGAACAGATTTTGGTGGCGATGGGGGCGGGGGGGGGGGGGGGGGGGGGGGGGGGGAGGGGAGATACAGGGCGCAATCAGCTCAGACGAATTCAAGCAGCCCGCTCCGCTCTCCACAAACCCCTCTCCAATGATCGTAACAGAACTGGTTTTCATAATGGAGTACCACCCACGTGACCAGACTGAGCAATATTTTGCCATTTAGGTTACTAATTACAGGGTTTTAAGCAACATTTTAAAGAAATGCTACCATCACCGTTTGGGCGAGAATTTTGTAGATCGATGAGCCATTTTTGGGCGATACAGGTTGTAACTTCCCCACAAAAATTAAAAATAATAATAATAATGAATGATAATTCTAATTTTTTTGTAACCTCAGAACAAAATTGGTTCCCATTTATAACCTCCCTACAGAAATTCATTCACATTTAACCTCCACACAAAATTTGTTTCCCATTTAATGTACCCACACAATTCTTATCTCATTTAATGTAAGCTAGAAACAGAAAAATTCCTAAACCTCGTAATAAAAAAAAAAAAAAATTCAGTAACCTGGTAAATTTTGGTCGACAGCAGTGCTGCGTCATGGCCCTGTAAGATCATTCTGAATAAAAAGCAAAAATTCTTACCTCAATAAAGTCGCCAACTATCTGCTCTTACAATAGCTTTTTCCGTCACAGCTCTGTGCAATGCTGGCCCATAGATTTGTCATTTATGAAAGGAAGCAACTGATTTTTGTTTTGCAACAATCAGAATGATCATGGATTGGAGAAATTAGTAAATTCTTTAAATTGAAATGAATGCTTGTTAGAAATTACTTTATATGACAAAGATTATTATTAGGACATTGTAAAAGATTTACATGGGAACTTCCTGGCAGATTAAAACTGTGTGCCCGACCGAGACTCGAACTCGGGACCTTTGCCTTTCGCGGGCAAGTGCTCTACCAACTGAGCTACCGAAGCACGACTCACGCCCGGTACTCACAGCTTTACTTCTGCCAGTACCTCGTCTCCTACCTTCCAAACTTTACAGAAGCTCTCCTGCGAACCTTGCAGACCACTTGCCCGCGAAAGGCAAAGGTCCCGAGTTCGAGTCTCGGTCGGGCACACAGTTTTAATCTGCCAGGAGGTTTCATATCAGCGCACACTCCGCTGCAGAGTGAAAAACTCATTCTGGAAACATCCCCCAGGCTGTGGCTAAGCCATGTCTCCGCAATATCCTTTCTTTCAGGAGTGCTAGTTCTGCAAGGTTCGCAGGAGAGCTTCTGTAAAGTTTGGAAGGTAGGAGACGAGGTACTGGCAGAAGTAAAGCTGTGAGTACCGGGCGTGAGTCGTGCTTCGGTAGCTCAGTTGGTAAAGCACTTGCCCGCGAAAGGCAAAGGTCCCGAGTTTGAGTCTTGGTCGGGCGCACAGTTTTTATCTGCCAGGAAGTTTCATATCAGCACACACTCCGCTGCAGAGTGAAAATCTCATTCTGATTTACATGGGAGTTCACATAACATTACTAGGTATGCGCGAGGCTGCTTTTTACCTTATACAATAACACTCAGGCTCCGGCATCGCTGCACCACGACCGGCCCAGCCAACACGATACACCAGACTGCTCGCTAGCAACAACGTACTGCTACACAGTTCCCACTGCATACAACACTGCTCTTTGGTCTCAGATTCTCTTATAGCTTACATATCGCAGGCAGCGCGTGAGCAATTACATCTGCTCTAGTGCGCTAGCAACAAGTTCCTTAATCATGGACCTCTTACAAGGTAATTGCGAGTCTATTCTTGTGCACTGACTTCAATTTTTTTTTAATGATGTTCACGTCGCGGCTGCCTTGTGAAATACTAAAATATTGCAAACCCAGTGTGCTACTAGTCTGCAGATAAAGACAGTTGTTCAGAAATTATACTACTATAGATAGCTATCATAGAGGCACGAACATATTTTTAATTTCTTGTTACAAACTCTTCGCCATTTACAAACTACCACAACACCACATAGCACAAAAACAATAAACGGCAGCAGTTACATCACATTCAACTGTATGTAAGAACTGAAGTGATGGCCTGCTGACTGAGAATAGTGTGTATCGCTTTTCCATCGT
Organism: Schistocerca serialis cubense; assembly: GCF_023864345.2. Lineage (NCBI taxonomy): Eukaryota > Metazoa > Arthropoda > Insecta > Orthoptera > Acrididae > Schistocerca > Schistocerca serialis. Next base: position 318,212,923 of record NC_064641.1, on the reverse strand, counting down.
GTGATTGAAAATCAAAACAACTTTGAATTTCACTACGCGGCATCTAGGTTGTGTATAGTTTCATTTGAGTGATAGGCGCTTCCGGACTCCCCTTTCGCTACGTCCTTGCCCTAGCCAAGGGCAAGCACCTTACTCAGTTGGAAGGACGTGGCCATATTATGGTACAAGCAATGAAATTCCATCGTATTCTGTACCCTTGGCAACACACTGCCGGGAATCTTGGTATCCCTCTGCTTAATAACCAAAATTGGTGTCCTTTTTGTAGCACGAAGTCTTTGTGATGTAACTTTTCTGCACTATTTGCAACATTACTGTTAATTAGAATAACTGCGCCATCAATGTAGCACACTTTACTGAGATACAGCTTAATGAAGTCACTAGCTGTTTTGGCAATTTACACTTATTCATTGTATTGACTGATCAGAGATTAATACTCCAAGTATAAGCCATTTTAACTTATTATTTCCCACTACTCGATTCGTTATATGCTACATATTTATTTTTGACCTAGCAATACGAAGCTAATTTGTACATTACCGTTATTTCTTTTAAAAATAGGCAGGTAGCTGCAGTATTTCGCACTCGTTTTGGAAAGGAAGTGTTACAATGTTAAGCAGTTAAAAGTAAGTGTCAGTATGTTAATAAGTTATGTTAGGAACTAGTGTTAACGAACTAGCTGTAAACCAGTAATCCTCACTCCGATTCCTTACAGAATCGATTTCACTGCTGTAAAATCACTCTATTTTTAGTAAAGCTAGTTTTTTTCACTGATGTCAATAGTTATGACCTACTGCCCTATAAACTGTGTGTCGTGCAGTGATATAAATTTGCAGATTCAACCAGTACTCCAAAATGTCTTGCAAATGGAATTGGTAGCAAAAGAGTAATGATAATAGTGAACTTTTACTGCATAAACAGCGAAAATGTAATAAATGATAAACGCTTTTCCTGTCTTTTTTTTGGGTGGGGGAGATCAGCAAGAAATATTTCATTAAGATTTGACCTTAAGTATAAAGTATATTGGAAGTCGCTAAGTGCTATTGTTCTCAATGAACGGATTAATATACTCTCGGTAATTGGGGCGTCGCGAGTTACGCTGCCTCAAGACGTATACAGGGTGGACAGAAACAGTCTGAAAACTTGTAAAGGTGTTGAAGGAGAGGTTGCGCTGAGAAATAGTTGTTAACAAATAAATTCTATACGTTGTCCCTTTTACCAGTTATTTAGCAATGAAGTTTTCCAGTCAGGCCGTCGCGCACGAAAATTCAAGCAGCCTGCCATATACGAAATCGCCAAACATGTTCTCCATTTGGTTTCCTCAAACCGAACAAGCGTAGCTCTTGCTCACCTAACTTAAATTTATCACTTCCGCAAAGGGCACACTGTAGGGTAATAAGCATAGCAGCAAGTGGTAACTCACTGACGCACAGATCACTATACATTATCGCATTTGGCGCGTGAAAATGCTTGAATTTGCACGTGTAGTGACGTGGTTGGCTACCTGTATGCATCCTGTATGCAGTTCCTAAATTTAATACCTGCCTCATTGTATTAGCCTTTTAATCTAGTTATTCTTTGACAGTGTCAATTGGGGAAGGGGGGTAGGGGGAAGATATGCGATCTGTCATTTGTGGATAAAAACCCTACGTCAAGATCTCAAATTTTGTTTAATGATAACCAGCTATGCCTCATTATCGAGCCACCTTCAGATCGAAAAATACAGAAAATTGCTTATAAAAAGTTAACAATAAAAAATACGTTTAATACTTGAATTTACACTATGCAATACATACCATTGTGGGACACTATTTACACATCGTCGCATTTTTAGAGCTAAGTCGCCCTTATTTAAAAAAAAAAAAAGACTATTGGCATAACCGAAAAAATGTTAAAACGTGCCACTATATGCTGCACAAATATGGTAACATCAAGTACCCTATTTAAAGTGAAAATCTTAGATAGTTACGTAAATTGATTACGTTAATCACTGAGCAAATGTTGTTACAATGCCCATTTTGCCACATGTGTGTACAAACGATCGACAGCAATGACAGTTGCATCGTCCATAAGTTGATGTAAACTAGATATCATTTCTAACATTCATGTCAGGAACAAGGAACTGTCTGTGCGACAGTTGTCAGCCAACCGGCTGAATTGTAGCGTCATGGCTACACGAAAGCTCTGCCTGCCAGATAGCGCTACCAGCCAACCAACTTAACACAGACGGGACTCTAATAAGACAAAAGAAGTTAATATAATGAAAGTTTTTTATACGTTTACACGATATAAATATGAGAAATTATATCCATACCAGTACATTTGTAGTCTGGAAACACAGTTCATTAAATGATAAAAATCAGGAATTACACAGGAGACGGAACAGTATTTTAAATACAATAATCTAACAGTATTACTAACCAAAACCATAAATTTGTGATGCTGAATATTACGACGAAATAATATCGTAAGCCGAGATCTAGGTACCAGATGCAGCCATCTGGGTCAATAGCTATGATAACCAACAAGCATGTATGTGACTAACAAGCAGTATTACAACTGAGCCATTAAATGATTAAGTGTTGCAGAAGATAGAATATAACCTCGAAAGACAAGAGTTTTGTCAAAGTGACCTTATACTTAGCTATTTGTTATAGAATATACCATGGACTCCTGACATGTACAACAAATGTCAAAATAAAATATGCCGATGACTAATGAGCAAAATACCAATTTACTTCGTAACATATTCGTGAAGTAAGTTACATTTGAAGACCGAAACACAGAAGCCATAAAATACGTATATAATACATATCTAGCTTAAGGTCTTGGTGTTTCACATAATGCATACTGTCTAAGGTAGTTCTAGAACCTATGCATCATATAAAAGCAGTGAATAGCTAACAGTTACATATTGTTATAACCTGAGGTCCGGTACTCCGTACAAATGGCACTATATTTTTTATTTAACTAGGGAGACTTAGCTCTAAAAATACGAAGACGTGTAATGAGTGTCACACACTAAAAATTTTAGACTGGTATGTATTGCGTAGTGGAAATCCAAGTACTGAACGTATTTCTTATTGTTCACCTTTTATACGCAGTTTTCTGGATTTTTAGATCTGAAGGCGGCTTGGTAATGAGCCGAAATCGGTAACCAGTAAAGAAGAGTGCGATCTTGACTTAGGATTTTTATTCACACATGAGTTAATGTAAGATTGTACACCTGTTTATTATTAGATATTGACAATATTTTAAATTATTGAATCAGTTAAATAATTATATGAAATACTGGTAAGCAAAGTTTTTTTGTCTCTGGTAGGTGTTAAACAGGTAATCTTCAAGTGGAACGGGATTTCCGGGTGACCGTTTATCAATAAATATTGTTATATCTTTCAAATTGTTGCGAAGTGAAAGAGAAATCGTCATTGTATAGCGTTTTATTGGTTCTTGGTAGCAGTCTTCTTCGGTTTCAACAGTCCGGCCAGCTGCCAGCGTTAACATGCCACTTCCAGGATTCGGGAAGGCTTGTCGGACTCGGATCGAATCTGCTGGGTGGATTAACGACGGGCACGGTCTGTCGTCCGGCCTGGATGTCATTTTTAGATGGTTCTCCACATCTCGCTAGGTGAATACAGTACTCAAACTCACGTTCCGCCACAGTTACACGATCTGCAGGCATTTCGAAACTCTTTCTCACACATTCACATGGATGACACCGGACACAGGCAGCTGTATGCATCTTACATCCCGGGTAGGGATAGGATGGGGGGAGGGGGGCTGGAGTGCCAACAGGATGGGCATCTGGCTGCCCTGTACTACTAACATTTTAATTTTCAAATCCAGAATAGCGTGCAGACCATGAGAGGGTGACGGATAAAACCATAAAAAAGTCAGAATCTGTTTCTAGGTGTCAGCCATAAATAAGTAGCCAACATCAAAACTAAAGATAACAGTGGCCCCTGAAGGAGCATGCAACTGTGCAACGGAGTTTAGGAGTACTTCAAGACAAAACACTGAAGTGACAAAAGTTATGGGATAGCGATGTACACATGTACAGATGGCGGTAGTGTCGCATACACAATGTCACTATGGCCGCACTATGGGAATTAATATACTTTGAACGCAGAGTGGTGGCTGGAGTTAGACGCATGGAATTCATTAGGGAATTCAATATTCCGAAATCCACAATGTCAAGAGTGTGCCGATAATACCAAATTTTAGGTGTTACCTTTCGCCACAGACAACGCAGTGGCTGATGGCCTTCACTTAACGAACGAGAGCAGCGGCGTTTGCATACAGTTGTCAGTGCTAACACACAAGCAACATTGTGTGAAACAACGCAGAAAAGAATGTGGGGCGTATGACGAACGTGTCCGTTAGGACAGTGTGGCTAAAATTAGCGTTAATGGGATATAGTGAGTGCCTTAGCCAACAGCACGACATATGGTGAGTGCCTTAGCTAACAGCACAACATCGGCCGCAGCACCTCTCCTCGGCTTGTGACCATATCGGTTGAACTACAGACGACTGGAAAACAGCACCCTGCTCGAATAAGTTCCGATTTCAGTTGGTAACAGCTGATGGTAGCGTTCGAATGTGGCTTCATGGACCCTAGTTGTCAACAAGGCACAGTGTAAGCTGGTGTGGCTCTGTAATTGTGGGGACAGTGTTTACATGGAGTCGACTGGGCCTCTGGTACAGCTGAGCCGATTATGGACTGGAAATGGTTTTGTTCGACTACTGGGAGACCATCTGCAACCAAACAACGATGTTATGTCACGGACCCACAATTGTTCGCGATTGGTTTGGAGAATATTCTAGACAGTTCTACCGAACGATTTGACCATCCAGATCGCTCGACATGAATCCATCGAACATTTATGGACATAATCGAGAGATCAGTTCGTGCACAAAATCCTGCAGCGGTAACACTTACGCAGTTATAGATGGCTATGAAGGCACCATAGCTCAGTATCTCCGCAGAGGACTTCCAACGACTTCTTCAGTCCATGCAAAGTCGAGGTGCTACATTAATTCGGGCAAAAGGAGTTCTGACGTGACATTAGGAGGTATCACATGACTTTTGTCACCTCGGCACATATTAACCAGCGCTAATTCTTAATTTATTTATCAACAGGCAGATTGTATGCAAACATTCCCGTGGGGTTTCACCCCGTACAAAATAGCAATCAAGTCCTGTAGCAGACATCAAGTACTTCTCTTCGTGGACTACACAGGCGTAGAAAAGCATGGGGCCATCTAGTTGTGGGGCGACTTGCTCTATTCAAGATCTTTTCATCACTTTAACAGATTTGGCCTTAATCTCTTACTGAAACTACATCCAACATGTTTAAAGTTTCATGTTTCACGGCTTTACCTCTTTCCATCCGGAATAAATCTTCTTTTCTTGATGTTGTTTCTAGTAGACGTTTTCTTTACTCAATTTAGATTTTTTGGTCATGGCTATGTTGTCATCAATAAATTGAATATATCGTCGTTATGCATGTAAAACGGTGTCCCCTGCCTTCGACACGACACGAAATATTGTAGGTAAGGATTTAAATAAGATCGTTAGGTTTAGTAAATAATCGTTATCAGATCTCTCTCTCCCTCTGTCTCTCTGTCCCCTTCTGTGTGTGTGTAAGGGAAAGGGTGGGACAAATTTTGGAGGGTAAGAAAATTTCAGTTACTTTCTCTACTTTAATACCAAGAAGACGACTCGCTTTCGCCATCGGTGAGTCATTTACACTAATTTGCTGTATTACATTCCACAGAGAATTCCAAATAGAACCCAGTTATATTGCAACCTCAAGCATTTGAAGGTAATTGGGAGAAAATATTCATCACACTCCAATTGTTTCATTAATCCAGGAACGCAGTGCAACAATATCGGTGTAGACCCCTGGGTATGGTGGATAGAAACAGCCGTAGCCCCACGAAATGACTCCGTACTGTGTAGAGTCTACAACCAGTGGGCCACCATGGTCACCATTGCAAAAGTCTTTGCCGCCTTCTGGTTCTCCAGCGCAGATCATGTTGTCGGTGATGAGGCCTTCGTAGGTGTCGTTGCACAAGGATCGGTCGATGATGGTCGTGTTAACGGCGTGCAGCTCCTCAGGGTAGTCGACCCCGGGTTGCAGGCTGCCCCAGCCGCTCACCGTCACGGACGTGCCCGCCTCGAGCTCCTCAGTTGCCAGAGCCACAGGCTGCATAAAGAGTGACGTTAACAGGATGCAGCGAAGCTTATGCCAGTTAAAGGACGTAAGAACAAGATATAACACATGAGAAAAGATTGATAGCTTTTAGGAGAATTTAAAAATACTCTGAAATTTTTTTCCGCTTTACTTGTCCTGGAGCACTAGGCACCTATGTTTCAGTTTCCAACCACCAAACTGCAAGCCGATTGAGTCCTTACGTCTTAAAAACACGAACAGTTGAAAATAAAGACGAATAAAACCGCTCTTTTCTGTCGCCTCTAATCCTGACAGACAAGCTCTTGTCAAATTTAAGAGACTTTTACAAGTTACTCGTAGTGATTCTTCTATGGAGTCTGTCACTGTCATATTTCTCATGTATAAATTACGGTAAAAGCATGATCTGAATATGGTTTCTGGTCAACCGAAGGTCAGCTTTCCAGTTACTGTAGTTAGTTAGTTAGTTGGTTGCGTGTACCATTGATCAGTCGCACGGTGCGAAAGCCGTTATGATGTGGAACGTGTTAAGTGCACAAGATATGCACATATGAAACAAAAATTTTTAATATATATATATATATATATATATATATATATATCAGTACAGAGTTAAAGATTAATATTTCTATTATTTACCCCATTCCCTTAAATGGCACAAAATGCATATACTATATTTATAGATTTATTTATTCCTATTCAAGAATTCATCTATGGTATAGAAATGGTTGTCAAGGAGATATGATTTCACTTTATTTTTGAAGCTATTACTGCTGTCTGTCAGACAGCTTATTTTATCTGGTAATTTGTCCAAAATTTTTATAGCAGCACTCAAAATAGTCCCCCATTCGGATCTCCGGGAGGGGACGACTCAAGAGGACGTCGTTATCAGGACGCACAGGATAGAGTAGCATGGAGAGCTGCATCAAACCAGTCTCAGGACTGAAGACCACAACAACATATTTTACTCCTTTTGTGCCAAAGATAGGTTGAGCAGCAAAGGATAGTTTAAGTCTTTCTTTTTTCTACTATTATAATCATGAATATAACTGTTGTTTTTAAACTGGTCCATGTTGTTGAGAACAAATTTCGTTAGTGAGTAGATGTATTGTGAGGCTGTTGTAAGAATTCCCAATCTTTAAAAAGATGCCTACAAGATGTGCGACTATGAACCCCACACATTATTCTAACCGCTTTCTTTTGAGAAGTGAATACTTTCTGTCTAAATGTTGAGTTACCCCAAAATATTATTCCGTATGACATCAAAGAGTGAAAGTATGCAAAGTATGTTAGCTTACAAATTTCTATATCCTCAAAATTGGCAATTATTCTGATCGCAAAAGTTGCTTAACCTAGTTGCTTTATGAGATCCAAAATATGAATTTTCCAATTAAGATTCTCATCTATATGTACACCCAAAAACTTAGTATGTTCTACCCTGTCAACTGACTTCTGTTTATGCGTTATATTTATTGAAGGGACTGTACTTTCTGCAGCAGTGTTTTCTTATATTCAGTATTGTGATTATTGCGAGGGTTTCCAGAAAGTAACGCACGACAGTTTTGTTCAACAATTCTTTATTGAACATAATGAGAATTGAAAGAATGGTGTTTTATCTACACACCCTATTTTTCCACGTAATATCCATACCGTTCTATGGCCTTCCTGCAGCGCGAACAAGGCCGCTTATGCCCTGTCGGTGCCAACCCTTGTCCAGGTGGCAGAGCCAGTGCTTTACTGTCTGGATCGCTTCCTCACCGTCCCCAAAATGTCTCTCGCGAATGGCATCCTTTAAAGGCCCAAACAAGTGGAGGTCCGAGGGGGATAGGTCAGGGCTGTCCGACCCTGTTTTGCGACGTGTTCAGCAGTCCTCAGACTTGTGTGGGACCGAGCGTTATCATGTTGCAACAAAACATCTCCTGGGTTTCAATGCCACCGAAGTCGCCGTAAGCGCGTCTTAAGGTTTGATAATGTGTTGACATATGCTTCTGAATTAATGGTACCGCCTCTTGGCATCACATCAATGAGAATCACACCTTCACAGTCCCAGAACACGGTGTTCATGACCTCACCGGCAGAAGCAGTTGCTTTGAGTTATTTCTTCTATGGGGAGGGGGAATGGTGCCATTCTATCGACTGTCGTTTTGTTTCGAGCTCAAACTGGTGAACTCAGGTTTCATCACCTGTCACATTTCAGGACGATAAGGCCTCTCCTTCAGCTTGAAAACACTGCAACAAATCAAGACAAATATTTCTTCTGTGCGATTTGTGACACACCGTTAGACACCGCAGATCCATCTTGCGGGTAATTGCATCCACACTTCCTTTCCTGATTGACAGATGCAGCGCCATCTGCCGAGTCGTAATGCGTCTTCCCCGCCGCGAATGACAACATCAGCTCGCTGCAACTCGTCAGGTGTGACGGCCGTGGATGGTCTCCCCGGCCGCTGCAAATCGTGGAGCTTCGCCGAACCGCCTTCTGATGACGTCACTCTCGATGCCCAGCGACTAACTGTACTACTGTAGACAGCAGATGCTCCATAGACATGGCACAAGCGTTTGTGAATATTCCCCACAGTTTCTTTTTCTGAAGTGAGAAATTCAATGACGGCACGTTGCATGTAATGTACATCACCTACAGACGCCATTTTGAAACTGTTCTGCAGCTACGCTATCTGTCAAAAGTGACGGATACTTGGTGCCCTTACTGAGGAGACTTCAGATAATACATACACAACGTTTTGCATTCATAGCACTGTTTTCGGCTGAGAAAAAAATGCGGTGCATTACTTTCTGGGCAACACTCGAATTTAAGTAAAAGATTTTTAATATGAAACATTTTTAGAACAAACTAAAAAGTACAAAATAATTTCTCCTAGCCCCATACAGATTCCTAACCCCATGATCGTGAAAATACGTGCTTGTGAATTTGTGATAGGTACGAAATTACTTGCAGAATTTGAAAGGAAAAACTTGAGGTGTATGCAAGAGATAATAGCAAGAAAGGGAACTTCTCATGCAACAATGATATGTTGCATGCCCCCCATGTTTTTCGTTTCAATTCTACAAGTATTTAATAGCTGTTAAAACTTCTCAAGCACAAATTTTCAGGAATATCTGTATGGGGCTAGGAATCTGTATGGGGCTAAGAGAAATTATTTTACACTTTTTAGTCCATTTTAAAAAATGTGTTAAATTAAAAAAAATGTTTTATAATAATTATTTTTCAGCCTTTAATCCTGTGTGTATCAATTTTTTCAAACAATGGAAAATCCTAGTTGGAATATCAGTGATAGGTAAAGGTAGGTTGCTGTTTACCGTAAAGATGACATTTTAAGTAGCAGACAGGCACAGTTCAAAATCGCTTACAGATTAGCTTTCGGCCACAACATTCGTCAGAAAAAGAAACACGCTTACATACACTCACACAAGCAAGGAAGCCTCTTGCATTCTGGTCCGAGCTTCCAGAGATGACGGTCATGATTGCGTGAGGTGTGCTTGCTTGTGTGAATGAATGTGTGGGTGTTTTTCTGTTCCTTTTTCTGACGAATGTTGTAGTCGAAAGCTAATGTTTAAGTGTCTTTAAATGTACCTGTCTACATCTTAACATGTCATCTTTACGGTAAATAGCAACCTATTTTTTCCTAACGTTGTCAACTTTTTCCCAATCTATTTCAAACTTCTTGATGAAACTACTACAGTGACAGATGGTAAATTTCAGGATTATTTTAGTTTCTCTTTGGTGGAATCAACCAATACGTCGCTTCCTCCTACGATTATCTCACGAAAAGTCCTTGGAGGTAAACAATTAGAGAAAATCGAGCTGTCGCGAGGTCTTACCAGCAACAGTTCTTACCTCAAAATATTTGCAAGAGGAACAGGGAAAGGTGGAAATAGCAGTGGTACACACACCAGACATGAAAGGAGGTTGATATTGCATTGTCATCGAGTTCTGAGCTACGTTGAAAGATTCAAGTGACTAATTCGTCAGGACGTAGTAGCGGCGAACAAGACACCCTCCGCCAATAGACAAGAAAAGGAGTTTATGTCGCATTGCCATTCATTTCTGAGATACACATAAAGTTCTAGATTTCTAGCTCATCGCGAAGTTCGCTCAACATCAACTGCAAAATTTGTTTCGAACTAAAAGACAAGAAAGCGACGTAATAAAAACACGTTAAAAATCTGTAATAATCAAACCAGATCATATATGATTCGTAGATTTCGACCAATGTACTCATTTCTTTCATTATGGATATTTTTTTATGTTCAGTAGGACATTCAAAACGAAGTATCAAATAAACGTTGATCAACGGCAAGAAGTAACAAAACAAAAACATATGGTAAGTTAGTGCCGCTTGGAACAGCTTTCCTCTCGATCACCCGTAAGTTTGAAATTCAGGAACTAAATTTCAGTGCTCAAACGAAAAGGCAGTTCTTTATCAATGATGCAATAAATCAGTATTTAATTTCCTTGGTTGTGGTCTATAACACGATTTAACTAGTGGCTACTGTGGAAGGATCATTGAAAATACTGCCGGTATTTGAACTGTCTACATATCCTGTTTTGAAAGCTGCGGTCAGAAGTCTTCATGTATTATCATATAAGACTTGCATTCCTATCTTGTTTTCATGCAGAGGTGCACATCATGTTGAACAGAATGCAACCGTTATTTCACCCTGCACATTTTAAGTACTTAGGATGCATTAGTTCGTCTTTTGCACTGAATTTTGCTTTTACCTTTGGGTTCAACTCCGTGATTCATTGGTCTATGTGTCTAACCACAACACGGAGGAACCTACTCGTATTTCCATCCACAACGACGTCAAAGAGTTGTCTTATGTGAGTTGACACTCATGGCGTCCTTTCAGTTTCGTAAAAAGGAACAGAAAATTGTTTAAAGGAGAAGCGTTTGCTGCAGTTTCGTCAGTCAACATGAATGCAATGAAGTTCTGTATGGCCATAATTGTGGGGATGGTACAGCGATTATTGCACAGGTCAAGGTTCTGTATGGAGTGCTGCACCGAAGAGCTAAACTAATTTTTACTCTAAGTGTAACATTTAAATGGTCGAGCGTATTCTTTTATTTCAACAGCCACATATTTCGCCACTTTGCGCGTTAAATAAATGTATTTAATTCAAATAATTCTTAATTTACTCAAAACAAGATGATCTCTGCTAATGTATATGAAACCTAAATTTCAAATGGCTCTGAGCAATATGGGATTTAACATCTGAGGTCATCAGTCCCCTATAACTTAGAACAAACATAACTGACCTAAGGACATGACACACATCCATGCCCGAGGCAGGATTCGAACCTGCGACAGTAGCAGTCGCGCTGTTCCGGACTGAAGCGCTTAGAACCGCTCGGCCACACCGGCTGGCTATGAATCTTAAATGCTGAGTTTAATGACAAATGATTACAGCAGTTTGCCGCACAGATTGTATATATAAAAGAACTTTATGCCACGGAATGTGCATCTGTAAATCTTTCTGTAAAAATGCATAATACGCGTGACACAAATTTTTTGCTGAATACTCATTTCTACTCGATTCCACCCATGATATAGAGAATATTTCTAAGGATAAACACCATAAAACTTCGTTTGGTAATACGCAGTTTGTAAAACATTTTATTCATGTTGGTATATTGTCAAATACTTCATTTCTCGTATCTCTGTGATTCAGTAGGTCTCATAGAGGGCAATGCAAGGAAATTTCCGTACATGGGAGGAAATATTAACTGAAAGTCGGCGCCTGATATCGGCGGATAAATACGACGTTGCGGTGCCTGTGTTGTTAACAAGAACGATGTAATAGTCCTTCGAACATGCTGGATATCCGGTTTCGAGCCCAGGTCTGGCACAAATTTTCACTGTCGTCATTCCATTGAACAGTTAACAGTTGTCCGTTTTCGCAACTGTGAATGTATTTCACGTATTTCACGACGGCTATAGTCGCGGCAGTGCCTGATTGCATGTATGAAGGAACATTCCATCGTTCTTTTTAACAACACAGCTACTCCAATATCGTCTGGTAATACAGAATTTAACATCAATACAAACACGGATAGTCACGCGTGATAGCCGCGGACTCATAGGCGCCTTGTCACAGCTCGCGAGGCTCTCCACGTCGGAGGTTCGAGTCCTCCCTCGGGCATGGGTGCGCGTGTTGTCCTTAACGTAAGTTAGTTTTAGACTAAGTCGTGTGTATGCCTAGCGACCGATGATCTCAGCAGTTCGGCCCCATAGAAACCTACCAAAAATTTCCAAGTTTCCTCAGATAGGTATGTCAATAAAAAAACAATATTAGTCAAGTGGGCGACGACGTTATCACTGGATTGCTAACGCAATGAAAAGTAGAAAAGTGCAACAGCTTCAGTATGCAGGGCCAACTGAATTCAGTTAACTATTTTATTCTAATTTACTTGCAAAGTGAAACTAATGGCTCTGATATCAAAGCACCAGATATGACTGAGAACATCCTTTTTTTGTAACAAACATAAAGTGAATTTCTTGGAAAAAGCGTACTTATTAGGTGATATAATGATTAATAGATGTGCAACTTTATCAGGAGACCCTTCGTTTCCACATTGATTCCTGTATCATAGACATGTGACAAAGTAAACCGCCATTTGATTTTGAATTACTACATTTATCTTCTGTACTATCTACATTTGGACTTCTATGCCATTATCAAGTACAGTTTGAAAGCTACATCTTAAAGACATGTGTTAGTCTTGTTTACCTTGACAGATGTGACATAATAATGGTCTAACAACTTTCAGTATATTACTTGGTAATGACATAAAAGCCGAACTCTAAATATGAGAGAAGATAAATATAGTAATACTCTTTCAGATGGCGGTATCTCTTTCAAAAAGAAATGCATGACAGTTGCTCAACAACATCCAAAAGTTTTTGTAAACATATGAGTTTCCCAAAATGAGTTACAATTTGTATCCTCACTGAAGTATTGGTAAATAAATAAAAAGATTCATTATAATTTCGTTTTCAGGAATGAGTGACACAATTACTGATAGCAAAAATCTACACCTCTTAGAACATAGCACTGTTTCTCTCGATGAACTATGCGTGGAGAATTCAGTGATCAGTTTGATAAAAAATGTTATTTTAGACATTGTGTAACGGACATAAGCGCAGATATTTTTGTATGCGGCATCTTAATATACACACACATCTGGGTGTTGGTTGTTTCTTCCTATGTGTTGAACAGTCTATATTGAACAGTCTAACCACAAACATGTCACAAACTTTACGGTCTGATGTTTTCTTAACAGTCATAACTGCACCACTAAATCGACTACGCTTGTCAGTATAGACTAACCGTTTCGCGTACACACATCCACACTTCAATACCTGACCTGCTCTCCCCGGGGAAAATAAGCATTAGTGGCTTGCTTTTGCCTCATGTACTTGGAGGTATTAACCAACCCAAAAACATATGACATGCAATAGCTACAATTGTTAGTCTTCAGATGACGTAAGTACAAATGTAAAGCTGACCGCAGTGGCCGAGCGGGTCTAGACGCTTCAGTCCGGAACCGCGCGACTCCTACGGTCACAGGTTCCTATCCTGCCTCAGGCATGGATGTGTGTGATGTCCTTAGGTTAGTTAGGTTTAAGTAGTTCTAAGTCTAGGGGACTGATGACCTCAGATGTTCAGTCCCATAGAGCCCAGAGCCATCTGAACCATTTTCTTACACACGTAATGTCACTACGGTATATTGATAATTTTCACTTATGGACCGTCTGACAGCAACTGAATAAAACACAATTTTTTTTTATTCAGTTGCTGTCAGACGGTCCATAAGTGAAAATTATCAATATACCGTAGCATTACGCGCAACTGAGGAGGACAGGACCACAAAAGTTGAACATGTAATGTCGTTCAGTACATCGTCCCAGTCACCGACAGAAGTATCTGCACTTATACCCGTTATACCCTTTATGTACAGGCCTGCAGTGATTGAGGCAGAAATGGCAATAATAAGGATCCAGCTGCGGAAGATGATGATCAGGCTTTGGAACTGTACTAGTTAGGTATTTGGTGAATGAATCTGACATGCAGCTGTTCACAGTACCTGAACGTTGTCGTCAAACAAGATTGAATCAGTGGTCTGGAAGAAACCAATATCGTAGTCCGATGTGGTAGCATCGTAATCGTCGTGCCAGAACAACTGGGTAGCTAGGTACGCGGTGCCACCACTCCCGCGCGTTGAAGTGCCGACCCGCAGGGCAAAGTAGTTGGCGGTGGTGCCCCAGATGCACGCCGCCGCAGTCATCACCCAGCTGGAGCTGACGATGGAGCCGCCGCAGCGGTGCGCCTCCAAGTACTCTACTGAGACCATCCACGGGTAATCGGAGATGTTCGCGACCTCACCTCCCAATATCCGATCATTAATCTCAAGTGTAAGAAGCCTGCGAGACGCCGTGGAAGGCGCAGCACCGCAAACTATAGACAGCAGGCAAAGGGGTAAGGCTGCCTTCAACATGGCTGTGCTTGGCTGATCCCAGCACTGGCTCTCACGTTATTCAGTGTCCCCGGTCTTATCGCTTATCTGTACCTCTACAGACTTATCGGACACTTTCAATCAAGACAATAAGCTAACGTACTTCATCAGCCTCCATATCTCTCAGTACACGTAGGTTTTTAATATCGACCGTGTTTTGCGTTTTATATACTTCATCAAGTACAAGAGATGGAGGAAAATGCAGAGAAAAGCAGAACTATGAATACTCATTAGAAGAAAACCTTAACTAATTTGATGACTCGACAACACGCCTCATGAAATGAATTTCAAAAACGGCCCAAATGGCTCTGAGCACTATGCGACTTAACTTCTGAGGCCGTCGCCTAGAACTTAGAACTAATTAAACCTAACTAACCTAAGGACATGACACACATCCATGCCCGAGGCAGGATTCGAACCTGTGACCGTAGCGGTCGCTCTGCTGCAGACTGTAGCGCCTAGAACCGCACGGCCACTCCGGCCGGCAATGAATTCCACCCTACACTTGTGTCATATACAGAACAATGAGTTGCAATGTAAAACATATGCCTTCGGACATACTACGTGGTCCAGTCACATTTACGGGACCACCGCTAATGTTTGACGTCAAAGAATAAAGAATCACTCACAGACGGCAGGTGGTAGCATCTACATCTACATCCATACTCCGCAAGCCACCTGACGGTGTGTGGCAGAGGGTACCTTGAGTACCTCTATCGGTTCTCCCTTCTATTCCAGCCTCGCATTGTTCGTGGAAAGAAGGATTGTCGGTATGCTTCTGTGTGGGCTCTAAGCAGAAGCAGTGGAGGATATATAAGATGTGTAAAGGGTACACGGTGAACAGTGCAGTCGTTATCGTAATGCAGAAACGGAGCCATTTATCTGACGTCAAGAGTGGAAGCATTTCCGAAACGACTGCTTTATAAACAGTTTGTGTGCCGCCGTGGTTAAAAGACACCGAGCACGGTAGACTGGCGCCACCAAAAACCAGCGAAGACGCAACCTCGATGCACAACGGGCTGCAGATGAAAGGGGTGAACGCCGGCAGCGGAGGCGTGTACAGGGGAATAGACATGCAACTGTTGAGCAGCTAACAACTCAGATGAACCAAGGACCCTCAACGACCGTTGAGCGACCGTTACTGTGTATGCGCCTCCGCAGCAGGCGCCTGGGTCATGCGCTCACGCTGATTGCTGTTCATCGGCGACGAAGGCAGGAATTTGCACGCCAATGCCGCAACTGGACATCCAGATGAATCGCGTTCCATGCCTTATCGGACAAATGGCTGCTGGCCTGTACTCCGCAAAATGTCTTAAAGCTAACGCTGCAACAGTCGTCGGAAGGTCCAGGCCGGCGGAGGTGAGCGTTGTGGTCTGGGGAGCGTTTTTGTGACATTCCCTGCGCGATCGCGTCATTCTGGAAGGCACAATGGATCAACAGAAGTATGCATCTGTTCTTGGTGGCATATCCAACACTACATGCAGTTTAGTTTTTCTCTGTAAGATGGCATCTATCCGTAGTACAAAGTTCGCAGTGTACGCACATAGTTCTATGAGTACCAGGATGGTTTACTGTACACCCCTGGCCACCAAACTCCTTGGATTTGAACCTAATCGAGAATCTGTGGGACTCCCTAGATTGGATTGCACGTGACTTGGATCCTCAACCAACAAACCTATCGCAGCGGCCCGCGACACTGGAGTCAGCATTCATGTCGGTACCTTCCAGAATCTCATTCACTCTCTTGCTTCACGTTTCGCAGCGGTCCACGTTACAAAGGGTGGCTATTTAGGCTTATGACAGGCGGTCACATGAATGTGCCCAGAGGGCCACAGACACGGATTCCCAGGTAGATGCCGTGTTTCTTGACTTCCGTAAGGCGTTTGATACAGTTCCCCACAGTCGTTTAATGAACCAAGTAAGAGCATATGGACTATCGGACCAATTGTGTGATTGGACTGTAGAGTTCTTAGATAACAGAACGCAGCATGTCATTCTCAATGGAGAAAAGTCTTCCGAAGTAAGAGTGATTTCAGGTGTGCCCCGGGGAGTGCCGTTGCTATTCACAATATACATAAATGACCTTGTGGATGACATCGGAAGTTCACTGAGGCTTTTTGCGGATGATGCTGTAGTATATCGAGAGGTTGTAACAATGGAAAATTGTACTGAAATGCAGGAGGATCTGCAACGAATTGACGCATGTTGCAGGGAATAGCAATTGAATCTCAATGTAGACAAATGTATTGTGCTGCGAATACATAGAAAGAAAGATCCTTTATCATTTAGCTACAATATAGCAGGTCAGCAACTGCAAGCAGTTAATTTCATAAATTATTTGGGAGTAGGCATTAGGAGTGATTTAAAAGGGAATGACCATATAAAATTAATCGTCGGTTAAGCAGATGCCAGACAGATTCATTGGAAGAATCATAAGGAAATGTAATCCGAAAACAAAGGAGGTAGTTTACAATACACTTGTTCGCCCACTGCTTGAATACTGCTCACCGGTGTGGGATCCGTACAAGATAGGGTTGATAGAAGAGATAGAGAAGACCCAACGGAGAGCAGCGCGCTTCGTTACAGGATCATTTAGTAATCGCGTAAGCGTTACGGAGATGATAGATAAACTCCAGTGGAAGACTCTGCAAGAGAGACGCTCTGTAGCTCGGCACGGGCTTTTGTTGCAGTTTCGAGAACATACCTTCACTGAGGAGTCAAGCAGTATATTGCTCCCTCCTACGTATATCTCGTGAAGAGACCATGAGGATAAAATCAGAGAGATTAGAGCCCACAAAGAGGCATACCGACAATCTTTCTTTCCAAGAACAATACGAGACTGGAATAGACGGGAGAACCGATAGAGGTACTCCAAGTACCCTCCGCCACACACCGTCAGGTGGTTTGCGGAGTATGGATGTAGATGTAGATGCAGATATAAATCAGAGAGATGGAACTCGATCTACAAAGTTATTTGATGTCACATTCAGATTATACGAACAGAAAACTTCTCATCAGAAAAGCGCTATCATCACACTACGAATGCAGAACCAAGAATAATCGTCCATTCCACGCTTGTAAATTGCTGGGTAGAACAATTATTGATATACTGCTTGTAACAAAAATGTAATTGGTAATGGCGTAATTCAGAGCGAATTTACAAATAAACAGAAATTTTTACAAGCTGCTACATCTACATCTAAATGGGTACTCTGCAAATCACACTTAAGTGTATGGCAGAGGGTTCATTAAACCGCCTTCACAATGATTCTCTATTATTCCCCTTTCGAGCAGCGCGCGGACAAAACGAACAGCTATAACTTTCCATGCAAGCTCTGATTTCCCTTATTTTATTTTTGCGTTAGTTTCTCGATGCGTAAGTTAACTAAATATTTTCACGTTGGGAGGAGAAAGCTGGTGACCGAAATTTTGTGAAAAGATCCCACCGCAACGAGAAACAACTCTGTTTTAATTATGTCCACCTCAAATCTTGTATCATATCCGTAAACTCTCTCCCCTATTTCTCGATAATACAAACGTGCTCTTCTTTGCACTTTCTCGTTGTACTCCGTTAATCCAATCTGGTAAGAATCTCACACCGCGCAGCAATACTCCAAAAGAGGACGGACAAGCGTAGTGTAGCCAGTCTCTTTAGTAGATGTGTTGCATATTTCAGCTGTAATGGCCGAAATTCTCTTTGAATTCAGAAATGAACAGAAGTTTGTAAAAGATGCTACAATTTAGTTGCGTAACACAAGTTTAATATAAACAGAAGTTGTAAAAGATGCTACAATTTAGTTGCGTGACCCAAGTTCAATTTTACATAACTATGTATATCGTATCTGAGAGTTTACTATGGAGGATAGCCCCATGTGACTCCAGCGCCTTGGCACGGAATCAAAGTGGTCCATAATGTCTGCCTAGCCAGGCTTCCACTTCCGGTGAAGACCCATCATGTTGTACTAACAAGGGAACCTCCCCATCGCACCCCCATCATATTTAGTTATAAGTTGGCACAGTGGATAGGCCTTGAAAAACTGAACACAAATCAATCGAGAAAACAGGAAGAAGTTGTGTGGAACTATGAAAAAACTAAGCAAATTATACAAACTGAGTAGTCCATGTGCAAGATAGGTAACATCAATGAGAATGTGAGCTCAGGAGCTCCGTGATCCCGTGGTTAGCGTGAGCAGCTGCGGAATGAGAGGTCCTTAGTTCAAGTCTTCCCTCGAGTGAAAAGTTTACTTTCTTTATTTTCGCGGAGTTATGATCTGTCCGTTCGTTCACTGACGTCTCTGTTCACTGTAATAAATTTAGTGTCTGTGTTTTGCGATCGCACCGCAAAACCGTGCGATTAGTAGACGAAAGGACGTGCCTCTCCAATGGGAACCGAAAACATTTGATCGCAAGGTCATAGGTCAACCGATTCCTCCACAGGAAAACACCTCTGATATATTCTATACGACACTGGTGACGGCATGTGCGTCACATGACAGGAATATGTTGTCGACCCACCTAACTTGTACACTTGGCGAATGGGTAAAAAGATTCTTCTACCTTGCCCGATTTAGTTTTTCTTGTGGATGTGATAATCACTCCAAAAAAAGTGATGAAAACATAAGAGTTTGTCACATAAACTGCAACAAATGAATGAAACAGTTTCACAGTCGCACAGTTTTCCCTGTGCTCTGTCAAAACATATGTTTTTAACGTTTGCAAATTTTTCCGTGTGTAGACCATGAACTTTGATAATTGACACACGATCACGTAAACAGTACTGCTCTGTGTACCTGTGCAGCTTCGCAAAATCATAGAATCTTATCACAAAGTATTTCACTTGCCGAAAAACACACACATCTAACGGTTGCACAAGAGGTGTACAACCTGGAGGAATGGTAATCACATCTACTCCCACACTAATATTGTACAATGCCTGATCCTTCTGTCCTGTATAGCTGTCAAGGAGTAAGGCAAAATCTTTGTCCGCGTAAGGAGTAATCTCACGTTCATTAAAGTCTTTCACTAGTCTTTTCTCCATTTTTCCTGACGCACTGCAATTCACAATGACATTCGGCGTTTGCGCAAGTACCCTATTCACCTGTTGCTGAACTTGCGGTCCAAATACATCATTTTTTCCTGCAAACATAAATAAAATGTAGGTAAAAGAAATCCTGCTTTGTTCAGAACATATTGTATGGTATAAGTATGTGAAGTGGCATGCAGCTGGCCTACAGTACATTCATTGTCGCCTTCTCCAACTAACGATAACGTGCAGGTCGATTTCATTTCACAGTTAAAACCGGACTGATCTGTGTTGATAATATATGCGTCTTCATACTGTTGGAATCTGACGTTAGTTTCTGTAACAAACGTCTTGGAACACTCTAAAAGTTCTTCCACTTTATTCGCATAGTTCTTCCTTACATATTTCGTAATCTTCCTGCTCATAATTTTGTATTTTCTTTTGAACGTGACAAGTCAATGAGATGAAGCCTTGAAGTCCAGGCCGATTTGTTTAGCGTAATGCAATCCCCAAATCTGTAGGTCTGTACCATGCACTGCACTTAATTCATTTCTGGCTTTAATAAATTGTCGGTACACATGGTTTTCTAGATCACTGAACTTCTGTCTTCGGGTTCCACCTCGTTCCACGACTTCTTTGCAATATTTAATTGTGCTTTTTTCCTCTATCCCTTTAAATTTCTTAAATTTATTTGTTACTTCACTCCATAATCTACACTCCTGGAAATTGAAATAAGAACACCGTGAATTCATTGTCCCAGGAAGGGGAAACTTTATTGACACATTCCTGGGGTCAGATACATCACATGATCATCCTGACAGAACCACAGGCACATAGACACAGGCAACAGAGCATGCACAATGTCGGCACTAGTACAGTGTATATACACCTTTCGCAGCAATGCAGGCTGCTATTCTTCCATGGAGACGATCGTAGAGATGCTGGATGTAGTCCTGTGGAACGGCTTGCCATGCCATTTCCACCTGGCGCCTCAGTTGGACCAGCGTTCGTGCTGGACGTGCAGACCGCGTGAGACGACGCTTCATCCAGTCCCAAACATGCTCAATGGGGGACAGATCCGGAGATCTTGCTGGCCAGGGTAGTTGACTTACACCTTCTAGAGCACGTTGGGTGGCACGGGATACATGCGGACGTGCATTGTCCTGTTGGAACAGCAAGTTCCCTTGCCGGTCTAGGAATGGTAGAACGATGGGTTCGATGACGGTTTGGATGTACCGTGCACTATTCAGTGTCCCCTCGACGATCACCAGTGGTGTACGGCCAGTGTAGGAGATCGCTCCCCGCACCATGATGCCGGGTGTTGGCCCTGTGTGCCTCGGTCGTATGCAGTCCTGATTGTGGAGCTCACCTGCACGGCGCCAAACACGCATACGACCATCATTGGCACCAAGGCAGAAGCGACTCTCATCGCTGAAGACGACACGTCTCCATTCGTCCCTCCATTCACGCCTGTCGCGACACCACTGGAGGCGGGCTGCACGATGTTGGGGCGTGAGCGGAAGACGGCCTAACGGTGTGCGGGACCGTAGCCCAGCTTCATGGAGACGGTTGCGAATGGTCCTCGCCGATACCCCAGGAGCAACAGTGTCCCTAATTTGCTGGGAAGTGGCGGTGCGGTCCCCTACGGCACTGCGTAGGATCCTACGGTCTTGGCGTGCATCCGTGCGTCGCTGCGGTCCGATCCCAGGTCGACGGGCACGTGCACCTTCCGCCGACCACTGGCGACAACATCGATGTACTGTGGAGACCTCACGCCCCACGTGTTGAGCAATTCGGCGGTACGTCCACCCGGCCTCCCGCATGCCCACTATACGCCCTCGCTCAAAGTCCGTCAACTGCACATACGGTTCACGTCCACGCTGTCGCGGCGTGCTACCAGTGTTAAAGACTGCGATGGAGCTCCGTATGCCACGGCAAACTGGCTGACACTGACGGCGGCGGTGCACAAATGCTGCGCAGCTAGCGCCATTCGACGGCCAACACCGCGGTTCCTGGTGTGTCCGCTGTGCCGTGCGTGTGATCATTGCTTGTACAGCCTTCTCGCAGTGTCCGGAGCAAGTATGGTGGGTCTGACACACTGGTGTCAATGTGTTCTTTTTTCCATTTCCAGGAGTGTATATTTGCGGCTTTTAATTGGTTTGGACAGTAACCTGTATTGGAGCATTTCCTTCACGTAACCCAAAGAAATGCCATCAGATTGAAGTCGCAGTATTTCTTCTTCGTGTTCTTCGTACGGATCGTCAACAATCTCATCATCTGGTACATACAGACCCGCAGCAATCAGCAAGGTATCGTCATCACCACACTTACTGTTTATCAAAAAATGTAGGAAATAATCATACAAATGTTCGACAATCGTTCGATCCCTTAAGGAACTTTTCGATTCCTTACAGTTCGGAAAATATTCATTGACCTTGTTATTGAAGTCGCGAGCTATATCTGCTGGATTCATATTGCCCACGGAATACATCTCACGTATTTAATGCACTGTCGTCCAAAGTAGCGAACAGTCAACTGCCAGCCAGGGAGCCTCGTTAGCAGGAATACTCTCTCTTCCGTGCGCTGTAGTCGACTGACGTCGTGTGTTACGATGTTTGTTTAGGTGTAGCGTCCCCATACTACGGCGCAGTTAACTTGTATCGGGCGGACAGACGGACAGATAAAAAATGTCTGAAAATAAAAAATTAAACTTTTCACTCGAGGGAAGACTTGAACTAAGGACCTCTCCTTGCACAGATGCTCAGGCTAACCACGGGACCATGGCGCTCCTGAGCTCACACCATCCTTGATGTTGCCTATCCTACTCAGTTTCTATATTTTGCTTATTTTTTTAAGTTCCACACAACTTCCTGTTTTCTCGACTGATCTGTGTTCAGTTTTTCAAGGCCTATCCACTGTGCGAACTTATAACTACATCTGAGGGGGTTGCGAAGGGGTGGTTCCCTTGTAAGTCGTAAGTTTTGATACCAATTAACATTCTTGCTGATTTCATGAGAGGCCATAATTATGATTCCTTTATTGCTGTTTAGTATTCTTGACAATGTTAATGTCTGTCACTATTGTACTTCACGCCGTCACACGTATAATACAGTCTTACTGACCGCTGTCAACTACGTAAACGGTGCTTCCATTCAATACGACATCATATAGGCCATTCTCGTTAGCAGATTCGAGTTTATTTGGTTTTTTCAATTATAACTGAACAAAACTGTAATCCTCACCATAATTATTTACGAATTTATTTGCTGGAGTTTTCCTGTTATATGCTCTTGTGGTATTTGTTGCCAAACACTGACGTGGCTACTTCCATTGTGTTTGAGAAGTAAAATGGGTTCCATTTTTTAGTTTAAATAATCGAAATTTACGGTCAAAATTACTCAAAGCAGATATCTGAGAACCGTTTTCTTCACAATAGTGCAGTTGCTGCAGAATGACGTTCTACTTCGAGTAACATGATCCTAGAAGCAAACTGCTGTCCAGTCTCTCTAAATTAAGCACATATTAACCTGCAAATGGAAACAAACGTAAGAGCGCAATATGTAAATTTTTCGATCCAGCCTAGTTTCTTAGAGTTATTTCTTACAAATAAATGACATTTTTCATTATTATTAGACATGAAACCACAACAAGGACTTTTCATGCTATTAGTGTTGAGGCCATATTTTTAAACGTCCTGACCGCCACAGCAGAGGCGTTCCACATCGTGTGGCTACTGGTAGAAGATGCTACGACTTTCTAAGTTTCAGCCAGTTTTGTGATCCATACAATCATGTGACTATCTCCTATCCAAAGCAACGAATAACCCACTGTGCTAATTAATTACAGTTTTTGACGAAACTCCGAACTGACGTAGTGACTACTCTGAGTCAAGCACTGTCGTGACAAGTGGCATGATTGTCTCCCAAAAGCCGACCGGGGTAGCCGTGCGGTTCTAGGCGCTACAGTCTGGAACCGCGCGACCTCTACGGTCGCAGGTTCTAATCCTGACTCGGGCATGAGCGTGTGTGATGTCCTTAGGTTAGTTGGGTTTACGTAGTTCTAAGTTCTAGGGGACTGATGACCTCAGACGTTAAGTTCCATAGTGCTCAGAGCCATTTTAACCATTTTTTTGTCTCCCAAAAATCGAAGTATGGTAATCCGAACAAGCTGCCAAAATTAGAGCCTACAGCCATTTGAAAAGGAAATGCTCTGTATCTCGGGCAGCCCGTTGCTACATGTGCTAGTGGTAAGTGTCGTTAGTGCTAAGAGCCATAAATTTAAATACCCAATCACACTATTGGAGGTAATTCACTCTTTTATAATATTAATACTTTATTTCCTCCGTGTTTTAAAAATACATGTGAACAAGAAAGCAGTCATAGTATACTTCACTTTCTGGTACGTCAAGAATAGCGCCGGCCGCGGTGGAAAAACGGCGCTTCAGTTCGGAACCGCGAGACTGCTACTGTCGCAGGTTCGAATCCTGCCTCGAGCATCGATGTGTGTGATGTCGTTAGGTTAGTTAGGTTTAAGTAGTTCTAAAGTTCTAGGGCACTGAGGACCTCAGATGTCAAGTCCCATAGTGCTCAGAGCCATTTGAACCATTTCAAGAATAGCAGTTTCTTCCAAAATATTTTGTTATCAGTGTTCTTACCAATTGACCATTGTCGAACAACTGACACTCCAGAAGCACATAAAGAGCTCCGTTACAAGAAATAGACACTAACCGTCATCCAAGAGTTTTCACGTTGTAGAGACCGTCCATAGTCTGCATTGTGCTTTACTTCTCTTCGCTTTGGTCAGTTAAAAGTATTTTAATGTTAATAACTTTTGAATAAATTGGAGGAAAGTAAAAGCTATCTCATAATTAACATACTCAACAGTCTTGCTCGCAAGGATTCATTAAAATTTAATAATCACACGTCAAAATGGTAACCGGTTTCGATTTTATCAAAAATCATATTCAGACCATCTCTCTGAAACCTTCAATATTAATATTATTTAGAGGGAAAAAGGCGTCAAAATTACACACTTAGTCTACATAATAAATATGTACAGACAACCTTTAAGTTTTTATACCATGAGACGGTGAACAGGAACGACGGCTGCAGCATTAGTAAGTATCGGAAGACACCATGGTTACTGCTAAACAGCATCGAAAAGCTACGCGTTATGAAGAGGAAGCTCCATCCCTCGTATGCTACGTGACATCATTGAGAGCCAATACGGCTTAACATAGGCTGGTAACATACGTAAAACATGAAACATCGATATAGAAACAAACAAAATACAATATGAAGGATTACATAAAGTAAATAGCGCGCACACATATCGTTGGCAGTCGAGATAATAAATTTTTGACCTAGGGGACCTACAAGTCATTATACAGGGTGTAGATAAAGTCTGGGAACAGTTTCAATTATTTATTGGCCAAGAACCAATCACTGTACAGATATCGTACATATGTCATTTTGAAGAGAAACCCTGAAAGTTTTTTTTCGTGTATACCTCCACAGCGTAGTTTGGTAATCTGCCGATAGTCAGCGCTAGTCGCAAACATGGCGAGTTCAGGTGCGGAGCGTGCTTTCTGTGTGTTGGAGATCATGAAAAGGCCTCCCCGGTCACCATAACTCACTCCATGTGACTTTCGTCTGTGCGGACACATTAAAGATCTGGTGTAAATACCGCCTCTACCGAGTGATGTAGCACAGCTCCGGGAGAGAATACGGGAGCGGACTGCCACGGTCGACGACGCGATGCTGGGACGAGTGGGGCAAGAATTCCATTACCGTATTGACGTCTGCCGGGCCACTCATGGTTCGCATATCGAATGTTTATAAAAAAACTTTCATAGTTTCTCTTTAGAACGCAATATGTATGACATCTGTTCAATGTGTACTTCTTGCGCAATATGACAAACAGGTCTTAATGAAGAGCGTCTGGCTGCGTGGTTTGAGGTGGTGTGACAGTATGCCAAATAACGTGATAAAAATGATATTGAATAACTTCGCAAATATACTGAAACTGACGCCGTAACGAAACAAATATTATCACAAAAAAACAACAAAGACTCTGTAATCAATTAATATGATATGCGAATGTAATTGCAATCTCTATTCTTTCGCAAAATGATTGCTCTCTCTTCCCTTTTGTTTCTGCGTAATGTAAGAAGCCATTTTGTGACGAGGTACGAAAACGTGTAAGTTTCATGTAATATTCAGCATAAATATAATCAAATACTACTTAAAAATGTGGTAAAATTTTATATGTGCCAGATCCCATATCCATGAAGTTTCAAAATTAATGTCTTTATGCAAATTTTGTAGGTGAACATTGGTGCAGAGGTTAGCGTCATTGTTCTAAATGATAACGGCCCAGAGTCGTAATAAACATCTTAATATTTGCTAATTTTGACAAATAAAAATAAATGTAAAGGCAGAACAGTTCTCTTGATTAGCGGTTCTTCCTTTGCAACAATAAAAGTAATCAATATTTCAAACATTGAATCGTATTTGAGTAAAGTGAGTTCAGTGAATTTTTTTTTTAATCGCTGCTTAACGAAATTGCGAGAATCTCCTTAGGCTTGTATTTTCACAAAAGTAAAAGTAATTTACAAAAATCAGTTTTAAAAAACAATTACAGTTACATATCTGGAATTTTGTGTGTTGGTTGTGTCTTTCCGTGTCGGGCAAATTAACTGCGAAAAGTACCACAACTGAGTAGCTGACGTAAATAATTTTCCAGTTGTGAAGCAGGCACACTAACATTAACTCCAACTTTTCATAACGTATGGGGTCAGGGATTTTCTCTGCCTCGTGATGACTGGGTGTTGTGTGATGTCCTTAGGTTTAAGTAGTTCTAAGTTCTAGGGGACTGATGACCATAGATGTTAAGTCCCATAGTGCTCAGAGCCATAACGTATAAATACCAATACATAAAGAACCACTAAAATGGCGCCCAACGTGGTGCACTAACCACCGATTTACAAATGTACCAGTTGTGGAGGTACATAAAGCACCACCACAACTGGAGCCCAAAGAGTGCAACTGGAACCACTTACATAAATATATCCGCACAGATGTGCAAACAGATACATAGCTGTATTTAGTTTTTTATTAAACTCAGAATCTCAAACTAAAACTTAGATGTAAACGTATATTTTGTGTATGTAGGAATTCCAGGTGCTACATATTTTAATGTTGTAAAAATAAACTGTTTCATGTACCACTTCCAGTGAAATACTACAAGCAACCTATCCATATTTGAGAAATGGCTGCAGGAACTGATCCTTGGGCAGCAGCTTTGATAAAAATACAAATAACCAGAACAACAAATCAAAAACTACGAAAGGTAAGAGTGCAGATACACGTGCTGCTGGCTGGTGGACGACAAGACATAAATGGTGAGGGGGCCAGGCATCTGCACAGAGAAAAAATTTAAATTGTCTGCATATTTTAATGAATTTACAATTGCATGTTTTTGCAGTGAAGTCAAAAAGATCCAGTTACTAAAATCAGTGAATGATGGTGTTCAATTTGAGTGTCTGACATAGATAGTTTAGTGCAGTGCATATTTCGTACAAATTTGCTTGCCAAATTTAGTGTAAAGTAATTAAAAGTAAAGTGTGCACAAAGGTAACTCCTAATCATAGATCGCAAGATAATTTTACAGAGTTTTTGATAATTAACAATTCAGTATAGGTAAAACTTGCACTGCAGTTGCAGAAACTTTTGTATAAGTGTAATAGCTCACTTCATGTAAGAAGTCAAGTTTTCAGTCAATTTGAAAGAATTTTTGTTAATGATCGTCTTACATAACTAAAAGAAAGTGAATTTAAATAGAAATCTCTATTTTTTGTGTGTGTTTTTTGTAGTATATAGTGACACAATTTCACTTACGGTGAGTTTATATTTCTTGTGTTTTCGTGTCTGTGTTGTGTACATTGTCATTGTATAAACATGGTGAGGCCACGTAGAGAGAAACGTACCGAGAGTGATGCTATATCTGAGACGGAAATGGACGATAATACCCGCGAACTCCAAATAACTGACCCGTCGGAGAATACCTGTTCCCGGATTCCTCGAAAGGAAACAGAACTGGGACCAACATCTCAAAATGTTACTGAAAATACTGAACAAGCTCAAGTGAGCACACATGTTCATGAAATTAGGCCAGAAACGAAGACTGATGTCACAGCATCACCTGTTGGTGCATCAGTAACACAAGGTCCCAAATCTGATTTTCTTGCGATGTTGTTAGCAGAATTAGATATTATCGGGGACAGACAACGCGAACAAGCACTTTTACGTCCGGTAAAAGACGTGTTACAATCAGAACTAATGAAAGTGAGAAAAGAGCGTGATCCCCTCCTTGTTCAGAAATTAAACGACGTTTAGAAGAACGAGATAAGGCTATCTTCTCGCATCTATCGCAGGAGATGGGTGTGATGAAACATCAAATTTCGGAACTTGTAGAACAAAACGAAGATGTTCCGGAAAAAATCGATTAACTTGACGATAGAGTTAATATGCTTGACAATAACCTCGCCGTGCTGGAAGATCAAGTAAAGATCATCAACTGGACGATTGATGACCTCACACTACACTCAGACCGACACTTTGACGAGAGTATCTGTGAAACGGTGGACCGGTTACAAATCGACCCGCCCATCACATCACGTGAATCCGGATAGGCCGCAGCAAAAACGGCAATATGGCAACTTTCCAGTAAATTTGTCTGCGAGAGCCAGCCAAGCCAGACTCCACCGACTTTTACGGGCATCGTTGGCGCCGCGGATTCAGTCGTATTACCAACCCTTGCCCAAGCAAAACTTGAGGAATCGTTGATAAAACACAGACAGTTTCAGATATACAACGATGAGAAAAAGGCTGTGCATCCTGCCATCTTTACAAATGTTAAAAAAAAAATTGCCTCTCTCATGGACAGAGAGTCTAAACATTCAGTTTGTCACATCCTTTATAACAGGAGATGGAGCCCTGTGGGCACTAGAAAGGGCCGAACGGTGTGCGTCGTTTACTGATTTTGAAAACAAATTTCTTGCAAGGTTTTGGTCCCGATCTGTACAAGAACGCTTAATAAAACCGCGCAACACCCACCAGGGGAATTTAAGAAAGTATTTTGAGAAATGTCTTAATAAGACGTGCCATTGTGATGAACCGATATTGGCAAGAGATGTATTGAGAATTCTTAAAGGAAAACTACCCATTGCCATTCGAGAAAAACTCGTACGTGTCCCAAACACGGACTTGGAACAATTTAAGACAACACTAGATTCTTTGGATTTAATTAAAGAAGATGCAAGTCAAAACGAATATGGCAATGCAGGGAGCAATCAAAACAACAATAAATCACGATAGTCGAATAATAACAGCCCTAGAAAGAACGGGTTCGCGAAGAATAATGACTTTTCAAATGACGAAGCGTACAATAAAAGACAGGCGGGGCATAACCAGCAAACGAGTAACAGTAATTGACATCCTAACCATGCGGAAGGAAACCAATATTGACGACCTACGTACTCACCGAGTAAAAACGGCAATGAACAATACAACCGTAAAAGGGGAGGTGAAGGAGGATGTAACCATAACTTCTCCCTGAAAAACATGCGCTCCGCCAACGACCACTGACAACACCCAGGGCCGGCAAACTGGCAGGCACAAAGTCAAATGTCAAATAATAATGTATCGATCCATCACGTTAACGTTATTCCCATGCCACCACCACCGCCGCATCCACCTAAACCTAATGCGCAAGTGTGTGTACCACAGAGTCAGTCTTGCGCTCAAAACGAGAGCGCGAGGGTTGTGGACGTCACAGATGAGACATCTACACCGGTCGGCGGTGGAGTAGGGGGCGCGCGGAATGTAAACTTGTGTATACTGAGGTACAATGATGGCCATCATTTAAAGGACGAACTAATAACTGAACATTGACAGCGAATTACGGATGATAAGGAATTAATTCAGTCTGCCTTTCAGGCTAAAATTAACGATATTTTAATGACAGTGATTCTGGACATCGGTGCCAGCACATCCATGATAGATGAACAATTGTTGCGTTGTCCTGGACAAGATCAGGTGGCTGCCGATTTTACCAGTAGAAAACTGCAGCGTGGTAGGAGCCCTACGAGGGAAGGGGCAGTCAATAAAAAACCAGTTGCAGGTTGAGTTAACACTGGAAAAAGAAGCTCATTCCTGGTAGTTAGAAATCTCGCCATACCCTGTATCCTGGGTTTAGATGCTCTCAGTGAAATGAAGGCGAAAATTGACCTGGAACGGGGCATCTGCGCCTTAATATACCGTGATAATAAGATCGAATTGGTGTTAATCAGGACGCCTGATGAGTGCACGAACTACTGTCGGCACGTCAGCGTAGTGCTTCTTGACAGTGTCACACTAATGGAGGTGAATAATCTCACAGTCGAGAGTGAAAATGGTACGGAAGAAGCGTGGGTGCAGGAGTCACGGAACATTAAGCAAAATATTGTCGAAAAGGTAGCCGAGTCCACATATTTGAATGACCAGCAATAAAGTGAACTGACACAGTTGCTTAACGAATCTGCCGGAGTATTTACAGCAAGACTCGGTATAATATCAGGGTTTGAGTATAACATGCAAGTCCTAGCTCACGATACGTTCTGCCGCGTAACCTATTCTATCCCCTGGTCGAAAAAGCAAGCGGTAGGAAGGGAAATACAACCAATGAAATTCCTGAAAACTGAGAACAAATCACTCTGTAAAAATTGTAAATATATTCGCACTTGACAAGTAAGCAGCATACTTTGAACAAATTTAGTTTAAACATGATTTTTTGAGATTTATATGTTGTTTGTTTATTTTTGTGCATAAATTTTCTTGTCTTGCATAGTGTGCATGTATGTGTATTTTTGAATGAGTTGAATTGAATGTGTGCATTATGTATGTACATTAACTAACACATTAGCAAATGAATCGGACGTAAGTGCCCATAAATGACTTACTAACACTGAGCACGATGTGTGCACCCGAAAATTTGTCCCATTGAAGTTCTGATAATGTTCATTCTCTGGACGGGATCGTTCGTATTTCTCATTTCAACTACAGCATAGCTTGATAGATTTAGCGTGAATACCTGCTGGAAGTACTTGTGGCTACACTCTCACGAGCAAGCTCGCAATCTACGTTAACAGAACGATTCTGTGTTGAATCATAATATTATGTACAAAATTTACTGAAATCACGATATCAGAGTGACCAAATGGCCGACACTTCATGAATAAGAGGATTTGGCAAAGAACATGATAATTTTGTAATAGACAAAGCTTTTACTAGTTAAATTACTTGTCAGTAAAGCGGACGAAAAATATAATATCGATTGTATATGTATTTATGTACATACTTTTAATGAAAAGCATCAAAATGTGCTCAATGTGCCTTCAATGTGAAGTACTTTTCCGGACACTCAGTGACATGAAGAAAGAAGCTACTCACACGGTACAAACTTTAAACAAAGTTAGAATGAAACAGACCGTACGTGATATAGCTAGTCAAAACATTGATAAACTGTACCAAAGTGCAGCAGTAATAAAGTAAACGAAAATGCCCGTCACATATGGCTGAACTGTATTAAATAAAGTGCTACATGATCGTTATAGTTTCACTGAACTGTGCATCGCAAGAAACAGTGGTGTTTATTGCAAGACAGTGAACCTATACACCGTAGTTAAAACTGAGCGGTTAAGAAACAACAAAACCGCGAGCTAAAATCACAAGTGAACGCTTTCAGTGGCACAAATGTTAACGCAACAGCGTGAATGTGTCACGACGATAAAGCTTTTACGGACGCCCACCAGAGTGACGTACAGGAAAATCAAAGTGAACACGTGTGTCACGAACCACTACTTACGTTAAAGTAAAAGAGTGATTTGAAAAAGCAAAAATCCCGAGTGAAGTACTATTATTGTCTGTTCTCGACCAACATACTACAGATACTTACAAATACACACGTCACTGTGGAGCGTATGGCCTAATAACGTTTCCCTTACAGCCAGTGAATTTTGTAGTACTATTGGTGAGAAGTCGAATGCTCGGTGTGTACTTTCCATGTCGCGCGAGTGGCGAGCGGCGCGGAGCAGTTCTGGACCGGTCAGGTGACCGGCGCCGGGCGACGCTCACTTGTCCGCTGACGCCATCCTCCGGTCATCGAGCATGCTTTCCGCGCCCCTTGTCGACGCTTATGCTGCTGGCCTGCGCTGAATAGTAATGTGAATGCTAACACGTATTTTCTCAATACCAAACTACATGAACACTTTACGAAAGTAACTGAGAAAGCGTGGAACATTTTGCTCATGAATGTAAAGTCAAATGAACTTGATGTGCTAAAACAGCATGCGCGTCAATCCTTTCGTCAATATTTGGAAACTGACAAAGACTTTTGCCTTATATGTGAAACTAGTATAACTTGTTACGGACTTGAGCCTTAAGTGACAAAACATGTCATGGACATTCTAAACCATCGAATATGAAAAACTTCCTAAAATAATTTGCACTATAACCATCTGCTACATGACCTTTTTTTCGTTTGTGTTTTATCATAATTGTTGTGTATATGTATGTTCAAATGTCTATCTTACGAAAATATTATTAAATATCACATGAAAGTAAACAGTTCGAACACTCTTGGTGGGGGGGGGGGGGCGGGGGGAGGTATTTTCGACCCTTTTTATTCCATATGCCCGTAACCCGAATGGGGTAGTATAAGTCTTTTGTTATCGGGTCGTAGCTTATTCCGAGCTGTTCGCCTTCATGTGTAGACACAGGGCAAAGAGTAAGTTAAACACAAGCCCTGACAAAAATAATTATACACCTGTAAATACATTGTAAACAAATACTGTAGGTGTAAGTTAAAGATGTACTTGCTTAATAATTTGAATAGTCTGAAACTGTGCTTGCCACCGACAAATGTGACTGAAGACTTTAAAAATCATGTGAAGTGATAGGGTCTGGTTGTGAGTGAGATCCAACATTGGAAATACACTCCTGGAAATGGAAAAAAGAACACATCGACACCGGTGTGTCAGACCCACCATACTTGCTCCGGACACTGCGAGAGGGCTGTACAAGCAATGATCACACGCACGGCACAGCGGACACACCAGGAACCGCGGTGTTGGCCGTCGAATGGCGCTAGCTGCGCAGCATTTGTGCACCGCCGCCGTCAGTGTCAGCCAGTTTGCCGTGGCATACGGAGCTCCATCGCAGACTTTAACACTGGTAGCATGCCGCGACAGCGTGGGCGTGAACCGTATGTGCAGTTGACGGACTTTGAGCGAGGGCGTATAGTGGGCATGCGGGAGGCCGGGTGGACGTACCGCCGAATTGCTCAACACGTGGGGCGTGAGGTCTCCAAAGTACATCGATGTTGTCGCCAGTGGTCGGCGGAAGGTGCACGTGCCCGTCGACCTGGGACCGGACCGCAGCGACGCACGGATGCACGCCAAGACCGTAGGATCCTACGCAGTGCCGTAGGGGACCGCATCGCCACTTCCCAGCAAATTAGGGACACTGTTGCTCCTGGGGTATCGGCGAGGACCATTCGCAACCGTCTCCATGAAGCTGGGCTACGGTCCCGCACACCGTTAGGCCGTCTTCCGCTCACGCCCCAACATCGTGCAGCCCGCGTCCAGTGGTGTCGCGACAGGCGTGAATGGAGGGACGAATGGAGACGTGTCGTCTTCAGCGATGAGAGTCGCTTCTGCCTTGGTGCCAATGATGGTCGTATGCGTGTTTGGCGCCGTGCAGGTGAGCGCCACAATCAGGACTGCATACGACCGAGGCACACAGGGCCAACACCCGGCATCATGGTGTGGGGAGCGATCTCCTACACTGGCCGTACACCACTGGTGAACGTCGAGGGGACACTGAATAGTGCACGGTACATCCAAACCGTCATCGAACCCATCGTTCTACCATTCCTAGACCGGCAAGGGAACTTGCTGTTCCAACAGGACAATGCACGTCCGCATGTATCCCGTGCCACCCAACGTGCTCTAGAAGGTGTAAGTCAACTACCCTGGCCAGCAAGATCTCCGGATCTGTACCCCATTGAGCATGTTTGGGACTGGATGAAGCGTCGTCTCACGCGGTCTGCACGTCCAGCACGAACGCTGGTCCAACTGAGGTGCCAGGTGGAAATGGCATGGCAAGCCGTTCCACAGGACTACATCCAGCATCTCTACGATCGTCTCCATGGGAGAATAGCAGCCTGCATTGCTGCGAAAGGTGGATATACACTGTACTAGTGCCGACATTGTGCATGCTCTGTTGCCTGTGTCTATATGCCTGTGGTTCTGTTAGTGTGATCATGTGATGTATCTGACCCCAGGAATGTGTCAATAAAGTTTCCCCTTCCTGGGACAACGAATTCACGGTGTTCTTATTTCAATTTCCAGGAGTGTATGTCACACTGGAGAGCAGTCTGTACCAGCGCCTCCTGAGAATGCGACAGTGAATAATGGTAAATACAGAGACGAACACATACAAGACAGAGATATGCATGCCGACCCAACCTTTCACCCCACCTTTGAATGAAATGAGCCACATTGTTATCTCAAGAGGATCTGAATATCTTATTTGTGATTTAAAATTGTCGAAGCAACAGGCAAAGTTTCTAGCTTCACAACTAAAAAAAATAATAAAAAATAAACTCTTAATCCTCCTGATAGGCAAGTGAGCGTTTATCGTGCTACAATGCTCTTTTTCCTGAATATGTCTCCAAGGAAGGTGGCGTGATTATTTGTAATTTCCAGGAGTGTATTTGGGTACATCCTCACTAGGGGGGCCCATGTGGCGGTAAGCAACAAAATATGATAAATATGATATTGAATAACTTCACAAATATACCAAAACTGATGTAACGAAATAAATATTATCTCAGAAAAATAACAAAGACTCTGTAATCAATTAATATGATCTGCGCATGTAACTGCAATCTCTGTTCTTTTGCAAAGAGATCGCACTCTCTTCCCTTTTGTTTCTGCGTAGTATAAGAAGCCATTTTGTGACGAGGCACGAAAACGTCTAAGTTTCAAGAAAATATTAGCCTAAATATAATCAAATACTACTTAAAAATGTGGTAAAATTTTATATGTCCCAGCTCCTATATTCATGAAGCTTCAAAAGTAATGTCTTTATACAAATTGTGTAGAGGGGACCATTGGGGTAGAGGTCAGCGCCATTTTTCCAAATGATAACGGCCCAGATTCGCAATAAATATCTTAATATTTGCTAATTTTGACAGATAAAAATATATGTAAATGTAGGAGATTTCTCTTGATTAGCGGTTCTTCCTTTGCAACACTAAAAGTAATCAATATTTCCAATATTGAATCGTATTTGAGTAAAGTGAGTTCAGTGAATTGTTTTGATCGCCGCTTAACGAAATTGCGAGAATCTTCATAGCCTTGTATTTTCACAAAGGTAAAAATAATTTACAAAAATCAATTTTTACAAAATAATTACAGTTTGTAGTGTTATACAAAATATAGTTGCAATGAAACGGTTCATTTCTTTTACATTAGAATTGTTTGATAACTTGAAGCCATCAGGCGTTTGCTATTGAGCGTATACTAATGTTTGCGAGGTGAAAATTACCAATATTACAAGTTACATATCTGGAATTTCGTGTGTTGGTGGTATCTTTTAATATAAACACACCATGTCGGGCAAACTAATTGCGAAAAATTCCACAGCTTGTAACGTTGTTGGTTTAATTTGCTATGAAAGCGGTGCTGATAGACAATAAAAGCGGGTTAAAAGCTGTGAGCTGTCTGGGGAAGTTAACCTTGCATTACTGCACAACTGTTTCACCAGGTATCCAGTCTAGCTTACCAAATTCCCAACCAGACTAACATTAATTATAATATTTTAATAGTCATACGACAACCGGTGATATATGTATAAAAAAAGAGAATTGAAATAAATCAGTTTGTATTTGGAAATTTATTTTAACATTGATCATTGAAATTTCAGCATCTTAAACTTGATTCATAACTAAACTGGTGCCTTATTTAGGATTGTGAAAATGTGAGATTGTAATCTTACGGAACTCATCAAATATGGAGCCAAGATTGGAAGACTGCATACAACACTGCATTCATAAAATAGCACACGAAGAACGTTGAAGCATATGCAAGAGGAAATTAACCACAACCAACCGATTCAATTTCCACCCAAAGAAGTTACGTTCGTAGCACAATCCTGTCCGTCATGTAACTACCACACACTGGTATGCTAAATTCATACCAACTCTCTGTGAAATCTTCCCGAAAAGAATAGCTGGGGGCTACTTTGATGATTACACCACATGCTTCACGTGGTCAGCTTGGTTTACACAAAGGGTGTAACTCCACAATAATTTTGATAATTAAAATAAATTAGATCGAAAAGCAATTTACAAAAGAAAAACCTCGAACTGGTTACTATCGTCTTACTATTAACCTGATGGGTCAAACAATTGTATAAGCACGTGGTACTGGTCTCACAAAGTACACCCCACGTGGGTTGAACATAAAGAAAAGTTGCTATATTGAAAAATATTGTCAAGACGAGATGTTATAATCTCACGCACATTCGCATTTAAGATTGATGAACTTAGTTAGAGTTACTGATCAACACGTCGTTCCACTTTACTCACAAAGTAGTGACAAAGCAACTACCGGAATATATTCTGAACTTCACACTCGAATTACACTGCGATGCAATTTAAGATAACATTAGATATTTTAGAGCTAAACCTGAAATAGAGGTGATTAAATTTTCAGTTAGGCTGAACTTAAGAAATACATTGTCCTACGGACTTAGCAGACACGCGCTTAGCTGGAGATCTTACCACTTCAGACGCTCGCCGCGGACAGACTGCCCTGGTCCCTTCCTGAGGGTGGCTCACAAATACAAACGGAAGTGGCCAGAGAGGCAGCTTCCTATACCAACATGACAAGGGACAGACAGGACCATACTAAGGATAGAAACCTCTCTGCTTTTAGAAAGCGTAGCTACCTGTTCCGACGTTGGTCCTACTGTTCTCTAGCACACAGGCTTGTCTGCTACCCTCAAGCATGCAACTAGAAATACATTTGCTCATTCATCCTCTCACACAGAAGGGAAGGGGGATGACAGTATCTTATCATATACAGTATATAAAAGAAAGCGGATGTAGGTTCCATATGAGACTGTGTGACATGAATTGCATGTAAACTGTGTTTTAAAGTGTAGTAGTGTGACAGATCGTTCTTGTTTATGTGTAAAAGTAACACGTTCCACTACTCAGTCTCCTCCCAGACAGTCAGAAACGCCACAGTAAATTTAGAAGAGGAGTTTATGCCGTAAATGACAACAGATTTAAGAAATTAACATGAAAGGAATCCAACAGAGGCCTTTCAAGCTGATTCACTGACGTAAATATTTTTCCATTTGTGAAGGAGGCACAATAACAACAACTCAAACTTTTCATGACATATATATATACCGATATGTAAAGAACTACCACAGCACCATGTCACGGTTTGCACGCCCCTCCCTCCGGAGGTTCTAGTCCTCCCTCTGGCATGGGTGTGTGTGTTGTTCTTAGCATAAGTTAGTTTACGTCGTCTGTAAGACTAGGGACCGATGACCTCAGCAGTTTGGTCCCTTAGAAATTCACACACTCATTTTGAGAACGTCTGGCATAGAACGACCGGTTACTAAACAATGTTCGTTTGATAAAAGTATTTGAGATCCATATGTAGTATCATTTGACCATACGTATAATTCCAAAAATGCGAGTGCACACTTCGCGCGGCAGTAATATCTCTTTTTCGAAAGCTACGGTAACACTCATTTCACGAGACTTCCTGCAATCGTAGCGTCATTTGGGCAACGCACGAAATATCGTTAACTTCAGGAACTGCTGTCGAGTTTAGTTACTGCTTGCAAGATTTCGTGCACACGTTACATCATTTTGAAGCCACACGCAGTATCAAAAAGTTTATAAAAGCTCTTCGTTCTTGGTACTATTTACTATAATTACTAATATAATTACACGTCACGTAATTACTTACTGTTAGTTTTTTTTATGACGTTTAAGTTACAGCACAAAATGCCCTCGTGGGGTAGCGGTTGTGAGTCTGGAATACTGACGTGGAGGACTGCTAGTTGCTGATTCACGTATTGTCACTACCAATTTTATCCCCTTTCTAAGGGATTCTGGGACTTCTTTATTAAATTAATAGAAGTTGATGGTGTGTACATGTCAGTGAGTGAACTGCCATTGTCAATAATTTACAAATTAAACATGAAATGCGAGTAAATATTCAAATCACGTTGGTCATCGAGTAAAACAAACTTCCATCCAGAATAAAAAGCATGCAGAAGATTGGCATGTTTGCTTAAGAATTAAAAGCTAGCTTAGTCTCAGACATCTATGAAACGTATATCGTATTGCACTAGTACCGAAGGGTTTTCGAGAGATCCTCATTGTGTTGGTGTTCTGGAACAGCGTTTATTCGTATAACGTAAGTTACATGAGACGAACTTCTGAAACTATTTTCCAGAATTTCTAAAAATAAACGCGTGTTGTTGAGACACCTTAATCAACAACGTTGGATATATACGGTACGTAAAGTTGTCTCACCTTCGGGGGGGGGGGGGGGGGGTGATTGATGAAGTCGTATTAGCAAAAACAGTATAAGCTTTTCAAAGAGTTTCGAAATTAATTCTCGCAAATGTCTTAATCTCTTCTATAATCACATCCCAGTCCTCATGAATGAAAAGCTTGACACATTTATAAACAACACAACTTCGAGGTTAACGTACCTCAGACCGTTCTACACTGAAGACCCAAAGAAACTGGTATAGGCAAGCATATTGAAATACAGAAACATTGTAGGCGGTCCGGTGGTCCCGGTCGCCTACTGTGGACTGGATGGCCGAGCGGTGACCTCTCCAGTTGTCAGGATGCTAGGAAATGACTGTGGGCACGTCAGAAACGCCAAAGAAACATTATTAATTCATGACAACTTTATTCCTGCCGAGTACAATGTGGCCCGCGTAGCACAGGCTGGCTGAGTTTGGTGATATCAACGACCTTCCCTGAGTCCTCGCTGACTCGTAGCAATGACACCAGCTCCGGGTCGCACAGTCTTGCTAGCGCAGCGCCGCGTGCTGTGACGTAGCGAAGGAATGTCCTTACATCGGCCGCGCGTGGCTGGCGGTGCTCGTCTGGTCGGCCAGCTCGGCTGCGAACAGCAAGAGGCTGCGCGTGGAGGCTCTGGGTTGGAGTCCCTGTGCTGTCGGCAGGAGAGGCGTTCTCGTAGTGCGTAGTGTATCTCACCCCGTCTTCTTCCCTGCTCCTCCTCGTGGCTCGTCCGCAGTGGACAGGCGGAACGGGCTGCAATCCCCCAGCGTCGTCGGCTCACCCGGTTGTGACGGCGGATGCAGAGGGCCTAGGCCCCGCACGATCTCGACGACGGCTCACTCATGTGGTCAGCATTGGCAGCGAGCGAGTCTGCCGCGTTTCTGCTAATCCTGGGTTGATGATTGACAGCGGCAGCAGAGAGGACCAGAGCTGGTACTGTACCGTCACGTCTGCTGCTGGATGGGCCGCCATTACTGCAACATCTCCTTAATAAAGATTATCATGTCGATCACCGAGCTGAACGCTACGCAGCGGCCCAGCACACATCTCACTGCAAGTCTAACTGCGAGTGCATTGTTGCTATCAAAGCTGTCGTATTTAAAGGAAGCACGAGCGACGTCTTGACGTCATGCTCGTTTGTAATGACCGCATTCGTTCCACTTATACTGCTGATTCATCTGTCGTATTCGCCCCTTAGGTGTTCTTGCGACAGAGTTACGTGTTGTTACGACAGACTTACGCGAAGTTGTGAAATGCAGTACAGCTGACGCTACACCTCTGTCTTGCACTCTACGAAAGTCTCCGTCTAACAAAAACCCGCGTGCTAAGCAATTCTCTCTCGCCTGTTGTGTGTAACCAGGCCATTGCCCCTGTGTGACGACACATTCCGATATATGTGCAATCCTCATACCTCTTGGCTAACCTACTGCCTCTGGCTCTCGGCATAGGCAACGAAACTTTAACAATATTCCACGTTTCCAACTCTTTACTATTCTGTGACACTACAATATGTAAACAGGCAGAATACCGTTCTACGGTCGGCAACGCCTGTATAAGACAAGGGTCTGGCGCAGTTGTTAGACCGGTTACTGCTGCTACAATGACAGTTTATCAAGGTTGAAGTGAGTTTGAACGTAGTGTTATAGTCGGCGCACAAGCGATGGGACCCAGCGTCACTGAGGTAGCGATGCAGTGGGAATTTTCCCGTACGACCATTTCACGAGTGTACCTTGAATATCAGGAATCCGGTAAAATATCAAATCTCCGACAACGCTGCGGCCGGAAAAAGATCTTGCAGAACGCGACCAACGACGACTGAAGAGAATCTTTCAACGTGACAAAAATGCAACGCTTCCGCAAATTGCTACAGATTTCAATGCTGCGAACCATTCAACGAAACATCATCGATATGGGCTTTCGGAGACGAAGGCCCACTCGTTTACACTTAATGACTGAACGACACAAAGCTTTACACCTCAACTAGGCCTGTCAACAGCGATATTGGACTGCTGATGACTGGAAACTTGTTGCCCGGTCGGACGAGTCTCGTTTCAAATTGTATCGAGCGCATGGACGTGTACGGTATGGAGACAACCTCATGAATCCATGGAACATACATTTCAGCAGGGGACTGTTGTTGCTGGTGGAGGCTCTGTAAGTGTGTGGGGTGTGTGCAGTGGGGCTGATATGGGTCTCCTGATACGTCTAGTACAACTCTGACAGGTGACCCGTACGTAGGCATCCAATCTGATCACCTGTATCCATTCATGTTTATTGTGCATTCCGACGGACTTGGGAATTCCAGCAGGACAATGCGACACACCACATGTCCAGAATTGCTAGAGTGGCTCCAGGAACACTCTTATGAGCTTAAACACTTCCACTGAGCACCAAACTCCCCACACATTTACATTATTGACTATATCTTGGATGTCTTGCAAAGTGCTGTTCAGAAGAGATCTCCACCTGCTCGTACTCTTACGGATTTATGGACAACCCTGCAGGATTCATTGTGTAAATTCCCTCTGGCACTACCTCAGACCTTACTCGAGTCCTTGCCACATCATTCTGTGGTACTTCTGCGAGCTCTTGGAGGCCCTGCACGATAATAGGCAGGTGTACCCGTTTCTTTGGCTCTTCTGTGTATGATCAAAATTGCATTATATTTTTTTCCATGAATGGAAATATATGGTATATAGCTTTGTTTTCTTAGATGCGGTCCGCTACGGACTCCTGTGCCACCTTTGTCTACAATTTTTACCCTCTACAGCTACATCTGGTGCCATGGAAGATATTCTCTGATCTCGTAACTGATGTCTTATCATCTGTTGCCACTTCTTCTTGTCAGTGTTTTCCATACATTCCTTTCCTCGCCGATTCTGCGGAGAACCTCCTCACTCCTTACCTCATCAGTCCACCTAATTTTCAACATTCTTCTGTACCACCACGTCTCAAATGCTTCTAACCGTTACTGTTCTGGATTTATCACAATCCAGATCTCACTGCCATACAGTAGTATATTCAAAATGTATATTCTCAGCAATTTCTTCCTCAAATTAAGACCTATGTTTGTCAGGAATGGCCTTTTTGCAGTGATAGTCTCCTTTTTAGCCCCCCTTGCTCCGTCCGTCATGCGTTATTTTGCTGACTTTGTAAGTAGGCTGTTTAGGTTTTTTTTATTGGTAACGCCACCTCTGTATGAAATATCACTGGCTGTGCTGTGTGCAGTCTGTGGGTAGTTTGCATTGTTGTCTGCCATTGTAGTGTTGGGCAGCGGCAGCTGGATGTGAACAGCGCGTCGCGTTGCGCAGTTGGAGGTGAGCCGCCAGCAGTGGTGGATGTGGGGAGAGAGATGGCGGAGTTTTGAAATTTGTCCAAAATGTCCAAATGGCTCTGAGCACTATGGGACTCAACTGCTGTGGTCATAAGTCCCCTAGATCTTAGAACTACTTAAACCTAACTAACCTAAGGACAGCACACAACACCCAGCCATCACGAGGCAGAGAAAATCCCTGACCCCGCCGGGAATCGAACCCGGGAACCCGGGCGTGGGAAGCGAGAACGCTACCGCACGACCACGAGATACGGGCTGAAATTTGTCATGAACTGCTATATTTATATATGATGATATCAAGGTAAATACATTGTTTGTTCTCTATTAATATCTTTCATTTGCTAACTATCCCTATCAGTAGTTAGTGCCTTCCATAGTTTGAATCTTTTATTTAACTGGCAGTAGTGGCGCTCGCTGTATTGCAGTAGCTTGAGCAGCGAAGATTTTTGTGAGGTAAGTGATTTGTGAAAGGTGTAGTTTAATGTTAGTCAGGGGCATTCTTTTGTAGGGAATTTTGAAAGTCAGATTGCGTTGCGCTAACAAAATATTGTGTGTCAGTTTAATCACAGTCATGTATAATTGTTCAAAAGGGGACGTTTCATATGTCGACCCTTAGCCGAGGATACCTCACTGGAATCTTTTGATTTTTTGTTGTAGTTTGTGTAATTAGTGTAGATTTTGTTTATTGCTAGCGCGTAATTGTAGAGAAAATCTCCTTTGTAGTTGCAGTCTTTCATTGTTGTTCAGTAAAACAGTTGTGGCATGCATGTAGATTTGCACCAAGTATTTCGCAGCTGCAATTAACTAGATATTATTTTCAGTGTTATGTTAATGTGTTCTCTTATTTTTGCTCTTCAAATTGTGCTTTTCTGTGTTGTCGTGTGAAATATTGTGACAATAATGGCGTGTGAAAAACGTAATACTAGGCTCCAAAGTAAACTGAGAAATGACAGTGAAAATGAAAGCAGTGTGTTAGCGCCACCGAGTAATGAATTAACTGATGTTCAAAGTAGTAATTTGGTAATTGTGCATAGGGAAATGGAGCGGGCTGCAAACAATGGTGCAGACAGTGAAACAGGTAGTGAACAGGGAAGCATTATCGATCGATCGGTCGGCAACAGCTCGCCTCAGGAATCCGAAATGACACAATTTCGCAAATACTGTAGATTCAGGTTTTGGGTTATCACCGTTTTCTCAAATAAGTCAAGACGCGTTTTCTGCTTGTCAAAATGTGAATGTTGCCGGTGCAAATGCACTGCCGAAAAGCGTAGAGAAACAGATTCCAGACACTAATACATTATTATTGCAATTAATGCAACAAATGGAACAAAATCAGAGACAAATGGGACAAAATCTTAAAAAGTTAGACACAGTGGAACAAAATCTCAAAAAGTTAGACACAGTGGAACAAAATCTCAAAAAGTTAGACACAATGGAACAAAATCTTCAAAAGTTAGACACTACACTTGAACAAAAACGTGAAGATTCAACCACTGAGTTACATAACATCGAATCGAAATGTCAAAAGGTCTGTAATGACGTAAAAACACAAATTTGTGAGCATTTCCAACCTATTTTTTCGCGTCATGAAAATGTATTACAGAATCACGAAGCAGCCATAAAAGAACTGCAAACTATTGTTCATGAAAATCATGAGACCTTGCAAGCTAAAATTGACTCAGTTGCATCTATCGATTCGGTTACGCAACTTGCAAGAACTCAGGAAAACTTAAAGGACACAGTAGATACCCTGAAAATTGGTTCAGAAAGACACATGGAGGAAATAAGTACACTATCGGAGAAAGTAGCCGAACTTTCGGATCAGGTCACTAACTTATCTACAAAGGTAGATGATGATCTGAATGACACAAGACCCGTAGCCTTCACTGACACAGAAGAGTATGAACAAATAAGAAAATTCAAACAAAATCAAAATCAAATCAATACACAGTACAAAAGAGAAATCCGGGAAGTACAAGATCAGTTGACGCAGGTAATACAAGAATTACGTATTTCAGAGGATACTCGCGCTCCAATACGGGAAGAGGGACATAGAAATACGGAACAACCACAAAATAATAACACAGGACACTTCGGAAATTATGAAAGAAATTGGCAAGGCGCATTGGATTTTGAGATGGAACCGCCGAAACGAAGTAACAATGACCGACATGCGACTCGCCGACATGACGATTTTGACTATAAGCTGTTCATTACTACACGTAAATTCAAAACATTTAAGAATTCTGGCAACGAAATTCATCCACAAGCATGGCTCCATCAATTCTCTCATTGTTTTCCTCCCAACTGGTCGTTAGAACACAGATTAGAATTTATGTGTGGCTACTTGGAGAATGAACCAGCTGTAAGAATGCGATCGGTAATTCACGATTGCCACAGTGAAGGAGAGTTTTACCATGCCTTCCTCTCAGCATATTGGTCTCAAGCCACACAAGACCGAGTAAAACATGGCATCATAATGATGAAACATTTCGAACAATCTGAATTTTCCAGTCTTGTGAAATATTTTGAAGACATGTTGCATAAGAATCAGTATCTTTCAAACCCATACAGCCCCTCAGAACTCATCCGCATTTGCTTACTCAAATTGCCTGAACATTTATGACATATTATTTTAGCAGGACGTTGTAAAGAAGACATTGAGGCTTTTCAGGGAC
The DNA here is from genome assembly GCF_023864345.2 of Schistocerca serialis cubense. NCBI lineage: Eukaryota > Metazoa > Arthropoda > Insecta > Orthoptera > Acrididae > Schistocerca > Schistocerca serialis. Next base: position 318,168,491 of record NC_064641.1, on the reverse strand, counting down.
TGTTACAAGAACTGGAAATTGACACAGACAGTCGCGGGATGCGAAAACAGGAAAACAATCACTGCAGGTCACTTCCGTCACAATTCCGTGACGACAGAAACAATAACTGGACACGACAGGTCTATTCTTACAACGCAAATCGTGACCAAAATAGACACCACCCGTACGACAACCGTTGGCAGAGTAGTAATAATTACAGGGAAAGATCACCTCTCCGCGGTAGTGACTATCACAGAGACAATCAGAGAAACAGACAATATGGGAACCAAAATAATTATTATTACGGGAGACAGAATAACTTTAGACGCAACGGTCCAGCGCGCAGTTACGATTCAGGGAGAAATTCTCCACCACTTAACCGACAAGAAAGAAACTACAGGAACTACCGACATGACGACAGACGATGTGATCGTAACGACAGACCTGAATTGCATCAGAACTGGCGGGATTCAAACAGAGCAGGGCCTTCTCGTCACGGTGAATTTGTAGAAGTTAGGTCTCCAAATCCCAATAACGACGCGCGCCAACAAAGAGACCATAGGCAATGACTCACACCGCTGGCTGCCACAAAACGTACTTATGAAACTGACGACGCAGCTGCCGTAGCTAGTAATTACGTAAAAATGGAAGACATTAGGGACATCTTACTCTAAGAACACGACGTAAAACATAACAACATTGCATATCCTGTGATTCACATTACAGTAAATGACGTAAAATTTACGGCAGTACTTGACTCTGGCAGTCCCATTTCAGTAATCAGTGAAACAGCCTTTAGCAAATGCAACAAATCGAACGATTGCCCCACACTTCCGTTACGTAAGATTAAATTACAAGCAATCTTAAACTTTCACGATGCTGAAATAACTTTAGAAAAAGAAGGTAAGTCAGTAGCTTTGAAATTTGAAGATTGGCTCTCAAACCATGACGAAGAAATTAATCGGCTTTACCTCCTGTTAGACAACAGTTCGGAATTTTCGACGGAACTTGACGCTAACAATCATTCTGCAAGTACTGACAGGGATGATATCGACGGCGCATTTGACACTAATAAGTTAATTCAGAATAAAATTCAAACAATTGAGAATTGTAATGACACTGATAGGCAGGACCTTTTTGAGATTTTACAAGCACATTCCACAGTTTTTACTCACAAAACAGGAACAATCAAGGGATTTCAATACCAATTTCTTGTTCGTGAGCATACTAAATTTTGTGTTAGACCATACGTAATTCCAGCACATTATAGGGACCGTGTTAGAACAGAAATACAATCAATGCTTGACGAGGGCATTATTGAGCCTGCAGTAAGCTCATACAACAATCCGTTACATGTTGTTGAGAAGAAAAATGGATCGATCAGGCTTGTCTTAGATTCGAGACAAATCAATACTATCATTATTCCTGAAACAGACAGGCCGCAGACGATGGAAGAACTTCTTCAAAATTTTAATGGTGTAAAAGTGTTGACTTCCATTGATCTCAGATCCAGCTTTTATCAGATCGAACTTCATCCAGAATGCAGAAAATTCACAGCTTTCCTTTGTTTCGGCGTTTGTTATCAGTTTCGGAAACTTCCTTTTGGTTTGAACATTTCTTCAGCAGCATTCATTCGCGGGCTAAATTCCATATTACCTGAATTCTTAAAACGTCACATCACCTTATATGTAGACGATATTCTGATAGCAGAAGCCTCATGGGAACTACATAATCGCATCCTCAACAGTTTGTTACGTATTTTTGCAGAATCTGGAATTACAGTTAACTTGGAAAAGTCTGAATTCGGTAGGACAAAGGTGAAGTTTTTGGGACATATTATTTCTTCTGAAGGCATTCAGCCGGATCCTGAAAAGTTAGAAGCAATCAGAGCCATTCCAGTTCTATCCACAAAAAGACAAGTCCGCAGTTTTCTAGGTCTCGTAAATTTTTACCGTCGTTTTCTGAATATGCAAATTCTTGTTACACCAAAACTTTGTTCTCTCACTGGAAAAAATACTATTTGGAACTGGGACGAACAAGCACAATTGGAATTCAATTCTTTGAAAGAAGCGTTACTTCACGCGCCAATCTTAGCTCATCCAGATCTGTCACAAGATTTCTGCCTTAGCACGGATTCTTCTAAAGTCGGTCTTGGTGCCCATTTATTTCAAGAAGCCATAGAAAATGACACTACCATTCAGAAAACCATTGCTTTTGCTAGCCGAGTACTAAAAAAATCTGAAAAAAATTATTCCGTTACTGAGTTAGAAGCTTTAGCTATCGTTTGGGCATTTAACAAATTCCGTTTCTTTCTTTCTGGTAAGCACGTAAAAGTATACAGTGATCATCGTGCATTACAATTTCTTTGTCTTCAAAATTAAATCATGACAGGTTAAAACGTTGGGCATTGTTTCTGCAAGAATTTCGCTTCACAATAGTCTACATTCCCGGCAAGGAGAACATTGTTGCGGACGCACTGTCACGCGCACCGACTGGGCTTCAGAAAAGTACCACAGAAGGCAACCTCGAGAAAAAATTCAGTATTCTTTACATTCAGAAAGTCGCCTTTGAAAACTTCATCACCACATCTTTAAAGGACATTGCTCATGAACAAGATAAAGATCCGATTTGGAAAGACATCAAGAGCAAATGGCATGAAAAGACACACACACAGATTCGGCATTATTATCTGGTTAGACACAACATACTGTTCAAACGCTGCACTGTTGATGACAAGCTATGAGTACTTTGCATTCCTGACGATTTTGTTAATAAGCTCATTTGGTACATTCATTTCAGCTACGCACATTTTGGTCCACGAAAATGTTATCATATTCTTCGAACGACTTGTTATTTTAACAATATGGAAAAAAGAATTCGAAGAGTCTTGTCTATTTGTAAACTTTGTCAAAAGGCGAAACCATCTACTGTCTCACATCTTGCTCCGTTGTTTCCTATTATTCCTTCTAAATTAAAAGAATTTGCTGCTGTTGATCTCTTGGGACCGCTTGTCAGAACATCCAATGGATTTTCGTACGTTCTAGTCGCTGTTGAACTTACTTCAAAATTTGTTTCTTTCACTCCGTTACGTAAAGCCACTGGACGATCTGTATCCAACGCCTTTGTTAAAAATTTCTTACGTGAAGTTGGCCACATTGCTAAAGTCATTTCAGATAACGGACCGCAATTTAGATCTGCTGTTTGGTCACGCACGCTTCGGAATCATAAAATCAAACCTGATTTTATTTCATTGTACTCACCACATTGTAACCCGTCTGAACGGATTATGAAAGAAATCAATAAGCTTTGCAGACTTTATTGTCACAGAAAGCATCAGCATTGGGACAGATATTTACACTTATTTCAAAATGTGCTGAATGAAATGCCTCATGATTCCACTGCTTTACCACCTACTCTTATACTAAAGAAGGAAGAACCACCGAACAGAATCAGAGAGCTTGTACCTTTCCCAAATACACGTAAACTTCGACACAAAGACATAATTGATTTGGCTCTTAAAAATATAAAATCTGCAGCAGACAAAAGGAGAAAACTACACGGTAAAGCAAATGCAAAGAAATTGTATATTGGTCAGAAAGTTCTCATTAAAGCTCATTCATTGTCACATAAGAAGAAACACTTGAGTCACAAATTCTTTCTAGTTTACAATGGACCTTACAGAATCCGACGTATACCACATGATAATTGCGTTGAAGTTGAAACTCTGCGTACTAGGAAGAGTAAAGGTTTACACCACATTTCACATGTAAAACCGTTTATTGAAAGATAATCTGCTTTTTAACTTTGTCTTTGCCATATAACTTTTCACTTTACATTACTAGTATGCTGTGTCAGACTTAAGAAACTGTTAACATACGACTATGTTTGAAGTTAAATATCCAGTCTAGAACCTAGGGAACATTTTTAAACAGAAATTACGATTGCATTGTTATAGTGAACAGACGACACAGTGTTGTATTTGTACATTCTTGCTTGTTAGTTGCACGATTACGTAACGACTATAAGGCTCACATACTTAGAACATTTACCAGTACTGCTAATGAGATTTTAATGCAACATTTTGGTTTACTTGAAAATACATTCTGGGTTTAAAGTACTTTCTGTGAGATACCAGACGGCACAGTGGTTAGTTTATGTGACAACTACACGGTTTTATCACGACGCTACTAATGAGTGAAAATTTACAATGTTGCTTTTGCAGTGTTTCTGTTTTATATCTGCACAGTTTTCTGTTTTATTCTGGAAAGTAAAACAGGTTTTAGTAGTAACTTTTGTAGTATAGCTACAATGAGACTGCCTTTTCCGTAGCACAACAATACGTTACAGTACAGTACTTTCTTCATCACGGCAATAAGCGTAATAACTAAGACATTTATACGCAAAGCATTTCACTTTTGTGTATTATGAGGTAAGTACATTGACTTCTGCAGAACTTAGCTTTCGGAGGACGATAACTACGACACTTCCACACAGATTATGTTGCAACAAGACGCACATTTAGCGCTACAGTACACGTATTTGAGTGATTAATTTTGTACTTAAAACATTTATTTTTAAAGATTTTTTGAATTACAAAGAAAGTTTTCCGTGATACATTTCATTCCATTGCTGTAATCTGTAACACCTGAGGGTATAATTACATTAATCCTCAGGGGGGTACACGCTTACTTTGTGTACCATGTGTGTGGCAACCACAAGGAACCCTAGCTAATATGGTATTTGCTTATACAACTTTTCACATCGGTACCATATTTCTCTGAAACATAAATTACACAGCTATCTGATCATTTAACTGAGAGATAAACTTTTTTTTACTACATCAGTGACACATGTTTACGCAATACACAGTTGGGTAACTTCACACTTATGAAACTGTATTTTGTCTGTACTTTGTAAACTGTTCATATTTTTTCGGAATCATTGTGATACTATGAGAGCTTTGAATGATGTATTTGGTAAGGGAGCGTGATTTTAAAATACGTTTGAGGTAGATGACACTATTGAAATGAGCAGAGAATTTTTTTTAGGTTTTGAAATTATTGGAGGAAGCTACGACGATTTTGAGAATTGACTGAGATGTTATGATATTATTACGATGACGATGTGTACTATGCTGTTGAGATATGTTTATGATCAATAAGATGATGCTACCGTATATGAGGAATAAGAAGTATGTTGGAAACCAAGAATCGTACTTTAAGAGTTATGAAATGTGCGTAAATGCGTGACTGTATCACAATGCTGACGAATATTTTATTTGGACACTTATATTTATAGGATTTTCTTTCTACAGATTTGCAACGCTAATTCTTGACCTGTGAAATATTTTTATGTGAGACTGTCACTGTAGCGGAAACTGCTGTCGTAAATATTACCTGAAAACATATGGTTACTCGTACTTTGTGCTAATTACTGAAATGCTTATGAATTGATGGGAAATATTCGTACATCTGCACACCTGATTATGACAAGTGTCTTTCTACGAGAGTTGAGAGCTACTGACTTACGAAATGCCACATGACTATTGAATGATATTTTTATGCTTTGGTTTGCGTAATTGCTTATTTCATTTGACATCTGTTTTCCAGCTGTGTTGCTGCATTGGTTTCATAAAATAAAATTAAATGCATTTGCTAATGTGAACACTTTCTGTCAACAGATCTGTTAAATAATAATTTTGTGATCCACATTCTTCAAAAAAGGAGCACTTGGAAAGGAAAGAACAATAAGAAGGGACTAGTAACAGTAACTGCGTAAATAATATTCTTTTCAAGTACATGGTAATATTTGTTTTACAATAAGTTGTTGTGGTGCACCACTTTAATTACTTAGACATTAAGATGTGATTATACATTTCCCTTATCTGCATTGTTATCTTTAGTGTACTATTTTTTCTGCTTGAGCTATGTCATGTTTAGATATAAGCTGCTGTTTGCCAGGCATAGTGCTACTGAACTTTAATTTGTGTTACTCTGCTAAGCCAGATTTATTTTTTTGTTTGCTACGCATTGCCTCATATTAGTTGCAATGTTGAATTGCTTGGTAATTTAGATTTACTGTAGCTTGCTTTGCGATTTTCCATTTTTTTATTGCTGTTTATACTAATTGTTTTATGTGCTGCTGCATTGCCTCGTCCCTTAGTTTAGCATCTGAGCACAGTAGATTTAAGTTAGCTTAAGAGGGGGTAGACTATATGAGAAACTGACTATGGAGAATAGGTAAAGAATGCATCGCGAAGTTATATGAAAAAGATTTGGGCCCAAATGAGTATTGTACAATCAGAACTAATTATTTTGAAAGAAATATGAACAGAATACAGAAAGCAGGCTTAGATAGGATTTTTTGGGAATAATGATGAACAAAGGGAGATCTCCATGCAAAATACTGCAGTAAAACAAACCCTGTCCTTTCCCTTTTGTGTTATCCCACTATATGTTTGTGTACCCTTGTGTATTTGTTTTCTTCCTGTCTCTGTGTACTGTTTCATAGAACTTTTTTCTCTTCTAATACTAAGTTACATTCACTATGATGAGGAATACTGTTATCCTCAAATACAATTGGCATTAATAATGTGTTATTTACTTTGTAAAGATGTTTAGACATTATTTATTGTTTCGTGTTAATGCTCATGTGTGAAGTTGATGTTTCGAAAGTTATTCCGATCTTTTATGTATGTACTCATGTCATAATTCCACTGATGTATATGTTAGTTCGATTCTTTTGTAAAGCCTGTACTACAAATGTTATCTGTATTGTTATGTTTTTAATGATGTATTTTGTACCTTTGTTATTGTATTGTTATGTTATAAAATTGTACTTGACACCAGTTCATCAAATTAAGTAACTTGTGAGTTACATTTCACTGCACACGTTTCTGTTAGTCATAGTATATGGACAATATGTGAGAAGTAGGGACTGTTAGTGTTTGCACGTGTGTTAATAATTCAGCAAGGGACTGGATAACAGCATTGTTGGTTCTAAGGACAGTTCCGAAAACTTTGTGAGTGCACAAGTGGTGGTTTATGGACTTGCTATATTATCCGCAAGACTCTTCAATGGTGATTGTGCACCTGCACAGTCACAACAGATGGCTGCTGGCTATTTCTACAAGGACTACAGTGGGTCTACATCTTTGATGATCCATCAATACCATTATCTCTACAAGGACTACAGTGGGTCTGCATCTTTGATGGCCCACCAATACCATTATTTCTACTAGGACTACAGTGGGTCTACACCTTTGCTGACTCACCAGTACCATTATTTCTGCAAGGACTGCAGTGGGTCTGCGACTCTGTGGCCCACTAATACCGTAATCTCTACCAGGACTGCAGTGGGTCTACTCTGTGATGACCTACCTACCAATGTTCTTCAAAACGTCGAATGACTCTGCTGTGGGTTTGCTATGTTGTGGCCCATTACCTGTCAGCATGTCAAGAGTCAGCACTGTCTTTCTGATGGAAGGACACTACTTCTTCAAGACTGCATGGAAATCCACTACTTCTGTGTGCATTCTCTTTTACTGTTCAGACTTTGAAAAAAAAGGAAAAACACTGTAATTTTACTGTGATGAATCAGGACTGTCTTTATAGACTGTGAGAAAATTTTAGCTTTTGACCAACATTGTATCAATAAGTGTGTGCATTTGATTTCTTTGTTATTGTAATTATGAAAAATTTTTTTCAAGTCTGTATTGGCCACTGCCCAATCCAATTTGTAAAATTTTTTGTGGGGAGCATGGGGGCTATGTAAGTAGGCTGTTTAGGTTTTTTTATTGGTAACGCCACCTCTGTATGAAAAATCACTGGCTGTGCTGTGTGCAGTCTGTGGGTAGTTTGCATTGTTGTCTGCCATTGTAGTCTTGGGCAGCGGCAGCTGGATGTGAACAGCGCGTAGCGTTGCGCAGTTGGAGGTGAGCCGCCAGCAGTGGTGGATGTGGGGAGAGAGATGGCGGAGTTTTGAAATTTGTCATGAACTGCTATATTTATATATGATGATATCAAGGTAAATACATTGTTTGTTCTCTATTAATATCTTTCATTTGCTAACTATCCCTATCAGTAGTTAGTGCCTTCCATAGTTTGAATCTTTTATTTAGCTGGCAGTAGTGGCGCTCGCTGTATTGCAGTAGCTTGAGCAGCGAAGATTTTTGTGAGGTAAGTGATTTGTGAAAGGTATAGTTTAATGTTAGTCAGGGGCATTCTTTTGTAGGGAATTTTGAAAGTCAGATTGCGTTGCGCTAACAAAATATTGTGTGTCAGTTTAAGCACAGTCATGTAAAATTGTTCAAAGGGGACGTTTCAACTTCCCTAACTACATCTAATTCGTGATCGCCAATAATGATATTAAGTTTCTCGTTGTTCTCATTTCTGCTACTTCTTATTACTTTCGTCTTCGTTCGATTTACTCTCAGTCCATAATCTGTAAGCATAACACTATGAATTCCATTCAACAGAACCAGGAGTTCATCTTCACACTCATTCAGGAGGGCAAATCTCATCAGCTAATCTTGTGACTGATATTCTTTCAACTAGAATTTTAATCCCACTCTCGAATTTTTTTACTTCCGTCATTGCTTCTTCCACCTACAGATTGAGCAACAGGGAAGAAATACTACATCCTTATCTAACACCGGTTTTAATCTGATCAATTCGTTCATGGCCTTCAAGTCTCTTCAAGTCTTACTGTTTCCTCTTGGCTCTTGTACTCGTACATGTTGTATGTTATCTTCTTTCCTTACAGCTTATCCCCATTTTCGTCAGAATTTCGAAAATCGTCCACAATTTTACCTTGTCGAATGAATTTTACAGGTCGAAAAATCCTACAGACGTGTCTCGACTTTTCTTCAGTCGTGCTTCCACTATCAACACCGATGTCAGAACTGCTTAAAGTCAGACTGATCGTCACATAATACGTAATTTTCTTCTCCATTCTTCTGTATATTGTTCTTGTCAGCAACTTGGAGGTAAAGGCTGTGAAGCTGATTATGCGATAATTCTCGCAATTGACGGCTCATGTAGTCTTCAGAATTTTCTGGATGACGTTTATCCGAAAGACTGACGTATATCGCCATTTTCATGCATTCCACACACCAACGCTAATACTTGTTTTGTTGCCACTTCCCCCGATGATTTTAGAAACTCCGGTGGAATGTTATCTATCTCTTCTCCCTTATTTGATTTTCTGTCCACTTCTAAATTCTGTTCTAATACAGAACCCCCTATCTCCTCTCATCGACTGTTGTTTCTTCTTCTATCACGTCTACAGGTAAATCCTCCCCCTGATAGACGCCTTCAATGTACCTCATAGAGGCGCTCAGTGTAGCCACTCTCTCCTCTGCATTTAACAGCGGAATTCCCAGTTCACGCTTAATGTTAAGTCTCTTCCTTTTAATTTCACCGAAGTTTGTTTTGACTTTTATATATATTGAGGCAGTCCTTCCGACAATCATTTCTTTTTAGACTTCTTCACATTTTCCCTGTAGCCATTTCGCCATAGCTCCCCTGCACATCCTATTTATTTCGTTCCTAAGCGACATGTATTTCTGTATTCTTGAATTTCCCTGAACGTTTTTCTACTTCCTTCTTTCCTCGATCAGTTGAAGAATTTCGTCTGTTAGCCGTGGTTTCCTCGCAGTTACCTTCTTTGTACCTATGCTTTTCATTCCAACTTCTGAGACTGACCTTTTTAAAGATGTCCATTCCTCCTCAACCGAACTGTTTATTGAACTATTAATTATCGCAGTATCTATAGCCTCGGAGAATTACAAGCTGATCTTTTCATTTTTTTAGTACTATTGTATCCCACTTTTTAGCTCTGATTCTTCCTGTCTATCTCTTAAACTTCAGCCCACTCTTCATCATTACCAAATCATGATCTGAGTCTGTATCTACTCCTGGGTATGTCTTACACTCCAAAATCTGATTTCGGAATCTCTTCCTGACTATGGCGTAATTTAACTGAAAACTTCCTGTATCTGTCGGCCTCTTCCAAGTGTACCTACTCCTCTTGTGGCTCTTGAACAGAGTACTCGCTGTTACCATCTGTTATTCATTGCAGAACTCAATTAGTATTACTCCTCTCTAAATTCTAGCACCATGCTGATATTATCCCGTGACGCTTTCTTCTACTTCTTCTGCTACAACCGCATTACAGTCCCCATATCTATTAGATTTTCATCTTCCTGTACGTACTGAATTACCTGTTCAGTATCCTTGTACACTTCCTCTATTTCTTCATCATCTGCTTGCGACTTCGTCATGTATACCTGAACTACGATTACTGGTTTGGTTTGTTGCCGATTCTGTTGAAAACAACCATACCACTGAACTATTCACTCTCTGTGTTCCAACTTAATATTCATAATGAATCCTACTCTCGTTATACCAGTTTCTGCTGCTGTTGACATTACTCTATACTTGTCTGGCCAGAAATCCTTGTCTTCTTTCCATTTCACTTCACTGGTCCTCACTATATGTGCACTACTGGCCATTAAAATTGCTACACCACGAAGATGACGTGCTACAAACGCGAAATTTAACCGACGGGAAGAAGATGCAGTGATATGCAAATGATTAGCTTTTCAGAGCATTCACACAAGGTTGGCGCCGGTGGCGACACCTACAACGTGCTGACATGAAGGAAGTTTCCAACCGATTTCTCATACACAAACAGTAGTTGAGCGGCGTTGCCTGGTGATACGTTGTTGTGATGCCAGGTGTAAGGAGAAGAAATACGTACTATCACGTTTCAGACTTTGATAAAGGTTGGATTGTAGCCTATCGCGATTGCGGTTTATCGTATCGCGATATTGCTGCTGGCGTTGGTCGAGATCCAATGACTGTAGCAGAATATGGAATCGGTGGGTTCAGGAGAGTAATACGGAACGCCGTGCTGGGTCCCAACGGCCTCGTATCACTAGCAGTCGAGATGACAGGCATCTTACCCGCATGGCTGTAACGGATCGTGCAGCCATGTCTCGATCCCTGAGTCAACAGATGGGGACGTTTGCAATACAACAACCATCTGCACGAACAGTTCGACGACGTTTGCAGCAGCATGGGCTATCAGCTCGGAGACCATGGCTGCGGTTACCCTTGATGCTGCATCACAGACAGGAGCGCCTGCGATGGTGTACTCAACGACGAACCTGGGCGCACGAATGGTAAAACGTCATTTTTTCGGATGAATCCAGGTTCTGTTTACAACATCATGATGCTCACATCCGCGTTTGGCGCCATAGCGGTGAACGCACATTGGAAGCGTGTATTGGACATCGCCATACTGGCGTATCACCTGGCGTGATAGTTTGGGGTGCCATTGGTTACACGTCTCGGTCACCTCTTGTTCGCATTGACGGCACTTTGAACAGTGGACGTTACATTTCAGATGTGTTACGACCCATGGCTCTATCCTGTACGGGCCTTTCTGGATACAGAAAATGTTCGACTGCTGCGCTGGCCAGCACATTCTCCAGATCTCTCATCAATTGAAAACGTCTGGTCAATGGTGGCCGAGCAACTGGCTCGTCAAAATACACCAGTCACTACTCTTGTTGAACTGTGGTATCGTGTTGAAGCTGCATGGGCAGCTGTCATTCTACACGCCATCCAAGCTTTGTTTGACTCAATGCCCAGACGTATCAAGGCCGTTATTACGGCCAGAGGTGGTTGTTCTGGGTACTGATTTTTCAGGATCCATGCACCCAAATTGCGTGAAAATGTAATCACATGTCAGTTGTAGTATAATACATTTGTCCAATGAATGCCCGTTTATCATCTGCGTTTCTTCTTGGTGTAGCAATTTTAATGGCCAGTAGTGTAGATTGTGCTCTAGCATTTCCCTTTTCAGATTTTCTACCTTGCCTACCCCGTTCAGTCTTTTGATATTTCACGCCTCGACTCTTAGAATGCTATTCTTTCGTTGGTTGTTCAATTAATTATTTTGTCATAGCGACACCCCACCCCATCCTTCGCAGTGACCCCTGGAGATCCGTATGGAAGACTACTCTGGGATCTTTTGTCAATGGAGATATCATCAAGATACTTTTTCCGCTGCAAGACACATATCCTGTGGGTACACGTTAATCGTCTTTAATGCAATGGTTTCATTTGCTTGTGCATCCACATGCCGTTGATTATTGCTGATAAGTGATATAACCTTAAAATGCATAGGTAGCGTCTTACCCTGGCATGCAATCGTCACCCTCACTCCCCTAGTAGGTATGCTCAATAATAAAAGTAAAGATCGGTTCTGAGATTTAAATTGTGGTCAGCAATGATGAGGTAGTCCCCTACGTACACAGTTGTATTTTTACCGCTTAGAAAGAGCCACAATGTATAGCACCCAGAGAATAACAGAAATGTCTTATTAAGCTAAGAAATCCATACACATTACAAAAATCGATGTATTAATGAATGTTCCACATCTCCTCTTAAACCACTTAATCGAGTTCCACCAAACTTGCTACACATTCATCACAGGAGTGGGGGTGAAACCGCAGAATAGCCCACGATGGGTGAAAACACAATCTTTAATCGTCCAGTATTTGAGAATGAGAGCACCTAGAGATATTTGAGAATGAGAGACTGGCAACAACTTTATACATAATTGCAAACCCTTACGAAACCTCTCCATTGGAAAGAGATCCGGAGTAGTCCCCATTCGGATCTGAGGAAAGGTTCGTCCAAGCGGAAGATACCATGCGAAAAAGATTGAATAATCACCGAAACGATCACGTTCTACTGGTAGAAGCTTGAACGTAGAAGGGAAGCTAGAAAATCTCAAAAGGGAAATGCAAAGGCTCAATTTAGATATTGTAGGGTCAGTGGTGTGAAATGGAAAGAAGGTAAGGATTTATAGTCACATGAGTATGAGGTAGTATCAACAGCAGCAGAAAATGGTATCACAGGAGTAGGATTCACATGAATACAAAGGTATGGCAGAGAATGGGTTTGTTCTTATCAGAATCCACAGCAAACCAACACCGACAACTGTAGTCCAGGAGGCTGCTACACGGGTAGCAGGGGCTGTGTGGCGTGGACTGGGTAGTTTTTTAGGTTAGAGGGTCTCGGGAAAACACAAGAAGGGCTTCAGTCACAAAGGGTGCAGGCTGATAACAGGAAGAACGTAGATACAGGAACCATCGGTATAACAGTAGTAAATTGTCGTAGCTGTGTTGGGAAAGTACCAGAGCTCCAAGCGCTAATAAAAGAACTGATGCTCAAACCGTTATAGGCACTGAAAGCTGGCTAAAGCCGGACATAAACTCAGCCGAAATTTTTGTGAAGAACCTAACGGTGTTCCGAAATGATAGGCTAAACACGGTTGGCGGTGGCGTGTTTGTTGCTGTCAGAAGTAGTTTAACTTGTCGCGAAATTGAAGTAGATACTTACTGTCAGTTAGTATGGGCAGAGGTAATTGTTGACAACCGGAATAAAATAATAATTGGATCCTTTTACCGACCTCCCAATTCAGATGATGCAGTTGCTGAAAGTTTCAGGGAAAACTTGAGTTTGATTTCAAACACGTACCCAACTCATACGAGAATAATTGGTGGTGACTTTAATTTACCCTCGATATATTGGCGGAAATACGTGTTTAATTCCGGAGGTACGCATAAGCCTCGTGATGACTGGGTGTTGTGTGATGTCCTTAGGTTAGGTTTAAGTAGTTCTAAGTTCTAGGGGACTGATGACCATAGATGTTAAGTCCCATAGTGCTCAGAGCCATTTGAACCATTTTTGGTACGCATGAAATATCATGTGAAATTGTGCTAAACGCATTCTCTGAAAATTATTTCGAGCAGTTAGTTCATGAGCCCACGAGAATAGTAAACGGTTGTGAAAACACACTTGACTTCTTAGCATCAAAACCGATTCAAAGATTAGTGAACACAGGGTTATCGTAGCGAGATTGAATATTGTAATCCCCAAATCACCGAAAAATAAGCGAAAAATATACCTATTCAAAAAAGCAGATAAAAATTCACTTGACGCCTTCCTGAGAGACAATCTCCACTCGCTCAAAATTAATAATATAAGTGTAGACCAGATGTGGCTTAAATTCAAAGAAACAGTATCGGCAACTATTGAGAGATTTATACCAAATAAATTAACAAACGACGGAGCTGATCCTCCTTGGTACACAAAACGGGTTAGAACACTGTTGAAGAAACAACGAAAAAATTCCCAAGATTGGTGATCTTTTACAGAAGCTCCAAATTTGGCGCGGACTTCAATGCGAGATGTTTATAACAGCTTCCACAACGAAACTTTGTCTCAAAACGTGGCAGAAAATCCAAAGATATTCTGGTCGCGTGTGAAGTATGTCAGCAGCAAGAAACAATCAATGCCTTTTCTGTGCGATAGCAGTGGAGATACTATCGAAGACAGTGCTGCCAAAGCAGAGTTACTAAACACAGTCTTCCGAAATGCCTTCGCAAAAGAAAACGAAGTAAATATTCCAGAATTCGAATCAAGAACAGCCGCCAACATGAGTAACGTAGAAGAAAATATCCTCGGAGTAGTGAAGCAACTTTCGGAGTATGCTGATGCACCAGATCTATACTTAATAATCATATACAACCTTTCGCTCGACAAAAGATCCGCACCCAAAGACTGGAAAGTTGTACAGGTCACACCAATACTCAAGAAAGGTAGTATGAAAAATCCACTAAATTACACGCCCACATCGTTAATGTCGATATGTAGCAGGATTTTAGAACATATATTGTGTTCGAACATTATGAATTACCCCGAAGAAAACCATCTATTGACAAACAGTCAACATGGACTTAGAAAACATCGTTCCTGTGAAACACAACTAGCTCTTTATTCACATGAAGTGTTGAGTGCTATTGACAAGGGAATTCAGATCGATTCCGTATTTCTGGATTTCCGGAGGGCTTTTGACAATGTACCACACAAGCGGCTCGTATTGAAATTACGTGCTTGTGGAATATTGTCTCAGTTATGTGACTGGATTTGTGATTTCCTGTCAGAGAGGTCACATTTCGTAGTAACTGACGGAAAGTCGTCGAGTAAAACACAAGTGATTTCTGGCGTTCCCCAAGGAATTGGCCCTTTGCTGTTCCTTATCTATATAAAGGATTTGGGAGACAATCTGAGCAGCCGTCTTCGGTTGTTTGCAGATGACGCTGTCGTTTATCGATTAATAAAGTCATCAGAAGATCAAAACAAACTGCAAAACGATTTAGAAAAAATACCTGAATGGTGCGAAAAGTGGCAGTTGACCCTGAATAACGAAAAGTGTGAGATCATCCACATGAGTGCTAAAAGGAACTCGTTAAACTTCGGTTACACGATAAATCAGTCTAATCTAAAAGCCATAAATTCAACTAAATATCTAGGTATTTCAATTACGAACAACTTAAATTGGAAGGAAATCATAGAAAATGTTGTGAGGAAAGCTAACCAAAGACTGCGTTTTATTGGCAGGACACTTAGGAAATGTAACATACCTACTAAGCAGACTGCCTACACTACGCTTGTCCGTTCTCTTTTAGAATACTGCTGCACGGTGTAGGACCCTTACCAGATAGGACTGAAGCAATACATCGAAAAGGTTCAAAGAAAGGCAGCACGTTTTGTATTATCGCGAAATATTGGAGAGAGTGTCACAGAAATGATACAGGATTTGGGCTGGAAATCGTTAAAAGGAAGGCGTTTTTCGTTGCGACGGAATCTTCTCACGAAATTCCAATCACCAACTTTCTCCTCCTAATGCGAAAATATTTTGTTGACACCGACCTACATAGGGAGGAACGATCACCACGATAAAATAAGGCAAAATCAGAGCTCGTACGGAAAGATACAGGTGTTCATTCGTTTCGCGCGCTATACGAGATTGGAACAATAGAGAATTGTGAAGGTGGTTCGATGAACCCTCTGCCAGGCACTTAACTGTGATTTGCAGAGTATCGATGTAGATGTAGATGTATACATGCCAACCTATCAAGCTGAAGATGAGAACGTAGAAAGAGAACATGAGGTTATCGAAAGGGTATTACCGTACCTAAAGCTAGATGAAAATCTAATACTCCAGCTGATTGATGAAAGAAGAATGTACAAAAATTTTCAGAGAAATTCATTAATACAGAAATTCAAGTCGCCGAGGAATGAAATAAGTAGGAAGTGCAAGGAAGCTAAGACGAAATGGCTCCATCAAAAATGTGGAGAAATCGAAAAAGAAATGATTGTCTGAAGGACTTCTCAGAATATAGGAAATTCAAAACAGCTTTCGGTGAAATTAAAAACGAGGGTTGTAACAATAAGAGTGCAACGGGAATTCCATTGTTAAATGCCGAGGACAGAGTGGATAGCTGGAAAGAGTACACTGAAGTCCTCTAAGAGGGTCAATATTTGGCAGATGTGTTAGAAGAAGGAACATGTTGTGTGCGTACTGTAAGACCTTCGGTACACACTGTGGTGTCACCGCCAGACACCACACTTGCTAGGTGGTAGCCTTTAAATCGGTCGCGGTCCATTAGTATACGCCGGACCCGCGTGTCGCCACTGTCAGTGATAGCAGACCGAGCGCCACCACACGGCAGGTCTATAGAGACTTACTAGCACTCGCCCCAGTTGTACAGCCGACTTTGCTAGCGACGCCACACTGACAAATACGCTCTCATTTGCCGAGACGATAGTTAGCATAGCCTTCAGCTAAGTCAATTGCTACGACCTAGCAAGGCGCCATCACCAAGTTATATTGAGATGATAATACTGTATCAACAAGACCAATGTTCACCAATTGTGGATTAAAGTTAAGTATTCCAGAAGCTACGTACTTTTCTTTATGGCATTCATTACGTATCCTGTTTCAGACCTCACGCCAGCCTGCGTGAGTTTAAGCGCGTGCCTTTCGGCTTCCTCTCATTGTGTCTAGGCTGTCTGGTCTAGACACAACACACACACCATCAGATTATTTGACTTGTCGGTCTAACGAAGTAGGCGAGTGTCAGCAGTATGTCTCGTGGTCTTATCGTGGCGTGTTATCTTCTGCCGTTAGGTCAGACGATAGAAATGCCACTTGCACGCTTAGAGTAGCAGATTGACGGTGACCAACTTCAAACAAAACTTGATTAATTTTCACACACATTTATTAAAATAATAAAAAGGATAGACATTATGTAACTTGATTCTGGATGCTGTTTACAATTGACAATCTGAAGTTCCTTTGGTCTTCGTACGTTAATCTTATTATCACTTCTCTGATACTTGACAAAGTGTCTATTCATTTATCTTCATGGCTATGTACAGGAATATGACAATCTTATTAGGCGCAGACTGAAACTTGACTATAGACTGGTACAGACAGGTGCAGATAAATGCAGACTAATGCAGACTGGTACAGACTAAAGCAGACCGACTAATCAGAGGTCTGTACACTCGTTATAATACCTCGCGCGTTCAGGTATCACTGCGCGAGTGTGATCCGCGAGGAGAAAAGGTTCTACGTTAGCAGCAATGTCATTGGCTGCGTTACATATTAATACGCGGATCGGCGGAAGCAGAATTTGGTCCGTCTCTATGGCAGCGCCATCTCGTAGAGCGGAGACGGACGAGCGCTGCGCCTGTGCTGTTGTGCTTAGCGGGGCGCGCTGTAGTGGGAAAGTTGTGTACGCGCTAACTATGTGGAACTATGTACACAACAGAACAGGAGTCGATTTAGAAGAGATATGGCAACCTGTATTAGAATCAGAGTTTTGGAGGACTTCAAATCAAATAAGGCAGAAGGGAAAGATAACATTCCATCAGAAGTTCTAAAATCATTTTGGGCAAGTGGCAGCAGAACAACTATTCACGTTGGTTTGTAGGATTTGTGAGTCGGGCGTCATACCATCTGACTCTCGGAAAAATATCATTCACACAATTCCGAAGACTGCAGGAACTGACAAGTGCGAGAACTATCGCACGATAAGCTTAAACACACATGCATCCAAGATGCTTACACGAATAGTAGACAGAAGAATGGAAAAGAAAATTAATGATGTGTTAAATGACGGTCAGTTTGGATGAGATTGGAAAGGTAGTGGCAGCATGGAGGCGATTATGACGTTGTGCTTGATAATGGAAGCAAGACTAAAGAAAAATCAAGACACGTTCATAGGATTTGTCGACCTGGGAAAAGCCTTCGCCAATGTAAAATGGTGCAAGATGTTCAAAATTCTGAGAAAAATAGGGATAAGCTATAGGGAGAGACGGGTAATATACAATATGTACAAGAGCCAAGACAGAATAATAAGAGTGGACGACCAAGAAGGAAGTGCTTGGATTGAAATTGGTGTAAGACAGGGATGTAGCCTTTCGCCCCTGCTGTTCAATCTGTATATCGAAGAAGCAACGACGGAAATAAAAGAGAACTTCAGGAGTGGAACTAAAATTCAAGGTGAAAGGATGTCAATGATACGATTCGCTGACGACATTGCAAACCTGACTGAAAATAAAGAAGAATTACATGATCAGCTGAATGGAATGAACAGCCTAATGAGTACAGAGTATGGATTGAGAGTAAATGAAAGAAAGACGAAGGTAATGAGAAGTAGCAGAAATAAGATCAGCGAGAAACTTAACATCACGTTTGATGGTCAGGAAGTATATGAAGCTAAGGAATTCTTCTACCTCGGCAGCAAAATAACCAATGGCGGACGGAGCAGGGAGGACATCAAAAGCTGGTTACTAATATCAAACATAGGCCTTAATTTGAGGAAGACATTTCTGAGAATGTACGTTTGGAGCACCACATTGTACGTAGTGAAACATGGACTGTGGAAAAACCGGAATAGACGAGAACCGAAGCATATGAGATGTGGTGCGACAGACCAATGTTGAAAATTATGTTGAATTATAAGGTAAGGAAGAGGAGGTTCTGCGCAGAATCGGAGAGGAAAGGAATATGTATAAAACAGTGAGAAGGAGGACAGGATCATAGGACATCTGTTAAGACATCAGGGAATGACTTCCATTGTACTAGAGGAAGTTGTGGAATGTAAAAACTGTAGAGGAAGACAGAGATTAGAATACATGCAGCAAATAATCGAGGACGTGAGTTGCAAGTGCTACTATGATATGAAGAGGGTGGTGCAGGAGAGTAATTCGTGGCGGGCATGACACAAAAAAAAAAAAAAAAAGAGAGAGAGAGAAGCTACCTGTGGATCACAGGGTCCCGGGTTCGATTCCCGGTCAGGTTGGGGATTTTCTCTGCCCTGGGACTGGGTGTTTGTGTTGTCCTCATCATTTCATCATCATCCTCATCATTTGTGACAGTGACTAGATTGGACCGTCATAGAAAATTGGTTTGTGAAAAAATTGGGACTTAGTACGGGCGCTGATGAACGCGCAGTTGAGCGCCCTACAAACCAAACATACCAAACATCATCGTCAAGTATACACTTCTGATACTGAATGCACCTACAAAAATATATCATTTCGTATATATGACGTGAAATACTGATTTACTAATTGAAGACATGAAGTCTGTAAATAATTGCGTGATCATATTATTGCATTTTAGTTGTAAAGGACCATCTTGATGAATCAAATTATCGGTTTAGGCTAATGACATCTTCAGATCTGTTACAAATAAAATGACAGTGGTGTAACCAACTAAGTTCTATTAACTGGAGCAAAGTCTATAACAGGCCTGGTGATGCACAAGAAAATAAAAAATATTTACATGATTTACAGCCATTCATAAAAGCCATTAATACCATAAAATAATCTATTGAAAGTGTCAACGTCAAAATCTGTAAATGTATGTACACAGTACATGGTGGTAATGGACTAGTTGCATCCGATTTTTGTTTTTAAGTGATAGGTACTAAATGTTATGCATTACTACGTTCGTGGCGTCCTACTTTGGATACACATTTGGTAGTTTTACTGTTTTGTTCATTTGAACGAATCTATTGAGCTCGGCTACGTCACAAGAAACTTTCACTTCTGCAATAGTATTCTTGATTATGTCTGGGATCAATTTCGGGTTACACTAAAATGTAGACCCTTATTCAGAAGATCCATTTCATTATCTGTGAGACTGACCATCCTGTCCGCAAACTGTTTGATTTCTTGCTTTCTGTTTGCTTCTACATCATACTTCAGCTGTTTTCTATTTCTAACAGACAAGAAAGTAATAGTAGCCAAAACCGGTAATAGTGAAATGTAAAATTTGTGTCATCAAGACGGACCTTTATAAACGAAGTGTCAAATACTGAGAAACTTGAAAAACTGCGGCATCATGAATGACGTTCTAATTTATTACAGCTTTACTACGAACTCTATTTGCAACACCTTTCGCAGACAGTATTCACATATGCCGCTAAACGTACCTCTAGGAGATGTGATGTCATGAACACTGAAGTGCTTGAAAACCTGCGACCTTATGTATGGCAGATTAATTTATCACTTCGTTACTTCTATTCACAACACATTTTGCAGAGAGTAGTCACATTTAGCAATGGATTACCTGCAAAATCATATCATAGTACAGTATACAGTTTAAGAGACACGAGGTCATAAACACTGAGCAGCATGAATTCGATATAAATACAATTGAAATATGTGTAGAAATACTTCTGAAATACGTTAGATATGAACGAAGTACATTCGTTCGTGGGCCGACTATAACACCACATTCAAACTCACTTAAATCTTGATAACCTGTCATTGTAGTAGCAGTAACCGATCTAATAAACTGTGTCAGACCCTGGTCGTCTTATGTAGGCGTTGCCGACCGCAGCCCCAGATTCTATCTGTTTACATATCTCTGTTTTTGAATACGCATGCCTACACCAGTTTCTTTGGCGTTTCAGTGTAGTATCATATATTAAAAACATCAAATTATTTTCATTGAAAAGAAATCGAACATCCAGAGGAAATAGGGCATAATGTGTCTGTGAATTACTCTGTTACCAGTAGCTGACGATCTTTGACCGCATTTCGAGTTTCTTATTTATCCAAGCAGTGTCCATGTGTACGTTGCGGCTCTCGACGACTCTGCATTGCACCTTCTCCATGACGTGTCGCAGCTCAACGACCAGCCACACCCACAATAAACACTCCACAGAGGTAACGCGCAGTTGTGAAGGGCTTTGATATTAGGTAACCACAAACCATCACAAACTAATTCATGTGAAGACTTGGGTGTAACCGTTGTCCTACTAAGGCACTTTAATCCAGTTATTATGTACTAAACCTGGAGGTGTTGTACGTCTACCAGTGATGAGACCACTGTACGTCCTTAGTTACCTTGTGCATCTGCAATTTATAGCAGTAATTCAAGTGCACTAAATACATCATAGTACCACAATGCCTCTCATCTAAAAATTAATCTTTAAGTCAATCTTTTAAAATATAGCCCGCATCTCGTGGTCGTGCGGTAGCGTTTTCGCTTCCCACGCCCGGGTTCCCGGGTTCGATTCCCGGCGGGGTCAGGGATTTTCTCTGCCTCGTGATGGCTGGGTGTTGTGTGCTGTCCTTAGGTTAGTTAGGTTTAAGTAGTTCTAAGTTCTAGAGGACTTATGACCACAGCAGTTGAGTCCCATAGTGCTCAGAGCCATTTGAACCATTTTTTTAAAAATATAATAAACAGTGGAAAGTATTAAATAGCACAAATTTCATAGAATAATACAGCACATGTATGTCAATGAAGGGGGTTGGAGGGCAGGCGAAGGGGCAGACAACAGGGAGAAGCAACGAAAAAGGCATTTTGGAAGGAGAAACTGATAAATCTTGCAATTATAGTCAATGGTTAAAAGTTTGGGGGGGGGGGGGGGTGGAGAAGGGAGCTTAATAACAAAGTCACTAAATTGCCGATCGCACACAGATTTAGCTGGCCCGCCAGATACAGTTAGTGTTACTTGTTCTCATAGTATAGCTGAGATTGCTCAGCCTTTGGCTTGGGTTCGATCCTTGCTACAGTCCCATCTCTAATTTTTGTACTGCTCTCTAGTTCGGATTTATGAAACCAAATGAAGAACTGGTTTAGCGACACTGTCTCTGGCGGCCCACTTGAATTTGCATGCACAATGTCGTGACTGGCTAACTTCAACACTAATTCTTATGACGACACTTGCTTGATGTAAACATTCATGCTCAGATCGGCGTTTTATAGTGGTATAAACCGCATATAAGCAATCAATATAACGCGAGTAAATAGATTTGCTGCTTTCTTTTAACGTTTTATAAGCCAGAGTCTGGGAATGCGCAATACGGTGACAGGAGGGTAATATCGTGGTGTGGTTCCGACCAGAGCGTGGAAGTTCACAGCCCATCGCTAGAGGGCATGTGTGCACATCACGTGACTATACAGAGCAGCAGCATGCATCAATCGTCCAACGCTGCAAGTCCCACTGCAAACAGTGACATGGAGGCGTCAAAAGAAACGCTTCAGGGAAGGATAGGTGTCGTTAGCCAATGATGCACGCTGTGGAGCACCACATTACATTACAGATGACGTCGTCCAGTTGGTGGATGCTCTCATTACCCAGGACCGCCGAGTGACAGTGAAAGCCATAGCCGCCATGGTTGGATTGAACGACGGAAGTGTTCACACCATCATGAAGGGACGACTGCACATACCCATTGGGCGCCCCACAATCACACCAGGAAGCATGTCGAATGGCCCACTGTCTTGCTCATCTCCAGTGCTATGCTCGGGAAGGGAATGCGTTCCTGGCATGAGTGGTGGCTGGAGATGAGTCATGGTGTCATCACTTCGAACCAGAATCAGAGCTACAAAGTCTCCAGTGGAAGCATCCAGGCTCACCACCACCAAAAAAATCCAAGGCCATCAACACGAGTGCAGGAAATGTTATGCTAACGTTCTTCTTTGACCAAGAAAGCCCCCTTCTGATTCACTTCCTGCAACACAGGACAACAGTGAGTGCCCAGTGTTACACAGACCTTGACCACCCTTCACCAAGCGATCAAATCAAAATGACCAGGCAATCTCACCCGTAGGGTCATTCTACTCCACGACAATGCAAAGCCTCATACGGCCAACACAGTCGCGGCACAGTAGAAATTCAAGTGGAAAGTTCTTGGCCACCCTCCAAACAGTCTAGACCTCTCTTCCTGTATTTACGCCATCTTTGGTCCCCTAAAAAAGGCTCTGAGGGGCAAACGATTCACCTCGGGCGACGACGCCCAGCTGTACATGTGGAACTGGTTAACATTGCAGCCCCAGGAATTTTATGAGACAGCCATTCACCGCTTTGTGTCACAGTGGGACAAGCATCTCAGCATCCAGGGTCAATACTTCTAACATCCAGGTACTGGTCTATGTAATTATGCCTCCGGCTCGTTTCTTTTTGAACACCCGTTATATTACAATGTGGACTGTTTTATCACGTAATTACTTCATTTCATATTTTAAGGTTTTTTTATACTACAGGTATCTTTTAAAATTGTGTTTCTTTTTAAGAGGTAAAAATGCAACTTTATTCATAGGAGGGACTGTTATCACTGTTAGCCACAATTTAAATCTGTTTACAGCTCAAAATTGAACATTACTTTCAATATTTGACACATCTACTTGGGAAGCGAGTGTGACGATAACGTGTCAGGGGTAAGGAGCCACATATATATTATAGTGTTAGGATATATACCATATGTTTTGTGTCACAGAGAAAAAATTATATATATTTCTCTTGCATAGTTATTCTAAATTTGTTCTGGAATTTTTTGATCCCTGGATAACGTGAGGATAGTACTGTGTACTGAAATCGGTAGGCTGTAGGTAAAAACATAAAATGTCCCACTGTAGAACATATTACTATAGACTAAAACATAAGTTACTTCAAAATGTATGCATCCTCTTTGAGTGTACATAACTAAACTCCGACCTATAACACCAAATTTAATAATAATAGTATGAAAATAACGCACATGATATAATGTGCAAAATCATTTAAAGAGCCTTAAGCTCCATTGTGGAAGTAATATTATTGTATGTCCTGCACTGTTCTGTCACTTGGTTTGTTTTTGTTGTAATGAAATTGAATTACATGACTGTTTAGCAACACCAGTGAGAACCTGCACTTTTCTTTGTGAGTTCAATAGCCAAGATCACTTTTATTATTATGAGAACTCAGATTTTACAAATTTGTTTAACACCTGGTGCGGTGAATGGTGTACTTGAATGAATCACTATCTGCATATACTCACCTGATGCGGTGGATGGTGTACTTGAATGAAACACTATTTGCGTATACTGATCCCTATTTGCTTTCTGTTTCGTGTCATTGTCTTGCCCCAATATGGAGAGTAAATATTACGAAATTAAAAAAAAAAAATTTATGAACTATTTAATAAAGCTGTCGAAAGGTAGTTCGAGTAAACTGAATTTTTCTTGATGACACAGCGCAACTGTTACTTATTCTCTACGATGCTGCTTGCAATGCAGCCAAATAATTATATCATTATTAATTCGTGATGTGTTCACCACCACCACTATCATCATCATCATCATCATCATCACCAGCTGTTTAATTGGACAGAAACAATATTTAAGTATTTAGATGTGATTTGATGGTAGGAAGAACGTTCTCTCAAATGGCTAACTTAGAGGCTAGCAGAGAGCCATTTCTTGTGGCAGCTAACAAGTCAGGAGTTAATGTGGTGCTGGCTGGTTCGTCACAAGATCTTTTGAATACTTAGTTACAAGAAACTGATCATATTGCAAATACAGGGTTATTACAAATGACTGAAGCGATTTCACAGCTCTACAATAACTTTATTATTTGAGATATTTTCACAATGCTTTGCACACACACACAAAAACCCAAAAAGTTTTTTAGGCATTCACAAACGTTCGATATGTGCCCCTTTAGTGATTCGGCAGACATCAAGCCGATAATCAAGTTCCTCCCACACTCGGCGCAGCATGTCCCCATCAATGAGTTAGAAAGCATTGTTGATGCGAGCTCGCAGTTCTGGAACGTTTCTTGGTAGAGGAGGTTTAAACACTGAATCTTTCACATAACCCCACAGAAAGAAATCGCATGGGGTTAAGTCGGGAGAGCGTGGAGGCCATGACATGAATTGCTGATCATGATCTCCACCACGACCGATCCATCGGTTTTCCAATCTCCTGTTTAAGAAATGCCGAACATCATGATGGAAGTGCGGTGGAGCACCATCCTGTTGTAAGATGAAGTCGGCGCTGTGGGTCTCCAGTTGTGGCATGAGCCAATTTTCCAGCATGTCCAGATATATGTGTCCTGTAACGTTTTTTTCGCAGAAGAAAAAGGGGCCTTAAACTTTAAACCGTGAGATTGCACAAAACACGTCAACTTTTGGTGAATTGCGAATTTGCTGCACGAATGCGTGAGGATTCTCTACCGCCCAGATTCGCACATTGTGTCTGTTCACTTGACCATTAAGAAAAAATGTTGCTTCATCGCTGAAAACAAGTTTCGCACTGAACGCATCCTCTTTCATGAGCTGTTGCAACCGCGCCGAAAATTCAAAGCGTTTGACTTTGTCATCGGGTGTCAGGGCTTGTAGCAATTGTAAACGGTAAAGCTTCTGCTTTAGCCTTTTCCGTAAGAATTTCCAAACCGTCGGCTGTGGTACGTTTAGCTCCCAGCTTGCTTTGTTCGTCGACTTCCGCGGGCTACGCGTGAACCTTGGCCGCACGCGTTCAACCGTTTCTTAGTGTCGTTGCACTGTTATGACTGATGTGAGTGCATTTCAAGCACGAAATACGCTTTCTCGGCTCCTGTCGCCATTTTGGCTCACTGCGCTCTCGAGCGCTCTGGCAGCAGAAACCTGAAGTGCGGTTTCAGCCGAACAAAACTTTATGAGTTTTTCGACGTATCTGTAGTGTGTCGTGACCATATGTCAATGAATGGAGCTACAGTGAATTTATGAAATCGCTTCAATCATTTGTAATAGCTCTATAAAGGGTATGTTGATTTAGAAGCAAGATCCCATTGCGAATAAACAGAATATGATGGCTACTGAGGTAACTCAATTTTCGGAAATAACTATAAAACAAAATGCTATTGCATCTGAAATTAATGAGCTTGCAAACAGGCTGTATGCGATTGTGAAGTAATTATTAGACAATATCAATGCATTGAAGCAGGCGTATAATGGTGTACTAGAATCCATGCAGAAACTTTCCATGGAAGTGAGTGAGCCGGCCGAGGTGGCCGAGCGGTTCTAAGCGCTACATTCTGGAACCGCACGACGGCTACGGTCGCAGGTTCGAATCCTGACTCGGGCATGGATGTGTGTGATGTCCTTAGGCTAGTTAGGTTCAACTAGTTCCAAGTTCTAGGGGACTGACGACCTTATAAGTTAAGTCCCATAGTGCTTAGAGCCATTTGAAGTATTTTTGAAGTGAGTGATGCCTTCCAAAATCGAAACAAATTCTTGATCAGAGTCAACTGCTGCAATTGTAATTTGAAAAACTCACTGCTGACAGGACAAGAATCAATATGCGGTATGTCAGACCACCTCCGCAGCGCAATGAAAACTAGATCAGGCACTCTGGTGGAAAGTGAACTGTTGATAGTTAACCAAAAGTTAAATCAAGATTTTTCACGTTGGAGAAATATTGTAAATGAACAATGAGGTGTAATGAAAAACAAACTGTCTGACGTAAGAGGTAGTGTCTGAGACGACACGTTGGGATCTGGTTTGGATGGGAATTTCGATGAAGACCTAATGAGGCGAATGCAGCTGACTCGTCAGCAACCACGTCACTGAATTTAATGTGTCGCGTGGGAACAGTGTCATATTTCTTGTACACGACGTTGCAAGAAAATTTAACAAGGATAATCAGTTTCTGGTTTTTATCCTGCACAAGAAAAGTGTTTTTATAAAAGCTATAGCGAATCATGCTACGTTTGCGGTCAGATGCTTTTCTGACCAGATTTCTACAAGGTGACAGATGTTGCTCAATAATGCAAAGATTATAATGACTTGGAATAGACTTTTTTAGCCACATAGTGGTCAGCAGATATTCAGGAAACGTTACGTAAGGAGGTCTTTAAGCCTGAACCTTTTCAAATACACCAGGGAAATTTGCGAAAATATTTTGAAAAATGCTTAGATAAAACTCGATACTGGCACACACTGATTCTGCAGCATGGTGTGATCAAAAACTGAAGATGAAACCTCCCTTCATACTGGGGAAACTGGTTAATGTATCTCAATATAATATAGAGGAGTTTAAGTAGAGACTGGATTCGATTAATTTTTTCAGTGAGGACACTAAAGATAAAATGATAAACGCAACGGTACTAATCCCAAGGGTAATAACGAAGGTCACCCAAAACCACGTAGAAAATAATATCAGTCAGCTGAATGTTAATGGAGAGAGTAGTAAAAGTAATAATAGCGATGAAAATAACAACACTGATCAACGTCATTTTTGCCACAAAGAATGTCAATGGTGTTCTTGACTAACATGTGACTACTGAGATCGAAAATGAAATCTGTTTTGCCTATAAGGCTCTTGATATGTCGCATAAAATGGCTTGAAAATGCTGCACATCAGCTACTTTGGTGTTGTTTAATTAAATTGGAGATGTAATTTTTGGTAAATAATAGAAATATGTACAGGGGTATCCATACATAACCATCACTTCTGAGATTCATCTTCCGCTTATGAAGGAGGCTTATCAGTCATACTCATGTTTAATGCTATCACATTATGTACGTACTATCAATCTCGGTAGTGAGAGAACTCTGGTCTTGTGAAATAAGTTGCTACAGGTTCGTGAAAGTTTGGGGGGGGGGGGGGGGGGGTTGTTTAGGGGGAAGAGACCAAACAGAGAGGTCATCGGTCTCATTGGATTAGGGAAGGACGGGGAAGGAAGTCGGCCGTGCCCTTTGAAAGGAACCATCCCAGCATTTGCCTGGTGCGATTTAGGGAAATCACGGAAAATCTAAATCAGGATGGCCGGACGCGGGATTGAACCGTCGTCCTTTCGAATGCGAGTCCAGTGTGCTAACCACTGCGCCACCTCGCTCGGTGTGAAAGTTTGTATTTTCTGCGAATCCAAGAGCAGAAATGCCTCTTACCTGTATAAATAACCCAAATTGTTTTTGTACATTTGTCGTGAGTTAACTCCGAAATCGCAAAAACGAAAACTTAATCCCCTTGTAGAAAAAATCTATGAACGTTATTTTGGGTACAAGGTTGGTGACCAAGACTAAAAATGAACCCCCACATTTGCTGTCTGTCATTCGTTGCACATCTGACAGGCTGGGTAAATGGATTACGTTACATGTTGTTTGGTGTCCTCATGATACGGAGAGAAGAAACTGGTCACAAAACAGACTGTTCCTTCTGTGTAACAAAAATATCTGGAATCACTTCCAAACTACGCAGTATCCTAATTTACCATCTCCTCGAAGACTTATATGTCACACTGGAGAGCTGTCTGTACCAGCGCCTCCTGAGAATGTGACAGTGAATAATGGTAAATACAGAGACGAACACATACAAGACGGAGATATGCATGCCGACCCAACCTTTCACCCCACCTTTGAATGAAATGAGCCACATTGTTATCTCAAGAGGATCTGAATATCTTATTTGTGATTTAAAATTGTCGAAGCAAGAGGCAAAGTTTTTAGCTTCACAACTAAAAAAAAATAATAAAAAAAACAAACTCTTGCTCTTCCTGATAGGCAAGTGAGTGTTTATGGTGCCACAATGCTCTTTTTCCTGAATATGTCTCCAAAGAAGGTGGCGTGATTATTTGTAATGGTCTCTAATCTGCTATTGAGAGTCTTGGCCATGATATCAGTGTCAGTGACTGGTGCTTATTGATACATTCTAACAAATTTTCCCTGAAAGCAGCACCTCCCCATAATGAGAAAAAATTTCCCTCTGTTCTGATTGCTCTTACAGTTAACATGAAGGAAATATACAAGAAATTTAATCTTTTACTCACACATATACCATATGAAGAAAACAAATGGCTCATATGTGGAGACGTCAATGTTATTGCAGTTCCGCTCGTCTTGCAGCTGAGGTACAAATAACTGTTGCTTTACGTGTGAGTGGGACAGCAGAGACATAAAAAGCCTCTACTCTGGAGGAAAATGGCCTGTTCGGAAAGAACTGCTGCCTGATGGGAAGAATTTGGTGACGACTCTTCTTGCTGACCCTGAATATTTGCATTTACCTCCTCTGTGCATTAAACTGTGTCTTTTTAAGAGTTTCAGGAGACCCACAGACAAGACATCACATGGATTCATGTATCTGTGAAATACGTTCCCAAGGATCAGTGAAGCTAAAATCCAGGAGGTAATGTGTGTAGCATCGCAAATAATAGAATTAATGGCTGATGAACATTTCCGTGATCTGTTGAGTGATTTTGGAAAAAACTGCATGGCTGTCCTTTTTAAAGGTTTGTAAAGGCAACCATCAGACAGAAAACTATCACTGTGTTGTGCAAGAACTACTGAGCTCATATCGTTATATGTGATGTAACAAGTCACTTCATATACGTTTCTTGAATACCATTTCTACTTCTTTCCAGATAACCTCCGTGCCTTCAGTGATGAACGTGGAGAATGGTTCCACTGGGATATTTCTAAAATGAATAAGCTCTATCAAGGCAACTGGAGTACTGCAATGATGCCGACTGCTGCTGGACCCTACTAAGAGACGTCCCTGAGGCAAAGTGCCGCAGGAAGGAAATACTATTAGGTATGTTTATTCGCTTTGCTTTACTCCTATGTTGCTAACTTCTTTGATTAATTTGTGTACTGACATAGGTTTCTTTGTTTTCCTTTTGCCAGGCACATACAATGACACACTCCATAAACTAATGTAAGCATTTCAAGATAGCATTATCACAGGGGAACTGAGGTCGATAATGTATGTATGTATTCATAAACACCGTTGCACACCGCCTAAAAGATTATTTCCAGTATTTTGGTAGGCCCCATCAAGAAGAGGCAAACGCTCCTCGTTCCAGAACCGATATCGCAGAGGGGAGATGCAACATACAAACGGCCACCAGCGACTGCAGGGACTTTATAGCGATCGTCGTGGTGTGCAGCATGGAAGTGGCGATCATCTCCATCAGTTTCATCGGATTTTCGGTAAAGTTCAGCTTCCTCCTGCAGGTGATGAATCACATGGGATTTGCCCCCAAACTCATCAATACCCTGGGGCGCCTTCTGGCAGCAGCCACCTCTCAGGTCCAGATCAAAAGATGGACAATGGGCCTAACACCCATTAAGAGATCCCTAAAACAAGTTTGCTCCCTTTCTATCTCTCTTTATGAAATCACGCTCCAGCTACTCCTCACGTGTCTCAGTCACAGGCTATATGGCACCGCTCTGTGGGACGTCACCTTCCGCTAAAGGACATATGCCGATGACCTGCTGCTACTGGTTCATTCCTCCAATGAAGTCTGCAGTGTACTAAACTGGGACGAGTGATATGAACAGGATGCGGGCGATCTTCTGATCATCAATAGATTGGCAATTTTGGGCTGGGCGCTGTTGTCCCCCTACCACCAGTTACAATAATGAGATATTTGGGAGTCACAGCTATGAAGGATGTGCGCGGTACGGTTGCGGGAAACTATCGACGGTTACTACAGATTATATGTGTGATGACGTGGCAAAACCTACTCTGTGAGAAACCAGCTGCAATGTGTGGAATACCTGAAACTCTATGTGGCATCAAAACTCAGCCACCTGACGCAGATCCTCTCCCTACTGGTGGTGATAGGTTGCAGACTTAGGCAGTCTTCAGTTAGCACCTATCCACAGATCACATGTTAAAATATGTTATGATACCCTCACTCTCCCCCCTGAGTGATGGTTAACATCCGGCCACAGCCTTTATATGAGCAATATGTGGAAAGATGGACCAGTCCAGAAACCTCTCACTGGTCGTCGATTGGAGATCTTCATATCGGTCTCCCACCTGTGTCGCCAGTTCATATCGCATTATAGCACTCTCGTGAATCGACGTTCATTCTGGAATACACCATGAGGGTGTGTGCATCATTATACAGGAGGCTCTTGGAGCCAAAGGTTAGGCTGCGGAGCCTCATGATATTGTGTGTGGTGTGTTAGCTGAAGTACCGCAATTGAGTGGCAGCCTTAAGGCCAAGCAGCATCATAGTCCGTTGTGGATACCTATTGGGAGGTAATTATTGTCTGGAGATTGTGTCCCAAAGTATTTTTCAAAGGATGAGATTTTGTTTACGGACTCAGTGAGCCAAGGATTTGTCTCCCTGTCGAGTAAGTTCTCTCCATCTTTCATTATTTCCATAACTCCGTGGTGAATGGTTGTTTAGGCATTTACAAAACCTTTGTGAAGGTACATGCTCACCTCTCGTGTTCTTAGTTGTATATGGATATCGGCCGCTTGCTTTATGAGAGCCATTAGGCATACTACCACCACGCCATGTTATTCTCAGGCGTCCTTTGTGGAGAGGATCAACAGTAACCTTAAAACAGCCTTAAAACAGCCTTACCACGCTAACTCTCCGAGCAAGTTAAATGGCACCCTCCCTGCATCAACTTTGCCTTCAATTCTGTCCAGCGTGAGGCATCCAGACCTGTTCTTGCTGCTCTTATGTTTGCGTATCCCCTTAATTCTCCCCTCTCCAACTTGTGGGGCATTAATAACCCTTTACCCACATCGATCACTCCAGATCTTCTCAAGGAGAATTGGAAGCAGGCTGGGCACAATATTGAATTGGCTCACCGACATCAGGCATGGTGCTACGACTGTGGCAGACGTCCTTTTCTGGGTAAGATGGAAGATAAGATTTCAGTTAGAAACTTTGTGGGGCGAGTGCAACATAGTGCTGGTGTTGGTAAGTTGACCCCCTGCTTTGTGGGTGCATGTTCTGTCATCAAGGTTTCGGAGTTGGTTAATTTGCTAGTCCAGGAGTTAGTTACTGGAAAGAGTGCATCTTAGTCAGGTGAAGCCTGTTAATTAACATACCTTCCCTTCTAGTCGCTGGGATCTTTCGGTTTAAGCGGGGGAGGCTGAGTCGTGGCGACTTTCGTTAGGGCATGTACGTGATCCTACTTGCGCAATCTGTGTGCGCATTCCATCGACTCTGGCCCTCGTCTTATCATCTTTGCAGGGTTATGTGTGGTGGTGAGTGGTGTGTTGCACACGGAACTGAGTGGGTGTGCCTGAGTTCTCAGATCCTAGCGATTGCAGCAAGTTAAAACCATTGACCATTGGGGTACGGGGTATCGCGTTTTCCCGCAGTGTTGACCGTAGCTAAAGGCGAGTTGGTTGGTAAGGGGCGGCTTTCGTCGCGTGCAACTGGTTACAACGTGTTGCGCTATATACGCCGACATGTACTGAACACTTTGTTACCAGCCACTAGCAGCGGGCCAGTATTATCCAGTGCCTACCTGGAGTTCTGAAGCTACTGGCCTCTTTAGCATTTGGTTGAAATTATCTATGAAGAATGTACTTGAAGATAGTTAATTGTGCCCGGTGTGAACTGGCTGGGAATCCAGTTTCTTTATGCATTTTGGCGACGCCTTTCGGCTTGGCGGCCCGGAGTGGCCGAGCGGTTCTCGGCGCTACAGTCTGGTACCGCACGACCAGTACGGTCGCGGGTTCGAATCCTGCCTCGGGCATGGATGTGTGTGATGTTCTTAGGTTAGTTACATTTAAGTAGTTCTAAGTTCTAGGGGACTGATGACCTCAGAAGTTAAGTCCCATAGTGCTCAGAGCCATTTGAACCTTTCGGCTTGTGTGTCAGTCTGCTGGTTTCTGTATGTGCCAAACTAGTACTTTGCAATGTTAATCTTGTACTTGAAATCACGGTTTGTTATTATTGAGTATTTGGTACTACTGATTGCAATTTCTGTTTGTTGTAGACCTAATGGCCCTTTCTGGGAAAAGTTGCTGAATTTGGCAGCTGTGCACGCTCAGCCTAAAGGTATACACATGTGGGTCATGTGTGTGTACGTGCTTGTATTTGCACACTCTCTTATTCCAGGTTGAGGAGCCCTTCGTGTTACGTTTGAATAGTTTAACCGGCCATCTTCAATTGGGCGTATCCAAGTACAGTGCCTATTAACCTGTAAAAGGCCCGATAAAAATATAACTTGATTTTTTTAATATTGTTGGAACTGTTATGTAATTATTACTTTAAATGACCTTGTACATTGCTTCTTGTTATTGCCGGGATGGTTAACTTGCCATGTTATGAGTGGGCTGCTCCCATAATGAAGTTTTAATAGTTGAATTTTTAATTTCCCGTTTAAGTATTCCTGGGTGTGTTAATTTTTATCGAACTTCTTCTGCTGTTTGTTGTTTGGTGTATGTTGGCAGTCTTGCATCGGCAGTGACTGATGTGTTCATGTTCTGCTGGTCCTGGGCAGAGATGCGTTTTCCTTCGCTTCACTAGCCGTCCCGTCAACGCACGAGGCCTAAGTCTTGGCAGGTCACAGGTTGAGTAGTTTGTTGCTTTTCTTTTGGTATCGTGCCACGGCGAACATCTCGCCGGATTAGGAAGTAATTAACTCAGTATTTCTCTTATTGTAAGGCTCTCGGTGTGTGTGATGTAAGTCTTTGAGCAAACTAAGCACTGAGTTTCTCGTTTTCTTAAAAAATTAATGCTTTAATTATCATTATCATTTTAATTGTGTTTTAGGGGCCCGGTAGTTTATTGAAGTACTGAAAGTCATTTATGTGGAACAGGATTGTGGGCAGAAGACTGTCGCTTCGGTTTTAAATGTCGGTAGCCTTTGGGCAGCTTGGCCGTGTCTTATCTACAAGAGAGCAGAATAACCAGTGGAGATTTACGCATTTCATAGTTCTGGAGACAGAGTGGCGCCTCATGTTTGTTTAATTAATTGTTTGTAGTCGTGCCGCCATTTGTTGCACAGTTGAAATGTTTTGAGTATTATTTGTAATATTATGTATAATGCTAATGTCCTTATACACTGTGAATTTAATTTACAGGTCTTAACTATTTGTATGTATTTCGCAAGAATCTCGGGAACTGTCAGTTGACTCATCATCGAATTGTTATTAAATAAAAATATTTATTTGGGAATGATACGTATCGAGTTGGACCACCCTTCCACATGTTTTCCTTAAATTAGTCTTGATCCTTATTCTCGGTCTCAACAGCGACGTTATCTCAGTTCTCCTCATAGTGGGACAACTAAAGGAATTTTTTTTTTTTTTTGGGAGCACCCTTCTGCTGGCAATTATACGTAACGTAGAAGAAACCAAGTAACCAACTGCGAACTGGCCATGTGTGTGGAAGACGATACACCACCACTTTCTACCAAAGACCATGTACGTGACGTTGTATCAAGTCGCCAACAAAAATATGTGACGAGACAACAGCTCCATGCTATTGGATTAATGGGCTCCTCACTTTGCCCTAACTCTCGTCTTGTGAATACTGATGAACATTGCTTCATATGCATGAAGTCGTCCGGCGTTTTGCGACTGACACAAAGATCTTACCCTCTTTCCTCCGTGTCACATCTGATGTGATTGATCCTCCGACCTCCTGTGTCCGGATGACCATTATTTTAACCTCGTAAAATATCATGCAGTTACATGGTTTAAGGGAATAACCATTAACTACATCTGAGGCTTTAGCAAACCCGCATGAGTGTTTTAGGCGGCATTGTCGGAGACAGAAAACGCCAATTTCAATAGGCAACAAAACTCCAGTTTCACCATTCCTTGAAGAAAGATTCTTGTAGATGAAGTAGCACAAATAATATACAAAGTTGTTTTAGTTTATTTTTTGAATAACATTTTTTTCAACATTCTGTGTTACGGAATTTCCATTTGTACGCATTTGCTAATTATAATAATGTAGTAAAATAAATAAATAAATATAGGAGAAACTTGGTGTTGTAAGTAGGCTGTTAGTGTTTTAAGTAGGCTGTTTAGGTTCTTATATTGGTAACGCCACCGCCACGTAGCGGTCTGTATGAAAATCACTGGCTGTGCTGTGTGCAGTCTGTGGCTGTGTGGCATTATTGGAATTTGCTATTGTAGTGTTGGGCAGTTGGCTGTTAACAGCGCGTAGCGTTTCGCATTTGGAGGTGAGCCGCCAGCAGTGGTGGATGTGGGGAGAGAGATGGCGGAGTTTTGAGAGCGGATAATATACTATGACTTTTGAGTATTATTAAGGTAAATACATTGTATGTTTTCTATCAAAATCTTTCATTTGCTAACTATGCCTATCAGTAGTTAGTGCCTTCAGTAGTTTGAATCTTTTATTTAGATGGCAGTAGTGGCGCTCGCTGTATTGCAGTAGTTCGAGAAACGAAGATTTTTGTGAGGTAAGTGATTTGTGAAAGATATAGTTTAATGTTAGTCAGGGCCATTCTTTTGTAGGGATTATTGAAAGTCAGATTGCGTTGCGCTAAAAATATTGTGTGTCAGTTTGGTGTTGATCAGAATAGGGAAAGAACGAATGGTCTGAGTACGTTCAGTTCTGCTCAGCTGTTTGAAAATCAAATAATGTAAGAGGTTTATCAGCACAGTAATTCATAAATTTTTCAAAGGGGACGTTTCATATGTCGACCCTTAGCCGAGGATACCTCACTGGAATCTTCAGATTTTTTTTCTTGTAGTTTCTGTAATCAGTGTAGCTATTGTTTATTGCTAGCGCGTAATTATAGAGAGAATTTCCTTTGTAATTGTAGTTTTTCACGGGTGTACAGTAAAACAGTTGTGGCATGTATGTAGATTTGCACCAAGTATTTCGCAGCTGCGCTTGCAATTAACGAGATATTATTTTCAGTGCTATGTTAATGGATTTTGTTATTTTGCTCTTCAAATTGTGCTTTTCTGTGTTGTCGTGTGAAATATTGTGACAATAATGGCGCGTGAAAAACGTAGTACTAGGCTCCAAACTAAACTGAGAAAAGACAGTGAAGACGAAAGCAGTGTGTTAGCGCCACCGTGTAATGAATTAACTAATGTTCAAACTAGTAATTTGGTAATTGTGCATAGGGAAATGGAGCGAGCTGCAAATAATGGTGTAGACAGTGAAACAATTAGTGAACAGGGAAGCATTATCGATCGATGGGTCCGCAACAGCTCGCCTCAGGAATCCGAAATGACAGGACACAATCTCGCAAATACTGTAGATTCAGGTTTTGGATCCTCACCGTTTTCTCAGATAAGTCAAGACACATTTTCTGCTTGTCAAAATCTAAATGTTGCCGGTGCAAATTCACTGTCGAAAAGCACTGAGGAACATGTTTCAGACACCAGTGCATTGTTATTACAATTAATTCAAGAAATGGGACAAAAGCTTCAAAAGTTAGACACAATGGAACAAAATCTTTAAAAGTTAGACACAATGGAACAAAATCTTCAAAAGTTAGACACAATGGAACAAAATCTTCATAAGTTATACACCATGCTTGAACAACCACGTGAAGATTTAACTACTGAGTTACATAACATCGAATCGAAATGTCAAAAGCCTGTAATGATGTAAAAACACAAATTTGCGAGCATTTTCAACCTATTTTTTCGCGGCACGAAAATGCATTACAGAATCACGAAGCAGCCATAAAAGAACTGCAAACTATTGTTTATGAAAATCACGAGACCTTACGGGCTAAAATTGACTCAGTTGTATCTACCGATTCGGTTACGCTACTTGCAAAAACTCAGGAAAACTTAAAGGACACAGTAGATACTCTGAAAATTGGTTCAGAAAGACACATGGAGGAAATTAGTTCATTATCAGAGAAAGTAGTTGAACTTTCGGATCAGCTAAATAGTTTATCTACGAAGGTACATGATAATCTGAATGACACAAGACCGGTAGTATTTAATGATACAGAAGAGTACGAACAAATTAGGAAATTCAAACAAAATCAGAATCAAATTAATACGCAACACCAAAGAGAAATCCGGGAAGTACAAGATCAAAAAATGGCTCTGAGCACTATGGGACTCAACTGCTGAGGTCATTAGTCCCCTAGAACTTAGAACTAGTTAAACCTAACTAACCTAAGGACATCACAAACATCCATGCCCGAGGCAGGATTCGAACCTGCGACCGTAGCGGTCTTGCGGTTCCAGACTGGAGCGCCTTTAACCGCACGGCCACTGCGGCCGGCGTACAAGATCAGTTGACACAGGTTATACAAGAATTACATATTTCAGAGGGCACTCGCGTTCCAATACGGAAAGAGGGACATAGAAATACGGAACAGGCACAAAATAATAACACAGGGCACTTCGGAAATTACGAAAGAAACTGGCAAGGTACACCGAATTTTGAGATCGAACCGCCGAAACGACGTAACAATGACCGACATGTGACTTGCCGACATGATGATTTTGACTATAAGCTGTTTATTACTACACGTAAATTCAAAACATTCAAGAATTCCGGCAACGACATTCATCCACAAGCGTTGCTTCACCAATTCTGTCATTGTTTTCCTCCCAACCGGTCATTGGAGCACATGTTAGAATTTATGTGTTTCTACTTAGAGAATGAAGGCAACGGCCTTGCCACAGTGGAAACACCTGTTCTCGTGCGATCACCGAAGTTAAGCGCTGTCGGGCGTGGCCGGCACTTGGATGGGTGACCATCCAGCCGCCATGCGCTGTTGCCATTTTATCGGGATGCACTCAGCCTCGTGATGCCAATTGAGGAGCTACTCGACCGAATAGTAGCGGCTCTGGTCAAAGAAAACCATCATAACGACCGGGAGAGCGGTGTCCTGACCACACGCCCCTCCTATCCGCATCCTCATCTGAGGATGACACGGCGGTCGGATGGTCCCGATGGGCCACTTATGGCATGAAGACGGAGTGCTTTTTACTTAGAGAAGGAACAAGCTGTAAGAATGCGATCGGTCATTCACGATTCTCACAGTGAAGGAGAATTTTATCATGTCTTCCTCTCAGCATATTGGTCTCAAGCTACACAAGACCGAGTAAAACATAGCATCATAATGATGAAACATCTCGAATAATCTGAATTTTCCAGACTTGTGAAATATTTTGAAGACATGTTGCACAAGAATCAGTACCTTTCAAGCCCATACAGCCCCTCAGAACTCATCCACATTTGCTTAATCAAATTGCCTGAACGTTTACGACATATTATTTTGGCGGGACGTTGCAAAGACGACATTGAAGCTTTTCAGGGACTGTTACAAGAATTGGAAATTGACATTGACAATCGCGGAACGCGAAAACAGGAACACAACAATTACAGGTCACATACGTCACATTTCCGTGACGAAAGAAATAATAACTGGACACGACAAGACTATTCTTAAAATGCAAATCCTGACCAAAACAGATACCCTCCTTATGACAACCGTTGGTAGAGTAGTAATAATTACAGGGAAAGATCACCTCTCCACGGTAATGACTATCACAGAGACAATCAGAGAAACAGACAATATGGGAACCAAAATTATTATTATCAAGGGAGACACAATAACTTCAGAAGCAACTGTCCACCACGCAGTTACGATACCGGGAGAAATTCTCCACCACATAACAGACAAAAAAGAAACTATGTAAACCACAAAACGACAAACCTGAATTTCA
This sequence comes from Schistocerca serialis cubense, assembly GCF_023864345.2. Lineage (NCBI taxonomy): Eukaryota > Metazoa > Arthropoda > Insecta > Orthoptera > Acrididae > Schistocerca > Schistocerca serialis. Next base: position 318,129,938 of record NC_064641.1, on the reverse strand, counting down.
TCAAAACTGGCGGGATTCAAACAGGGCAGGACCCTCTCGACAAGGTGAATTTCTAGAAGTTAGATCCCCAAATCCCAGTAACGACGCGCGCCAACAAAGAGACAATAGGCAATGACTCACACCGCTGGCAGCCACAAAACATACTTATGAAGCTGACGACGTAGCTGCCGTGGCTAGTAATTACGTAAAAATGGAAGATATTAGGGACATCTTACTCCAGGAACACGACGAAAACATAACAACATTGCATATCCTGTGATTCACATTACGGTAAATGACGTAAAATTTACGGCAGTACTTGACTCTGGCAGTCCCATTTCAGTAATTAGTGAAACAGCCTTTAGCAAATGGTTCAAATGGCTCTGAGCACTATGGGACTTAACATCTTAGGTCATCAGTCCCCTAGAACTTAGAACTACTTAAACCTAACTAACCTAAGGACATCACACACATCCATGCCAGAGGCTTTAGCAAATGCAACAAATCGAACGATTGCACACGCTTCCATTACGTAAGATTAAATTACAAGGTGTAATCTTTGGAAAAAGTGTAGATATACGCCAACAAACCAACTTAGAATTCTTTTGTCAAAGCCACAGCTTCTCTATGAACTTTCTTATTGTTCCATTATTGTCGACGGAAATTATATTGGGAGTAGACTTTTTGAATGAATACAAAGCAATCTTAACTTTCACGATGCTGAAATAAGTTTAGAGAAAGAAGGTAAGTCAACAGCTTTGAAATTTGAAGATTGGCTCTCAAACCATGACGAGAAAATTAATCGGCTTTACCTTCTGTTAGACAACAGTTCGGAATTTTCGACGGAACTAGACACTAACAATCACTCTGAAAGTACTGACAGGGATGATATCGACGGCATATTTGATACTAATGATTAATTCAGAATAAAATTCAAACAATTGAGAACTGTAGTGACATTAATAGGCAGGACCTTTTTGAGATTTTACAAACACATTCCACAGTTTTTACTCACAAAACAGGAACAATCAAGGGATTTCAAAACCAATTTCGTGTTCGTGAGCATACTAAATTTTGTGTTAGACCATACGTAATTCCAGCATATTATAGGGACCGTGTTAGAACAGAAATACAATCTATGCTTGACGAGGGCATTATTGAGCCTGCAGTAAGCTCATACAACAATCCATTACATGTTGTTGAGAAGAAAAATGGATCGATCAGGCTTGTCTTAGATTCGAGACAAATCAATACTATCATCATTCCTGAAACAGACAGGCCGCAAACGATGGAAGAACTTCTACAAAATTTTAATGGTGTAAAAGTGTTGTCTTCTATTGATCTCAGATCCAGCTTTTATCAGATCGAACTTCATCCAGAATGTAGAAAATACACAGCTTCTCTTTGTTTCGGCGTTTGTTATCAGTTTCGGAAACTTCCTTTTGGTTTGAACATTTCTTCGGCAGCGTTCATTCGCGGGCTAAATTCCATATTACCTGATTTCTTAAGACATCACCTTATATGTGGATAGTATTCTGATAGCAGAAGCCTCATGGGAACAACAGAATCGCATCCTCAACAGCGTTTTACATATTTTTGCAGAATCTGGAATTACAGTTAACTTGGAAAAGTCTGAATTCGGTAGGTCAAAGGTGAGGTTTTTGGGACATATTATTTCTTCTGAAGGCATTCAGCCGGATCCTCAAAAGTTAGAAGCAATCAGAGCCATTCCAGTTCCATCCACAAAAAACAAGTCCGCAGTTTCCTAGGTGTCGTAAGTTTTTACCGTCGTTTTGTGAATATGCAACTTCTAGTTACACCAAAACTTTGTTCTCTCACTGGAAAAAATACTATTTGGAACTGCACGAACAAGCACAGTTGGAATTCAATTCTTTGAAAGAAGCGCTACTGAACGCGCCAATACTAGCTCATCCAGATCTTCACAAGATTTCTGCCCTAGTATGGATTCTTCTAAAGTCGGTCTTGGTGCCCATTTATTCCAAGAAGCCATAGAAAATGACACTACTGATCTGAAAACCATTGCTTTTGCTAGCCGAGTGCTAACAAAATCTGAAAAAAATTATTCCATTATTGAATTAAAAGCTTTAGCTATCGTATAGGCATTTAACAAATTTCGTTTCTTTCTTTCTGGTAAGCACGTAAAAGTATACAGTGATCATCGTGCATTACAATTTCTTATGTCTTCAAAATTAAATCATGACAGGCTATAACGTTGGGCATTGTTTCTGTAAGAATTCCACTTCACAATAGTCTACATTCCCTGCAAGGAGAACATTGTTGCGGACGCACTGTCACTCACACCGGCTGGGCTTGAGAAAAGTAACACAGAAGGCAACCTCCAGAAAAATTTCAGTATTCTTTACATTCAGAAAATTGCCTTTGAAAACTTCATCACCGAAGGACATTGCTCACGAACAAGATAAAGATCCGATTTGGAAAGACATCAAAAGTAAATGGCATGAAAAGACACACACACAGATTCGGCTTTATTATCTCGTTAGAAACAACATACTCTTCAAACGCTGCACTGTTGATGACAAGCTATGGGTACTTTGCATTCCAGACGATTTTGTTAATAAGCTCATTTGGTACATTCATTTCAGCTACGCAGATTTTGGTCCACGAAAATGTTATCATGTTCTTCGAACGACTTGTTATTTTAACAATATGGAAAAGAGAATTCGAAGAGTCTTGTGTATTTGTAAACTTTGTCAAAAGGCTAAACCATATACTATCTCACATTGTGCTCCGTTATTTACTATCATTCCTTCTAAATTAAAAGAATTTACTGCTGTTGATCTCTTGGGACCCCTTGTCAGAACATCGAATGGATTTTCGTACGTTCTAGTTGCTGTTGACTTACTTCAAAATTTGTTTCTTTCACTCCGTTACGTAAAGCCACTGGACGGTCTGTATTCAACGCCTTTGTTAAAAATTTCTTACGTGAAGTTGGACACGTTAGTAAAGTCATTTCAGATAACGGACCGCAATTCAGATCTGCTGTTTGGTCACGCTTGCTTCGGAACCGTAAAATCAAACCTGTTTTTATTTGATTGTACCCACCACATTGTAACCCTTCTGAACGGATTATGAAAGAAATCAATAAGCTTTGCAGACTTTATTGTCACAGAAAGCATCAGCATTGGGACAGATATTTACACTTATTTCAAAACGTGCTGAATGAAATGCCTCATGATTCCACTGCTTTACCACCTACTCTTGTACTGAAGAATGAAGAACCACCGAACAGAATCAGAGAGCTTGTACCTTTCCCAAATACACGTAAACTTTGACACAAAGACATAATTGATTTAGCTATTAAAATATAAAATCTGCAGCGGACAAAAGGAGAAAACTACACGATAAAGCAAATGAAAAGAAATTATATATTGGTCAGAAAGTTCTCATTAAAGCTCAATCATTGTCACATAAGAAGAAACACTTGAGTCACAAATTCTTTCTAGTTTACAATGGACGTTACAGAATCCGACGTATACCACATGATAACTGCGTTGAAGTTGAAACTCTGCGTACTAGGAAAAGTAAAGGATTGCGCCACATTTCATATGTAAAACCGTTTATTGAAAAATAATCTGCTTTTTAACTTAGTCTTTGCCATACAATTTTTCACTTCACGCTACTAGTACGCGTTGTCACACTTAGAAACTGTTATCATGCAACAATGTTTTGAAGTTAACTATCCAGTCTAGAACCTAGGGACTTATTTCGACAGTAATTACCACTGCATTGTGATGGTAAACAGCGGACACAGTGTTACTGTGTCTGTACATTCTTGCTTGTTACTTGCACGATTACGTAACGACTATAAGGCTTACATACTTAGAACATATACTGCTAATGAGATTTTAATGCAACATTTTGATTTACTTGAAAAGACATTCTTTATTTGAAGTACTTTCTGTGAGATTAAAGATGACTTAGTATTTGGTTTCTTTGACTGCTACACGATTATATCACGCTACTAATGTGTGACACAATTTACATTGTTGCTTTTGTGTTGTATCTGCTTTATATCTGCACAGTTTTTCTGAATTCTTCTGGAAAGTAAAACATGTCTTAGTAGTAACTTTTGTGGTATAGCTACAATGAGACAGCCTTTTTCGTAGCACAACAATACATTACGGTATAGTACTTTCTTGGTATGATACTGTACGTAATAAGTACGATATCTATATGCATAGCATTTCGCTTTTGTTTATTACGAGGTAAGTACACTGACTTCCACAGAGCTTTGCTTACGGACGACGATAATGACGACACTTGGCACATTTTTTACCCTTACGTAATGACAGAGATTATCTTACAACAAGACGCACAGTTTAGTGCTACAGTACACGTATCTGAATGATTAATTTTGTGCTTAAAACATTTATTTTTAAAGATTTTTGAATTACAAAGTTACAAAGGTTTTCTGTGATATATTAAATTCCATTGCTGTAATTTGTAACACCTGAGTGTATAATTACATTAATCCTCAGGGGGGTACATGCCTGCTTTGTGTACCATGTGTTTGGCAAGCACAAGGAGCCCTAGCTAATATGGTATTTGCTTATACAACTTCACACATCGGTACCATATTCCTCTAACACAGAATTACACAGCTATCTGATTATTCAACAGAGAAAGAAACATTTTTTTTTTACTACGTCACTGACAGATGTTTACGTAATTACACAGTTGGATAACTTCACACTTTTGAAATTGTATTTTGTCTGTACTTTGTGAACTTTCAGAGTTTTTCGGAACCATTGTGATACTATGAGAGCTTTGAATGATGTATTTGGTATGGGATCATGGTTTTTAAAGTACGTTTGAGGTAGATGACACTGTTGAAATGAACAGAGAATTTTTTTAGGTTTTGAAATTATTGGAGGAAGCTACGATGATTTTGAGATTTGACTGAGGTGTTATGATGTTGTTATTACGACGGCGATGTGTATTATGCTGTTGAGGTATGTTTATGATCAATGCTATATGAGGAATTTGATTATGCTACATATCTGTTATGATGAAATATTAAAGAAGTGTCGACGAATATGTATATGTGTAATAAGGTAAGGAATAATGAGTAGTGGTTAGGGACTCTGGTTTGTGAAAAAGGTTGTTAAACCAAGAATCGTACTTTAAGAGTTATGAAATGTATGTACCTGCTTGAATGTATCACAATGGCGGCGAAATTTTTTTGGACACTGTTATATTTATAGGATCTTGTGAAATTTTTTATATGAGACTGTCACTGTAGCGCAAACTGCTGTCGTAAATATTTCGGTAAGGAAGCTAAGTGACCCAGGTCGCGCCCAGGTGTGCCAGTCGCCTGGAGAAAAAGCTATTAGGTGAAAAAAAAGGAGACCATTAACCTCGATATTGACATTCCTTTGTAGAAAGCATCGCAAATATGACACTTTCTGATATTTACAGAAATGACTAATGAAATGATGAGAAACATTTTACATCTATTGTCTTTCTAGTTGAGAGATTTTTTTTGCCTTTGGAGACGCCATTTGCCTAGTGAATGACGTTTCACATGTTGCTTTATGTATATATTTGCTCATTTCATTTAATATCTAGTTTCTAGCTGCAGCAGCTTTGGTTAAAATAAAAACTAGTAGATGTACTAATATATATATTTTATGCCTACAGATCCAGTAAATAATAATTTTATGGTCTACTTCCAAAAAAAACGAGGGAGCACAAAAAGACATTTCTCTTCACAGGAATTGCATAGATAATTTTTGTCAATGACTTGGTGACTTTTTTGGTGCAGTAAGTCAAGGTGATGCATCACTCTAGTGTTAAGATGTAACATAGGTATTAGACATGGCCATCTTTAGTGTAATATTTTTTCTGCTTGAGCTTTGTCATGTTTAGGTATAAGTTACTGCATTTGCTGCTGCTGTTTGTCAGGCATTGTCCTACTGAATTTTACCTTGTGTTAAGCCAGTTTCACTACTGATTTATTTCTCTTGTTTGCTGCATATTCCCTTATATTAGTTGTAATGTTGCATTTTCTCTGCTAATTTAGATATATTGCTGCTTGCTTTGCCAATTTGTATTTTATTGTCATTGCTGTTTGTGTTAATTGTTTTGTACTGCTGCATTGCCTCGTCCTTTAGTATATATATCTGAGCTCAGTAGATTTAAGTTAGCTTAAGAGAGGGTAGACTATATAAGAAACTAACTATGAAGAATAGGGAAAGAATGCATTCAGAAGTTGTATGAAAAAGATTTGGGCCAAAATGAGTATTGAACACTCATATCAGAGTACTCTGATATGAGGATGTGAGCATACGAGACGAGATGCTCACACAACTATTTAGACGTGAAGATGGTTCAGAGCGATCGAAACATGTCATATAATTAAAAATCTTCCAACTGAGACTTTAAAAAAGTGAGAATTAATTCAAACTTACATTTCTGCTGCGTCGTCAAGCCGCTAAGAATACGTAGACGCTTCATATGTGATCTTGCGTGTGGAATCAGTCCCAGATATGAACGTAAACAACTGCATTGTTTTTTTATGCTATGCGGTTATATCTGAACGGAGGACTGGCTCGCGTCAGAATTAACTATGACGCTAACGGTCCGACTGTAGTGCTGTTGGAGTGCAGCGAATCAATTGACTCCAGACAGAGTTACATGCAATGGCAGAAGTGCCAATCTTAACTGCAAGGACGCTGAAGAGTTCTTGTAGTGGTATCTAGCTATCGAAAATGTATGAACAAAAAGAAAGAAAACACAATAAACAAGGGAGTCACTAAATTAACATCCTAAGGGACCACCATTCCTTAATGCACCCGATTCCAGAGCTTAATTTAGCTTCGGCAGGGAGAGCAAAGGAAATGGCTGTGCATGCTCTTGTTATGTAACGAAGTAGCATCTTTTTTCCACATGAAGAATGTAAGTATTATTGACATGAAATGTATTCGCAATTGCAAATATTGATTGCCATCAGCTGTGAATAGAATGAATTATGAAAATTAGCGACGGCCCGGGACTCGGATTTCCCGCTTATCGCGAGCGGTACCTTATTTGGCTATCCGAGCCCGTCTCACGGCCGGACCCAAACTTCCATATGTCGTCAACAACGTGATAAGCAGAAAATCTGTATTCGAGCCCCTGTCTCGCACAAATTTTCCATGTCGTCATTCCATTATACGTCTGATGGTAGTCAATATTCAGAACTGCGGATATATTTCATGTATTTCATAACGGCTCTAATAACCGCAGTGCCTATTTCTTCCGACAGGCATACATCTCCGAAAGAAATACGCATCGTAATTCGGTTTAACATAGGTACTGCAATATCGTAGGTAGATATTATTGGTTAGTGATTTTGTTGTTTTTGACTGTCTCACGTACTTCACCAGCTGATATGGAATGGAGAGCCAAGATGTGTCTTCGCTTGTTCACCTAACTACAGGCGTATCTTCATTACACGAGAAACCATTTGCATGAAATCCGCATCTCGTGCTTCATCTGACCACCTCTGCTACTAGTTTACAAGAATGAAGAAGATGCTTTTGCTGTTTTTCTTCAGCTTTTGTAATAAATTATGTATCAGAACACTTTGATAATGAAAAAGAGGCACTATACACGTTGATGTAATACTCGTATATTTATATTTTATGCTCTCTAAGTATCGAAACACATTTCTGCACATCATCGTAACTAATCACATTTTAGAATTATTTCGAGCTCAATATGTTGTAAACGTTAAGTAAAGCAACACTGCAACTTTATGTATGATTAATTATCGTTATCATGTCGCGACAACGAACCGGAAATATTTGAAGAATATGAAATGGCTGTTCTAAAATTGTAAAATGTAAATATTAGTCGCTAGAATCGTTCTTTGACAAAATGTCAACAACAGTTAGACTTTGTGAACTGCACTGTAAGAAATTGTTTCATGATGCTGAAAGCCATTTGCATGTTTTGCCCACGTTTTTGTGGAATCGCGACCGAATGGGAAAGGATGTATTTAGTGTTATCCTAAGTTAAGGAACAGCTGCCAGACTCACGAATAGCTAAGAAGCAGCAGAAATAATGAAACATGTAATTTGTGATACACCAGTATTGTTACTGCACGGACGAAATCTCAATGACAGTCATGTGCAACATATATGAATGCTTCGCAACAATACTGACATACAAGAACAAAAAAAACTGTAAAATAACCATTTCGAGTTAGCACTGCGAAGGTTATATCTCTGCTTTGAAAGTTTGCCATCCATAGAGCTATATTACGCTGCTACGTAGGATTCCTTGCTGCTTATTATCTTCACTCACTGATTCTTTGCGTTAATAAAATGCTATCTAATGCATTTCAAATTCTGTTTGCTCGTTCCTCATTCTGGTCTCTAAATTCTCGCTTCCTCAGATAAGATACGTATTGATTAAGACGGAATAAAAAAAGTTATCCAACATAGTTAAACCTCGACCTGTAATACCAGTAATATACATCACGTAGCCTTTCGACCCTGCTGTTCAATCTGTACATCGAGGAAACAATGATGGAATTAAAAGAAAGGGTCAGGAGTGGAATTAAAATTCAAGGTGAAAGGATGTCAATGATACGATTCGCTGATGATGTTGCTACCTTGAGTGAAAGTGAAGAAGAATTACATGATCGGCTGAACGGAATGAACAGTCTAATGAGTACAGAGAATGGATTGAGAGTAAATCGAAGAAAGACGAAGGTAATGAGAAGTAGTAGAAATGAGAACAGCGAGAAACTTAACATCAGGATTGATGGTCATGAGGTAGATGAAGTTAAGGAATTCTGCTAGTTAGGCAGTAAAATAACCAATTCGGACGGAGCAAGGAGGACATCAAAAGCAAACTAGCAATGGCAAAAAGGGCGTTCCTGGCCAAAGGAAATCTACTAATATCAAGTTCGACCTTACTTTGAGGAAGAAATTTCTGAGAATGTGCTTCTGGAGTACCGCATTGTAGGGTAGTGAAACATGGACTGTCGGAAAACCGGAAAAAAAGAGAATCGAAGCATTTGAGATGTAGTGCTACAGATGAATGTTGAAAATTATGTGGACTGATAAGGTAAGGAAAGAGGAGGTTCTGTGCAGAATCGGAAAGGAAAGAAATATGTGGAAAACACTGATGAGGACGGATAGGATGATAGGACATCTGTTAAGACATGATGGAATGACCTCCATCGCACTAGAGGGAGCTGTAGAGGGCAAAAACTGTAGAGGAAGACAGAGATGGGAATACCTCTAGCAAATAATTGAGGACGAAAAGGTTAGCACAGGAGAGGAATTCGTGGTGGACCGCACCAAACCAGTCAGAAGAACGATGACCAAAAAAGTGCAAAGTTGATTGATAGATAGATTGATTAATTAAGAGGGGTTTTGGGACGAAACGGCGAGGTCATCAGTCCCGCGATTCCGAAGTTAGTTACAGAAGAAAGAGGGTCTGCTAAAAGTGGATGGAATCAGTCAGAGGAGTCAAATTATAAAATAATAAACATTAAATACACACAGTAAAATATAAGGCATAAAAGGCGAGACAAAATCTAAAAACTGGAAGAAAGGGGCTGTCATTGGGTCACAGACCAAGAGGACTGTAAAAGAGGCCCCAGACACAGCCAAACTGCTCCCGCTCCAAGACTAAAGTAGAATCTTGTACCTCGAAATAAAAACCACTTTCACAGAGGAAACTGAGGTCCAGGTTTACCGTCCATAAATCGTCTGCTAATATTAAATTTAAGGAATTGGGAAGACGATACTTAGCACGATGGGGCTAAAAGAAGGAGACATTCCACTAATATGTGAGATACCATCAGCCTGGCTCCAAAACCACGTTGTGCGAGTGGTCGTTATGTAGGAGGAAACAATGGGTCAGCTTGGTATGACCAATACATAGATGGCACAAAACAGTGGACTCCTTCCGATAGGAGTGGAAGGAAAAGAGTCAAATTGCAGTAGACTCCTTGACCGTGTGGGGTTTATTACTGTGAGGAGTAGCGCACCAAATGTCATTCCACTTTTGGGCTAAGAGGGGTTTGACGTAGATCTGCATATCCATAGCAGGAATTATGAAAGGAAATGGGGGGTAAGTATCTGCTTCTCTAGCCAAACGGTCAACCAGTTCATATCCTAGGATGCCCACATGACTTGGGACCCTGAGAAAGACAACAGAACAGGCGACATGGCCACGTCCAGAGAGAAGGTCATGTGTAGCAGAGACAAAATGGTGTCGAGAGTAGCATCGGTCGGTAGCTTGCAGACTGCTCATTAAGTCTGAACAAAAAAATTAAAACACTGTGGAGGGAGGCCTGAGAAACAAAAAGGAGGGATCTGTGAATGGTTAGAAGCTCTTCTGTGAACGTGAAAGCATATCCCACCTGATTGATTGTCTTACAACCAACAGTGTACAAGATGATGGCACCCTGGAACTCTGGTCCTCTGCAAGGAAGGCACATACAAGACACTGGAAAACCATAGGAGCGACAGAGGTCTTAGGACCCTGGAATAGATCAGTCTTAATCCGTGGTGTAAGCTTCATCTGAAGGGAGGGGGGGGGGGAGATATGGTAGGAAAGACACGGGGTGCATTCCAGTGAGTGGAGATGGAGATCCAAACAGAGGGATGTGAGATGCCTGCCAGCCAGTAACCTCACCGATGGGTGGTTGCCCAGAGGGAGATATGCCTCATCGGCAAAGAGCACAGGGTAAATGGGATGGTCAGGGAATCGGCGAATGGCGATTGGCTCCATCACATGTGTAGAGAGGGATCTCCACTTCGGTGAGGAGTCTATCAACAGGACTAGTATGAAAGGCACACCCCAAAATGGTGAACAGATAAACCTGACTACCATAACCTTGTCTGGACAAGACCATAGCATAGTAAAGATGGAGAAGAGTGGAATGGTCTGCACCCCAAGATGTGTGGGTCAGGAGGCAGAGACCATTAAGCTTCTGCATACATGTAGTCTTTAGGTGGCGAATGTAGAGCAGTCATGTCAGCTTGTTATCAAAGATACGGCCCAAGAGAAGCTGGCTGCCTAAATACAGTTCTGGATCGGGATGTGACAATAATGCATAACCTGCATTTTGGAGAGAGGTAGCTGGAAGCCATGGGAGGTGGCCCACGCAGAGGCCTTCTGGAAGGTGCTTTGGAGCTGGTGCTCATCAGATGCTACCAAGTGGGAGCTGCATCAGATGCAACGCCGGGGTAACCAGAGGCCCAACAGTGGTCACAAGCCCATTGATGGCAGTGAAGAAGAGTGTGACACTTAGCACAGGATACTTTCTCCTGAATCTGAGGGGCACTGAGTGAAGTGCCAACTCTAACACGGATAAAAACTTGTGGATAAAATTCGGAAGGGGACCACAGGAACTCCAGTCATGGAGGGTAACTATAATGAGATGACACCAGGCCATGTCGTATGCCTTATGTAGGTCAAAGAAGACTGCAAAAAGGCGCCGGCAGTGAGTAAAAGCCTGTCAGATGGCTGATTTCAGTCTTAGTAAAAGGTCATTGGAGATCGTCCTGCCCAGAAGCCACACTGATATGGGGACAAAAGGCCCCCAGATTCGAGTACCCAACATAATCGGAAGCTGACCGTTCTTTTGAGCAGTTTACAAAGTACATTCATCAGGCTAATTGGTAGCTGTCTAGAAACGTTGGGTTCTTCCTGGGCTTAAGGACGGGGATAACTGTACTGTCTCGCCATTGTGATGGAAAAGCGGCTGTAAGTCAAATGCAGTTGAAGACCCTTAGGAGATGTTGCCTCTTGGGAATATCCAAGTGTTGGATCATCTGGTTGTGGATGGAATCCTGGGCTGGGGCCGTGTCTTGTGAAGAGATAAGAGCCTGCAACAATTCGCATTCAGCGTAGGGTTCATTATAGGGCTCAGTGTGGTGCGGGATGGAACAAAGGGGGATCTGTTCAACTCTGTTTTTCTGTCAGAGAAAGGCAGTAGGGTAGGAAGTGGATGCTCATGCTGTCGCAAAGGGAGTCACGAGGTGTACTGTGAGGACCAATGGATCTATGCACAGAGCACGTTGGAGGTTAAGAACAAGGACATTTGACTGTCACTGGAGGCCCAGAAGGTTACAGAGCTTGGACCAAATCTTCAGGGAAGAGGCATACGTCCCCAGGGAGGAAACATAGCACTCCCAGCATTCCTTTTTACTCCTCTTAAGACGATAACGAGCCTTAGTACGGAGAAGCTTAAACGAGAGGAAGTTGGTCTGGAAGGGTGCCGCTTAAATCGCTGCAGCGTCTGTTGGCGGTCCTGGACAGCGACTGCAACATCCTTGGTCCACCATGGTACCGGTCGACGACGAGGGGGACCTGTGGATAAGGAGACAGCAGTGCCAGCAGCATGAAGAATAGTGGCAGAGACGCCTTGCATGACTACATCAATGGAATTCGAGAGGGAGGTGCCAAAGTGTACAGCAGATGTATATAAAGGCCAATTGGCCCTGCAGAAAGGCCAACATGGGAGCCTGTCTGCCTGGAGGTAGCAGGAAAATAATACAGACACTGGAAAATGGTCATTGTCGGTAAGGTCATCATGGGATGACCAATGTAGGGAAGCCACTAGAGTAGGGGAGGAGAGCGTGAGATCAACAGCAGAGAAGGTGCCATTAGTGACACTGAAGTGGGTAGCAGAACCATCATCAAGAAGACACATATCGATTTCAGTAATAAGTTGGTCAACTAGGATACCCCTACACATTGAAGTGACACTCCCTCACAGTGGATGGTGGGTATTGAAGTCCCCATGGAGGAGAAATGGGGCTGGGAGTTGCTGGATTAAGGTAGACAATGCAACATAAGGAAGTGGCCTACCTGGAGGGAGGTGGACACTGCAAATGGTGATTGCCTGAGTTTTTTGCACTCGAACCACTATTGCTTTCAAGTTGGTACGTAGGGGGATCCAGTCACTGAGGACAGTGGAGCGAATCAAAGTGCAGACCCCACCAGATGATGCCCTGTGACCAGCATGGTTCCAATAGAACACCTGATAACCACAAAATGTTGGAGAGTGTCATCATGGAAATGTGTTTCTTGAATAACAAGACAGAATGCAGAATAGGAGGAGACAAGAGGGTGCATTTCCGGTAGGTGAGGATAGAATCTGTTGCAATTCCACTGGATGATCATGTAGCGAGACTCCAGGTTAGACATAAAGAAGCCGAGGAGAGATCATGTCACTCAGTCAGTAGCCCATCACGGGCAAGGATGGGGTGACATCCATAAATAAGATGTGAGGTGGGAGATGGCACCTCTAGGGGCACTGGGGTGGTCATGTCTTGGGATTTATGTTCCTTCTTCTTCTCTTTCTGAGGTGGAGGAGGGCACAGGGGGAGTACAGGCTTCTGCAAGACCTGGAACCAAAAGAGGTTAGGTGACCTCGAGGCACAGAGATGGTGTGTCTCGTGGCAGATTGGTGGTAAGAGTCTTCTGGCCAGGGAGAGGGGTCCAAGGAGAGAGCCCAATCGACAGCAGATGCCAAAGAAGAGCGACATTTCTTCAGCTGAGGAGGGGTAGCAGCTCCTGGATGGGAGGTCGTGGAAACTGCAGGGGAGGGGGAGGGTAGAACAGGTTGGGGCTTGGGTGAGGAAGAGGTAGGGGGAGGAAGACAGGCAATCCAGGGAGTTGTATTCTTGGATCTTTTTTTCTCTCTTGTACGCCAGACAATGCAGCGAACGAGGGGCGTGGCGATCAGCACAACTGACATGCACAGGTTGCGGAACACAGGGCTTCCCTCACAGAGTGGGTGGCCACAGCCATCACACAGAGGGTCTGCCGTACAGTGGGAAGACATATGCCCAAAACCCAAGCACCAAAAGCATCAGATAGGTGGAGGGATGTATGGCTTCACGCCGCATCTGTGGCACATAACTGTGACCTTCTACGAGTGGGTATCCTCCTCGAAAGCCAGATTGAAGATGCCAGTATCAGTGCAGTTGCCTTTGTGACCATTCTGCATACGTCGAACAAAATGAACACCATGCCACTCCAGATTAGCCCAGAGTTCCTTATCTGTTTGCAGGATGAGGTCCATATGAAAAATCACTCTCTGGAGCAAATTCAGAGATTGGTGAGGCGTAATAGACACTAGGACACTGCGAAGACGATCACAGGCATAAAGAGCTGCTGATTGAGTGGCAGAAGAAGCTTTGACCTACAAGGAGCCCGACCACATCTTGCTAAGAGACTCCACCAAACTTTTCCTCGATATTCTCCACAAAAGCAATGGCTTTTTGGCAGTGGATGTGTCCCCGTCTGTCCTAGTACAGATGAGGAAATAGGAAAAATGTTTCATCCCAAGATGGCGAGCCTGCCCTCCTCCGATGGTGTAGCCAGGGAAGGGAAGGCTGCTGGTCATATGAAGCAGCACTCATGATCCTTCACCATTCGAAGATATGGCCAATTGAGAACTGCCAGATTTTTGCAGCTTGATGCACTTCATACACCAAGCATCTGTCCTGATACAACCCTGTCCAACCAGGGGCTCTTTCCATGGGCGCCACCCAGTCACAGCAAGGACCGTCTGGCATGGCAGCCATTGCCGGGAGTTCTGATGGGGCAGCTTAGGTATCAGTAGTGTGATCCACATGTTGTCACAGGGCTCAGCCATACGGGTTCATAACAGATCCTCACACGGACTGACTACACGTGCTGGTGACCTAGCAGGGTGGAAGGGAGCTACAGTGGGGAAGGGAGAGGAGAAGGAAGGGGGGGGGGAGGAATCTGCACCATAGATGCTAGGGAGGGAGAGTTTCCCCAAATGGCTCACACTAAAAAAAGGAAATTTTGAAATGGAGGTCAAACTTCAAGTCAGGGTCTAAAAGACAAAATGATGAAAGAACAGGCGAAATGATCAAAATTGCAACCAATACAGGAAACCAGGTTGATAGCCAGGTCGACATAAGTCAGAAGACCAAGAGAGGGAAAGGAGGGGACAATGCGGAAGGAGTGGGGAGAGGTAGAAAAAGTAGCTTGAAGGAAATGCATCAAGCGAAGGAAGCATTGGCTGCAATAGCTTGGGGCCCCGTGTGCACCACGCACGAACTCACAAAAGAAAGAACCGTGAGCCCGCTAGGGGGTAATGTCCAAAGTTCTTTAATGCCTTCAGTTCGAATGCGCATGTAATATGATATGTCGTGCACTGTACTCTTACCTGGTGTTTCTTTTCGTGTAATGAAATATAATTACATGACTCTCTAGTGGCACAAGTTAGGACCTGCCTCTTGCTTGTGAGCATGATAGCAAAGATTACTTTCATTACTAAGACAGTTTAGATTCTACAGATTCTGTTAGCACCAGTTAGGGTGTCGGTGTAAGAGCAAGAGAAACTTAATCCCATTGATAGTGGTATAATAGTAACTTAACAAAACTGTATTAAGGAATGCCTATGTTTTAAAGTACTTATTGCATAAGAATATGAAAACATAGAGGACGCTAATATCAGTCTCAAAAACGATTACTACTCAGATGTGACAAACACAGCGATCTGAAAATAACTCATCATGCGTGAGAAGCTGCAATCTAATGCCTGCAGGACATGCAACTTTAGGTCTGAGCTACACTTAGTAACGATGATGTTATAGCCAACTATTTCTTTAGTAAGCATGATCTCAATAACACTTAATAACCATGGTTTTGTGGCCAAAATTGTACTTATATGCTAATTCTTTAGTATGATTCTTTAGTAAGCGTGATGTGAGAATGATTGTTAGCTAACAGAAACTTGGAATCATAAAGTTGCAATTTTATGTTTTATTGCGCTGAACAATATTAAAATCTACAACATGTTATACAGATTACTGTTTCTCGTTCACCCTACAATGTCAGATATTACTAAAAACATCGTTTAACCCTTAACCAGTTTGCATTATGTGTTCTTTTCCCACGTTATTTCCATGGTCTTGCTGCCTTCATTTTGTAAACTTTTGTTAACATTTTTTGCTAGTATTTTTAATGATATTTCCAGGTGGGCTTCTGATGACATAGCTGAACATCTGTATATTACTTGCTGCCATACGTTTTTCATTTTGGAAGGAGATGACAATTCACAGGAAGATGAACTACCTTGCTTTTGAAATTACTCTTTGATACATACTTTTTATGATACATAAGTCGAAACAGTAACGCTTGTAAAAAAACTTTTTATTTTAAGCAGAAAATCAAGTTCATCTTTGTATACTAAATACCTATGAAACAGAATTTTTCGATTGGTTCTTTTTAAAACACTAGAACTGTCAGTCCTTGCTTCTTCTTCTTCGAGCCTCGGAAATGTAAGGTTGTATCATTCCTGTAACTTTTTGTTCTATAAAAATGTTATTTGGACAACCTCCTCTTTAATTGAGTAATACAGCACGAAACCCTACGTTTCTATAATAACGAAGTTAGTTTTGTTCGATTCTGAGCCTATAAATGAGTTGAAATCGGTCAGTTCGATGACGCAAAAATTGCACGCCATCAGTGCTCTATTGCTTTTCTCATTTCGATATTTGTAAGTGGAAGTTGCAGTCTATGTATTTAGTGTGGTTATTATTACCATGCAAACTATTTCTTTGCATGGATAGCTAAAAATAACACGGTTTTACGTCACCAAACGCGCTCTTTTCTGATTACGGTTCCTAAACCTGCAGCTAAGTATTATATGAGAATAAAATCAAACTATAACGAGTAATGAAATAATCTCTTAGAGAATCATTTTATGCTGTAAAAATAGAGCGAAAGATCTAACACCTTCTTTCGAATTTTATAGCTATGTGTTTTCTTTTCTTGCTGGCAATGCGGTTTATCCTTTACTTGAATGTTTTTCTATCGCATAAAACTAAAATCACAAGAATGGCTACTGCAGGAAACGCATACCTAACACGCTATAGTATTTTAGTAAATTCTACCTTGCGAGAAGAATTTTGTTAAGTTTCACGTCTGACATAATTTATTGACATCTATGAATTTGTTTAAATTCGGCACATGTAATCTATATTGTGTAACATTGGATATGTCACTGTGTTCTTATATTTTTGGCTAAAACGTTCCTTTCTGGTTTTTCGCAATGTTCATTTCATCAACACCTAATAAATAAGTTTGTGTTTGAATTCTCTGCGTTTAAACGTATTGATCTCGTAAAAGAGGCTTCTTTGGTTTATTTTGTGTCAAGGTACGCCCTTCCTGAACGCGGATTGCTCTTGCAAAAGTGACTTCATGAAAATGAAATATCCTATCTATCTATCTATCTATCTATCTATATATATATATATATATATATATATATATATATATATATATTATATATATATATATATTATATATATATATATGTATATATAGGATTAAATGACTCCCTCACCTTTCCTTAATTGTAGATGTTATACTAATTTCTAGTCATCAAGAACTGCTAACTTCCATTTATTATTTGACGAAAAAAAGAAAGCTGGAATTAAAATTCATTTCACATTAGTGTGTTGTCAGTGCATTGACATCCTGTTATAGTTCTTCTTTTTGTTATTTAGAGAACCTACCCTAACACCTGCGTACTCTACTGAGACTGATCTTTGGGAAAAGACAGCGTTTCTTTTATTTGATAATGAGGGCTCAGGCGCAAAATAATTTCATAAATCAAATAAAAAATCTCCTGGACTTTGCTGAAGGTACATGTCTAAAACAATTCTTGGCCACGTACACGTTTGTATGCCTCAATGTGTGTATGGTTACAGAAGGCAACTTTTTGAATGTGAAAAGCAGACAACTAGACACCAATTGTTTCGTTAATCCAAGAGCGCAGGGAAACGATGTTGGTGTACACTCCTGGGTATGGTGGGTAAAAACAGCCATAGCCCCACGAGACGATTCCGTATTGCGTGGAGTTCGCAACTAGGGGACCACCTTTGTCACCATTGCAAGCGTCTTTGCCGCCTTCTGGCTCACCAGCGCAAATCATGTTCTCTGTGACTATTCCTTCGTAGGTGTCGTTGCAGGAGGAACGGTCGATGATAGTCGTGTTGACGGCGTGCAGCTGCTCCGGGTAGTCCACCCCAGGTTGAAGGCTACCCCAGCCGCTCACCGTGACGGTGGTGCCGGCCTCGAGCTCCTCAGTAGCCAGAGCCACAGCCTATGGAAACAGTGATGGTAATAACAGGGCAGTCCGCAGTGAGAGGTGAACATTAAATAAATAGTGTAGATAATATGAGTAACAAAGGAATAATCTTTCTTTAAAAATTAATGTGTTATTAGGGTTGTGAATACCAAACAATGAGTTCAGATACGTTTTTGGATAAAACCAACGATTTAACGAAAATCGAAAGTAATGCGGCTTTATAGGTTCTTAGATTTCAAGGACTGGTGCCTTATAAGCTGATACGGACATCATAATGTTGTAAGAAGTGACTTTCTTATTTGAATCGAATTAAGAGCTAATGGACCTCAGTATATTGTAGAAATGACAACGAACTTGGAACAGTGATTATGACTAGGGAAGGGGTCATAGTAACAAACATAGAGAAATGCCGAATAGCAGAGGTACAGCCGGCATGGTCTGTAATATAAGATTAATTAATTTCTTTGCCCTTCAGTTACAGGAAAAACTAACAGAGGAGCGTTTTTCAACGATTAGATAGTCCCATTCTTACAATCCATCCCAAACAAATAATATTTTAGGTGATTTTTGCAGTGTAACCGGGTCCAAAATCAGACATCCAGTTGTAACACATACATGGTACTGAAGAACAACACCAGAGTGTTACATCCACTTCATAAGTTAGAGCTTAAATAAGATGACTAGCCGTACTGACAGAATGTATGCAACGTACAGGTTAAGGGAACACGTTTTGCAGTCATAGCTGTGGCCAACCATAATCTCAGATAACGTGGGGTTCGTATGTACTATAAACTTAGAGAAAGAAGGAACCTACAGAGCAAGAGGATTGTGAAAATTAAACTTAGCTCATCTGGAAGACACAAGACGCTGTGCTGCCTTTCAAAATGTCTGGATAGAAAAAGAAAGAAAGTTCGCAGCGTACGATTCAGCTACAGTATTAACTGGTGGATGAAGTTTGCAAAACCAATTATAATATAAACCATGAGGAATCCCGGCCAACAATGCCATACGATTTCATTTGTTTATTCTTGCGAAAACTGTCTCTACCAGAAGAAAACCGAATTTTATTTTAAGCGTCTGAGACACTAGTTAAAACTTGATGCAACAGTAATAGCAAAGTCTACGCTAATTAACAAAGCATTTTGAAAAAGATGTACACCAAGAAACGGCATCAATGTATCACTTTATACAAGAAAATAAAAAAAGAAACCTGAAACTACTTACAGATATGATAATTACACCCAGGCGACAAAGTCATTTGATAGCGATGTGCACATATACACTATGTGATCAAAAGTATCAGGACATCTGGCTGAAAATTACTTACAGATTCGTGACGCCCTCCATCGGTACTGATGCAATTGAATATAGTATTCGCCCACCCCTAGCCTTGATGACAGTTTCCACTCTCGCAGGCATACGTTGAATCAGGTGCTGTAAGGTTTCTTGGGGAATGGCACCCCGTTCTTCATGGTGTTCTGAATTGAGGAGAAGTATCGTTGTCGGTCGGTGAGGCCTGGAACGAAGTCGTCGTTGCAAAACATCCCAAAGGTGTTCTGTAGGAATTAGGTCAGGACTCTGTCCAGGCTAGTCCGTTACAGGGATGTTATTGTCGTATAACCAATCCGCCACAGGCCTTGTATTATGAACAGGTGTTTGATCGTGTTGAAAGATGGAATCGCAATTCCCGAATTGCTCTTCAACCAGTGGGAAGCCAGAAGGTGCTTAAAACATCAGTGTAGCCCTGTGCTGTGATAGTACCACGCAAAACAAGGGACGCAAGCCACCTCCATGAGAAACACGACCACACTATAACACTACCGCCTCCGAATATTACTGTTGGCACTATTCACGTTCGCAGATGACGTTCACCGGGCATTCGCCGTACGCACACTCTGCCACTGGATCGCCATATTGTGTACCGTGATTCGTCACTCCACACAACGTTTTTCCATTTTTCAATCGTCCAATGTTTCCGCTCCTTACACAAATAGATGCTTCGTTTGGCATTTACCAGCGCGATGTGTGGCTTATTAGCAGTCGCTCGACCATGAAATCCAAGTTTTCTCACCTCCCGCCTAACTGTCATAGTACTTGCAGTGGATCCTGATGCAGTTTCGAATTCCTGTGTGATAGTCTGGATAGATGTCTGCGTATTACACATTACGACTCTCTTCAACAGTCGGCGGTCTCTGTCAGTCAACAGACGAGGTCAGCGCGTACGCTTTTGCGCTCTACGTGAGCCTTCACGTTTCCACTTAATTGTCAGATCGGAAACAGTGTACTTAGGGATGTTTAGGTGTGTGAAAATCTCGCGTGCAGACATATGACACAATTGACACCCAATCACGTGACCACTTTCGAAGTCCGTGAGTTCTGCGGAGCGCCCCATTCTGCCCTCTCATGATGTCTAATGACTACTGAGATGGCTGATGTGAAGTACCTAGTAGTAGGTGGCAGTACCGTGCACCTAATATGAAAAACGTATGTTTTTGGGGGTGTCCGGATACTTTTGATCACATAGTGTACAAATGGCGGTATAATCGCGTACACGAGGTATAAAAGGCCAGTGCATTGGCGGAGCTGTCGTTTGTACACAAGGGATTCATGTGGAAAGGTTTGCGACGTGATTACGACCGCACAACGGGGTTTAACAGACTCTGAATATCGAATGGCAATTGAAGCTAGACGGATGGTACATTTCTTTTCGGAAGTCGCTAGGGAATTCAATATTCCGAGATCCATAGTGTAAAGAGTGTGCCGAGAATGACAAATTTCAGCATTACCTCTCACGACGGACGGCTTTCACTTAACGACAGAGAGCAGCGGCGTTTGCGTAGAGTTGTCAGTGCGAACAGACAAGCAGCACTGTGTGAAATAACAGCAAAAATCGATGTAGAACATATGAGGAACGTATACGTTAGGTCAGTGCGGCGAAACTTGAAGTTGATGGTCTATGGCAGCAGACGACCGACGCGAATGCGTTTGCTAACATCAAGACGGCACCTGCAGCGCCTCTCCTGGGCTCGTGTCAATATAGGTTGGGCCCTAAAAGACAGGAAAATCGCCGTGTGATCGGGTGAGTTCTGATTACAGTTCGTAAGAGCTGATGGTAGGATTCGAGTTTGGTGCAGACCCCGCGAAGCTATGGACCCAAAATTTTCAACACTGAATTTAGCAAGCTGGTGGTGGCTTCATAATGTGAGCTGTGTTTACATGGAGTGGACTGGGTCCTCTGGTCCAGCTGAACCGAGCATTGACTGATTCTGTTCTGCTTGTTGGAAAACATCTGCAGACATTCATGGACATCATGTTCCTAAATAACGATGCACCATGTCACCGGTCCATCGTTGTTGACAACTGGTTTGAAAAAGTTCTTTACAATTTGAGCGAATTATGTAGCCAACATGAATCCCATCGAACATTTATGAGACGTAATCTAGAGTTTAGTTCGTGCAAAAAATTCTGCATCGCCACCACTTTCGCAATTATGGACGGCTAGGGAGGCAGTGTGGATCACTGTTTCTGCACGGGACTCACGACGTCTTATTGAGTCCATGTCGTGTCGAGTTGCTGCACTATGCCGGCCAAAAGGAGGCCCGACGTGATATCAGCAGGTGTCCCATGATCCCACGACTTTGTCAACACAGTGTACAAGCACGATGCTACTGAACAAACAAGCTGAAAAAAGAGAAGAAATCCTTAGTTACATTACAGAACTAGCAACCAGCATAGCAACGGACGAAAAGACACAGAGAGTTATTATATGACAACGAAAAAAAAATCCAGAGGAAGAAGAAGACTTCGCAACAGAGCTAACCGTGAAAGTAGTTGGTGCTACTGAAAAGAGCTAAAAATGTTTATACGGCCCTGTTGCTTACATTTGCATCTCGAGATAATTGTGGATGGGACAGTGGTGTGGTCCTAATTGCCAAAAACCGAGGAGGAAAGACAGTCAGAGTCTTCGACCTATAACACTGCTCAACAGTGACTACAAAATTTTCATGCGGATCACACTGTGATTCAATTCAGTTGTCAGCACTATAACTGGAACATACCAGGCATGTGTGGAGGAAGATCGGCTTGTACACCAAACTTTAACTGATTACAGAGGCATCAGAACAAAAGTAGAAGCTCGCTATTTGCAATGCGCAACCATATCGCTTGACATCGAAAAAGCCTTTGATAAAGTCAACCATTTGTCTTTTCCAGACTGTGAAAGCATTGAACTTCCCAAAAAGTAACTGATACAGCAAAGAACCTCCCAAAAATTGGCATGTTCGGACACAGGGTAAACGGACAAGTACGTAGACTACTACAAATTAATAATTCGGTACGACAAGATTACCCCGTCTCCTTGGCACTATATGCAATAGCTGTTCATGATTTTCTCTTTACCCTGAGGCAACAACTTTATGGATTACAAATGTGTGATCAGAAGATCATATGCCAAGCATACACGGACCACATACGTGCGATTCCTGGGGATGGAAGAAAATGAGAGGGAAGAAGCGCGTTAAATCATAAGGAATTATGAAGCCAGAACATGAAACAAATTAAACCGAAATAAGACGGGACTTATGAACATTGGTAGATCTGTAGAATTTTGAGCGGAAGAACAAATTATTGGCTAAACTACAGTCAGCACACAACAAAACAGTTTGAAAAATCCAAAAGCAGTACAAAAATTACACACCTGTTACAAAAAAAAACAAAAACAAAAAAAGGAATATCTTGAACGACTAGATAGAGGATGTTCGTATTCATAGGACTTGTACGTTAGTGAGTTCTCCAGAAATTATTAACATTTCAGTCACCTCGCTTCAGAATATGTCGTGTTCGCCATGGGCCTTGATAATTTGTTCCATGCGTGGAAGCACCAATGCGTATAAGGCGCAAATTTCGTCCTGTGCGATATCCATCCATGCTGCTTTCATTTCCAAAGTTCATGTGTGGTGGTTGGCATTGGGTCACAGTCCTGCACTCTTCGTTTCACCATATCCGATACATTTTCGATTGGCGGCAAGTCCGGTGATCTGGTTTTCCCAGGGCAGAAGGCTGACATCCTGTGCCACCAAGATGACACGTGTTCGAGCCGAAACATGTGCTCATGCATTGTCTTACTGAAGAATGGCATTTGGGGTGTTGTGCAGAAAGTGTATGCTACAGGTCGTAGTATGTCATTCACTTAGGTCACACGGCTGACAGTGGCCTGGACATGCACCAACTGCGATTTGTGATTGTACGCAGTAGCGCGCTACACCATAAGGCCTTGAGTTGGTGCTGTTCGTCTAGTGTGAATGCAGTTACTGTGATGCTACTCGCCCCCCCCCCCCCCCCCCCCGTCTGCGGAGAACCAAAATGCGGCCATCATTTTCAAAAAAAGAGAACCTGGATTCGTCCGAAAACATTATGGTGCCATTCCTGGCGCCAGCGACGTCGTTCACACACCACTGCCGTCTAGCGTGTTTCTACACTTTCATCAAAGGTAACCGGAGATGTGGACTCAACCGATGCCGTAATACAGGGACGGACTGTCCCTCCTGATAGTGTACACACTGTTTCATTGTTGCATCATAGCCGAGGACGCCACTGTGGCTGAGCGCTTCTGGCGCTTCAGTTCGGAACTGCGTCGCTGCTACGGTCGCAGGTTCGAATCCTGCCTCGGGCATGGATGTGTGTGCTGTCCTTAGGTTATTTATGTTTAAGTAGTTCTACATCTAGGGGACTGGTGACCTCAGATGTTAAGTCCCATCGTACTTAGAGCCATTTGAATCATTTTTAGCCGAGGACGACGCAGATCTGTCCTGCAATGACATTAGGTTGAGGTGTCGATCTTTTCGGGGGTGGTCTGGGCGGTGCAACCTGACCCATTTACTCGTGTTCTACGGCCTTCTGTGAACTATTCTGCATACGCCCGTTGCACTGCCGAAACATTTCGTTCCACACGAGTAGCATTTTGCCGATGGAAGCATTACGTCCTCTCATGCCAATAACGCGCCCTATTTCAGGCTCATTGATTTGACCTTACGAAAGGCGTATACGTCTGTGAGAAATCCCGCACGTCTGCTCAGATTACACAGATGTATTATCTTCGGTTTAAAGCGACAACGAGATCCATAGGCACATTTTACCGGTAGGTGGTGTTGCGTCGTGATGTCGACGTTTACCTTGAAATCGCGGGCCGACGTAGTTCAAATGCTAATCATTTCTGGAGAACATACTACTGCAACGTCCTGTGAATATGAACGTCCTACCTCCCATGGTTCACTGTGTTCTGTTTTTTCTGAACACGAGCATACGTTTGGTCAGTAGCTATATGAAATCCGAAATAAACAGAGTCGCTCACTTACAGCAATTATCAAGATACATAGCTCAGTAAATACCAGCACCCCTTAGTCAAATTCTCAGCAGAGGTCACCTACAACATTTTCTCTAAGAGTACAGCTTCATCGAAAGAACAATTCCAGACAAAGATCTATACAAAATCGAAGCAGTCAGCAGCAACATGGCAGAAAACGAAGCGAAGAATAGAACAAAGCAAAAGTCTATGGAATAAAGCTGGAACAAAGTCTCGGAAAATATTCGGGGCTCACACTTATGAACCAATGTGAGGTCAACGAGGTACTTGGCTGCAAACAGGAAAACCCCGACAACGCAAAAAACCAAACAGTTCATCTGTCAGACACACCAAACTACATCAGGTGCAACCTACTGCACTTGGACGAACGTGTAGTATCTGGTTAAAAGTATGTGAACACCTATCAGTGTCCACCGTGCACATTTATGAAGACTTGAACTCTGCAGAGAACACTTTCAATGAGGTGCCAGAAAATTTGCGTGGGAGTGGTAGCCCTTTCTTCCTCAAAAACCGAAACCGCAGAAGGTTGTGATATAGGATGCTGGGGTCTGGAGCGAAGTCAACCTTCCAACTCTTTACAAAGATATTTCTTTGGGATCAGCTCGGTACTCAGGGTCGGCCAACCCATTTCAGAAATGTTAATGTCCACAAACAAATGAGTTAGAAATATTGCATTATGTGTTGTCTTGCTGGTAAAATCACTCATCGCCCTCGAACTGTTCTGCTGTATGCAGTACACACTGTAGTAAAATTTGTTCACCTCCTTTCGCATTTACCAGTTCCTTAAGGGCAATTAAGGGTCACAATCCTAACCACGAAAATACCCCCATAGTGTCAGATCACCTCCTCTGTACTTCACCGTTGGCACTTTGGACGATGGCAGGTATCGTTCGCCACGCATTCGCAATCCCAGCCCACACAGGCTACAACGTGATTCATCAGCCCAAATCCCTTTATTTCAGGTAACCGATGTTTTGTGGGGCCGCTCTTCAAACCATCTCAAGCATCGCTCAGCATTCACCATAGAAATGTGTGGCTTATGAGGAGCGGCTCAATCATTCTACTCCGTCCTTTTCAACCTATTTTTCTAGTTCGGGGCCTTTCACATTCGACAAATCGCGCGCTTGCAAGGTGAAGTGCAAAGTGTGTTTGCACAGTGCTTCGGTCGAACTGGGCTTCATTTGCCTCATCTCGGCTTGCGTGGTGAAGCCGCCGTGGTGCACTGGCGAGAACGTTGACAGAAGGCATATTCATCACTGAAACAGATAAGCGCAAGACGGTTACTCGAATAATGGAACAATCTGCTCCAAGAAAGCAAAGATTTCCGAAAGTCCATTTAAACTGGAATGGGAAATTCTTTCTTTTTTTGTTAGTTGTGACAATAGCGCCAAATGTCAAATCTGCCGTACAGGAATTATATGTGTAAGAAAATCATCTATTTGAAGACAGTATAGCAAATTGAAATCAGAAGAGTATACTGAAAACATAGGGGAAGCCAGAGAAAAAAAAATTACAGTGCAAACTCTAGCGCCAGAGAATTCTATATCCACAAATGAGGCTTGTATCAGTACTTTATCATATTTACTTTGATCAAAGGATCTGCGAAACGAACTGAAGTTTGTTTACATTTCTCTCAATTGTGTATTCGTTTTCGTTTTCGCTTGTATTATTCCCAAACCCATTCTTTTTTTCTCTGATTTAGTGCGACGAAGATGAAGGTTGCCTTGAAAGGATTCAGAACTAGTTGTAAAGTTGCTTTATGTTTAGCAAGAGCACGGAAGCCGCTTGGTGAAGGGCCATTAATAAACAATATTTTGTTGGATGTAGTAGAGACAATAAGTCCCACAATATCTCCCACATACAGCAGAATACCCGTTTTCTAGAACGATAAAATATGGCGAAGCAGCGACATTGCCGGGAATTTCATGAACAACTGTCAGCCAAATTTGAAAACGTCCAGGCGGGCTTGATGAGTCCGTGGATCAGTTAGCCGTTTTTTTCGTGGCGTGAATGACGACCTAAATGTAACGGAAGAGCTCATCGATATGATGTCGATAAAGGACACTGCTACAGGAGTGGATATGTGAGAAGCGATCGAAATGACAACTGAAAGAAGAGGACTCACTTGAAGAAAGCTCTTTTTTGCAACCACAGACGAGGTGCCAGCAATGCATGGTAAAGTTAAAAGGATTATTGGCCTACTGCGGAGAAACCTTAACACACTGAATTTATCTTCCGCTTATTTTTTTGCCCACGAAGAGGTTGTTTGTGCAAAAGTTATCGGAGTTCAATATGTAATGAATGTTGTGGTGCGCATCGTGAAATGTATTCGTTCTCATGGACTCATTCATCGTCATTTCAAAGAATTTTTTACTTCATTTGAAGAGGAGTATCCAAATATGTCGTGCCATGCTTATGGACGGTGGCTGAGCAAGAGGTAAATAATTTCCCGCATTTTTCGACTGCGCCACGCCGTGGCTCAATTTTTAGAGGACAAGGGAAACTAGAGCCACTCATGCATGACCCTGAATGGGCAGTCGATTTAGGATTTTTAGCAGTAAACTTCAGCTCCTGAAAAAACAACTTTTCTATAGAGGTAAGCAACTCTTTACTTAGTTAGGTATCCGGATTTTTAAAAGTGCTTTATTCAAAACGGTACTTTGGTTTTATTTTACAGCATATGCGCGGGAAGTAGCACGCTTTGAAAAATTTGTCAAATTGCTACAATCCCTTAAAAATGATTTTGGCAACCGACTCCAGTTAATGCACCGGTATACCACTAAGAGGAAAATAAAGTCGATTTTGTTAAATGTACAAGCATAACATTAAATTGAAAACTACAGTAAACAGTACCTTGTTATTGAAACATATCGCCTTTTAATACTTCAAAGCAACTTTATACGCTACTCTCATTTATTACCATTTAGTTTTGTTCTTGTTTCAGGAAATTACTAACTTGCAGCCAACGTTTGAAGTGTTGGTAAAGCGCGGCAATTGAAAGTGCACCTTTAGACTTACATTTCAAACTAATCCAGTTGCAAACCGACGAATACAGAAAGGTTTTATTTTATAATACCAAAGGTTTGCTCGAATTCTACCAGAATTTGTCGAAGGAAGAATTTCCTAATCTGCTCACAAGAGAACCTCCCATCGCACCCCCCTCAGATTTAGTTATAAGTTGGCACAGTGGATAGGCCTTGAAAAACTGAACACAGATCAATCGAGAAAACAGGAAGAAGTTGTGTGGATCTATGAAAAAATCAAGCAAAATATACAAACAGAGTAGTCCATGACGCAGATAGGCAACATCAAGAACAGCGTGAGCTCAGGAGCGCCGTGGTCCCGCGGATAGCCTGAGCAGCTGCGGAACGAGAGGTCCTTGGTTCAAGTTTTCCCTCGAGTGAAAAGTTTACTTTCTTTATTTTCGCAAAGTTATGATCTGTCCGTTCGTTCACTGACGTCTCTGTTCACTGTAATAAGTTTAGTGTCTGTGTTTTGCGCCCGCACCGCAAAACCGTGCGATTAGTAGACGAAAGGACGTGCCTCTCCAATGGGAACCGAAAACATTTGATCGCAAGGTCATAGGTCAACCCATTCCTCCACAGGAAAACACGTCTGATATATTCTATACGACACTAGTGACGGCATGTGCGTCACATGACAGGAATATGTTGTCGACCCACCTAACTTGTACACTTGGCGAATGGCTAAAAAGATTCTTCTACCTTGCCCGATTTAGGTTTTCTTGTGGATGTGATAATCACTTCCAAAAAAGAGATGAAAACATAAGAGTTTGTCACATAAACTGCAGAAAGCAAATTTAAAGTTATTATTATTATCATCATTATTATTTAAACTTCTTTTGCACGAGTAATCATGTCCCATCAGACTCAGTCCTCCACACCCACTGGACATAAACATTTGGCAATTACGAAGAAAACGGAGGTGAAGTTTTGGAAAAGGTCGGGACGGGGCGGGCGAGACAAGCGTAAGGAAAGAGGAACATAGCGCTATTGCAAAAAAATGGTTCAAATGGCTCTGAGCACTATGGGACTGAACTGCTGTGGTCATCAGTCCCCTAGAACTTAGAACTAATTAAACCCAACTAACCTAAGGACATCACACACATTCATGCCCGAGGCAGGATTCGAACCTGCGACCGTAGCGGTCACGCGACTCCAGACTGTAGCGCCTAGAACCGCACGGCCACTCCGGCCGGTAGCGCTATTGCACAAGGTCGGAAAGTAGTGATTTGACCCATTGTCAATATAGAACAGCCTTCTTCTGCAGTCTGATACAAACACCCCGAGAAACTCTATTTTACTTTTACCACTGGTAGCAATTTTAAACTCACGAGAGATTCCTGTCTCAAGTCTCATGCGATTTTTACCGATGGAGGTGTCGCAATTGTTAGCACACCGTACTCGCAGATTCATATCCGCGTCCTGCCACCCAGATTTAGGGCTTCGGTGATTTCCCTAAACTTCTCCAGTCCAATGCCGGTATGGTTGCTTCGAAACTGTCTCTTCACCACCGCGGGCCTGTGCTCCGTCTCTGATGACCTAGATGTCTACGGGACGTTATACCCTAACACTGCTTCCTTCATGAGAGTTTTTACAGCCAATCCCCGAAATGCTCTACGGTTCCTTTCATTACATGAGGTCTGCCTGGTCTCACTTTAGCTGTCGTTGTTCCTCCACGCTTCCACTTCATATTCATATCGCCAGCCTTCGGCCTGGGCGGCATCAGAAGGGTTGAAATATCCTAAATGGATTTGTTACTCAGGTGACATCCAGTGAAATGGCGCACGTTCGAGGTCACTGAGCTTTCCTGGTCGGCCGGTTCTAGTGTTACCTCTTCTCTACTGAAAACACAATACTCCCTGCAGTCTTTTATACTAGCGTACCTGCATGTTGTTGTGTCACGTAGTGGTCAAATCTGCATTGGATAGGGATGTCCGGATACTTTTGATCATATCGTGTAGATAAACGTGTGGCAATGTAAAGGTAATATGGTTCCTCCGCAGACAGAAACTTATGTTTTATATACGACTCACAGCACAGTTACACTCCATAGACGAGTTGGTCCAGATGAAGCAGCACATTTTAACGGAAAAGGAAAAAAATTAAAGCAGTTTACTGGCTACATATGATAACAAAGCATCAGGAGGATGAACAAATCAAAAAATCTACTAATGAAAATTTACCAGTTTGCTAACTGGAACATTCAAACACAGAGAAACTTTTATCTTTAAACTTAGTTTTTAGTATTTGTATGTGCTTTTATTTATTTTTTATGCTACTGAAAGTAATGCCTTCTTTTAAAATTATATTGATGAGTAATTTTTAGGTCAATGAGAAAGAAATTCATTTAATTCAAGTCTTCTCAGTACGATTAGTTTAGTTTTCAAATCTGCATTTCACTTCTTTCTATCCTAACGGAAATAATATTTTCATTTTAAAACTTTTGGAAAAGAAAATGACAGTTCACTTGCCAAGGAGTTCATTCGAAGAAGTTCATTTTAGTGTCTAAGTTGGTGACCTTTAGTTCCACGACGAATTGTATATGATTTACCACAATTCATCTCATAAAGAAGCAACACGTAATTTCTAATGAAATGAAACAACAGAAATGGTATCAGAAAGGCGGCATAATTTTAATTTCAAACTTCCTAATAGCAAAGTATGCCTTCTTCGGCTCTGATAACTGCCGCCTGGTTTCTGTGCCATTTTGTTAATAACGTTCCACTCCAAGTACTTTGCTCCCACTACCTTCCGAAGGTACAAGGCATAATAAACGAACACGAGAGCAGATTCTTAACGTCAGCCCTCTAGTTGAAAAATTTAGCGAATTCAATACCCCGCTAGTCTTCGTTTCTATGACTATAGCAAGGCCTTCGACTGTGTTCAGTGGAAAGAACTGTGGAGCGTACTAGCAGAAATGGGCGTTCACGAACATCTTATTACCTTTATCACAAATCTTTACTATGATGAGAAGGCAATAATCAGACTAGGAAAAAGTACTTCAAGACCTTTTGAACCATGTAACGGAGCTAGACATGAGTGCATTCTATCATCGGTTCTGTTTAACAACTATGGAGAATATGTTACGAGAAAGAGTCTTCCTGGCTGGGCTGGTGGGATCAAAATTGCAGGACGAAGAATCCGTAATTTAAGTTTTGGTGATGACACTGTACTGTGCACAGAATCAAAACTGTAAATAAAGAAACTACTGGGTAGGGTTAAGACAGAAAATGAAAAACTTAGACTGTCGATCAGTAAGAAAAAGACAAAGATCATGATAACTGACAGAGGTGAATCAATATCAGCCGCTGACGTACTATCAGAATATGAGAAGTGGATCACTTTGTCTACTTGGGCTCAGTGATTCAGAAAGAGGGTGGCCAACACAGTGAATAAAATGCAGGATTGTTCTGGATAGGGATGCTACACCGAAACTGAAAGTGTTTTGAAAGATGGAGTCCTAACCATACAACAAAATTAACAGTGCACAATCTCCAATATTTCCAATTTTCCTTTATTGCGCTGAAACATAGACAATAACAAAAGGGGACCAAAAAGACTTGATCTTTTGACATATGGACTTGGAAGAGGTTGCTGAGAATATCATGGATAGACAGCAAGACCAATCAAATCAATCCTTCAAGAACGCAGGGTGTTTCCAGTGAATCCTGCAGTTATTTGGTCATATAACTCTACGACAGGAGGATAACTTGGAAAAAACGATCATCAGTGGCAAAGTCGAAGGTAGAAGGTAGTAGGGACGACCACCAAGATGATGGACGAACCAGATAATGGAGAAGACATACCAAACATGACGCTAGGCACTCCGAGATGTAGAAGTCCGGGAAAAATGGAGATATACTTAAGAGTATTTGTGGTGGGTCACCAATTTTCAATTATGTAAAACGGAGTGATGACGACCTTCAAACAATTCCAGAGTGTATTCCAATCAACACTGGCACTGTACCCAGGCTAATGCATGTAGTTCTGCAGAGCAATGGAAGGGGTGAAAGAGAGGAAGGAGATCCTACATATAATATAAATATTACAAACGTATCGGTTGAGTATTTGTCCCTTAAAAGGCAAAAGTTCCAAGTTCGATATCAGATCCGCCAAACAGTTGTAATTTACCAGGAAGATTCAAACCAACTCACACTTCGCTACAGAGTGGAAATTCATTGTGCGACCGTAGTTTGATTTTGTAAGATTTTTCTCAATGAAATATTTCTGTACAGTATACCTGAACGTTGTCGCCAAACGAGATGGAGCCAGAGATCTCGAAGAAACCAATGTCTCTATCTGTCAAAACATAATCGAAATCTTCGTGCCAGAACAAATCGGACACCGTGTATGTGGCGCCGCCACTCTCGCGTATAGATGTACCGACCCGCAGCACGTAATAAATTGGTTCGGTGCCCCAGATGCACCACGCAGCCGTCATCACCCAGTTGGCGCTGACGATGGAGGCGCCGCAGCGGTGCGCCTCCACATACTCCACGGAGACCTGCCAGGGGAACTGCGAGATGTCCGCCGGCTCGCCACCCAGAACACGGTCGTCGCCCCCTAGTGTGGGTGCTACGCTGCAGGCCGCGGCCAGCAGCCACAAGGTGAGGGCCGGACACATCTCTGTCGGGACAGCCAGGCAACACTGTCGTTCGCGTTGTGTACCAGCAACTGCCTCACGAGTTATCTGCACCTCTCCAGATTTATCAGTCGCTTTGAATCAAAACAGATTTATTATCAGTTGCGCCAGCCTCTCCTAACGGCTCTAGCTATTACCATAAGCGAAGTATCAACGTGCTAAAATTATCTGTAAAGTATTGCATGTCAACGAATAACCCACTCGTAAGTTTCCACCAATGAACAAAGGTCTGCCTGAGTTTCCCACATAATGAATTGTCCACTGGTTTATCCCTTGACTGGAAGAGAGTTAAATGAT
Organism: Schistocerca serialis cubense; assembly: GCF_023864345.2. Taxonomy (NCBI): domain Eukaryota; kingdom Metazoa; phylum Arthropoda; class Insecta; order Orthoptera; family Acrididae; genus Schistocerca; species Schistocerca serialis. The sequence continues at coordinate 318,097,506 of NC_064641.1, read as the reverse complement.
TAAATGAATGAGGTTCGGTGTTTGCACGATTGTACACTAGCAGAAAAGATTATCAGCATGAAACAACGGATCTGCGTGATGGAAGATTTACCCACTTATTACTTATCCTGCACACATTGTACATAATACGTATTCCACAAGACATGATTCTGTCGACAGGATCACACATCTATAGACATACTGTCCATGGATAGCACGTTCAATATACAGTAAGTTCTGATTACAGTGCAGTAATGAAAATGAATACAGTGGGGATCCAGATGTGCCACCCATTATTTTGGCAAATGGATATTTCCGATATTACAGACCAGACCAGACGCTATTACGGTCAGTTTCGACGCCATCCTCAAATTTGTTTCTGCGAATGTACGTTCAAAAGTTCATTGCACATAACGTTTAAGTGCCTGTTGAACAAGATAAGTAAGTTGCTGTGCTGCTGTAAACATGACTAAGTCAACCCTTTAGTATATTTTCTTGTTAACCTCTAAGATCTAATATATAGTACAAATGATTTGAGGATGAATAAACAACTGTAACAAATACTAATATTATTACAAATACGTTGTCTGTTGAAAATTATGGGGGCACCTAACAGTGGACATTAATGTGGGATGTGTGCCCCCAAAGCTTTTACGACAGTTTGAAACTCTGCTGGGGACACTTTCTGTGAGGCGTTTGATTTTCTGCGTAGGTATGGTAGTCCATTCTTTCTCAACAGTCAAAACCAGAAAAGGTACTGATGTCTGGCGTTGAGGTCTGGAGGGAAGTCGACGTTCTAACTCATCAAAAAGGTTTTCGATTGGTTTCTGTAGTACCGTAAATTATGGTAATGGTAAGTGCCAGGGGCTGAGTTGGGGTAAATTCTAAAACAAATGTAATTCAATTTATTAATAAGTACAGTACAAACAATTCTGGGCTCATGCAGAATTGACAACGACCACAGCAAGAAACGAAAAGTATGATTGGCTCAAATGGCTCTGAGCACTATGGGACTTAACATCTATGGTCATCAGTCCCCTAGAACTTAGAACTAATTAAACCTAACTAACCTAAGGACATCACACAACACCCAGCCATCACGAGGCAGAGAAAATCCCTGACCCCGCCGGGAATCGAACCCGGGAACCCGGGCGTGGGAAGCGAGAACGCTACCGCACGACCACGAGATGCGGGCGAAAAGTATGAGTAATACCGTGCAATCAGTTTAGCAGCTCACGTATCCAAGTTACTGGCAAAATAAAAAACAGGAGAATCGAGAAGAATATTGAGGACGTGCCAGATGATTATTAGTTCGGCTTCAGGAAATGTAAAAGCACCAGAGGGGCAGTTCTAATGCTACGGTTGTTAATGGAAGCAAGACTGAAGAAAAATCAAGATGTGTTCATACCATTTTTCGACATGCAAAAAGCGTTCGACAATGTCAAATGGTGCAAGGTGTTCGAGGTTCTGAGGAAAACAGGGGTAAGCTGCAGGGAAATACAAGTAATACACAATACGCAAGAGAACCAAGAGGGCAGAGACAAAGAAGGAAGTGTTTAGAGTAGAAATGGTGTAAAGCAGGGAAATAGCCTTTCGCCCCTGATATTAAGCAAAATATATGCGATCGCAGCTAGCGGAGGATGACCGGAGCTGGAGTCGTCGTTGATGGAAGTAGCGGCGTCACAGGCCACTGTCCAACTGATGCTGCATTCTCTCAGCACTGTGAGGTGATAACACAGGAGCAGATGTATGCAGCTGCCAAGCTGCTACTTCCTGTACTGAGCTACAGCAGGGGACTGTAATAAAGCTTTTGGAATTGCAAGCTGTTTCATTGGCGCCACACAGCACCTCCAACCAACCGATCTCCACCAGTTCTCTTACATAGCTTATACATTCTTTGCTCAAATCCTCCTCCTCCGGAATTTCTGTCATCGCCACCAATGTTCCTGCCCCTTTTCTGCAGACGCACGATGCTTTGGTTCACTAAACAACATGCAACAGCTAATGTATCTGTGTCGTGTTGGCTCGTTTTCCAAGATGTTATATCGTTGCTTACTGGCATGATCCGTTTTCCTTTCACGCCACCAGGTGGCGCTTTGGTCGTCTTTTAGTTGGCTCTTTGGTTGGAGGAAGTTGGAGGCAGGTTGCTGATATACAGTGGGTGACGAACGGTGGGCATGTGATTACGGGTCCAGAACATTATGACCACAGACCTACTATCGATATTAACCCGTATATGTGATAGCAGCGTCACGTGGTGGGGAGTGAGTGTAAGTCAGACAAATTCACAGTGCATGTAGTTTCTGTGAGCATGCCGTCTGTGCCGGCCGGTGTGGCCGAGCGGTTCTAGGCGCTACAGTCTGGAACCGCGCGACCACTGCGGTCGCAGGTTCGAATCCTGCCTCGGGCATGGGTGTGTGTGATGTCCTTAGGTTAGTTAGGTTTAAGTAGTTCTAAGTTCTAGGGGACTTATGACCTCAGCAGTTAAGTCCCATAGTGCTCAGAGCCATTTGAACCATGCCGTCTGTTTGTAGAATGGGGAAGGTGCACTATCTGAGTTTGACTGATGACAGATTGTGATGCCCCAGAGGCTCAGTAAGACCATTTCGGTAACTGTATGACTTGTCTGGTGTTCAAGGAGCGCTATGGTGAGTGTCCTTAACAAGTGGCGAAACCAAGGTGAAACCACGTCCAGACATCGTGGAGTGGCCGCCCAAATCCACGACGTCTGGGCAGCCATTCCTCATTACAGATGTTGAACGTCCTGGACTAGGCAGACTGGTAAAACAGGACAGTTAACTAAGGCGGAACTAACATCTGACTTAAAGCTAGGCAGAGTTCAATTGTGTCTGAAAACACAGTACACCTAACACTCCTAGCGACGACCTTCCGCCAGCCAGGGATCCCTGTGTATGCCAATGTTGACACATGACATTGGCAACTAAGGCTGATATGGAAACGTGACCATTGGCATTGGACGTTGGCGCAGTAGCAGAGCATCGCAAGGTCTAATGAATCCCAATACCTTCTTCATCCTGCCAATGGCAGGGACGGAATCCGTCTTCTTCCAGAGGAGCAGCTCCTTGATACCTGTCCTGTGGGGTCAGATACAACATGGCAGTGGCTCCATTACGCTCTGAGGAACATTCAATTGGGCATCCATGCACTTAATGGAACTTGTGCAAGGCACCATGACAGCCAAGGAGTATCATACACGGGTGGTGGTGGTTAAGTTCCTGTGGGGTCAAACTGCTGAGCTCATCGGTCCCTAGGCTTCACACTACTTAATCTGAAACTAACTTACTCTGGGGAGCCCCGTAAACTGTGGCATGGCGCCTCAGACCACGTGGCTGCCCTGTGCGGCTTGTTCACTGGTTCCAGACCACATACACCCCTTCATGATGATCATGCTTCCCAACGGCAGTCGCATTTTTCAGCAAGATAATACGCCTTGTCACATTAATGTGCTGGCCCTCCAACTCACCAGAAATAAACCTGATCGATAACATCTGCGAAGTGAATAAATACAGCATGTGGTATCATCACCCTCTCCCCGGAATTTACGGCAATTAGGTGATTTTTGTATGCAGGTGTGGTGCCAACCGTCCAGCAACCTACCAGATCCACAATCCTTACATGCCACGCTGCATCGTTAGTGTTATCCACGCAATGCCATGCCAATACCGGCTATTAGGTAGATGGTAACAGCTGCAGTACTCATTACGAAATTTAACACTGGAAAAATTATTCCTTATTTCTTTCTTTGTCGCTGTATAGTGCCTACATCGAACTGCAGATAGTCAATCGATCTTCTGTTGTCTACTGGTGTCATCTGAATGTGTGTACCTCCTGTCAGATTTTGTAACGAAAATGGAGCGATACATTTATGCTCTTAAGAAAGTGGAACGTGATATACGAGCTTGCATGCAGGGAAAAAAAATACATAACTAAATTTCACTCACAGACAAACCTAGGAAAACAACTCTATCTAATAACTGAGATGCAAAACCTTATATAAAGAGATGGCATATAAAAGCATGCGTATTAACGTAAATTCATTTGATTTTTTTCAAGAAAGAATTGTTATAAAGTTCCTACTATTACTTTTCCATTCCATAGCATTTTTGGGTAACACAACAGTGGTCTTTAAGGATAAGTTCGTTGACTGCACATAGAACTCTGTAATGATTGATCAGCTACTTATGCAGATGTAATACTGTGTCGGAATTGCTCATTGCACTGTTGTACTGCAATAATTACGACAATGTAAAGAATATGAGAGTGACTATTCTTCAGTTCTGTTCGCAAATAAGAGAATGCGGGCTGTGCACCAATTGTGTCCTCACCACAATACAGATGCCCACAGTGACCATGGGCAACATCGTTGACAGCTTATGCGCCCAGCCCTGCTCTAGACATTCATGCTTAAAGTTATCTTTAAACTGGGAGACATTTACCAGTTATTCTGGCCTTAGAAAATTAACTCTACGTTATCACTCTACATTACCACGACCCTTAACTGATGACCCTATGATTGTCACCACACAATGAAGATACAGTAGGTGCAGTTCAGATGGCACACTGCGGTTCACTGTGGCGATGTGAGCTCTCCTGACACCATTGACATCACTAAAGAGTACTGGCGGCACTCAGTGGGGTGAGTGGTATGGTAGTGGGCCGGTGGGCTCTTATAATTACAGTGATGACCCAGACACAATGCCTTATTATCTTCAGATACACATCATACCATTAAAGATGTGAAGCAGACCCGGCCGCGGTGGTCTAGCGGTTCTAGGCGCTCAGTCCAGAACCGCGCGACTGCTACTGTCGCAGGTTCGAGTCCTGCCTCGGTCGATTTGTTGCATTTGCTAAAGCCTTGGGCATGGATGTGTGTGATGTCCTTAGGTTGGTTAGGTTTAAGTAGTTCTAAGTTCTAGGGGACTGATGACCACAGATGTTAAGTCCCATAGTGCTCAGAGCCATTTGAACCATTTTTTGTGAAGCAGACGCGGCTCACTTCAACGACCTGGGCCGGCGAAGGCTTGCAGGCAGCTACTTCCCCCTTGGCAGGAGGGAAGAAAGTAAGCACCCTATGATGATAAGGGAAGGCAGAGCGATAGAGCCCTGCAAGCGCGTGGTCCACCCGTGTTACCTGCACACGCCTTTAATGTGCGAGTGAGTATTTAAATACGCTTCGCGAGCGTTGGTGGAAGTTCCCGAAGTTTATTGGCGCTAATTTCAGTTGCATTGGCTTATGTACTCCCGGCCTGCTGTGCCAGCAGTGTGAGGATTGCTCGCAGCCACACAGATTTCATGCGCCTGCACTCCCACATTGGCAGCGAATTTGCAGTATGCGCATGTGAGATGCGCTTCACTTAACATTAAATTTGGGCGAAATGTATGCGAATGGCAAACAACAGAGGAGCATATGAATTACTATTCGTTGTTTGTTAGTAAGATATAATGTTTGAAGCATTATTCACTTACATGTTCATCTGTGAATAAAACGTGTTAAGAATAATAAATAAGTTTGAAATCTCGTGCTCTCATTCTTTGTCATTTATTAAACATAGTAGGCTACATTTTTTTTAAATTAATATTCAGAACAACTTTTTGTTTCAAACGTCTCATCAGAAAGTTTGTTTGATTTTTCAGAGATATATCCTTTGTAATGCTGAAGGAAATACGCCCTTCACATGTAATGTAATTATGACAACGATACATGTCTTCCAAGTCACAGCCTTCTTCAGCAAAAAGAGCAAAACTTGAGAAATAATCAATTCCGCTGCTTTTGGCAAATAATTCAATGTGATTCCACTTTAATTTCAAAAAAATGGTTCAAATGACTCTGAGCACTATGGGACTTAACTTCTAAGGGCATTAGTCCCCTAGAACTTAGAACTACTTAAACCTAACTAACCTAAGGGCATCACACACATCCATGCCCGAGGCAGGATTCGAACCTGCGACCGTAGTGGTCGCGCGTTCCAGACTGTAGTGCCTAGAACCGCTCGGCCGTCCCGGCCGGCCTTTAATTTCACTTCAAAGTCACATTCCAAATAAAATCTTTTTATTCCATCATATCATTCGCAACTCGTGACCCATTTTCTTTGACATTTCTTCGGCTATCATGTCTCTGTAGGTTGTTGCAAGCCTCCCTTGGTCATGGCAAGCAATATAGGTGAACTACAGTACTTGTTTTTAAATCGTCGGTAAGATACTGCCGAAATAATTTCAGTTGGTGTAGAAAGGCGACAATAGTCTTTCATTTGTCTTTTAACCCTTTCACTGTACAAAAGTTCCTATTGTGGGGCAATGCGAACTCTTTTATGCACTCGAAACCGCTGTCTCTTCCGAAATATTTGAATTCCAAAGCTTTACGTAACTGCATACACAGATGTCGGATGGAAAGACTATTCTATATTCTAACAGCAGTCTTAGTCAGGGTTAATCCTAAAGCACTTTGGATACTCTGACATCCAGCAGCATTCCATAAATGTTTTCAGGGGCATCAGATTAAAAGTCTAATGATGTTATTCGTTAGGAACCACTGACTTCTTGCAAGCATAACTCATTTTGTAGCACTATAAACACAAATTGATTGTGTAATTTCATCAAGGAGACACTCATACCCGACAGCGTTCATAGTCTAAGAAATGTGTTGAAGATTAAAGGTTTTTGCCGCAATGCAGTCTCATCGTTGGTTGCTTATGTAGAGGTCTTGTTAGCAATTTGGGGAGAAGGGGGAGGGAGAAGACATACTGGCAGGTGAAGAGACTGTTGAATGGGCCATGTCGGTATTGTAACGCCGCTTTCACACTATACGGTTTTGACCGTACGGCAAAAAGCCGTACGAGTTTTAGCCGTGCCTGTGTTGCTTTCACATTACACGGCTTTTTGACGTGACCAGTTGTTGGTGTCTATTCAGTTTGCTTAATGTGTGTATCAAGATGAACCGTAAACGAGTTGTTGCTTTGTGGTTGCTTCATCGTCGCCGCAAAAGAAAAGGTCGTCTTTTGTGGGTACACCCCATTAACCAGAGAAGAGACGAAGTGGGTTTATTTTATACACTCTTTGAAGATTTGAGGAACGACGGAAATAAATTCTTTAACTATTTCCGAATGTCTATTACCTCGTTTGACGAATTACATAGAAAACTAAAGGATGTGTTACAACGACAAAACACACAATTCCGCAATTGCATCCAACCTGTTCAAATGCTGGCTATCACGTTAAGGTAATTTAATACATAAAAACTAGTTCTGTTTATTTACTTATTTATTTGTGTTTTACATTTTTATTACGCTCAGATTATGAAGTAGAAAAGTCAATATCAATATCAGCAGTTGAAACCAAAGAGTTTGTAGCAGGACTGACTGTACTGTCACTTTGTGGCGACAGGCTCTCTGCAAAAACGTTGTAGAACTGCGTTGTTGATGGTGGGCCTTCATGGCTACTTGTGGAAGGCGAAGGGTATGGTGGTGGCACTTTATTAATTCGTTGATAAGAACTGCGACCTTGAGAAGTCTGTAATGGTTGTTCGAGAAAAGTAGTTGGGTTTGGTGCAGCTGGAGGAGGACGAATCTGATGCGTATGGTAAGAGGATATTGGAGCAGCATTTTCCATAGGTGAATAAGAATAAGCTTGAAATCTATTATTATAGGGCATGGGAGGTGTGTAATGGGTAAATGGAGGAGGTTGAGCTGTCAATATATTTCTCCTTTCATATATATTTTCTATAACTTTGAGGACTCCCATCTGAAACTGAAGATAATCCTGTTCATCAAATTTTTCCAGATGAGGCTTCAGACTAAGTAAAAATGACATTTTGCTGCAAGGTTTGTCTTCTTCCAGAGCTCGTAATATTTTCATTTCGATTGCATCAGGTTTTCTATGTTTTCTGTTTGTATGGCACTCGCTTTTGGATGTTTGTTGTGTGGGTGCTGTATCAAATGGCCCAGAAACATTCTCAGTATTTTCGACGGAGCCCTGCGTTTCTATATCTTCTTCCAGTCTGGCGGTGCGTTCCGATTGAAAACTGTCCTCCGTCTCTCGAGCATCATACAGCTTTTTTAGAAACTGCAGCTGATCAGAATATACATACTTTTTCATTTTCTTTGCTGCTGAGCCACTTTTTTTCGCAGCTTGAATTTTTATGTTTGACTTCACAAAGGAGTCTCGTAGATTGGTCCACCTCCGTATTACTTCTATACCTACATCAAAAGAAAACAAAACTGTATGAAAACATTTTAATTTTGTATAGAAAAAAGCAAAACTGTAACAAAAAATGTCCACTGCAAACTAAATGTCACTGATTTTTTTTCGTTTTGTTCAGGTATCTGGCAAGCGGTTGTTCCTTCACTGACTTACATTTCCAGTACAGAATTGGGATTTCTACAGCAAGTAAAGTGGTTAATGATGTATGCACAGCAATTTGGTCATCACTGCGGGAAGAATGTATACAAAGACCGACCAAAGAGGTATGGGAATCAATAGCGGCTGGATTTGAACGTACTGCTAATTTCCCCCACTGCTTAGGAGCGGTGGATGGAAAACATATCCGTCTTACTGCCCCATTTAATAGCGGATCAATGTACTTCAATTACAAAGAATACTTTTCTGTGGTTCTGATGGCTGTAGCGGATTCCAACTACAGGTTCATTTATGTCGACGTAGGAAGTTATGGCAAAGACTGTGACTCTTCAGTGTTCAGACGGTCCAGTTTATGGAAGTCAATAGAAAGTAATTCCCTGGAATTTCCAGACGTCCAATGTCTGCCTGGTACGGAAGGTCCAAAAGTACCCTACTTCTTCGTGGGAGACGCAGCATTTGGCCTACACACGCATTTGCTCCGGCCTTTTGGGGGAACAAACTTGACAGTTGAGAAACGTGTATTTAATTACCGTTTGTGCAGAGCAAGGAGGTATGTGGAATGTGCTTTTGGCATCCTCACCAATAAGTGGCGGTTGTTTCACCGACCTTTAAATGTTCATCCAGATTTTGCAGTAAAAATGGTTAAAGCTTGCATTGTTTTACACAATTTTGTACGTCAGAGAGATGGATTTATAATTGAAGACACCACATCCTTCACTGGTTTGGAAGACTTAGCCCAAGATGCCAACATAAGAGGAGGACTGACAGCCAACGCCATAAGGAACACTCTTTGTAAATATTTTATGACAAATGCTGGAAGCGTGTCATGGCAGATGTCAAAGATATAAATTAACAAGCCTTTTCCTTTTTGTAGATTGTTTGTGAAAGCCTGCGACTGTATAGTAAATAGTTTTCTTTATAAATAAATTACTGCTACCACTCACGTTTTTAATCGTTTTGTTTATATTTTGTACGACGCGTTTCGGGAAATAATTCCGATCTTCAAGTGCGTTTTTTTCTCTAAGTTTTCATTATGTGTAGTGTTTTTTTATTTGTGAGGTCTTGTGCGTGTTTCTCTTATAAATTACAGTAAAGAAAACAGAATGCAAGACCTGACACATAAAAAGACACCACACATGATGAAAACTTAGAGAAAAACGCACTTAAGGATGGGAATTATTTCCCGAAACGCGTCGTGCAAAATATAAACAAAACAAAAAAAACGTGACTGGTAGCAGTAATTTACTTATAAACAAACGATTTACTTTTAGAATAAAATTTATAACGTTAAATAAAAACTGTTTAAAACGTATTAAATGTAATATTAATATATTAAATAAATACTTACCAAACGCATTTTTATCTTTGTCTTCCATCTCATCAAAATCTTGCTTCAGTGCTACGCAAACTTCCCGCCAAGCATTCTTTGTAGCAATACGATCTCTATACGCATCTAGAGTTTTGTCCCACAGAACAGGTCTTACTTCCACCAAGGTTATCAAAAGTTCAGTATCAATTTCATCCATTCTTCTACACTTTTCAGTAAACAAGAATAAACACAAATGAATAAAACGACACTACAACGAACTAGTCGACGCCGTACGGCTCAAAACCGTCCAGTGTGAAAGCATGCACTTAGTCACGTAGGCCACTGTTGTCGAACTTGCCGTACGGCGACCGTCTGTTGTAGTGGCAAGACACGGCTGCAGCACGGCACGGCAGCGGCATTTTGCCGTCGCCGTATAATGTGAAAGGCGCCATACATTTCTTCACACCTACAGCCGTACGGCTTTTTGCCGTACGGTCAAAACCGTATAGTGTGAAAGCGGCGTTACACTATTACGCCGCTTTCACACTATACGGTTTTGACCGTACGGCAAAAAGCCGTACGGCTGTAGGTGTGAAGAAATGTATGGCGCCTTTCACATTATACGGCGACGGCAAAATGCCGCTGCCGTGCCGTGCTGCAGCCGTGTCTTGCCACTACAACAGACGGTCGCCGTACGGCAAGTTCGACAACAGTGGCCTACGTGACTAAGTGCATGCTTTCACACTGGACGGTTTTGAGCCGTACGGCGTCGACTAGTTCGTTGTAGTGTCGTTTTATTCATTTGTGTTTATTCTTGTTTACTGAAAAGTGTAGAAGAATGGATGAAATTGATACTGAACTTTTGATAACCTTGGTGGAAGTAAGACCTGTTCTGTGGGACAAAACTCTAGATGCGTATAGAGATCATATTGCTACAAAGAATGCTTGGCGGGAAGTTTGCGTAGCACTGAAGCAAGATTTTGATGAGATGGAAGACAAAGATAAAAATGCGTTTGGTAAGTATTTATTTAATATATTAATATTACATTTAATACGTTTTAAACAGTTTTTATTTAACGTTATAAATTTTATTCTAAAAGTAAATCGTTTGTTTATAAGTAAATTACTGCTACCAGTCACGTTTTTTTTGTTTTGTTTATATTTTGCACGACGCGTTTCGGGAAATAATTCCCATCCTTAAGTGCGTTTTTCTCTAAGTTTTCATCATGTGTGGTGTCTTTTTATGTGTCAGGTCTTGCATTCTGTTTTCTTTACTGTAATTTATAAGAGAAACACGCACAAGACCTCACAAATAAAAAAACACTACACATAATGAAAACTTAGAGAAAAAAACGCACTTGAAGATCGGAATTATTTCCCGAAACGCGTCGTACAAAATATAAACAAAACGATTAAAAACGTGAGTGGTAGCAGTAATTTATTTATAAAGAAAACTATTTACTATACAGTCGCAGGCTTTCACAAACAATCTACAAAAAGGAAAAGGCTTGTTAATTTATATCTTTGACATCTGCCATGACACGCTTCCAGCATTTGTCATAAAATATTTACAAAGAGTGTTCCTTATGGCGTTGGCTGTCAGTCCTCCTCTTATGTTGGCATCTTGGGCTAAGTCTTCCAAACCAGTGAAGGATGTGGTGTCTTCAATTATAAATCCATCTCTCTGACGTACAAAATTGTGTAAAACAATGCAAGCTTTAACCATTTTTACTGCAAAATCTGGATGAACATTTAAAGGTCGGTGAAACAACCGCCACTTATTGGTGAGGATGCCAAAAGCACATTCCACATACCTCCTTGCTCTGCACAAACGGTAATTAAATACACGTTTCTCAACTGTCAAGTTTGTTCCCCCAAAAGGCCGGAGCAAATGCGTGTGTAGGCCAAATGCTGCGTCTCCCACGAAGAAGTAGGGTACTTTTGGACCTTCCGTACCAGGCAGACATTGGACGTCTGGAAATTCCAGGGAATTACTTTCTATTGACTTCCATAAACTGGACCGTCTGAACACTGAAGAGTCACAGTCTTTGCCATAACTTCCTACGTCGACATAAATGAACCTGTAGTTGGAATCCGCTACAGCCATCAGAACCACAGAAAAGTATTCTTTGTAATTGAAGTACATTGATCCGCTATTAAATGGGGCAGTAAGACGGATATGTTTTCCATCCACCGCTCCTAAGCAGTGGGGGAAATTAGCAGTACGTTCAAATCCAGCCGCTATTGATTCCCATACCTCTTTGGTCGGTCTTTGTATACATTCTTCCCGCAGTGATGACCAAATTGCTGTGCATACATCATTAACCACTTTACTTGCTGTAGAAATCCCAATTCTGTACTGGAAATGTAAGTCAGTGAAGGAACAACCGCTTGCCAGATACCTGAACAAAACGAAAAAAAATCAGTGACATTTAGTTTGCAGTGGACATTTTTTGTTACAGTTTTGCTTTTTTCTATACAAAATTAAAATGTTTTCATACAGTTTTGTTTTCTTTTGATGTAGGTATAGAAGTAATACGGAGGTGGACCAATCTACGAGACTCCTTTGTGAAGTCAAACATAAAAATTCAAGCTGCGAAAAAAAGTGGCTCAGCAGCAAAGAAAATGAAAAAGTATGTATATTCTGATCAGCTGCAGTTTCTAAAAAAGCTGTATGATGCTCGAGAGACGGAGGACAGTTTTCAATCGGAACGCACCGCCAGACTGGAAGAAGATATAGAAACGCAGGGCTCCGTCGAAAATACTGAGAATGTTTCTGGGCCATTTGATACAGCACCCACACAACAAACATCCAAAAGCGAGTGCCATACAAACAGAAAACATAGAAAACCTGATGCAATCGAAATGAAAATATTACGAGCTCTGGAAGAAGACAAACCTTGCAGCAAAATGTCATTTTTACTTAGTCTGAAGCCTCATCTGGAAAAATTTGATGAACAGGATTATCTTCAGTTTCAGATGGGAGTCCTCAAAGTTATAGAAAATATATATGAAAGGAGAAATATATTGACAGCTCAACCTCCTCCATTTACCCATTACACACCTCCCATGCCCTATAATAATAGATTTCAAGCTTATTCTTATTCACCTATGGAAAATGCTGCTCCAATATCCTCTTACCATACGCATCAGATTCGTCCTCCTCCAGCTGCACCAAACCCAACTACTTTTCTCGAACAACCATTACAGACTTCTCAAGGTCGCAGTTCTTATCAACGAATTAATAAAGTGCCACCACCATACCCTTCGCCTTCCACAAGTAGCCATGAAGGCCCACCATCAACAACGCAGTTCTACAACGTTTTTGCAGAGAGCCTGTCGCCACAAAGTGACAGTACAGTCAGTCCTGCTACAAACTCTTTGGTTTCAACTGCTGATATTGATATTGACTTTTCTACTTCATAATCTGAGCGTAATAAAAATGTAAAACACAAATAAATAAGTAAATAAACAGAACTAGTTTTTATGTATTAAATTACCTTAACGTGATAGCCAGCATTTGAACAGGTTGGATGCAATTGCGGAATTGTGTGTTTTGTCGTTGTAACACATCCTTTAGTTTTCTATGTAATTCGTCAAACGAGGTAATAGACATTCGGAAATAGTTAAAGAATTTATTTCCGTCGTTCCTCAAATCTTCAAAGAGTGTATAAAATAAACCCACTTCGTCTCTTCTCTGGTTAATGGGGTGTACCCACAAAAGACGACCTTTTCTTTTGCGGCGACGATGAAGCAACCACAAAGCAACAACTCGTTTACGGTTCATCTTGATACACACATTAAGCAAACTGAATAGACACCAACAACTGGTCACGTCAAAAAGCCGTGTAATGTGAAAGCAACACAGGCACGGCTAAAACTCGTACGGCTTTTTGCCGTACGGTCAAAACCGTATAGTGTGAAAGCGGCGTAAGGCACTCGGCAGCCCCTTTTTGACAGCCAGGCTGTGACATCCAATAAAAGAATGACGGTACATTGCAGCTGGAGCGCTGGTCGGGCATTAGAACACGTCGGACTGCACAGCAGCCAGCTGGCTCTGCGCATCTAGTGGTGAGCAGGTGTCTCGTGGAGAAGCATGCGGTTGCTTTCAGTCTTTGTGCACTTGCCGAAGGAGACAGACCTTGCTTGCATGCTGAAACAAAATTCGCGATAACTGTCGACAGCTTGTAAGTCATGGTACAATATGTCTCCAAATTTATAGGCAGCTCATTCTGGCACATAGTTTTATAAACCAGTAAGCCACAGCATGCTTTTCTTATAACAATTGCAAGGCCTTCCCGTACATCCAATGGGCGACGAAAGGTACACCATTTATTTCCCAGAGCGCTAACTATGCATTCTGTTAACTGCCTATGTCCAAGACAGTCCATAGTTAAAGATTCTTTTGTTGCTTGTTAAATTCCTTCCTCCATAAGGTTGCATTAAATTTTCAAATAAACGAAATGCCTCGTTTCATACAAGGACATTGTTTGATGTGGTGCTTTTCTCTGATGTTCGTAAATCAGTACTAACCGAATTCTTGATGCAAAGTTGATTGCATGAAAATAAATGAGTCACTGCAATTTCCGAGTGCTCCAATATCTACTGCATGCAAGTGAGCTTAGAAACAACATCGCATAAAGTAATTAAAACGATGGAAAAAGAATTTTTGTAGTTATAGTAAAGTGAACCTGAATAATGGGCTTTTGCCTCTGTTGCGAGAAAAAAGACAAAACATATTCCAGGTCGACCTAGATGGGATGATCTGTCGCTACTGGCCGTCAGTTGGCTGCTCAACAATGCGGCTGCATCAGCAACGTCTCCTTGCGTGTTACAGCTCTTTAACTGCTAAGGCTATCCACCTATAAGCATTTTTGTGTTTCATTTTTTGGACTGCAAATCACGGAAAACAGTGTTCAATCCGAAGGTTCGCTTGAGCACTGTAGTGCCTTACTATGCATACAGTGTGGGCACGTCAGAGGAAATCAAAGACGACCGAAGCGCCACCTGGTGGCGTAACAGAAAAACGGATCATGACAGTAAGCAACGATATATCATCTTGGAAAACGAGCCATCACGACTGAGATACATTAACTGTTGCATGTTGTTTAGTGAACTAAAGCATCGTGCGTCTGCAGGAAAGGGGCTGGAACATTGGTGGCGATGACAGAAATTCCGGAGGAGGAGGATTTGAGCAAAGAATGTATAAGCTATGTAAGAGAACTGGTGGAGATCGGTCTGTTGGAGGTGCTGTGTGGCGCCAATGAAACAGCTTGCAATTCCAAACACTTTATTACATTCCCCTGCTGTAGCTCAGTACAGGAAGTAGCAGCTTGGCAGCTGCATACATCTGCTCCTGTGTTGTCACCTCACAGTGCTGAGAGAATGCAGCACCAGTTGGACAGTGGCCACTACTTCCATCAGCGACGACTCCAGCTCCATCCCCCCCCCCCCCCCCACCACCTCCCCACTGCCCAGAAGGCCGCAGGTCGATGACGTAATGGCAGCAGTAACCCAGTAACCCATAGTCTCCAAGTTGACAGTTGGCAAACCGCAACCTAGGGCCAGGGCTGGCTCATTGTGGTGGTGGCTGCCGGTCCCCTAGTTTCAAGTCGGACTGCCCTGACGCATAGTCGAACTGTAGTCCATGAACAGCATTCCAGAGAGCGGCCAAGAGACACAGTGCAATGGTGATAGAGCTGAGATACCAGCAGAAGTGACTTCAGTATAAAAGGCTAAGAATTTATACAAATTCGGGCTGTGCTTGTTTGGACCTTGCAATGCCTTGTGGCAGCTATACTAAAAATTTCGGCTGCCGCTGGAGTGGAAATGCTTATGGGATCTACCACGTGGTTCATGCCACGTCAACTGTTTTTCCAACCTGCCAGGCTGCCTCTGCTCACAACAATGTGGTGGCAGTTTTATATTTTGTAAAACCAAACACCCGCACTTGCCTCCAGCTGTCGCTGCTGTAATTAACTTCCAACTTCAAGCATTTATGAGTAAGAGTGGTCAGTGTGCTACATTCTCATTTCCTTTAACAAGTCCCAGTCTCTCGGGTAGCCTTAAAGTAAATCATCTTAAACCAGACTAAGGTAAAAACTTCGCTGGCAGCTGTCACAATTGGATCTAGTCTGCTCCTTTACTCGGATTTTTTCTTACCACTGCGTTTTTTATGCGCTATTTATTCTAACCTCCGACAGTTCCTTTTTAGCTGAAATTAACTTGCAGTTATAGTTCCCTTTATTACCACTTAGGCTCTGGGAATGCAGTCCACCTGGATCTGGACAATGGCTGGGTGCAAACTTCGTCTCATGTTCCGCTTCTTGTACGTGTCAGCTAGGACTATGCTTAACAGAGGGCTGTGGTGCTAGATATGACAACTGTCTGAATCAGAGGCTGAGACGGTTCTGCGACCGTGTGGGCTGCAGATTCCTCGACTTGCGCCATAGGGTGGTGGGGTTTAGGGTTCCGCTGGATAGGTCAGGAGTCCACTACACGCAGCAAGCGGCTACACGGGTAGCAGGGGTTGTGTGGCGTGGACTGGGCGGTTTTTTAGGTTAGATGGCCTCGGGCAAGTACAGAAAGGGCAGCAGCCTCAAAGGGTGCGGGGCAAAGTCAGGACATGCGGGGGCCAAGCAGCAATCGGTATTGTAATTGTAAACTGTCGAAGCTGCATTGGTAAAGTACCGGAACTTCAAGCGCTGATAGAAAGCACCGAAGCTGAAATCGTTATCGGTACAGAAAGCTGGCTGAAGCCAGAGATAAATTCTGCCGAAATTTTTACAAAGGCACAGACGGTGTTAAGAAAGGATAGATTGCATGCAACTGGTGGTGGCGTGTTTGTCGCTGTTAGTAGTAGCTTATCCTTTAGTGAAGCAGATGTGGATAGTTCCTGTGAATTATTATGGGTGGAGGTTACACTCAACAACCGAGCTAGGTTAATAGTTGGCTCCTTCTACCAACCTCCCGACTCAGCGGCATTAGTGGCAGAACAACTTTGGAATACATTTCACATAAATTTTCTCAGCATGTTAGAGTCTTAGGTGGAGATTTCAATTTACCAGATATAGACTGGGACACTCAAATGTTTAGGACGGGTGGTAGGGACAGAGCATCGAGTGACATTATACTGAGTGCACTATCCGAAAATTACCTCGAGCAATTAAACAGAGAACCGACTCGTGGAGATAACATCTTGGACCTACTGATAACAAACAGACCCGAACTTTTCGACTCTGTAAGTGCAGAACAGGGAATCAGTGATCAAAAGGCCGTTGCAGCATCCTTGAATATGAAAGTTAATAGGAATATAAAAAAAGGGAGGAAGGTTTATCTGTTTAGCAAGAGTAATAGAAGGCAGATTTCAGACTACCTAACAGATCAAAACGAAAATTTCTGTTCCGACACTGACAATGTTGAGTGTTTATGGAAAAAGTTCAAGGCAATCGTAAAATGCATTTTAGACAGGTACGTGCCGAGTAAAACTGTGAGGGACGGGAAAAACCCACCGTGGTTCAACAACAAAGTTAGGAAACTACTGCGAAAGCAAAGAGAGCTTCACTCCAAGTGTAAACGCAGCCAAAACTTCTCGGACAAACAGAAGCTAAACGGTGTCAAAGTTAGTGTAAGGAGGGCTATGCGTGAAGCGTTCAGTGAATTCGAAAGTAAAATTCTATGTACCGACTTGACAGAAAATCCTAGGAAGTTCTGGTCTTACGTTAAATCAGTATGTGGCTCGAAACAGCATATCCAGACACTCCGGGATGATGATGGCATTGAAACAGAGGATGACACGCGTAAAGCTGAAATACTAAACACCTTTTTCCAAAGCTCTTTCACAGAGGAAGACCGCACTGCAGTTCCTTCTCTAAATCCTCGCACAAACGAAAAAATGGCTGACATCGAAATAAGTGTCCAAGGAATAGAAAAGCAACTGGAATCACTCAACAGAGGAAAGTCCACTGGACCTGACGGGATACCAATTCGATTCTACACAGAGTACGCGAAAGATCTTGCCCCCCTTCTAACAGCAGTGTACCGCAAGTCTCTAGAGGAACGGAAGGTTCCAAATGATTGGAAAAGAGCACAGGTAGTCCCAGTCTTCAAGAAGGGTCGTCGAGCAGATGCGCAAAACTATAGACCTATATCTCTGACGTCGATCTGCTGTAGAATTTTAGAACATGTTTTTTGCTCGCGTATCATGTCGTTTTTGGAAACCCAGAATCTACTCTGTAGGAATCAACATGGATTCCGGAAACAGCGATCGTGTGAGACCCAACTCGCTTTATTTGCTCATGAGACCCAGAAAATATTAGATACAGGCTCCCAGGTAGATGCTATTTTCCTTGACTTCCGGAAGGCGTTCGATACAGTTCCGCACTGTCGCCTGACAAACAAAGTAAGAGCCTACGGAATATCAGACCAGCTGTGTGGCTGGATTGAAGAGTTTTTAGCAAACAGAACACAGCATGTTTTATCAATGGGGAGACGTCTACAGACGTTAAAGTAACCTCTGGCGTGCCACAGGGGAGTGGTATGGGACCATTGCTTTTCACAATATATATAAATGACCTAGTAGATAGTGTCGGAAGTTCCATGCGGCTTTTCGCGGATGATGCTGTAGTATACAGAGAAGTTGCAGCATTAGAAAATTGTAGCGAAATGCAGGAAGATCTGCAGCGGATAGGCACTTGGTGCAGGGAGTGGCAACTGACCCTTAACATAGACAAATGTAATGTATTGCAAATACATAGAAAGAAGGATCCTTTATTGTATGATTATATGATAGCGGAACAAACACTGGTAGCAGTTACTTCTGTAAAATATCTGGGAGTATGCGTGCGGAACGATTTGAAGTGGAATGATCATATAAAATTAATTGTTGGTAAGGCGGGTGCCAGGTTGAGATTCATTGGGAGAGTCCTTAGAAAATGTAGTCGATCAACAAAGGAGGTGGCTTGCAAAACACTCGTTCGACTAGCTATACTTGAGTATTGCTCATCAGTGTGGGATCCGTACCAGATCAGGTTGACGGAGGAGATAGAGAAGATCCAAAGAAGAGCGGCGCGTTTCGTCACAGGGTTATTTGGTAACCGTGATAGCGTTACGGAGATGTTTAGCAAACTCAAGTGGCAGACTCTGCAAGAGAGGCGCTCTGTATCGCGGTGTAGCTTTCTCGCCAGGTTTCGAGAGGGTGGGTTTCTGGATGAGGTATCGAATGTATTGTTTCCCCCTACTTATACCTCCAGAGAAGATCACGAATGCAAAATTAGAGAGATTCGAGCGCGTACGGAGGCTTTCAGACAGTCTTTCTTCCCGCGAACCATACGCGACTGGAACAGAAAACGGAGGTAATGACTGTGGCACGTAAAGTGCCCTCCACCACACACCGTTGGGTGGCTTGCGGAGTATCAATGTAGATGTAGATGTAGATGCATTAACGTCTACATGGAGTTTCACCCCTTCTGCCCATAAGTGAAGTTGTCTATGGACTGAATGAATTCGGATCTTAAAGCATGGTTCAAAGCAGTCGGATTCGCAGGTGGTAACATTTCCATAGAGTCCTCTGGCTAATACAAAGGAGGCCTCCTTCAAATTGTGGTGCATTTTCTCTCATTTATTAGCATTCAGTTCCCGCACAGTTCCGTCCTTTATGCTGGTGTGAGATTCCTCTATTCGTAGCGTCTGGTCACTACAATCAGCTATCGAAGGTAGAGTATAAATAATGTGCCTCGACCTACTGGAAGTACTACACGTCTGTGTGATGTACTATTTAGTAGCAGTTTGCTATAGTGTGTACTGGAATTATGATTGGGTGCGTGTCTGTGGGCTGTGCAACATGGCCCAGGGCACATCTGGGATTGGTGTTTTGTGATAGCGTGATAGATACACTGTCTGGTTAAATAAGTTGTTCGAAAAAACTAAATAGAGTGTTCTCAATGATTACACGCGCCTGTAGCGCAGGTCAGAGTGATTTGGTTTTCCGTCACCATCTCAGTTGCACGCGAGTAGTAAATGTTTTCCCGGCCGCATTAATCGAGTGTGTCAACGAGCTATGAGCTATTCTGAGAATAGACGTGAAGGCAGGTCCAGACCTGAGACGCCGGCGGTGTACATGAAAAGAACAATGCAGCTTTCACATGTGTCGGCTGTCACGAGCGATCGGAAGCTGAACTTGGCTGGAGACTCTGGAATCCACTTCCCCGACGGCCGCACGCGCGCGCGGCCTGCCTTGGAGCGTAATCGAAGGCGCATAGGCGATATCAATTTCTCCGGTAATAGGTGCGAATGCGACTGTGTTGAGGTCATGTTTGGGGGAGGCCGAGCAGAGATTTTTGGTCGGTTTGGAAGCTGGTAGTGTTTGGGCGCGTCTGTTGCACTATTTTGTGAGCATGTCTGTGCACTGTGCGGTGCTTTATTTGGAGAGTTTGAGAGAACTGAGCTCGTCTGCTGATATAGTGTACTGCATTATTTAAGAGCTGTTTGCTGTTGTGTAGTGAAATTTGGAGTTGTTTATGTGTTTGTGGTCTGTGTCAGATGACCACAGTGGGGTCAGTGCGGGTGTTTTGTGACAAATATACTCCATGACTAAATAAAAGGGCTCCAAATAAATAGAGTGCAGCCCTTCCTTACTTCCCCGAGCAGCACAGCGCAGTCTGAGCTGTTTTTGGGTAATAACGGGAATCTGGTCAGAATGTGAGTGAGTACAGAAATAACTGGACAAATTTCTCTGTAGAGGACTTACAGGTCTGGATTGGAATGAATATATTGATGGGTGTGGTTGTGTTGCCAAGTGTAGTGCACTACTGGATTTCAGAAACTGCCTTATGTCAGTCTTACATATCGAATCCTATGAGAAGTAAAAGTTTCAAAATGATATGTTGCAAATAAATAAAATACACTCTTTCTTCCTTCCATCAGCCTATGCAATGAAATTATTTCCGAAAATTAGCAGTTGTTTGGCTATTTGGAGGTAAATGTTTTGCATTATTTACGAGCGGTTCACATGTCTGTAGTCTGTGCTGTGAGTTATTTTTAACTGTTTACAATTAGCAAGCGTGTGTCTAGAACATTATAAATGAGTTATGTAGGTGTATTTTGCAAGTCTGTATGATGTGGGACATGTCGGTGTGATACATGTACTCCATTCCTAAATAAAGTAAATTCATTCCTCAGTCCATGGACCTAGTGCAGGGTGAGTCCGTTTACCAGAAACGTGTAGGAAGAGGTTGAGTGCTGGTGCCTTAGTTTGAAAGAATTTTCTTAGGTTGGTGGCGGAAGCGCAAGTGAGCTTTGTTTACTGGCAGATTTCAAACTTGGCGCTGGTTCCTAGGAGGAGGAGGTGGCGTTCTGGTCCTCGAAAAGTAGTTCATATTAGGGAGTTGAACACGTTTGCATACGTATATGAAATTGTAAATTCAATTATTTAATATAGCGGGATGGTGAGAGTGAATTAGCGAGCGTTCTCGCGACGAGCAAACGCGCTGTTATACGGTCATGGTGGATTCCACTGTCGGTCAAACTCTAGCGCCAAACGTATCCTTTGTCCGACACGCGGTCAACAGGTTCCATCGTGTCCAGCGTTAAGTGGTCGCAGGCGCCGATAGATGTTTAGGTAGTCGGACTCTGAGGCGCCGCTCGCCGCCTACCTGGTGCGCTGGCCGTGGGGGTGTGCGGGCACCGCTGGTCGCTTGACGTCAGCCGGCCAGGGAGCTGTCGATGGAGCGGGCTCAGCCGGCCGCGCATACGTCAGATGCGCTCTGGAGTTTCACTGTGTGAGCATGGAGAAGTCAGTTTGGACACACCTGCAAGACCGTAATGTCTTAAATAAAGAGTCATTTTCCAGGTATTTACAGAAGGCTATGTCCGTCGCGTGTATGGAGGGTGTGTGACTAAGTGGGGCGGCGGCGCAGCGATTGTACAGTTATTACGCGCACTCGAGAGCGAGTCAATTAGCAGGCGTTCTAGTGCGGTCCAAACGTGCTGTTATACATTCATGGCAGAATCCACTGTCGAGCAAACTTTGCCGCCAAAAGTGTAGCACTGCGTTCTCGCTTGCACAGGGACACGTGGTGGACGGTGAGCGGTCGGCATCGACACGTTTGAACAGGGTGCCGAAAGAGTTGCAGGGAAACAGCCGACCGTTGTGTGATTCAGCTCCGAGGCAGACGATTTTGGCGGGAAACGTGCGGAGGCGACGAATTCATGTGGTTAGCGGACAAGGTGTCGCTGTGTGACGTCAAACTCGACAACTTCCAGCGTGTCCAGCGAAAACATGTTTACGAAGTGGGAGCGATCGCAGGGCTCGCCGCCCCCCCCCCTCCCCCCGCGCTAGTGACCGGCCACCTCACGTGACAGGCGTAGGCAGTGTCTCCGTGTGCTGGCCAGGGGGTGGCGAGGATTTGAATTAATTCAGTTGGAGCGTGGACGTCGTGGTGACTGCACTGTGATATCAAAGATGTGTGTCCTGACTGTGTTGGAGAACAAGTGATGACCCTACTGCTTGAAATAAAGTCTTCAGTCCCTTCCCCCCTGCAAAATCAAAGGACGTGAATTACGTTACTATAAGTGCAGTTTATTATTTGACGCGATTATGATAGGCTACCAGTGAAAAAAGGTAAGTGACGGAGAAAGCTCGTATTGTGATCAATTGTGGTGTCGGGGATTTGAACTTGTGATACATTTTTGTTATGGATGCAAGGAGAATGGCTTTCTCACCGAGAAAATCGTACATCTTGAATACATTATAAATGATAATAATGCATAGAAGTACAGTTTCCGAGAGAATATCGTGTTGGAATTTGAATTTGGGTCAATTTTCTAGTGGAGGTAGGCCTACAATAATAAATAATAATGAATGATAGTAAATGATAATGAATGATAATAAATGACAATGAACGATAATGAAGTCAATAAGTAATAATGAATAATAATAAACAAAAGTAAGGTTTTGCAGCCATTATCGTGTTGGAATCTGAATTTGGAGGGAATTTTCTAGTGGAGGCAGGTCAATAATAATAAATAATAATAAATGATAATAAATAATTATAAATGATAATAATAATAATAGATAATAATGAATGTTAATGAATGATAATCAATAGTAATAAAAAGACAAGTACGGTCTTTGCATGCATTATCCTGTTGGAATTCAAACTTCCCGCCATTTTTCTTCTGGAGGCTTAGGTTAGTGGACGTAGCGCAATTGGGCTATTTTCGCCCCAAAATTCAAAATTGCCGCCATTTTTTCTTGAGGTTAGGTTAGTGGACGTAGCACAATTGGCCTATTTTCCCGCCAAAACCGCCATCTTGAATGACGTCATGCGATGTTGCCAAGTCTACATGGAGTCTTGGATGACGTCATCGCCGCCATCTTGAATAAATTTGGCAACAATGGAGAGTGGGGTGTCTCGAACCTTGTCCCCCTACGTACACCTTCGCACCAAAAGTCCTCACTTCCATCATGGCTAGGTTAAAACACAAAGTCAAGTTTTCATAGCTAGGTTCCATCGCATTCATTTTGGTGGTAGTTCCTTTTGAACCTACTGTAGTTACTCCAGGCACTGATATGGTGAGTATAAGTTCACTCCCAGTCGTCCTCACAAAGCCTGCTGCATCGCTTCCTTCCTTTCCGGCATTTCGCTTCGTGCTTCCAACATACTGTTCTCCAAGGGCTGCAAGCACTTCGTTATCATTAATTCCTTACTCCTTTTGAAAAAAGGGTGCTTTAATTTACGCAAAAGGAACTGTGTAACATTTACTGAAAATTTGAAGCGAATTGGTTGGGTAAATCCTGAGAAAACATGTAATTTGTATGAAAAAATAAAGCTTTCGGGAATCGACCGACAAAGTTTGTATTACTTTTTAGTGCATTCTAGATCCACAGGATGGATTATCTTTATCTTTTGCAAACCCCTCCTCCAACCTGCTTTTCATCTTCCACCTGTTTACTTTGGTTTGTATTTCTAGGCTATTTACTGCCCTGTCAGCAGCCCAAAGAAGTCCCTTGTCTAAAGTAAGCATCGTTTGTACCATGTTGAATCCTGTGTTCACTGCCATATTTTGAAATATTTTGCCTCTTACAATATTGTCGTCATTTAAAGTAGCAAAAGCATTATACACACCAAAGTGAAGTGTTTCTGTTCGAACAAACATAGTCTTGGGGATTATTAACAGTATAACACTGTTTACACTTTCATTGGAATTTTTCCATGAACACACATTTTCAACAGTTCCGTTGCTGCTTTCTCTCTAAAAATAGATTTTTATCTCCTGCATTACCACCATGTTCACGATTGTTCACTTTACCAGTTAGCAATCTCTTGTTGTTCTTACACCAACTGTTTCTCCTGTGGGACACATGCAATGATGGGGACTTTCATCGGTTGAAAAGGTATGAAAGAAAAGAGCCCAAACAGCCTTCTTCATTTCATCGACACTGTGTGTGTTTATCCTAATAACCACTCCATAATAGTTCTGTATTTTGTCAAGTACACTGTCAGTTAACCTTCCCTTCCCACCCAACCCTTTACCGTCACTGAGTTTTTGTTTTTTGAACGAAACTTGCAGCCGTCGAAGTCTTGATCCCATTCATTTCTGTATGTCTCCAATACAATCAGACTTCTGCACTATAGCATCACCACCGTAGGGCTTCAATTCTTGAATACACTTGAAACGTTTGGAATCACCGTCACCAAAGTAATTCACATATCGCACTTCATCACACGCAATAGAATGTTGAAATACACTAGCAACACCAGTCACATCCATTCCTCCACTACTACCACTATAGTTAGCTGTGCAATTATTTTCATATGTACCTTTATTTTTTTGTGGGGACCTACTACATTTAGATATTACTGCTACATCTAAGACTTTCCCTGTGTACATACTGGTGGCAGATACTACACCACGAAGAGATGTGTGTCGCCGTTTATGCCAGGTACCACTGAATGCTGCATCCAAGCCTCTATTACCACTGTTTTCTATTACTGCCTCTTCCACAGCTTAATTCATAGATTCCTTACAGATATCTTCTACTTTACACCCTATAAATCTATTATAGTTCCTAAACTTGGTTGAGGGATTTGGAAGATTCTTTAAGTCACAGAAACTGGCACCTGCAATAGCACCCTTAACAATTTTACACAACGCATAAACAAATCTAATGTTGTGTTCATAGATTTTGCTACATTTTCTTCATTTGGAGTTACTGCAACACTGTTCCAAAAGGTGGCCATGTATGAACCCTTACCACACTTCAATTCCGTTTCACTGGCAAGTCCTACGTGATTTTTATAGAGAGTTCTAGACCGACTTCACTAGACTGAATACATCATAAACAGTCGACAATAGTTCCGTTGAAAACTGACATATCAAATATTTCATTCACATCCCATTCGTCTATAAAACATTCATACTTTTCACTAACTGATGCAAGCTGCCTCCGCAAAGTACTTTCTTTCTCACTGCAATGAGCAGGTGTGTCAGCAATGTTAGGTTCACACTCTTGGTTATCGTCTTTATCGTTTACGGTAATAACACCTACCTTTGGCTTTCCAACATTTCTACTTCTCTTAAAAACATTCAGAGGATTTCTAATCACTTTACGTTTACCCATGATTATCCTTCAGTAAAACTGGTACTTCAATGAACAGAAGGCACTACGAATATTTTCAGGATTACAAAAGAGTAAATAAGCACGGCAATCGAGTGAGCGATATAGATCGAACTATCACAGGTTAGACACAACACTTACTTTGTTACACTTATTTTCTCTCACATCACTAAAATGTACGTGGTGAGCATGTACATTCACGAGTACGACATTTGACAGCAGTTTAACAGTGCCACAGTGGGTCATCCCCATGCAGAACTTATTTCAAAAATATTTTTAAAATAG
Organism: Schistocerca serialis cubense; assembly: GCF_023864345.2. Classification (NCBI taxonomy): domain Eukaryota; kingdom Metazoa; phylum Arthropoda; class Insecta; order Orthoptera; family Acrididae; genus Schistocerca; species Schistocerca serialis. The sequence goes on along the minus strand of NC_064641.1, from coordinate 318,071,941 downwards.
TTGAAACTGCTGAAATGAATAATTGTGAAAGGGGAAAGATTTTAGATTATTAAAATTCAGAAAAAGTAAAAACTAGAAATTTCATTACTTTGAACATTTCCAGAGCCCCTGAAACACAAAGGAAGCTTAGATCACAAAGCTGTTTTGAAAATATTATCTGCAGCAAATGGAAAACCTTTGGAAACTGTCTGCGTTAAAGCACTGGAGAATGACAAGTCAGTAACTGCTAATGTATTTAGAACTTCCTATAAAGCTTCCGAGTGAAACGCAAAATGATTTTGAGTTACACATTGATGTTGACAGACTGATGATTGAGTTACAAATTGGTGTTCAGAAAGTAAATGGAGTGGACATGGTTTGTATTCTTCATTATAGGTTTGCGTGTGTCAATATAGTAAATCATATTGGTGCAAATCATATTGGTGCAGAAATGAAAGCCAGAGTCATAAAAATATGAGTGAATCACGTAACAAACGTTACTTGATACTTCATTAAAGTTCAACAGCTAGCCAATTGTCATCGCTCACTATTTATATTCAAATAATGCTATCTGATATGACGGAACCAAGTAATATTTTCCTAGTTATGAATGAAATAGAATGCATGACAGCTAAATGCGTATTTAGTGCTTAAAAGAATTTCTTTCAGAATAATGACTTCTAGTCTGTTTTACTTTCTCCGAAGCATGGCAGTGAAATTATTGACCGCTGTTGCAAAATATTCATTCCTTGTTTACTTGTTTATGGCTCCAGTGTCTCAGTTCCAAGATTTCAGGTTTTCGTCAAGAGTTTTTAAATGAAAATTCCATTTCTAGTACCACTGATGGTGCAGCAGTTATCTTGGCGAAAAAGAAAGGTGCATCTGGATTTGTAAAACAAGTTTTTTCACAAACTTTAAGTAGGTCTTGAGCCAACCATAAGCAAGAGCTGGGTGATGTTATATGAAAACAATTCAGACATCAATCATTCCTGAATAAAGCGTATACTCTCTACCACAATCGTTCAAAACGGCCAGATAGCTGAGAAGACATAAAGAAAAACTTGAAACCCAAATTCTTAAAATAGGGAGAGTCTTGGTTACCTGGTTGGTTGCCTATTGGTTTATAAGTGTTGCAGCAGTTTGGAGAAATTATGAGGCACTATTTTCGCAATGTACTGGCGGTGTGAGTGATATGACCAGAGACAACACTGAGAGATAAATGTATGAAGGTCTTGTAAAGAAAATCAAGAGTATTATTGATTTTATTTTGGATCTGGGTTCAATGTGTGATGAGCTACAGGAGTTGTCTGAACTTAGTTTAGAACTGCAGACTCGTAATATCACTCCTCATACTGCCACCAAGAAAGTAATAGAAACTCAACTCAGAGTGTTTGGAAAGAGAGAAATAAACAAAGATCTACATTATAATGAAGTCCTGAAAACCAATGATTAATTATAGTTCTAGGAGATTTCTCTTCAAAAAGGAAATACGAGGAGATGTACTGCTAGGCATTGTTCCCATTGATCCAACGTCATTTTATGAAATGTTAGGTGAGCGAATGGAAGAAGACCTTTCAAGTAACTAAAATAATGTTTCTTCATGCAATTAAGTATTAGACCCTTCTTACTGCTTGACGAACCTGCAGTAATCTTCGATGAGGAAGAAATTTTTTAAAAAATATCAAGGACTCAGATATTGTGAAATAAGACTAATCAGATATTTTCAAGAGTTCCTAGAAAAAAGAAATTTTCAGCTTCTTCATTGACTCTGACAAACAAAGTTAACCACACATCAGTATCCACCAGTGAATTTTCTAGCAATTTATCATAAAGGAACCCAATTTTTATCCCATTAAGAATATCACTGCATCTAAAGACTTTATGTTCATCAAACTACTAGGACCTTCTTCACAGCTGTTCAAATTCTTTACGTGGTGATGGTACCTGAAAGGAAGACACCTAGCTACAGACAGCAGAAGTATGGAGCGATAGCTGGAGAAACATGATAGCAATATTCTGATGAGGATTTGGAACCTGGTTTAAGCAACTAGATTCATCTGCAAGATAGTTCATTTAACCTTAATTCTAGATATGGTACGCAAGTCTAGATTATTTGCCTACTTTAAAAAAATGGTTCAAATGGCTCTGAGCACTATGGGACTCTACATCTGAGGTCATCAGTCCCCTAGAACTTAGAACTACTTAAACCTAACTAACCTAAGGACATATCACACATCCATGCACTAGGCAGGATTCGAACCTGCGACCGTAGCAGTCGCGAGGTTCAAGACTGAAGGGCCTAGAACCGCTCGGCCACTGCGGCCGGCTTGCCTTCTTTAAGGTACATCTTAAAAGTATGTTGTAATGTCTCACAGCAATAATTTTTATACTTCAGACAATGGCAACAGGTCACTTAACTATTTTCCAGAGAAACAGCACTGCTTATACCTAATAAACAAAACAAAAAAGTTTTTTTCTCCTAGACCTTAATGCACACGGATTTCCTCTCATTTCTTTGTCTATAACCTTCCTCTATCTCAGGGCACGTTTTTTCGCTTTTTTTTTCTTTCGTTGCAGCCCCACAACTCCTGGAATAAACTGTAGACTCTCCTGAAACAGTTTCAGATGTCCCACATGTACAACTGTCGCCCTATTCGGCAACTGGATTTTGACGTTCACCGGTGTAGTGGTTCTCACAACTTCATATCACTCTTGATGTTTTGGAAAAAATTCCATTATCAACCACAACGTCAGAATTGTCTCTCTCGTACATTTACTTTTACTAAAGCCATCACAGAAGTTGGAAAGAAAAACAGGTACAAAGAAGATAATTCCAAAGAAAACATGGGTAACAAAAGAAATACTTCAGTTGACTGACGAAAGAAGAAAATACAAAAACGTTCAGGGAAACTCAGGATAGCAAAAATACACGGTGCTGATGAATGAAATAAATAGGAAGTACAGGGAAGTTAAGACGAAATGGATAAATGAAAAATGTTAAGAAATACAATAAGAAATGATTGTCGGAAGTACAGACTCAGAATATAGGAAAAGTCAGAACAACCTTGGGTGACCTTAAAAAAAAGGGTGATAACTTTAAGAGTGCAACGGGAATTCACTGATAAATGCAGAGGAGAATGCGGATATGTGGAAAGAATACATTGAAAGCGTCTATGAACGGGGAGATTTGTATTATGTGATAGAAGAGGAAACAGGAGTCGATTTAGAAGAGACAGGGGATCCAGTACTAGAATAATAATTTAAAAGAGCTTTGGTTTGCTTAATATCAAATAAGGCAGAAGGAATGAATAACATTCCCTCACAATTTATAAAATCATTAGGGGAAGTGGACACAAAACGACTATTCACGTTGGTGTGTAGAATTTATGAGTCAGGCTGCATGCCATCTGACTTTCGGAAAAATATCGTCCACACAATTCCGAAGAATGCAAGAGCTGACAAGTGCGAGAATTATGGCATTCTCTGCTTAACAGCTCATGGTTCCAAGTTGTTGACAGGAATGATATACAGAAGAATGGAAAAGAAAATTGAAGATGTGCTAGATGACGATGAGTTTGGTTTTAGAAAAGGTAAAGACACGAGAGAGGCAATTCTGACATTGCGGTTGATAATGGAAGCAAGACTAAAGAAAAATCAGGACACGTTCATAGGATCTGTCGACCAAGAAAAAGTCTTCAACAGTGTAAAATGGTGGAAGATGTTCGAAATTCTGAGGAAACCGGGGGTAAACTACAGGGAGAGACGGTTAACATGCAATATATACGAGAACCAAGAGGGGATAATAACAGTGGACGACCAGGAACGAAGAGACCGGATTAAAAAGGGTGTTATGCAGGATGTAGTCTCCCCCCCCCCCCCCTCTGCTGTTCAATCGAAGAACCAATGATGAAACTAAATCAAAGGTCCAGGAGTGGAATTAAAATTCAAAGTGAAAGGATATCGATGATGCAATTCGCTGATGACTTTGCTATCCTGAGTGAAAGTGAAGGAGAATTACATGATCTGCTGAACGGAATGATCAATCAAATGAGTACAGAATATGGATTTAGAGTAAATCGAAGAAAGATGAAAGTAATGGGAAGTAGAAGAAGTGAGAACAGCGAGAAACTTAACATCAGGATTGATGGTCACTAAGTAGATGGAGCTTAGGAACTCGGCTACTTAGGCAGTAAAATAACCAATGAGAGACGGAGCAAGGAGGACATGAAAAGCAGACTAGCAATGGCAAAATTGGCATTCCTGGCCAAGAGAAGTCTACTAGTATCAAACATAGGCCTTAATTTGAGGAAGAAATTTCTGAGAACGTACATCTGGAGTACAGCATTGTATGGTAGTGAAACATGGACTGTGGGAAAACCCGAACAGAAAAGAATCAAAGCATTTGAGATATGGTGCTACAGACGAATGTTGAAAATTAGGTGGTCTGAAAAGTAAGGAGTGAGGAGGTTCTGCTCAGAGTCGGTTAAGAAAGGAATATGTAGAAAAACTGATAAGTAGAAGGATCAGGACGATAAGACATATGTTAAGACTTGATGGAGTGACTTCCGTGGTACTGGAGGGAACCGTAGAGGGCAAAAGCTGTTGAGGAAAACAGAGAATTGGAATACATCCAGCAAATAATTGAGAATGTAGGTAGCAAGTGCTACTCTGAAATGAAGAGGTTGGCACGGGAGAGGAATTCGTGGCGGGCCGCATGAAACCAGTCAGAAGACGGATGACCCAAACAGGGAAAAAAAAAAAAAAAAAAAAAAATAGTGCTGAATCAGTCTTTCCGATAATCATTTGTTTATCGATTTCTTCAAATTTTTCGTGTAGCTATTTCATCTTAGTTTCCCTCCGCTTACTATTTCTTTCATTTCTTCGCGACTTGCGTCTCTGTATTTACGAATTTCCACAAACATTTTTGTACTTCCTTCTTTCATCGATAAACTGAAATACATTTTCCTTTCAGCTATGGCTTCTTGGCAATTACCTTCTTTGTACCTTGTTTTCATTACTAACTTCTGCGATTGCACTTTTCCTCTTTAACTGTACAGCCTACTCAACTATTCCTCATAGCAGTATCTATAGCCTTAGAGCATTTCAATCTTACCTGATCTATTCTTAGTACTTCTGTATCCAACTTCTTTGAGCACTGATTCTTCCTGACTAGCCTCTTTAACTTCAGCCTACTCTTCATGACTACCACATTGTGATCTGAGTCTACACCCGCTTCTGGGTACGCCTTTCAATTTAGTATCTGATTTCGAAATATCTGTCTGACCTTCATCTAACCTAACTGAAATCTTCCCTTATCACCCGGCGTTTTCCAAGTATACTCCTCCTGGTGTGATTCTTGAACAGAGTATTTGTTACTACTAGCTAAAGTTTATTATGAAATTGTACTGGCCTTTCTCCTCTCATTCCTTGTTCCAAGCCCGCATCCTTTGTAACAATTTCTTCTACTCCTTCCCCTACAACTGCATTCCAATCACACATGACTATTAGATTTTCATCTCTTTTTACGTAACGCATTACTCTCTCATTATCCTCATATATTTACTCTTCATTTCCATCTTGTGACGTTGGCATGCACACCTCAACTCTCAATTCTGAACTGTTCACATTAATACACTCCCTGCCCTACCTTCCTATCCATAACGAATCCTACTCCTGTTATACCATTTTCTGATTCTGTTGATATTATGCTATACTCATCTGACCATAAATTCTTGTCCTCTTTCTGTTTCACTTCACTCACCCTTACTATATCTCAATTGAGCCCTTCCATTTGCCTTTTCAGATTTTATAGCTTCCCTAATACGTTCTTAAGCTTCTGACACTCCACGCCCCGGCTCATAGAACGTTATCCTTTCGTTGGTTATTCAGTCTGTTTCTCATGGTCACCTCCCCTTCGGCAATCCCCTCTCGGAGATCAGAATGGGATATTCCGCAGTTTTTTGCCAGTGAAGAAATCATCATGACATTGTTTCAATTGCAGGCCATGTGTCCTGAGGATACAGGGTATGAGTTTTTAATGCATTGGTTTCTCTTTCCTTCTGCATTCTCACGCCATTGATCATTGTTGATTCTTCCGCTTTTAGGAACAGTTCACCACCCCAAGGGCAAGGTAGTATCCTGAAAGTCTTTCCACTCATCCGACCTCTTTGACAAGGCCGCAGGCAGAATGAGGGTGACCTCTGATTCAGGAAGCCTTCAGTGGCCAATATTGATTAGTAATCAAAATTTAAGTAATGGCTGGTTTCGAACACGGGTCCGTGAACGTTTTCATTAACAGTCAAAGATGATACTGCTAGACCATAGGTGCAGAATAACTCTGGTATTGAAAATTCTGTATTTGCGGGTTACTTCATGTTGTACGCTGTGACTACTTACCATAAGGAGACATCCCAATTGATATGGTGTGCCTAAACTCTTCCGTAAAGTTATTTGAACCCTTTAAATTCTTCCACTAGCTTGAAAATGTACAGGACGTATCCTCAGTTTTATCATACATAATTGCAAACACAATTCTGTGAACAAATCTGACAAAATGTTGGTTCCCTGATCTGTCACGGCAGTCTCAGGTACCACTGGACTCGCATTCGGGAGGACGACGGTTCAATCCCGCGTCCGGTTATCCTGATTTAGGCTTGCGGGATTTCCATAAATCGCTCCAAGCAAATGCCGGGATGGTTCCTTTGAAAGGACACAGCCGACTTCCTTCCCCGTCCTTTCCTAATCCGATGAGACCGACGACCTCGCTGTTTGGTCTCTTCCCCCAATACAACCCAACCAACCCAGTCTCAGGTACCCCAAACTTCAGTATCCCTAGCGCTTACGTCAGTATTTCTGCCAGCTGGGTGGGCATTGCGACCAATTCCATGTATCTCGAAAAAAGGTCTGTAATTGTGAGTGCATATTTGTTCGTTGGAGGTGTTTTGTTGAAAGTGCCTAAGACATAAATCCCAAGGCACTGAAATGGCGCAAAGCTTCAGTCAGGTAACTTCTGCAAACAAATCCGTTTTCTGTGTAAACGTTATGCAACTGTTCACACATTAGTCCATGACTGACCTCTTCAATCAGTACCTCTCCGCTAGTCTTCTGCTGGTTGATCTACATACCCCCGACGTGTTTAACACTTTATCAATCAACTTTTTTGGTTCCACCACCAGCAGACCCAAATTGCTATCTCTGCACAGCAATCAATTCTGCATCCAAAACTGTAACTGTTTAGGAAATGTTTATACTCGTCAGCAGTCCTCTGTGCAGTGTGTCACTCTTTAAGCTCATTACCTTCTTTTTGCAATATAACTACTTTCCTACTCAATCCATCTGCATTACTATGTTTATTTCCAAGTTTGTATATGACATCGAAATCAAATAGAATCAATCATACAGCATATCTGTCAACCCATTAGGTGGATGATACAACCCTACCAACCATTTCAGTGCTGCATGGTACGTTGTCACTCGAAACTAGATTCCACAGAGTTAACACCTGAAGTAGGTGATTCATTAGATAAGGCTCAACATTTACTTTTCTGTCGTGGAGTAAAAAATAATGAAGTGATTGTGTGGCATTGTTGGCTGCGAGGCCCCATCCGGGGGAATACGGCCGCCTAGTTGCAAGTCTTATTTCACAAGTCTTATTTCTGGTGACGCCACACTGGGTGACTTGCTCGTCGGTGATGATGAGATGATGATGAGGACAACACAACACTCAGTCCACGAGCGGAGAAAATCTCCAACGCCGCCGGGAATCGAACCCAGGCCAACGTTATGGTAGGCAAACATGTCACCACTCAGCTAAGCAGGCGGATTATCGTGGAGTAATTCTTCTCCACTGAGTTCGTCTGTTAATGCACAAGGCACCAGATGTTCCATGTCCTCATCCCAAAATTGAGTATTTGGTTGGATACATTACATCTTTCAGAATAAATTCCTTATTGAAATTGGAAAAGACAAATACTCTTTCAGTTTCTCAAAAGGATGCTAACAATCCTTTGACCATTCAGACTTTGAACATTTGGAAAATTTCGATAATGGGATGGCAATATTTGCATATCTCTTTATGAACCTTCTTTAATAATATTTGACACTGACAAACGATTGCAATTCCTTCACTCATTCAGGCATATGAAATTGACATGCGGCTTCAACTGACTTTGAGTCTGTGTTAACACCATCCTCACTAATTACGTTACTGGTATTCCATCTCTGTACTCAGAAATAGACTCTCAGCCCTTAATCTGAGGAATATCTCCCTTTGATGTTATATGTGCCGCTCCACTTCACTCACAAAGACGATTATCTCATCAAGATACACCATGCACTAATATGATTTTAAAATTCTGAGAACCCTATGTAGCAATCTCACACACGTCGCAGGGGCGTTTTTCAGCCTGAAGTGCATTCTCCTGAATTCACAGTGGTCCCACAGCGAAGATAATGCTGTTTTCGGTCGATTCTCTGGAGCCACTTGTGGCACATGATAGCTGCTTCTCAAGGTCAACGTAACAAAAAAATTTGCACTGGCCTAAATAGTATTTTTTATTGAATCATCAATCTTAATGTGATCCACCAAGAATTCTCTCCTCTGCTAACCTCTTCATCTCAGCGTAGTACTTGCAACATAAATCATCAGTTATTTGCTGAATGTATTCCAATCTCTGTTTCCCTCAACAGTTTGTACCTTCTATAGCTCCTCTACTCTATGGTTCCCGTAATGTTCAACAAATGGTAGGCATCCGTTACAGTTTTGCATTCATATGTCGACTAATCGCAACTAAACCTCTTACTTCGTGACCCATCCGTTGATTTTTCTTTTTTTTTCTTTTTTTTCGAACGACGGCAATTCCTACGCCCCATGGGCTATTCTTTCCCTCAGTAATCCCATCCCTCAACTGCTGATCGATGAATTCCTCCAGAAACGGCAGCAGGTGCCCGAGTGCTCTATGTGGTTTGCAGTAAAGCACCGATTCATTCCATATTCGTATTTAGTGCTGCGTAATACGTGTTGAAACAGTAGGTCTTCCATCCGTTCTGTATCATTCCGCTTTAGGTGCTTTACTTTCTCTTGTAATGCAGTTTCAATGGCATCAAAGGTGTATCCCATGAAACATGTGTAATAACGAAAGTGAAATTGCATTTGAATCTCAAAACACCTATTACCCAACGACGTAAATAAATTTAAAACTGTAAAGAACGAAAGGACGCTGAACTTATTTAATACTGTGTATGAAAAGGTAAATGTCACTGTATGTTGTCTATGTATTTTAATAGTCCATAGAAGCCATATCCTAGTTTCTCTTTGAAGTAGCACTGAGTCTTTGACATAAAGAAGAATGCTTTTCACTCTTGTTTTGCAAGCAAAAGGCTACAGACGTATTTCCCGTATCGCTCATGTATGTACGTGTTTCTTTTATTATACGTATTAAATGTAATTGTGTTTTTGCTTATTTCTTATCCCTCCGTGTAAAATAGTTAAAGAGTGAAATAACAAGCAACTATCTGAATAAAAGAAATTTAGTTTCTTTACCGGTTTTGGGCACTTAGTGCCCTTCTTCAGAAGGTTATACCTGTCGCATTCTTCTGAAGAAGGGCTGTGAGTGGCCAAAACCGGTACGGAAATTAAATTTCTTTTTAGCAACTGGTTGTTTATTATTTTGTTACTTACGATTACTGTTGCTGTAGATGGATAACATACTACGGTTGAGAGTCTAACAACACACATTTGGTACTAAGAATCTTTTGGTCATCTGCCTTTCGTATGTCATAATGGCACACAGGCAGCCATTGCATAAGGTTCGAAATATTAATCATTAATGGGATTCAGTCAACGGTACCATTACACTAAATAGTTTCAAACGATTTTACCAAATAGTTGAAATCCATAGCATTGAAGCCAGACCGATTATAATTTAAATTTAGCAGAGAATAAATTTCAAAGTTCCAGGCTGAATTAATGCTAATATCTTTGCTGGTAATATCAACAAGTGAAATTAAATTCTGTCAAATGCCTAAAGGCAGTCCACCGGTTAAATCAGGGGAGAATAGAATATTTTTGTTACCAATGCAGCAATACAGCTGCGAAGGTGTTTATGTCGTTTCTCTGGGTAGCATTGTTTTCTGCTGCGTAATTTCAGTAGGATTCTTTAACAAGCTAGTTGTATGTTGTATCCAGGGACTGTACTGGTACTGAGAAGCGGATTTCTGCAAATAATTATTTCAGTCTGTGCTTACCTATGGCATTTCATTACCACCAGCACACAAATCTAGTCGTTCATACTACTAATTATCGACAAAACTAAAGGAGAAAGGAACGATATACAAAGTCATGTCATAGTCCTTACTTACATGAGCCACAATTTCTACACAGAGTCCGAAATGAACCATGCCCAGGCAAAAATCTATGTACACTAATCCCAGCGGTGTGACATCGGCATTCCCCGCTCCATGCAGTTCATACTGTGGTGATCTTCACTGCTTACGTTTCACCAGATCCCCACTGGCAACTAACACATGCACTTCTGTGCCGCATAACATCCTGCTATTCTTCTCCCTCGCTACTTTTCCTCTGCACAATCCATCTCTGCATACGATCCCGTAACATATAATTTTACTGAGAATGCCCATAGGTCAACCTTGGGTTTCTTTTGAACTCCTGCTCCCTCCCTGGTTCCCTACCTCTAAAACAACAGTTACCTCTTCGGTGACCTCAACCTCTATTCCCATTGTTCCCTGCTGTCACCATTGATTCCGATGTGCCCCATCTGTCGACACCTTATATTGACCTAAATCACTGCCGATACGGCTTGCAACCTGGTCGACACATCAGGGTCCTTGCATACCGCTGCCACTTTAACAGCTGCACACAAATCAATTGCAACCTGTGTTCGCACTCTCCTCAACATTTCCGAAGGCAACCTTCTTTAAAATTTGTACTCAGTCTCTTATAAAATTTCTTGATTTCTCACAGCATCCTGCCCCAACTCGTATGTACAACCATTGACCTTCCTTAACTTATCCCCTTTATTACCATGCCCAACTGTTCTCTAAAGCTGTCCTCTGCGGCATATCTGCCTCACATTACAAACGGCGTGATACGTATCTGAAGCTATGAAAAGTATTGTTTTTTGGTCATCAGTATATCTACTACGCACCACTGGCCTGCGAGCACACCCCTCACCCTATTGAGTCCGTTAGCACTCTTCAGAATGAAAATGTGAGATCTGGACCATCCTTTTTCGTGACAGCCAACAGCTGAATTACAAATTTTGTAGAATTTTTTTGTCTGCACCTCACTGCACACTTACATTATAGACCATCCAATGCATTCTCTTTCCATGCCGAGTATTTTCTTGGTAGTGAATATTATGGGTCCTAGAGCAAGAAATATTACTTACTGCATTAATTACTTTGATGTGTAGCGTACACGAAAACAGCACGACGAACAGTTCACAGTTCTGAAGAAAACACTTTCACTCTAAACATGGAAGTGCATGTGGTTTCCTCTGCTTTTTATATCTCGTCCTTCGCAGACCATCTGCATTCTCTAAGGAAAAGAGGGAAGAGAGTATGTGAGGAACGTAATAATTCTTTTTTCAAGCTCATTTTAGGCAGCAAAGTAGATGTTGGAAAGATTATCAAATCCTCTTGGAATGGATCAAGTTATTTTTATACGATCCAGTTCATCTCTTCCCTCACAGGTTTTCAGCAGTGGCGAAGTCTCGTACAGAACTAGGACAAACGAGAAGAAAAATGCCATTATGTTCTGCAAACCACATCTTCATCATCTTTATTTGGGACTGATACTACTGGATACACGCTATTACTTCAGGATGTACTTGACCTGCTCCTATCATCATAATATCGCTCGGCATCAAGTCACTCATCAATTCTGTGAAGCATTCCAAGTGCACGAGGATATATCTAGCCTCAAGCTGGCACAGATTACTGCGATATTATGCGGAGACAAAATGGGCACCTAATGGTCAATTATTAATTATTTACGAAAATAGTGATACGTGGAAATGCAATGCGCCGTGCTGATCACGAATGAAGTTGCGTTCAGCAAACACCACTTTTAAACGCATTTTTCTATCATGCGCTGAGATGTAACCACGATGCCCACAGGGCCTACAGCATTCTCCATTATCTTGGTATCGTCTTGTCTATCGTTGCATAGTGCAATTTGGCCTCAGACAGAATAGCTTGTAAACGATTATGCGTTGCTTGTGAATAAACTGAACTCAAGAAGATGTAGGGAAGGCATCTGATCTTTTATGTTATATGTCTCTGGGTATTATAAGACGAAGGATGAACTCTCAGACATAGTTCTCCAGATTAGTTTTTCAGTGTGTGCAAGCAGGTACTGTCAAAACATGTACAATTATGTCTGATGTGATGGACCATTTTATAAGCAAGCTGCTCCAAGACGACGTTCTATTTCGTGTAAGGTGATCCTAGAAGGATATTAGGCACCAAAGTCTCTCTAAATTGTGCTCATGTAGAACTACAAATCGAAACAGAACGTTATAGTGCAATATGCTAATTTTTTGTTCTGGTAACAGACTGTTACCTCACTGTCAATAGTTTCTTATGGTTATTTAATTAAAAATAGTCTGTTACCTCACCGTCAATAATAGTTTCTTATAGTTATTTAATTAAAAATATAAAATCTTTTGGTATTACTATTAGATTAAATTTGGAACTATGATGAGGACTTCTCATGCCTTTGGTCATGATACGGTATTTTTCAAAAGTCATGACTTTTGCATCAGAACCTTACTCCATCATGTGGCTAACAGTAGAAGATGCAAGAATTCCTATGCTTCAGCCAGTTTTATCACTCTTACCACCAGAAATGACTCCCTTCTATTCAATGCAAAGTGTAGTCCACTCTGCGAAATTGTTACAGCTTTTGACAAAACTCCCAACTGTCATAGTGAGTACTCTCAAGTCATTCAGGTACTAACGTGACAATAAACATGATTGTCTCCGATTATTTGAACAAGCTGCCGGAACAATAGCCTGCAGCCGTTTGAAAAGGAGGTGCAATGAGTCTCGGGCAGCCCTTTTCTGCATGTCCTAGCGCTGAGTCATTGGTGCTAACAGGCATGCACAATCACACTGCTTCAGACAACTGATCCCATTAAATTATTTATAATTTATTTCGTCTGTAAATTAAAATATAGGCGTATAAGACAGAAATCATAAATTATTCCACTTTCTTACATGTCAAGAAAAGCAATTTCCTCAAAAAAACTTTTGTCCTCACGAGTTCTTACTGGATGGTCATCGCTGAACAACTCATGCTTCAGAGACACGCAAAGACCTCCATTAGTGGAAACGAACGCTAGTCGCCATCCAGGTGCATTTACACTGTATATAACGCCCATGGTCTGCATGGTGAGTTTGGTGAGACTAAAGTCACTGTTGTCTTACGGTTTTTCCACAGCGACATGTATGATTAAAGGACTGAATACTGTGCTGTGCAGATTGATAGAAATGTGAAAGTCCCATAGATGGTTTCCTGAGGAGCTTTGCCCGAAAGATATTGGTATAATAATAATGAAGAAGATAATATCTTGCATGCCCTATGTTTGAAATTAACTGTTGCAAAAGGAGTGAGAACATATGGACTGCTAATTAGAGTGATGAAAAGCAATGTGCCAACACTAATGCAAGATTTGTAGTGAGCAACATTAAAGTCATCATTTGTCAGAATCTGATTCTAGTCCCCATCTGGATATCCAGTTTTAGTTTGTGCTTAAATATGAGTTACATGTATTGACTAGAATTGTACTTATGGACTGATTATTTAGTAAGCGTGTTTGTTAGCCAAAATAAAAGTTGTAATTTAATGTTTCATTGCCAAATAAAATGTTTAACAAATTACATGGATCATTATATCTCCTTTATCTGACAATGTCAGATCTTACTTAAAAATATCTTTCACCAGTTTGCACTTTGTGTTCCTTTCCCTGTGTTATTTGTACAGTCTAGCTGCCATAGTTTTGCAGCCTTATGCTAAAATTTTCTTCTCACTTAGTTAATCACATTTCCATGTCAGATTTCATTGTCATTGTCTGTATATTACTTGCTCCTTTATCTTTTGTGTTTTGGGAGGGGATGAGAGTTCACAGAAAGCTTAATTTATTTACTCCTTAAATTACTCTTTAATACATACTTTTTTAAAAACATGATTCACTTTCTGAGTCGGAACATTTATTCCTTAGTATTTCACGGCAAATTCTACAATGCAAGCAGCATTTTGTTGACTGTTGCATTCTAAATAAGAATTTAATGACATCTATACATCTGTTTAAATGCAGAACATGTAATCTATATTTGTACATATGTTAATAACCTATGTTACAGGCAATAAAGGGGTTTGTTTGTTAAATTATCTCCATTTAAATATATTGGTTTAATGAAAGAGGTTGCTTTATACCAAGGTATGTCCTTCCAGAACGTGTCTTGTTCTTACAAGAGGTGCTTCATGAAACTGAGTTATTGTTTCGGTTAACATTTTGTTCGTTGTGTTGACAAAGGTACAGCACTAAATGACTTCCATGCCTTTCCTGAACTGTAGATATTACTGAAACTTCCAGTCATGAGAAATTGCTATTCTTACACTCATTTCTAGATGAAATTAAGAAATGTGGTTTTGAAATTAGACTTACATTTCACTAGTTTACTGTTTATATATTTAATTCTGATATACTTCTCCTTTTCGTTGTTGAGGAAACCTACTCCCAATCTACTCTGTCTACCTTATGCCTACTCCACTGTGACTGCCTTCTTGGAAAAAGACAATGATTCTTTTATCTCCTGGTGAGTGCTCACACTCAGTATAATTTTATAGAAGAAGAAACAGGTTTGGACATAGATGAAGATGCACGTCTAAAACTAATCTTCGTCTTATATAGATGTGCATGCCTGTATGTGTGTGTGCATACATGAGGCAACTTTTTGAATACAGAAATCATAGAATTAATTAGACGCCGATTGTTTCATTAATCCAAGAGCGCAGGGAAACGATGTTGGTGTAGACACCTGGGTATGGTGGGTAAAAACAACCGTACCCCCACGAAATGATACCGTACTGCGTGGAGTTCGCAACCAGAGGACCACCTTTGTCACCGTTGCAAGAGTCTTTGCCACCTTCAGGCTCACCAGCGCAGATCATGTTCTCCGTAATGAGGCCTTCGTAGGTGTCGTTGCACGAAGAGCGGTCGATGATAGTCGTGTTGACGGCGTGCAGCTGCTCCGGGTAGTCTGCCCCGGGTTGAAGGCTTCCCCAGCCACTCACCGTCACGGAAGTGCCTGCCTCGAGCTCCTCAGTCGCCAGAGGAATGGCCTGTGAAAACAGTGACGGTAACAACAGGGCAGTGTGCTGTGGGACGTAAACATTTAGAAAAAGAAACTAGACTGAAAGTGTAGATAGTATGAATCTTAAACGAATATCTGTTATTTAACATTTTAGATTTAATGGTTCTTCGGATTCTGGATACAAAACAATATGTCCAGATACGTTTTTGGATGAAGTAAGGCTTACAATTCCAGGGCTGGGATTTTGTACCTCTGTATGAAAATCGCTGACTGCGGTGTATGCAGTCTGTGGCTGGTTGGACTCATTGTTGGAATATTCACTTGTGTAGTGTTGGGCAGTTGGATGTGAACAATGCGTAGCGTTGTGCAGTTGGAGGTGAGCCGCCAGCAGTGATGGATGTGGAGAGAGAGGTGCCAGAGTTTTGAGAAGTTAATATAAGCATACGATCTGGACGTGTGTCTGCCAGAAAAAGGAAATTTGTAAAGATGGATGTCATGTCATGATATATATATATATATATATATATATATATATATATATATATGTATATATATATATATATATATGGCGTTACAAAAAGGTACGGCCAAACTTTCAGGAAACATTCCTCACACACAAATAAAGAAAAGATGTTATGTGGACATGTGCCCGGAAATGCTTAATTTCCATGTTAGAGCTCATTTTAGTTTCGTCAGTATGTACTGTATGTACTTCCTCGATTCACCGCCATGATTTCAAACGGGATACTTTACCTGTGCTGTTAGAACATGTGCCTTTACAGGGGCGACACAACATGTGGTTCATGCACGATGGAGCTCCTGCACATTTCAGTCGAAGTGTTCGTACGCTTCTCAACAACAGATTCGATGACCGATGGATTGGTAGAGGCGGACCAATCCATGGCCTCCACGCTCTCCTGACCTCAACCCTCTTGACTTTCATTTATGGGGGCATTTGAAAGCTCTTGTCTACGCAACGACGGTACCGAATGTAGAGACTCTTCGTGCTCGTATTATGGACGGCTGTGATACAATACGCCATTCTCCAGGGCTGCATCAGCGCATCAGGGATTCCATGCGATGGAGGGTGGATGCATGTATCCTCGCTAACGGAGGACATTTTGAACATTTCCTGTAACAAAGTGTTTGAAGTCACGCTGGTACGTTCTGTTGTTGTGTGTTTCCATTCCATGATTAATGTGATTTGAAGAGAAGTAATAAAATGAGCTCTAACATGGAAAGTAAGCGTTTCCGGACACATATCCACATAACATATCTTCCTTCTTTGTGTGTGAGGAATGTTTCCTGAAAGTTTGGCCGTACCTTTTTGTAACACCCTGTATATATATTTATATATAATGATTTTCGAACACTATTAAGGTAAATACATTGTTTGTTCTCTATCAAAGTGTTTCATCTGCTAACTATGCCTATCAGTCGTTAGTGCCTTCAGTAGTTAGAATCTTTTATTTAGCTGGCAGTATTGGCGCTCGCTGTATTACAGTAGTTCGAGTAACGAAGCTTTTTGTGAGGTAAGTGATACATGAAAGGTATAGGTTATTTTTAGTCAGGGCCATTCTTTTGTAGGGATTATTGAAAATCAGATTGCATTGCGCTAAAATATTGTGTGTCAGGTTAGTGATAATCAGAATAAGGAAAGAGAAAACTGTCTAAGTACGTTGAGTTTTACTCAGCTGTTTCTGTATCAAACAGCGTAGAAGTTTTCCAGCATTGTCATTCATAATTTTTCAAAGGGGACGTTTCAACTGACCTCATAATGTCGCAAGCAGTATCGGTTATTTATTTTACTCGCATCTCGGGCCACAATGCCACAACGAATCCTATAAGTAACAACGAACTATGAATAGCCGCTGCGTCAAAGAGAGGAATCATAGTTGCAACAAAGATAAATGCCGAATAGCAGAGTTATAGCTGATGCAGTTGGTAATACTAGATTAATTTAAACCTGCGTACCTACAGAATACGAGTAAATACGCAAGAGAGTAGAGGTTTTTTACAGAAGTAGTCGTACTTGAGTCGTACTGTGTCGAGGTACGAGGTACGTCTTCCATGTGGCGTCTTTGCCTCTAGCGGAGAGCGTGCCGTTTTGACGTAAGTGGCCGGCGGCGCAAGATGGGCTTCTTGGGCATGACGTGAATTGATCCGAGCGATTTCTCTATCGGAGGACTGGATTTCGGCATTTCGCTAGGGGCCACGTGTTCGAAAAAATCGTCTCCGGAGGACACAAGGCTGCCAAATCTATTCCTGTTGCGGAAGTCTGTGGCTGCGGCGCCTTGATTAAGACGGAAGCGTGCTGTCTTACAACTATGGTGAGGTTCCTTACTTCTGTTGAGTGAATTTGGGGACAGGGTTACGTACGCAAAACGTCCCTTTCTATTGTTTTTCCCAGTGCGTCGCCATCTGCTCATGCACCTTACCCGCCTTCACTGCTATTAGAACCCTAAAGGTATCGGCTCAATCTTCCTGCTTGCTTAAACTCCCGTCAAGCGAACGTTGAGTAAGAGTTCAAGAGGCCTGCACGTGTTTTTATATCAGCGTCAGTTTGTGATTTTCTTTAATTAAGTTATGTTGTATTTTTACCTTCTATATATGACAGCTTTGTGGACTTCGGCTTAAGTTACGTCATTCACTGCTGTGTGATTCTCTAATGCTTGTATATTTACTTGTTAATTCTGGGAGAAAAGGATTCATGAAATTTCTTGGTATTTAAGGTACTATCTACCAATGAAATCGAAGATCGTTTGCCAACCTTGTGCATCCAATCAACTCTTGTTGATTTTCCGTCCGGCGTGGCGGTCCCTTGCTACCGTTACGCCATCGGACGTTGCTTTGAAATTGAACAGCCGTTGGCGGGCGAATCTTCTCATCTCCTTGCTGAGATTTTCGTGTGTTCAGTAATAATGCCCTGACTGTTCTTTTACTATTAATACTGGAGGGCTTGGTTTCTGCCCCTTTATTGGTATGTGGGTGTTTAATTACACTCGTAGCCATATTGTGTTTCGTTCCATGACTCAAGGGTTAAAGATCATTTACGATTTGATTATTTGTTGAACTTAAAAGATTCATTTTTTTGACAGATGATACTAGCAGTTACTAGCGTCATGTGCGGAATAGTCTAGATTATCCGAAAAAAAGAGAGATTCTTGATGCAACATTGCACGTGTACTGTTTTCCTTTTTTTTTTTTTTAATTTCATTTTTTTTAAGTGTGTGTGTGACTGTTTGGGGAACAGAATGTAAACTTTAAGGCCATTGTTTTGGTAAGTCTTCATTCCTTTGGTCAGCATTGTTGTGGTACATTGTATGATACCAAGCAATACCATAAGGTGAATTGCAAAATTGTTTTTGACACACATTCTTCTTGCTGTATCAGTCATTTTGAAGCATAGATGCTGCATTAAATTTCTGCATCATTCTTCTGTCACATAAGGTTGCACTAAAAAGTTTGCTCTGCCCGAATAATTGCATGGTATCTCATTACAGGAATTGAAACTTTTAGTGTTATGTGATTAATTCTCAAGGAACTGTGAGAAATTTCTTTGCTTCTGTGATGCGAGTTTTTGGAGGTATTTGCTTCCATAACTGTGATCATTAAGTGCAAAGCTCATTTGTTATCTTTGAACATAAATATTTTCGTAACAATGTGGTACCATGTGGCAGTGTATTTAAGTCTTACTTCAAAGCAAGGTAAACACTCCAGCACATTTATGAAATTCATATTGTTGCTCTTAATGTGTTATTTTAATTAATTCTTGGATTAAGAGTAACATCAGAACTACGGAGCTTAGCAAAAGTATAGCTGTATATAGTGTTAACTATAGCTTCCGTGAGGAAGTTGGTAGAACATTGAAACTTCATCCCAAGGACCATTGGTTCAAACTCCAATGACGACAATTTTTTTACTGTATGATGTGTGAAAGTGTTATATGGAACAACATGTTTATGACATGTAAAATGGATGTTTGGAGTTTACAGCAATATTCTCTTGAAAGTGTGCTTTCGCTTCGTTTCTTTGAAAGTAGTAAACCTATAGAGTAAATTTGTAGTTTAGCAGAATATACAATCAAAAACGAAAAATTACAAAGCAACTGCATCACACGTGTGGGAGTAATGCTAATAGTAGTAGTAGTAATAAAAATAATAACAACAAGAATAATCATAAAACTAATAGTACTAATAATAAACAAAATAATAAGATCAAAAATAAGTACATAACATTAATAATAATAATAATAATAATGATAGAACTAACAGCAACAACAATAAACAAAATGATATCAATAATAAGTACATAAATTCAAAAATCAATGCAGACAGGACCACACGCACACACACACACACACACACACACACACACACACAGGCACACACACACACACGCGCGCAGTGTCATTCATTCAGGAACAGTGGCTTTGAAGTAATGGTTGCATACGAAGAAATGTGTGAAACAAATTACATATAACAGTTTCAAGCGTGGAGTGGAGGCGAGTTTTAAAGTAGAAACTTTTCTACGAGAACCTCACGCTCTACCAACTCACCCACACGTGAGCTATGAACAATTACTTATAGGTACGCTTTTTCCTGTGCTTCGTAGTTCTGATGTTATTTTTAATTAACGTTTACGCATGTTTTACTGGACATCACAACATAACATGAACTCAATCGGTTTTTTGGCTGACATTGACATCAACATACGACGTTTGGCATCAATCTGACTGACTGACATCTGGAGGTTTGGTTGTGAGAACTGTAAAATGATGAACCCACTTTTTTATGCCACCTTACTCTCCAATATCCCCCCTCCCCCCCACCCCACCCCCATTCTACCACCATCTATGTACAACAGCACAGTAGAACAATGTAAATCTCCTATTCTACTATTAATCTTTAATCTAAGGTGATCAGACGTCCTCATTTTCTGGGGCAGTACTCAATTCAACTGACGCATGATAAATCATCTTCAGAGGTAAATACAAAAAGAAAGTTTGAGGGAGGTGTGGTATCAAGTCACAACATTGTGCATTGTCGCAATCCAGCTCACAAACCCCACTCCAGAACACGGTGAAACAACGTCATGTTTTTCTGTTTTGTACTCAGTAGTGGCTGCGTTAGTTCTGAGATAGGTAGGGCAATGTGTTTACTTTCGTCAAAGTAAGTAAAGATTTACTAAGTGACTGTTCCGTATACTTTTGAAAACAATTCTGTGCTTTAATTTTTCCTGTCTTTTATTTTTTTCTGCTCATTTGCTAAATTCATTCGCTGTTTTATATGAAATTAATTTTTTTCACTTTGCCGCGCCCAAGGTTTTGCCACTCTAGGCGGCCGCTTAGTCTTAAAAAACGGTAGAAACGGCCCTGCATCGAACATCCAATTTCAACATGTCTATGAGCATGGAGAGTATTACCAGAAAGTTAATTCTACTTGATACGTTAGAGGTTAAATATGCCTACAAACTGGTTTTACCTGTATCGCTAGCTACTCCGCAGGCAGAATTCACGCAACATCCACTTTAAGGAAACACGTCTTTCAATCATACTCTGAGATCGTGTAGCGTCCATATGCACTGTAAGTTCACAGAAACAAGTAACCAACAGAGGAACAGGACAGAGGAAACTAAACGTGGCTCATCTATCAGGTGCCAGACGCCTCGCAGCCTTTCGTAATACGTGGGAAGAATGTGTCAGAAGGTTCCACATGTACAATTCAGCTTTAAAATGGCGAATAAAGTGTGCTAAAGCAAAACATCAAAAAGCGTGAAAAAAACAACCGGGCAGAATTAAAACAGACTTTTATTATAAGTGTATTAGACATTTGTTTGAATTAGGTTTAACAGTCATAGAAAATTACGTACAGATTAAATGAGTATTAGCCAAAATATTAATCTGAAAACACAACTGGATGTGTGTAACATTAGAAAGCCACTACACAAAGATGAACAACAAGAAATGTCGTCATTGTACCACTTCATACAAGAAAGTAAACGAAAAGCACAGGAAAATACGGGCAGACATAAGAACTACAAACGGGAGACTGTTGAACAAATGATTTGAAATAGTAGAAAAAAATTCATGTACACTGTACAGGACTACTGACCAACAGCCTAATGGATGAAATGATACAGAAAGCCATTAAAACAGGGACTTGGGGAACTTTACGCCATGAAGCCGCAGATGACTTAGCAACGGAGATAGCCGAAGAAGAAGCCATAGAAATAAATCACCCGGCTCCGGTGGCTTACCTTCTGAGCTATACAGTATTTTTAGAGAACAATTAAAGTATGACACTTGGATATAATTAAACTGTTAGTGTTATGGTAGTCAGTCCAAACACTGGTTTGATGCAGTTGTCTGTGCTATTCTATCCTGTGCAAGCCTCTTCATCTCCGGATAACCACGGCAATCTACAACCTACTGAATCTGTTTATTGTATGCATCTCTTGTCTCCCTCACGATTTTTGTCCCCCCCCCCCCCCACCTCCCACGCTTTCCTCTACTGTTAAACTGATGATCCCGTGATGTCTCAGAATGTCATCCTTCTAGTCAAGTTTCGGCACACTTTCCTCTCCAATTCTACTCATTACTTCCGCATTAATTACGCGACTACCCACCTAATATACAGCATTCTTTTGTGGCACCACATTTAAAAAGTTTCTATTCTCTTCCTGTCTTAAATATTTATCATCCATGTTTCACTTTCACGCATGGCTACACAGCATACACTTTCAGAAAAGCCTTGCTAACACTTAAATGTAAAGTAATTGTTAATAAATTACTCTTCTTCAGAAACACTTTTCTTGTCACTGTCATTCTACATTTTATATCCTTTCCACTTCGGCCATCATCTGCTATTTTTCTGCCCACATAGCGAAACTCATCTACAACTTTAATTGACTCGTTTCCTAATCAAATTCCCTCAGTGTCACCTGCTTTGAGTCTACTTCATAAATTATCCTTGCTTTGCTGTTGTTGGTTTTCATCTTATATCCTCCTTTCAAGACACTCTCCATTCCGTTCACTATTATTCCACATCCTTTACTGTGACACGTCAGAGGAAAACCTCAAACTTTTAATTTGTTTCATTTCTTCACCCTGATCTTTAACTCCTAATGCACTCTTTTCTTTTTCTTTTTTACTGCTTGCTCAGGGCTCAGATGGAATAACATTGGCAATAGGTTACAGCCCTAGACTGTCTCACTCCATTCTCGTCCAATGCTTCCCCTTCATGCCTCCAAACTCTTATTACTGCCGTTTGATTTCTGTACAACACGTAAACAGCCTTTGGCTCCCCGTATCTTACCCTGATACCTTCAGAATTTCACAGAGAATTGCCACAGGCTTTCTCGAAGTCTACAAATGTTACAAGCAGAGGATGCCTTTCCTTAAACTGTCTTCTAAGAGAAGTGCTAGGGTCAGTATTTCCTTGCGTTTTCCCATATTTCTCCGGAATTCAAACTGATCTTCCCTGAGGTCGGCTTTTATTCGTGTTAGTATGTTGTAACTATGAATTACTAAGCTGATAGTTCTGTAATATTTACTTCTGCCAGCACCTGCTTTCTTTGAAACTGGAGTTGTTATATTCTTTTTGAAGTCCGAGAGTATTTTTCCTGTCTAATTGTATGTTGCACACCGGATTAAATAGTTTTTTCATGGCTCTCCCAAGGCTATCATAGTTACGACGGAATGTTGTCTAGTCGAGGGGCCTTGTTTCAACTTGGTTTTTCAATCCTCTGTCAAATTCTTGTCGCAGTACCATGTTTCCCATCTCAGCTTCTTCTGTGTCTTCTACTCTTTCTATAACATTGCCTTCAAGTTCATCTCCTTGATATAGCCCTCTACGTACTCCTTCCACTTTTCAGCATTCCCTTCTTTGCTTAGTATTCGTTCCCATGTAAGCACTTGATATTTAAACAGCTGCTTCTCTTTCATCGCAAGGTCTCTCACTTTTCTACAAGAGGTATCTATCTTTCCGCTAGTGATATATGCTTCTGTATCCTTACATTTGTCATCTACTCAGTCCTGCTTAGCCATTTTGCATTTCCTGTCAATCTCATTTTTGGAAGCTTCTATTTCCTTTCGCCTGCCATTTACTGCATCTTTGTATTTCCTCTTTTCATCACTCAAAGTTAGTATGTTTAGTGATACCCAAGGATCCTACTAGGCCTTGTCTTTCTTGGCTACTTGATCCTCTGCTAACTTCACTGTTTCATATCTCAAAACTACCCACTCTGCTGTTGTATTCCTTTCCTCTGTTATACTCAATCGTTGCCTAATGCTCCCCCTGTATCTCTCGGCAGCCTCTGGTTCCCTCTAGTTATCGAGGTCCCAATTTTTTTGCAATTTCTTCAACATTTATCTACAAATCATAACCAATAGCCTGTGGTCAGAGTCCACATCTGTCACTGGAAATGTGTTACAATTTAAAATCTGGTTCCGAAATCTCTGTGTTACCATTATATAACCAATCTGAAATCCGCAGGAGTTCCCAGGTCTCTTTCGGGTAGACATCCTTCTTTCAAGATTCTTAAACGAGACGTTAGCGATGATTAAATTACACTCTGTGCATAATTCTATCTCATTCATTCCTTTTCCTGATTCCATATCCACTTACAGTTTTTCCTTCCCTTCCTTGTTCTACTATAAAATTCAAGTCGCCCATCACAATTAAACCTACGACTCTCTTAACTATCTGAATAGTTACTTTTACCTCATCACAAATGTTTTGAGTCTCTTCATCATCCGCGAAACTTTTTGGCAGGTAAACTTGTTCTGATGTTGTGAATGTGGGCCTCGCGTCTGCCTTGGCTGTGATCACGTGTTCACTCTGCTGTTCATAGTAACTTACCCAGATTCCTATTTTTCCGTTCATAAATAAACCTACTCCTGCATTACCCCTTCTTGAATATGTACTTATAATCCTCTGTTCACCTGATCAACAGTACTGTTCCTCCTGCCATTGAACATCACTAATTCTCACAACATCTAACTTCAACTTATCCATTTCCCTTTATAAATTTTCTAATATACCTGCCCGATTAAGGGGTCTGACCCGTAATTACGTTATTAATACCGAAAACGACATCCCGAAGAAGTGACAGTGCCCCTAGAACGCAAATCCCGAGGTGAAAATACTACTGAGAATATTCAACATGTAACGGAACTCAACAGCGATTATAGTATTATCATACGGATAACAAAACAAAGATTAAATTCTGTTATCAGCACTATAATTGGAGTATACTTAACAACTGTGTGGAAAGAACGGAGAATACACTATATTTTAACCTATTACATTAACAGCAGCAGCTACCAACCTGCAATAAGCAACCGAATAGCTTGCCAACGAAAATGCGTTTGATAAAGTTAATCATTCATATCTCTTCCAGACTATTAAAACATTGCAGCTGACGCAGTAAAGAACCTCTCATAATTGGTACATCCAGACTCTGTGTAAAAGGACAACTACGCAGACTACTCCGTATCAACAGTGCGGTTCAAAAAGCTTACCTCGTGTCCATAGCTCTTCAAGCTTTCCTCTTCGCCCTGACATAAGAAATTCGGGGACTACAAATACATGATAATGTGCCAAGCGCACACGGACAACGTCAAATATCTAGTGACGGAAGAAAATGAGGTAAAAAAGGCACCCCAAATTGTAACGAATTAAGCAGCCACATCGTGTCATAAACCGAACCGAAATAATTTGAGAATTCTGAACATTGTCCCAGGGCTATAATGTAGTGTCGAAGAACATACAAAAATACAGGAAAAACTAAAATTGCATAGGAACTGAATTCACGCTCAATATTCGCCAAGCAGTCGCCGTCGACTACTGTCCGGCAAACAGTAACATACAATGAAGCTTTCACCACAGGATGTTTCAGCTGACGTTCCGTCCAAAGCTATGTTGTACATCTTCAGAGGTACTGCCTTTCTTGCCGACTCAGCACAACCAGGAGCACCTCCAAAGATGTCTAACGTAGCTTTGGACGAAACGTCAGGGATAGAAGAGTTACATGGACTACGGCTGTAAAACCCGGAAGAATTCTCAGCAGCTGAACCAGTAACATAGTTAAAGAAATGTAAACAGAATACAAAAACTACTTTTAATCAATACCTTTAAAACTCAAAAGCAAAATACGTCTTTCAACTACCAGAGTTACGAAGAAACATAGCTCAGGAAATACCAGCAGCTCTTGGCCATTTTGTCGGCAGTGGTCAGAAACTGAAAGTCAAATATAAAATTTTAATGTCTGCAAGAGGAAATGAATGTCCTCCCCCCCCCCCCCCCCCCACGAACCATGGACCTTGCCGTTGGTGGGGAGGCTTGCGTGCATCAGCGATACAGATGGCTGTACCGTAGGTGCAACCACAACGGAGGGGTATCTGTTGAGAGGCCAGACAAACATACGGTTCCTGAAGAGGGGCAGCAGCCTTTTCAGTAGTTGCAGGGGCAACAGTCTGGGTGATTGACTGATCTGGCCTTGTAACACTAATCAAAACGGCCTTGCTGTGCTGGTACTGCGAACGGCTGAAAGCAAGGGGAAACTACGGCCGTAATTTTTCCTGAGGGCATGCAGCTTTACTGCATGATTAAATGGTGATGGCATCCACTTGGGCAAAATATTCCGGAGGTAAAATAGTCCCCCATTCGGATCTCCGGGCGGGGACTACTCAAGAGGACGTCGTTATCAGGAGAAAGAAAACTGGCGTTCTACAGATCGGAGCGTGGAATGTCAGATACCTTAATCGGGCAGGTAGGTTAGAAAATTTAAAAAGGAAAATGGACAAGTTAAAGTTAGATACAATGGGAATTAGTGAAGTTCGGTGGCAGGAGGAACAAGACTTTTGGTCAGGTGAATATAGGGTTATAAATACAAAATCATATAGGGGTAATTCAGGAGTAGGTTTAATAATGAATAAAAATATGGGAGTGTGGGTAAGCTACTACAAACAGCATAGTTAACGCATTATTGTGGCCAAGATAGACACGAAGCCCACGCCTACTACAGTAGTACAAGTTTATATGCCAACTAGCTCTGCAGATGATGAAGAAATTGATGAAATGTATAATGAGATAAAAGAAATTATTCAGGTAGTGAAGAGAGAGGAAAATTTAATAGTCATGCGTGGAATTCGACAGTAGGAAAAGGGATAGAAGGAAACATAGTAGGTGAATATGGATTGGGGGAAAGAAATGAAAGAGGAAGCCGTCTAGTAGAATTTTGCACAGAGCATAACTTAATCATAGCTAACACTTGGTTCAAGAATCATAAAAGAAGGTTGTACACATGGAAGAATCCTGGAGATACTAGAAGGTATCAGATTATATAATGGTAAGACAGAGATTTAGGAACCAGGTATTAAATTGTAAGACAATTCCAGGGACAGATTTGGACTCTGACCACAATCTATTGGTTATGAACAGTACATTCAAACCTGGATAAACTGACTAAACCAGAATTTGTACAGAGTTTCAGGTACAGCATAAGTAAACAATTGTCACAAATGGGGGAAAGAAATACAGTAGAAGAAGAATGGGTAGCTCTGAGGGTGAAGTAGTGAAGGCAGCAGAGGATCAAGTAGGTAAAAAGACGAGGGCTAGTAGAAATCCTTGGGTAACAGAAGAAATATTGAATGTAAATGATGAAAGGAGAAAATATAAAAATGCAGTAAATGAAGCAGACAAAAAGGAATACAAACGTCTCAAAAATGAGATCGACAGGAAGTGCAAAATGGCTAAGCAGAGATGGCTAGAAGACAAATGTAATGATGTGGAAGCTTATCTCACTAGGGGTAAGATAGATACTACCTACAGAAAAATTGAAGAGACGTTTGGAGAAAAGAGAACCACATGTATCAATATCATGAGCTCAGATGGAAACCCAGTTCTAAGCAAAGAAGGGAAAGCAGAAAGGTGGAAGGAATATATAGAGGGTCTATACAAGGGCGATGTACTTGAGGACAATATCATGGAAATGGAAGAGAATGTAGATAAAGATGAAATGGAAGATATGATACTGCGTGAAGAGTTTGACAGAGCACTGAAAGACCTGAGTCGAAACACGGCCACGGGGGTAGACAACATTCCATTGACGGCCTTGGGAGAGCCAGTCCTGCCAAAACTCTACCATCTGCTGAACAAGATTTATGAGACAGGCGAAATACCCTCAGACCTCAAGAAGAATATAATAATTCGAATCCCAAGGAAAGCAGGTGTTGACAGATGTGAAAATTACCGAACTATCAGTTTAATAAGTCACGGCTGCAAAATACTAACGCGAATTCTTTACAGACGAATTGAAAAACTGGTAGAAGCCAACCTCGGGGAAGATCAGTTTGGATTCCGTAGAAATATTGGAACAGGTGAGGCAATACTGACTTTACGACTTATCTTAGAAGAAAGATTTAGGAAAGGTAAACCTACGTTTCTAGCATTTGTAGACTTAGAGAAAGCTTTTGACAATGTTGATTGGAATACTGTCTTTCAAATTATAAAGGTGGCAGGGGTAAAATACAGGGAGCGAAAGGCTATTGACAATTTGTACACAAACCAGATAGCAGTTATAAGAGTCGAGGAGCATGAAAGGGAAGCAGTGGTTGGGAAGGGAGTGAGACAGGGCTGTAGCTTATCCCCGATCTTATTCAATCTGTACATCGAGAAAGCAGTGAAGGAAACAAAAGAAAAACTCGGAGTAGGTATTAAAATCCATGGAGAAGAAATATAAACTTTGAGGTTTGCCGATGACATTGTAATTCTGTCAGAGACAGCAAATGTCTTGGAGGAGCAGTTGAACGGAATGGACAGTGTCTTGAAAGGAGGATATAAGATGAACGTCAACAAAAGCAAAACGAGGATAATCGAATGTAGTCGAATTAAGTCGGGAGATGCTGCCGGAATTAGATTAGGAAATGAGACGCTTAAAGTATTAAAGGAGTTTTGCTATTTGGGGAGCAAAATAACTGATGATGGTCGAAGCAGAGAGGATATAAACTGGAGTCAGGCAATGGCAAGGAAAGCGTTTCTGAAGAACATAAATTTGTTAACATCGAGTATAGATTTAGGTGTCAGGATGTCGTTTCTGAAAGTATTTGTATGGAGTGTAGCCATGTATGGAAGTGAAACATGGACGATAACTAGTTTGGACAAGAAGAGAATAGAAGCTTTCGAAATGTTATGCTACAGAAGAATGCTGAAGATTAGATGGGTAGGTTACATAACTAATGAGGAGGTATTGAATAGAATTGGGGAGAAAAGGAGTTTGTGGCACAACTTGACAAGAAGAAGGGACCGGTTGGTAGGACATGTTCTGAGGCATCAAGGGATCACAAATTTAGCACTGGATGGCAGCGTGGAGGGTAAAAATCGTAGAGGGAGACCAAGATATGAATATACTAAGCAGATTCAGAAGAATGTAGGTTGCAGTAAGTACTGGGAGATGAAGAAGCTTGCACAGGATAGAGTAGCATGGAGAGCTGCATCAAACCAGTCTCAGGGCTGAAGACCAGAACAACAACAACAACAATCTGATAAATATGTACTACACAGCACAAGTATGTCAGCAGAACATAAAAACAATGGGGAAGCTCACTAAATGCTGTAGTGGCACACGTTTTAAACGAAATAGCAAATGGCCAATACGGACCCACCTATAGATGTGCACCGTGTCCCGAAACAGCCCTGTCTTCTCAAACATTTTCTTCAGGACTACTGCTGCATTGAATGAAGATCCTCGGAAGGATCTACATTAACTCAAAGCAGTAAGAAGAAATGTGACAGAAAGAAAACCGAAGACTAGAATAGACATGTGTACAACATAACTGGAACAAAATGTGTGGTTATAGTCAGGAAGCATACTTACAGAGGAATTGTACGTCAACGTAGAACTTGGCTGCAGCATGGAAAATCCCCAACGATTCTATACTGCGTAAAATTCATCTGGTAGACCACATCAGACTGCAGCAGGTGCAACCCAGTCAACATATACGATCATACACTATCTGATCAAAACTATCCGGACTCACATTAGTAGACATTATTACGGCGTGTGTTCACACTTCACCTTCATCACGGCTTGAATTCTGCTGACTCAAGAGCCGAAACCAAAGAAGATTGTTATGTAGACTCCTGAGTGCTGGAGTGAACTCAAATTTCACTCTGATCCCAATAGTGTACGTTGGTTTCTGTAGAACTGGAACTAACGGGCGTGGTAACTGGCTGATCTCTGGCTGGGACTTTGGATAGGCCAGTCTATTTCAGGAATATTTTTATCACAAACCATTGCACACACATCTTGCATTACACGCTGTCCCACTGTTACAGTCATCACCTCCGAACTGTTCTGCTGTGTTACACAAAGATGTATAATGCGTTAATATCGTTCAGCATGTAGAGTTTGCCTAAGCACAATAAGAGGTCACACCATAGCCATGAAAAACATCCGCATACCATAACACCAGCTCCTCTGGAGTTCGCTGTTGGCACCACAAATGATGGGAAGTAACGTTCTCCAGATGGTCGCAAATTCAAATCCTTTCATCGGCTTTCCACAGGGTATAGCGTGATTCGTCACTCTTTCTAGTCATCTACTATCTAGTCGAGTCACTCTCCACACCACCTTGTGCAGCGCTTAGCATCATCTACAGAAATGTACATCCCATTCTCTGTTTGTCCCCCTACGCACTGTCATTGTGCTTTTTGAACTGCTGGCGGCATTTCGGAAGCCACGAGCGATTCCCTCTACTGACATCGTGCGATTTTTACCGAGCAAGATGGCACAGTGGCTAGTACACTTGGCTTTTATTCGGTAGACGATGGCTGAAATTCGCGTCCTGCCATCCTGATTGCATTTTTCCGTGGTCTCTAAACCGGTCCAGGAAAATGCCAGGACGATTCCTTAGAAGGAGCATAGCCGACTTCTTTCCCCGTCGTTGATACTTACCAAGCTTGTGATCCGGCTCTAATGGCCTCGATGTCAATGTGACGTTAAACCCTTATCATCCTTCTTTCCTCACGTCATTTTTTCATCTTTCCTCGACAATGCTCGACGGTCTCTTTCCATCAGGACACGACGTCTGCGCGCTCGTGGTTTAGCTGTCGCTGTTCTTCGCATTTCATCTTCACACGCATATAACCAACATCCGACATCGGCAACTACACATAGGTTGAAATGTCCTTAATGATTTGTTGCTCATGTAATATCTAATGACTAGTCCAAGTTTGAAGTCACTGAGCTCCCTTAACCGACCTATTCTGCAGTTACTGCCTCTGTACTGAAGACACAAAACTTCCTGCATGTTTTTATACTGGTGGTTCAGCCTCTCGTGTCATGTAGTGTTCAAATCCGCATAACACAGGATACTTCTGATTAAACAGAACAAATTCACTTGTGCCTATGTGAAGTAGATATGGTTCCCAGGCAGAAAAAAACCTGCAAGTATTCTACACATTTCACCCAGGAAAATCACAGTAACGGCACTGCTTAATGCAGATGAGGAACCGTATACTAACACGTAAAATCAAAGAGTGAATCGGCTAAAGGGGCAGACTGTGTAGTAAACTCTAACGAAAAGGGGAAAGAGTAAAGAAGACTACTCGCTGCACTTGATAATAAAGCATGAGACCAAACGAAAAATCTACAAATAAAAATATGCCTGCTTTCTACGTATGACACTGAAATAGACAGGATGAGCAACAATCATCTTGGTTTTAGGTG
The DNA here is from genome assembly GCF_023864345.2 of Schistocerca serialis cubense. Classification (NCBI taxonomy): domain Eukaryota; kingdom Metazoa; phylum Arthropoda; class Insecta; order Orthoptera; family Acrididae; genus Schistocerca; species Schistocerca serialis. The sequence continues at coordinate 318,040,891 of NC_064641.1, read as the reverse complement.
TTAGTGTGTACATTTATTTATTATTTTTGTCTTACTGCAATTAATAGTTTCTCTTAAAATTATTGTGGAAAATTACGCTTTTGTTCAATGAAAAATAATTCGGAAGAAGAAGTGAAGATGATTGTATTGCCAAAGAAGCGGACAAAGTTTCTATGAAGGACTAAGTTTCATTTAATACAAGTCCTATCAGAACAATTAATATAATTTTAACTATATGTGTGTATTTTATTATTTTTTATCCTTAATCAGATAATACTATTCTTTTAAAACTTAAAAAACTAATGTTACTGTTCATTTCAAAGGAGGTTCGTAAGAAGTTGATTTTATCACCTACAGTGGCAGACTACTTCTATGAACAAATGTTTTATTTAATAGACCTCTTCTCAGAAAGACGTAACGTTTAGTTTCTCAGGGGAAAAACAACAGGAATGATATTCGAAGGAAGCAAGCATTTTAATTTCATTATCCGGATTAAGAAAGTATTACATCTTCCACGCTTGCGATTCCATCTGATTCCTGTACAAGCTGTAAATAACCTTTCAGTCCCTGTATTTTTTTACTCTGTCACCTACAGAATTCAAAGCGTGTATATCAGTCACCAATAGCACTGAAGGCATACCAATGAAGGCATTCATGGAGAGTGAAGTAAGGGCTGGAAATACAACTGAGGCGACAAAAATCATGGGACAGCGATATGCACATATACATTTGGTACATGCACAGCTGAGTATCACGTACACAAACTATAAGAGGGCAGTGCATTGGTGGAGATGTCATTTCTACTCATGTGATTCATGTAAAAGAGGTTCCATTATGATTATGACTGTACGACGGGAATTAACACATTTCGAAAGCTAAATGATAGTCGGAGCTAGACGCACGGGGAACTCGTTCGGGAATTCAGTATTCCGAGATCTGAAGTGTCAATAGTGCGCCGAGAATGCCACATTTCAGGCATTACCTCTCATCACGGACAATCCAGTCGCCAACGGCCTTCAATTAACGACCGAGATCAGGTGCGCTTGCGTAGAGGTATCAGTGATAACAGACAAGCAATACTGTGTGATATAACCACAGACTCAATGTGCGACGTGCGACGAACGTGTCCGTCAGAAAAGTGTGCAGAAATATGGTTTTAATGGGCTATGGCAGCAGACGACAGAGACGAGTGCCGTTTCTAACAGCACGGCACTGCCTGCAGGGACTCTCCCGGGCTCGTGACCACATCAGTTGGACCCTAGACGACTGGAAAAGCGTGTCCTCGTCAGATGAGTCCCGATTTAACTTGCTACGAACTGACGGTAGAGGTCGAGTGTGACGCACATCCTAAGAAGCCATGGACCGAAGTTTTGAACAAGGCGCTGTGCAAGTTTGTGGCGGCTCCAGAAAGGTGTGAGCTATGCTTCTATGGAATGTACTGGGTCCTCTGGTCCATCTGAGCGGATCATTTACTGTAAATGGTTATGTTCGTCTACTTGGAGACCGTGTGTAACCATTCATAGACATAATATTCCCAAAAAACCATGTAATTTTTACGGATGTCATTACGCCATGTCACCGAGCTACAGCTGCGCACAACTGATTTGAAGAACATTCTGGACAATTCGAGCAGTTGGGTTGGCCATCCAAATCGCCCGACACGAATCCCATCGAACAGTTATGGGACATAATCGAGAGGTTGGTCAGTTCTTGCACAGAATCCTGCAGTGGCAACACATGCGCAATCATCGGACAGCTGTAGAGGCAGCATGGCTCAGTATTTCTGTTAAGGACTTCCAACGACCTGCTGAGTCCATACCACATCGAGTTGCACCACTACGCTGGGCAAAGGAGGCCCAACACAATATTAAGATGTATCTCATGCTTTTTGTCAGCTCATTGTATAGTATACTTGTTACAGACTTTCATGGATGATAGAGAATAGTAAAATGTATCTGTCTGAGGTAAGGGATCCTGATCTGGAAACAACTATGTCGAAAACTGTAGGCGAAAATCGTTCTGATACTGCTGCTATTAAGCTAGAGATTTTAGAGCCCATACTTACTTGCAGTACATTTTTTCTTGTTTTGGTCCGTGCTACCACCTCTAAAAGTTGCCTAACCAACAATCATTGCAAGAACAGTACAGCTATTTCTATCCCAATCTCAAGGTATCAGAACGTTTCCGCGTATAACTTTCGACACTCTCCCTAACTCACATTGATGCATTACTCCACTGGACCATCCCTGAAAGTTCTAACATATCATGGAATCACTCTGCGTTAAGAAAAGTCTGTAGAACATTTGCCCCTCCCAAGGCAACAGTTCCGAGACTGGAAATCATTGTGGAACCACAATCTGATTTTCTATGACTGAACTTTAAATATTGCTGGACAGAATACCTGAACGTTGTCATCAAACGAGATGGAACCTGAGATCTCGAAGAAACCAATGTCTCTGTCTGTCGTAACATAATCGAAATCCTCGTGCCAAAACATATCGGAAGCGGTGTAGGTGGCGCCGCCACTCTCACGAGTTGACGTACCCACCCGCAGCACGTAATAGATTGGTTCGGCGCCAGAAATGCACCACGCAGTCGTCATGACGTATCTGGGGCTGACGATGGAGCCGCCGCAGTAGTGCGCCTCCACGTACTCCACGGAGACCTGCCATGGGACCTGCGAGATGTCCACCGGCTCACCCCCCAGCACGCGGCTGACGCGCCCCAGTGTGGGCGCCACGCTGCAGGCTGCGGTCAGCAGGCACAAGGCGAGGGCCCGACTCATCTCTCAGGACAGCCACGCAGCACTGCCACTAGCGTTCAGCACTTGCCGTATCAGTTATCTGCACCTCTCCAGATTTATCAAATACTTTGAATCAAAACAGAATTATTACCAGTTATGCCGACCTCACTTAACAGCTCTAGCTGTTATCAAAAACAGAATATCAGTGTGCTAGAAATGTAGGTAATTATACTGCATGCAACAAATTAGCGAAAAATTTACCCATAAATTTCCACTAATGAATGTAGGCTGTGCACGTTTCCTGTGCAATGAATTCTCCATCAGCTTGTCCCTTGTTTTGAAGAGAGTTAAATGAATAAATAAATCAGTTGCCGTGTTTCAACCATTCTACTCTATCAGAAATAATTACCATTATGGAGCAACGGGTCTGCATGGTGAAAGATTTACCCAAATATCAACCTGAATTATCGACGAAATCTCAACAATATTTTCACAAAGATTAATATATTGTGGTGACCCAACATACCTCCCCAGGGGACACCGCCTTATCGAAGGTACCTTCAGTGCTGGGTCGGAGGGTTTGCGTGCTCCGATGAAGTCAAGAGCTGTGTCGGCGGTAGCGTAGCTACTGCCAGGGTCACCCAAGCCGGAGTGGTCTTGACAAAGGAGCCAGGCAAAGTGTGCCCCACTACATAGGACAGGAAGAGCTCTATAGACGTACTGAAACCAGCTTCCCTAAAGGAGTAAGCCTCATACAAATCCTGGTCCTCCAAGTTGGGGGGCCGGTCGGAGTGGCCGAGCGGTTCTAGGCGCTTCAGCCTGGAACCGCGCTGCTGCTACGGTCGCAGGTTCGAATCCTGCCTCGGGCATGGATGTGTGTGATGTCCTTAGGTTAGTTAGGTTTTAGTAGTTCTAAGTTCTAGGGGACTGATGACCTCAGATGTTAAGTCGCATATTGCTCAGAGCCATTTGAACCATTATTACCTATTTTACAAGACGTGATTCTATCGACAGGCTCATACATCTATGAATAGACTAGGTATGGATAGCAAGTTCAGTATATAGAGCAGTTTCGTCTGACTACAGTGCAGTACTGAAGTCAATTATAAAGATTATCCAGTTTGGCTCCGCATCAGTTTGGTAAATGGATGTTTCCGATAATACAGACCATGTCAGACTCTAACATCAGATTTTACATTATCACCAAACTTGTTTTCGAGCAGTTATTTTCGAACGATCATTGAGCATATCGTTTAAGTTCCTCATGAACAAGACCAGTAGTAGTTATACAGGAGTAAATACGAATTAGTTAACCCTTTATTCTATTTACTCTTTTTGTTAACTTGTAAGATATCATGTACGGTAAAAAAGTTTTGTGGCTGAACAAACATCTGCAGTTGTTACTAATATTACTAGAGCTACGCTATATAGATACTCTGCAAATCACACTTAAGTGCCTGGCTGAGGGTTCATCGAACCACCTTCATAATAGTACTCTGTTATTACAATCACGAACTGCACGCGAAAGAAACGAACACCTATATCTTTCCGTGCCAGCTCTAATTTCCCTTGCTTTATTACGATGATCGTTTCTCCCTATGTAGGTCGGCGTCAACAAAATATTCTCGCATTCGGGGGAGAAAGTTTTTGATTGAAATTTAATGAGAAGACTCTGCCGCAATGAAAAACGTTTTAATTATGTCCGCCTCAAATCCTGTATCATGTCGGTGACACTCTCTGATCTATTTGGTGATAATACAAAACGTGTTACTATTATTTGAACTTTCTCGATGTACTCCATCAATCCTATCTGATAAGAGTCCTTTACCTAGCAGCAGTACTCTAAAACAGGACGGACAAGCATAATGCAGGCAGTCTCTTCAGTAGATCTGCTATATTTTCTAAGTGCTTTACCAATGAAACGCAGTCTTTGGTTTGCCTTCCACACAACATTTTCTATGTATTCTTTCCAATTTAAGCTATTCATAATTGTAATTCCTAGCCATTTAGTTGAATTTATGGCTTTATAGCTTTGACTAATTTATCCTGTAACCGAAGTTGGACGGATTCCTTTTAGCACTCGTGTGGATGACCACACACTTTCAATTATTTAAGGTCAATTGCAAATTTTCGCACTATAAAGACGTCTTATCTAAGCGAGAAATGACTGCTTCATTGCAGATAACCTAAGACGGCTGTTCAGATTGTCTGTAAATCGTTCATATAGATAGGGAACAGCAGAGGGCATAACACTGCCTCGGGGAACGCCAGAAATCGACTTTTGTTTTACTGGATAACTTTCCGTCAATTACAACGAACTCTGGCGTCTGTGACAGGAAATCACGAATCCAGTCACATTACTGAGACAGTATGCCAGAAGCACGAAATTTTACTGTACGCCGCTAGTGTGGGACAATGTCAAAAATCTGGACATATTGAATCAATCTGAAATCTCTTGTGAACAGCACTCAACACTTCGTGTGAGTAAAGAACTAGTTGTGTTTCACAAGAAAGATGTTTTCTAAATTCGTGTTGACTGTGTGTCAATAGACCGCTCTCTTTGAGGTAATTCATAATGTTCGAACACAATATTTGTTCCAAAATCTTGCTGCATATCGACGTTAAAGATATGGGCCTGTAATTTAGTGGATTACTCGTACTACCTTTCGTGAACATTGGCATGACTTGTGTAACTTTACAATCTTTGGGTACAGTTCTTTCGTCGAGTGACCGGTTGTATAGGATAGTTAAGTTGGACCTAGTGTATCAGCATACTCTGTTCAAAAGTAACGGGATGCCTATAAATGGACATTAATGTGGAGTGAGTCCTTGCATAGCCTTTACGAAGGCTTGAAAATCTGCTGAGAGCAATGGTAGTCCATTCTTCCTCAAGAGTTCTAAATAGAGAGGTCCCAGGGGAATGTGTTGCCGTAATTTCTGAAGCAAATGTATTCAGGTTATTGACAAGTACAATACAACAATCCAGAACGCATGCAGAAAAGGCAGCACTCAAAGAACTCAGCGATCAGAAGAACAAAATATGACTTACGAAGTAATAAACATAAGGCAGTTTTAATGAACTTTCCCGAACAGAACCAAACAACGCTACATAAAAAAAGGTATCACAAATTAATATAAGCAGTAGAACCAAAAATGTCCGATACTTGAGAGATACCATCAGACTTTCGCAAAAAGTCATCCATACAATTCCGAAGATAGCAATAGCCGACAAGTGCGAGAATTACCGCACTATCAGCTTAACAGCAAATACATCCACGTTCATGAGAAGGGTAATATAAAGAAGAATGAAAGAGAAAACAAAGGAACTGTTAGATGACGATCAGTTTGGGTACCAGAGAGGCAGTTCTCACACTGCGGTTCGTAATTGAATCAAGACTGAAGAAAAATCAAGGCTGAAGAAAAATCAAGACACGTTCATAAGATTTGTCAACTAGTAAAAAGTGTCACACAATGAAAAATGGAGCAGTCCGTTTCGAAATCCTGAGAAAAATAGGTAGAACCTACAGAGAAATAGGAGTAATATACAATATCTACAAGAACCAAGAGAGCACAATAAGACCGAATGACCAAGAACGAAGAGTTCGGATTAAAAAGGATGTAATCTTTCGCCTCTCTTGTTTATTCCATACATTGAAGAAGCAAAGACGGAAATAATGGAAGGATTCACGACTGTGGTTAATATTCGAGGTGAAAAGATATCAATGATAACATTCGCTGATGACGCTGCCATCCTCAATGAAAGGGAAGAAGAATTGCAGGATACGTAGAATGGAATAAGCAGTCTAAGGAGTGTAGTATATGGAATGATGGTAAATCTAAGATAGAAGAAACTAATTAGAATCAGAAGAAATGAAAACAGCGAGAAACTTTATATCTGAATAGGGAAGTAGATAAAGTAATTCTGCTACCTAGGTAGAAAAATAACTCGTGAGCTGTACAGGTTAAAAGCTATAGAGGAAGACAAACATCGGAATACATCCAACAAATAATTTAGGAATTATGTTTCAATTATTACTCTGAGATGAGAAGGTTGGAACAGGGGAGGAATCCGTGATTGGTCACAGCAGACTACTCAGAAGAGTGATGGCTGGGAAAAAAGGCTATATCTTATACAGAGTTCATTCATAATACACAAGAGGGTACGAATTACGATACACAAATAACACACATTGAAAGAATAACTTAAGTCGGCACCTTACTCAACACTAAAGAGACAAAACTAAATAAACAAAATTCACAATGAAACCCACCATCAATACACTCCGCATCAATACACTCTGCATCATACACAGTACTGGAACGGTAAAACAATAAAATACAAAAAAAATAACGATTCATTTATGACTAGGAACACTTCCTTCAGCCAGTAATCATTCAGTAGGTAGAAAAATAACTCGTGATGGATGGAGCAAGGAGCATATAGAAAGCAGACCAGCACTGGCAAAAGAGGCATTCCTGACCAAGAGAAGTCTGCTACTACCATACAGAAGCGTTCGTTCGAGGAAGAAATTTCTGAGAATGCACATATGAAGTACTGCATTGATTGTGGGGTAGTGAAACATGGATTATGGAAAAATCGAAACAGAAGAGAATCGAAGCATATGAGATATGGTGTGCATAATGTTGAAAATTAGGTGGAGTGGAAAGGTAAGGGATGAGGAGGTATCCTGTAGAATAATCGAGGAAAGGAATATATGAAAAAAAAATCTGACAATAAGAAGGAAAGGACGATAAGACGTCTGTTAAGACATGAGGGGACAACATCCATCGTACTAGAGGGACCTGTACAGGTTAAAAGCTATAGAGGAAGACAAACATCGGAATACATCCAACAAATAATTTAGGAATTATGTTTCAATTATTACTCTGAGATGAGAAGGTTGGAACAGGAGAGGAATCCGTGATTGGTCACATCAGACTACTCAGAAGAGTGATGGCTGGGAAAAAAGGCTATATCTTATACAGAGTTCATTCATAATACACAAGAGGGTACGAATTACGATACACAAATAACACACATTGGAAGAATAACTTAAGTCGGCACCTTACTCAACACTAAAGAGACAAAACTAGATAAACAAAATTCACAATGAAGCCCACCATCAATACACTCCGCATCATACACAATACTGGAACGGTAAAACAATAAAATACAAAAAAAAATAACGATTCATTTATGACTTGGAACACTTCCTTCAGCCAGTAATCATTCAGTCGAATACACTAGATCCAACAGCGGCCACGTAGAATATCAGTGCGTAGTAGGAATGTAATTAGGCCAGTCCTCACTGGTTTGCACCACAGCCAGCACATATCACAGAAAACACACACTCATCTAAACCTGCCAGAAAGTAAATCTAAATAAAATGGACGTGCTCCGACATTGTAATAGGAGGGGAACATGCAACTGGCGCTATGCTACAATACATAGACAAACTAACAGAGAGCAAAGGCCTCTACCGTAGCAACCAGTACTTCACTCCAATCTAAGCTCCATTCCTTGGATCCTCGAAGCTCAACACCGGTCTCTGCTCCAGCCGGAAGGATGCCCCAAATTTGACAGCAAATACCTACTCGTCTGCGAGTAAATCTTGCGACTTCGTCACAGTGTTTCTGCTCCGTCTCACCAACGCGCGGTTCCTACCCCCAAGCTGTTAGTAGCGCTCCGCCCACGGGCGATTCCCAGTTGCTTCCGCTTCCTATTTTTACAGCGGCTGTGTGTCGCAGATCCGAGCACTAGCGATGCTCCGTTCTCGACCTGTCGCGTGTTGCGCCGCCAAATGAATTTGAACGCGGACTGCCAGTGCCGCAATTCATGGCACAATTGAGGTCAGGAATAAGGGCACATCAGTCTATTTCAGAAAGATTATTATGCACAACATATAACCTCACAGATGATCGTTTATGACAGGGTAAACTGTCATGCTGATACACACACCCATCGAGTGATAGTAAAATGTACGCATTACACAAAATGCGTTCATATCCTTTAGCATTTACCATTTTCTTAACTATAATGAGAGGCTCACACCTAACCCCACCTCCTCTACACTTCATTGTTGGCAGTACACACGATGGCAGCTTACATTCTCCAGGCACTGGGAAACCCAAACCGTTCCACCGAATTGTGGCAGGATATGAAGTGAAATGATGTACAGCATTGATGGGTGGGAGTCGTACCTCATTCTTTGTCCGCCCCGGTAGCTGAGTGGTCAGCGTGACAGACTGTCAAACCTAAGGGCCCGGGTTCGATTCCTGGCTGGGTCAGAGATTTTCTCCGCTCAGGGACTGGGTGTTGTGTTGTCCTAATCATCATCATTTCATGCCCATCGACGCGCAGGTCGCCGAAGTGGCGTCAAATCGAAAGACCTGCACCAGGCGAACGGTCTACCCGACGGGAGGCCCTAGCCACACGACATTTCCATTTATTTACCTCATTCTTTTAATTCCTTACGCTCCATTGCGCTACATGAACTGTTGGCAACAATTTCATAATCACGAGTGATTCCGTCCGCTGATTTCATGCGAATTTTTACAACTAAGTTTCCAGTGCTCGACGTTCCCTGTCCAACACTGCGTGAGATCTTCCTGTCGTGGTTTAACTACAGTTGCTCCCTCTCGATTCCACTTCACACCTGCATCACCCAAAATCGACCCGTGCAGCTTTAGAAAGGTCGAAATGTCATTAAAGAATTCATTACTCAATTGACATCCAATGAATAGTCCACTCCTGAGTGAGCCATCTCCTGTTACAGCTTCTGACAACACAGTAGTAAGAAAACAGTGACTATTCTTCGATCAAAGTGTGTAATTGACAACGTCATCGAAAAGTCATGCGATTTCTCACCCTCCCATACCTTCCAACCTCTGACAAAGGTCAACCTTCCTGTGCATAAAATGGCAGAAAATTTAAATTTTGGCGGGAAATTAAAATTGCTGAGAAATTAAAAATACACTTTTCGGGTTTGCCACCGGATCGTAGTGTGTAAATCGAAAAATATTTCGTCGATGCAACTGCTCGACGTCTTCACGTGGTGGTAGTTAGTTGCGCCTGTCACTGCTGCAGTCGCACTTTGCACCAGTGACAGCAGCAACTACCACCACCTGAAGATGTCGAGCAGCTACATCGATGAAATATTGTGCGATGTACACAATACGTTCCGGCGGAAAACCTGGGAAGTGTATTTTTGCAACAGATCCGTTGGGAAAGCCTAAAAAGTCACTGCCGGGAAATTCAAACTGTAGCACAATTGTGCAAGTATGTTTCCTGTGAAAGCAGGATGCGGTCGTAAGTACAAGCTGACGGGGAATTCAAAATTGTGCATTCTCATGCTTTCTAACCTGAACCACTGGAACAATATGGTCAAAATTCGGATTAGATCTCTTAGGCTATTTATACGGGTTTAGAATTCTGGCGAACTGCTCCAGACCTGGAATACTGTTTCTAGGTCTATGACGTCACAGTACAGCTCAGATCTGTTGTTTAATTTACAACAGTTTAAAAATCTGGCATACTGGCCCAGGCTTGAGACACTGCTGTAGCTCTACTATGACGTCAGAATCCAAGATGGAGGTCGAACGTGGCGACCAGGGCATACTGTGACAAGCTCTATATCGTCAGAGCCCGAGATCTAAAATACTGACCCTGATTATGACGTCAGAATCTGCTGGCTCTATGACGTTAGAGGCAAAGGATGTTTGTGCAGGTCCAGGCCTGTCTGTTGGACTAGTTAACATGGTTTTCCAAGATAATATTCACTTAGAGGTTTATGGTCATTCTATGCTGCTATGTTTGGATCTTCCCACTTGTGTCTTTACGTAAACAAACATTAGAAGAGGCCACTGGTATGATAACGTGCTGAATATCAAAAGAGTGTAACGGGTCCTGTACGCAGTCCAAAATGGAGTCAGTTAACCATACTATTGCAATTTACTTCCAAAGCGATATTGACCGACAGCTGTGTGAATAAAGTATCAGATAGGCTTCAAAAGATCCCTATCATGAAACAAAGGAAATGTACATTCCTCGGGAAAAGCTTGATCATCTGGTGATGTAATGTTTCAATTGATGTGCGAGTTTATCAGAAGCCCCATCGTTTCCATTGTTGAGTCCAGCAACTAAAATGTATGAATTTTCCAAAATGTCTTAAAAGAATGGCAATAAATAACCGAAATAAATAAAAATATTAATTAAAATTGCATTTTCAGAAATGAGTGATATAATTAGCGATGCATAATCACATTTGGTCTGTTGGAGAACTAAGAGTGGAGAATTCAGAAACAGTTTAGTAAGAGGTATCGTTTTGTATTTTCAGAGGCCTGTAGCGACTGAGACTGAAATGATTTTAATACGGGGTCCAGTTGCAGAAGATGGTTTATATATCTTGAACCTGTAAAAGTTAAGTTCTTGAATCTGTAAAAGCTAAATATTTCTTGAATGAGTTCTGACATAAAGTTGTTCACAGTACCTGGACGTTGTCATCAAAGGAAATAGAATCAGTGGTCCGGAAGAAACCAATGTCTACATCTACATCTACATTGATACTCCGCAAGCCACCCAACGGTGTGTGGCGGAGGGCACTTTACGTGCCAATGTCATTACCTCCCTTTCCTGTTCCAGTCGCGTATGGTTCGCGGGAAGAACGACTGTCTGAAAGCCTCCGTGCGCGCTCTAATCTCTCTAATTTTACATTCGTGATCTCCTCGGGAGGTATAAGTAGGGGGAAGCAATATATTCGATACCTCATTCAGAAACGCACCCTCTCGAAACCTGGACAGCAAGCTACACCGCGATGCAGAGCGCCTCTCTTGCAGAGTCTGCCACTTGAGTTTATTAAACATCTCCGTAACGCTATCACGCTTACCGAATAACCCTGTGACGAAACGCGCCGCTCTTCTTTGGAGCTTCTCTATCTCCTCCGTCAACCCTACCTGGTACGGATCCCACACTGATGAGCAATACTCAAGTATAGGTCGAACGAGTGTTATGTAAGCCACCTCCTTTGTTGATGGACTACATTTTCTAAGCACTCTCCCAATGAATCTCAACCTGGTACTCGCCTTACCAACAATTAATTTTATATGATCATTCCACTTCAAATCGTTCCGCACGCATACTCCCAGATATTTTACAGAAGTAACTGCTACCAGTGTTTGTTCCGCTATCATATAATCATACAATAAAGGATCCTTCTTTCTATCTGATGTGGCAGGAACGTAATCGTCGTGCCAGAACAACTGGGTAGCTAGGTACGCGGTGCCACCGCTCCCGCGCGTTGAAGTGCCGACCCGCAGGGCAAAGTTGCTGGGGGTGGTGCCACAGATGCACGAAGCAACAGTCATCACCCAGTTGGAGCTGACGATGGTGCCGCCACAGCGGTGAGCCTCCAAGTACTCTACTGAGACCATCCACGGGTAGTCGGAGATGTTCGCGACCTCACCTCCTAAAATCCGATCATCGACCTCGAGTGTAAGAAGCCTGCGAGACGCCGTGGAAGGCGCAGCACAGCAGACTGCACATAGCAGATATAGGGCTAAGGCTGCCTTCAACATGGCTGCGCTTGGCTGTTCCCAGCACTGGCGCTCGTCTTGTTCAGTGTCGCCCGTCTTATCGGTTATCTGCGCCTCTGCAAACTTATCAGCCACTTTCAAGCAAGACAATGAGCGCAAATAGAGTGGTTTCACTTCATCTACCTCCATATCTCTCAGTAATAGTTCGACTTTAATATCGATTTTTTTGCATTTTATGTACCGTATCAGGTACAACAGACGGGTAAACAGAGAGAAAGAATACGTGTGAGATCAAACCATCACATATTTAATGACACGACGTCACACATCATGAAATGAATTCTGTTTTGCACATGTGACATGAACAGGATGATGAATTGCCATGTAAAACATACAGCTTGGCAGGTACTACATGGTCGAATCTCATTAATGTGACCTACGTTGCCAACCTGCGGTAACCACTCATAGAAAAAAATGGTTCAAATGGCTCTGAGCACTATGGGACGTAACTTCTTAGGTCGTCAGTCCCCTAGAACTTAGGACTACTTAAACCTAACTAACCTAAAGACATCACACACATCCATGCCCGAGGCAGGATTCGAACCTGCGATCGTAGTAATCACTCACAGCCGGCAGGTGGCAGCACTAGCAGTGGAGGGTACATAAAGCGCTTCGGGACGACGCGGAAAACGGCGCAGTCGTTGGCGTAATGCGGAAACGGAGTGATTTATCTGATCAACAAAATGCCATGATCCTTTGCTTTCGGGCCAAGGATGGGAGCACTTCCGAAATGGCTAAGTCTGTAAACTGTTCGCATGCCGCTATGGTTGAAATATACCAAGTATGTGCATGGGAAAATGTCGCAATGCAAAATCACAACCCCTCAGCGAACGTTGTTACCCATGATCCTCTGCAGCAGGCGCCTGGTTCGTGCATCCCTGCTAACTGCCCTTCATCGGTGAGGAAGGTTGGTATTTGCGTGTCAGGCTTGCAAGCGGACGTCCACTGAGTGGCGACAAGTAATCTTTTCAGATATGTCACCTTTCATGCTCTACCGGACAGATGACTGTTGGCGCGTAAGGTCGTGAAATGTCTGAAAGCAAACACCTTGCAACTGTCGTCGGAATGGTCCAAGCCGAAGGAGGGAGCGTTACGATCTGTGGAATGTTTTCGTGGCATTCCCTGGGCGATCTCGTCATTGTGGTTCATTGCAAGTTTGAATCTGTCAATGTCGACCACGTCCACTCCTACAGGAAGTTACCTGCTAGCAGGACAATGCAACGTCCCACACAACTCTTAGCATCCGTGTGTGATTCGAAGAGCACCAGGATCCGTTTACTCCCCAATCCACCTACTCCCCGGATTTACACCTATGATCGAGCTGTACGCGCCATGGACCCTCAGCTGAAAACCTAGTGCAAATGACCACAACGTTGGATTCAGCATAGCTCCACATCCATGCCAGTTCTTTCCAGTACCTTTCGAAGTGGTCCATGTTGCAAAATGTGGTTATTCAGTTTCTGACACGAAGTCACATTACAGTGCCTGGTAAGTATAAAATCTAGAGGTTGCAACTGGATCTACAGAGTTATTTGACGTCACTTTCCGAATATACAAACAGAAAACTTGTCTTGTCGAATAAAGGAAGAAATCATAATTGTCCATCCCACATTCATAAATTGCTGACTAGAATGATGGACATACCGTGTGTAACCAAAAATTTAAGCGCTAATGGACTCATTTCAGTTCGAATTCAGAAATGGACAGAAGACTGCACAAGCTGTTACAGCAAGAAGTAAATGCTCTCCATACATCAACGTCGGATAGCCCTATAGCTCCCTGTTATTCCAGATTAGATTAGATTTGATTCAGTTTTCGTTCCATAGACCCAAAAATAAGATGACTCTCGAAGGTGTGTGTTTGATTAAAATACCCTCGACCCTGATCATTTGTCAGGGGATTGTCAAAATATGTGAATACTTTACTTTAAACTCTATCTGTTAATATTTACAGAATTAATACCCTGTCAGAATGAAACACAATTACGTACTTTTAATAGATTTATCATACCCAAACATCTAATCTTGACTTCTGCGACAAAATGCTGTCAAATCAGAAATCTTACAATTTTTTTTACTGAAGTTGGTTTAACAGTCCCTATTAAGATATTCATCTATGGATTAGAAGAAGGTGCCTATCAAACAGTCTTTCAGACTCTGTTTTAACTGTGCTTTATCTGAAACCCAGTATTTAATGGTTGTTGGCAATTTATTGAAAATGTGTGTTCCTGAATGTTGGACTCCTTTTTGGATCAAGGTAAGTCATTTTAGGTCTTTATGTAGATTGTTCTTATTCCTAGTACTGATACTACGTATTGAGCTGTTAGTTGGAAACAGAGACATATTACTTGCAACACATTTCGTTAAGAAAGATATAAACTGAGAAGCAGTTGTTAGAATACTAATTTCCTTGAATAGGGCTCTATATGCTGTTTTTACACCACAAATGAGTCTTGTTATACACTTTTGCACACTACATGCTTTTGCTCGATTTGATTAGTTACCCTGGAATACGATCCCATACGACATAATAGAATGAAAGTAAGCAAAATATGTAAGTTTTCTTTGTAATTGTATCTCCTACATCTGGCATCATTCTCACTACAAATACAGACTTGTTTAGGCGCTTCAGAAATTCTGTGATATGCGCTTCCCAAATGAACTTAATGTCGAACTGTAATCCCAGAAATCTAACAGTGTCAACCTCTTGGATCTGCATATATTCACATGTTAAACACATACTGGACGGAAATTTCTAACCGATTCTGAACTGTATGTAGTGGGTCTTTTCAATTTTTACTGGCAATAAGTTAGCTTGAAACCACTTATTAATGTCAGCGAAAATTTGATTAGCAGCCACTTCTATATCTGTACTTGACTTGCTACTTATTGCAATGTTTATATAATGTGCAAACAAAGGAAACTTAGCATCTGGCAATGTAACAGAAGAGCGGTCATTAATGCTGACAAGAAAAAGCAACGAACCCAGGATAGAACCTTGAGGAACACCACATGTAATTAATTCCCAGTCAGATGAAGACTGTGATTACGTAGGCTTTCCCGGCGTAATAAGTCTTGAAAGTCTCTTCGGGTTTGCTGCCGGATCCTAAAATCAACTTGACTCGATATTTCGGCGATCCAACTGTTCGCCATCTTCAGGAAATGCTGCTTCTGCTGATGAGTCCCGCTGAGAACTGACGAAAGATTGCAATTCGACGTCCTATATAGGCCACCGTTCAGTACACGGCGCATGCGCCGCCCATCACGGTTTCTGCCTTACAAAACAGGGAGGTGGCGCCGCCCTTAGTGAAACACTGCTGGCAACGATATATCGCAATCAAGCTGCACCGAAGAACGTTCAGTTTTGATGCGAGATAATACAGGATTCCACGTTTTGCTAAGAGGAAACCCATTGTCTCTGTTGATTAAATTATCAGCCAACCTAATTTCAATCGCCTCTTTATAGACACTATTCCAAAAACCGGAAATGTTGGCAATCACAACAGTTTCCTCAAATTTCATTTTGTGTCCCTCATTTAGGCAGTGCTCTGCTACGGACGATTTTTCCGGCTGTTGTAGCCTCGTGTGACGGCGATGTTCCACACACCTGTCATGCACTGTGCGAACAGAACGGCCAACGTAAGCTTTCCCACATTGACACGGGATTTTGTACAGTCCGGGTTTCCTAAGTCCCAAATCATCCTTCACAGAGCCGAGAAGAGCCCTAATCTTAGAAGGTGGACGGAACACACTCTTAATGTTAAAATTCCTGAAAATTCGTCCAATCTTAAACGATAAGCCTCCAGGATAAGGAAGGCCACAGACCTATGTTCCTCTTCGTACGCTTCCGGAGTTGGTCCAAATTCCATAGCCCGACAAATCTGTTTCTCGGTGTATCCATTTTCCTTAAAAACAGTCATCAAATTCTCAAGTTCTTGGGTTAAGCTGTCTGCGTCGGAAATGGCATAGGCTCTCCGTACCAAAGTCCTAAGGACGCCACTACGTTGGTGTGGTGGATGAAATGTTTCACTGATAAGATGGTGGTGGTGGTGGTGGTGGTGGTTAGTGTTTAACGTCCCGTCGACAACGAGGTCATTAGAGACGGAGCGCAAGCTCGGGTTAGGGAAGGATTGGGAAGGAAATCGGCAGTGCACTTTCAAAGGAACCATCCCGGCATTTGCATGTAACGATTTAGGGAAATCACGGAAAACCTAAATCAGGATGGCCGGGGACGCACTGATAAGAAATTCCACAAATAACTTAACATGGAACTCAACTCGCGCGAGGACTCTTTGATTAACTTTATTGGTATGTTATCATAACAACTAGAATATTTTGATTTTAACGATTTTATGATGGATGTCATTCCCATTTAACTGAAGTTATTTGTAAAGACTGGTCTCAGATACGTCATTGCGCTGTTTACTGAACCTGACAACTCCAAGCTGTCTGTAACAGAAACAAAGTAATTTTTTAAGTGGTTTGCAATACTACATGCACTTGTTACCAACGTCTCATTTGTTTTTAGAGCTATCTGTTACTCTCCTTTTTGGCCCCAACTGTCTCTGTCTTCACTATATCCCATACACGTTTTATTTTGTTGCCTGATGTAATTATGCTTTTCTCATTATAAAGCTGCTTAGATTTCTGGATTACTTGCTTCAATATTTTGCAGTATTCTTTCCAATGCATTACAATGCTAACATCAGAGCTGTTCCTAGACTGTGGGTGCAGTCTCGTTTTTGTCCCACATAATATCTTTATTCCATGTATAATCCATGTTTTGTTTTTACATTTCTGTTTGATTTGAGTTACCTTTAGAGGAAACCAGTTTTCAAAAGAGGAATTAACTTTATTAATGATTGCTTTGTATTTTCCTTTTGAGTCGATATGTCTTTGGGCAACCTCCTGAAAATCGGAATTTTTGGCCGATTTATCACCCTTCTATATCCAGATTTAAAAGATTTGCATATCTGGTGATGACACCCGATAAGGACCCAGAGGGGCCCATAGGATTTATATCAGGCGAATTTGGTCGCCGAGACATCAACGTGTGTTCACTACAACGCTTTTCAAACAACTTTGGCTCCGAGACACGGACAGTTGTACCGCTGAAAGATGACATTTCCGTCGGGGAAGACATCAACCCTGAAGGGATGCAGGTGGTTTGCAGCCGTCTGCGTGTCTTCGATTACTAACACAGATCCAATGAAAACACAGGAGAATGTCTCACATAGCATAACACTGCTCCCACCAACCTCTGTCCCTGGCGCGCTGAACGTTCCGAGCCGCCATTCATCTCGATGACGGCGTTTGTGGAGACTATCGTCGACTTAGAGTAGCAAAAATGTGATTCACCCGAAGAGCCGACATGTTTCGATGGTCCGATCCCGAAGGTCCGGTGCCCAATTCAATGGTAACTGACGACGTCATTCGGTCAACATGTAAACACTTTGGGGGTGGTCTGCTGCGGAACCGCATGTTCAACAATGTACGATGAACGGTGAGCTCCGAAACACTTGTGCGTGCACTAGCATTGGCTCTTTCGGCAGAGATGCTGCAGAGCGCCATCTATCCTACTTTGCAGAGCACATTACGTGAAGAATCGTGGACGTCGAACCATTTGGCGCCAGGTGGTAGTTTCACTGCCCTTCTACCTCTTTCCTTAGATCATCGCGACAGTAGCACGTGAACATTAGAACAACTTCTCAGTTTTCGAGATACTCGTTCACAGGTTCAACCTAATAATAAACTGCCCTTTGTCAAAGTCGCTTATCTCCGTGGATTTCCCCATTTGCAGCCCGTATCTTCGATAGGGTGACTCCTGTCCATGTCTACTCCGGTTACGTACTTTTGTTACCGCGTCACATACCCGCAACGCCATCCGGCGGCATCCAGAGTCATGGTGGGCAGTGGTCATAATGTTTTGGGTGTTTGAAGTACAGTGACGCGTAATATTGTGGTGCTTATGAAGTCTTCTGACCCAGTACGACACAGAGCGCACGATCCGTCTTGTTACTTGGAAGAACCGCTGCGATACACAGTCTCTTTATTTGAAACAATGAAGTACCTAGACGCAGTAAACAATGATATGTGGAGTATCCGAATCAGAGGAGGATTGGAGTGACATGAGCAAAGACTTCCTCACGGTACCATACGACATTGACTCGACAGCGACAGCGCTGAGGGAAAGTTCAAACGCTGCGCCAACGACGTTGGCTGATACGCAGGCAGTCGAGTGTCACTGCCAAATTCTGTAGCTGCATTAAGTCAAAATGAAGTGCTGCATTCCGAATAATCTGTCACCCAGATGCTATAAGTGATAACTTTTACCGCAACTAGATCCTTTCTTGCGGTCGCCTTCCTCAAACTTGTTGATACAGTGGAACTGCTATGCAGTGCGATAAAATCTTGCCATGTGCATTACTGACCTTCTGCTGAGGGTCGAGGGCTCTAAGAGGGCTCTGAACTATGCAAGCTACTAAATGACAGTAAACGTCTTTCAGTAACTCTTCAGCATTTCGTGTCCAATGTGTAGGAACATTTACAATTGTGGATGGATCGAAATCTCTTCAATACGTAACTCGCATAAACCGTTACATATAATCAGTTCCGTACAGCATCTCAGAAGATAATGACATTTTTGTTTAAGCTTTCTTGTGGTGTTTCCGGGTATCGTCATTATCGGCAGTGCCTCTTGCTCTGTGCCTTCCAAGACACCACCAAGCCACGATGCCCTAGTACAAGCGAGCCCGCCACAGCATGTGGAGACGCTGGAACGACGTCACATAGGGAGTATGTTCTGCGCTCTCTCTTCTCTCACCTCAACTGCACATAATCAAAAGTGCTCACAGTGGGAATCCTCTACTTAACTGTCAACAAACAAAGGTCAAATTAACCAAAGCGAAAGAAAATATATAATTAAATAAGAAAAAAAGTGGGCTAGAAAAGTTACACATAATACAGCCATGTGAAGGCCAAGTCCACCTAAAAAGCAGGATTCAAAAAATCCACTTCCATACTACATAAAAAGCGCTTTTACATGCATATTTCTCGTTCGCTTGAGAGGAAGAAGTGTAACATGTTCTGAATGAACATGCCGCCACAACAGCAACATCGACTTCACTCGTGCGCCAGCACGGGTGCCCATGATCCCACTACTGGCTGCACTTACAGCAAGCCCGCTGATACTGGAGACCAACTCATTCATAGCTATGTTGTTGTTGTGGTCTTCAGTTCTGAGACTGGTTTGATGCAGGTCTCCATGCTACTCTATCCTGTGCAAGCTTCTTCATCTCCCAGTACCTACTGCAGCCTACATCCTTCTGAATCTGCTTAGTGTATTCATCTCTTGGTCTCCCTCTACGATTTTTACCCTCCACGCTGCCCTCCAGTACCAATTTGGTGACCCGTTAATGCCTTAGAACATGTCCTACCAACCGATCCCCTCTTCTAGTTAAGTTGTGCTACAAACTCCTCTTCTCCCCAATTCTATTCAATCCCTCCTCATTAGTTATGTGATCTATCCATGTAATCTTCAGCATTCTTCTGTTGCACCACATTTCGAAAGCTTCTATTCTCTTCTTGTCTAAATATATATCGTCCATGTTTCACTTACATACATGGCTACACTCCATACGAATATTTTCAGAAACGACTTTCTCACACTTAAATCTATACTCGATGTTAACAAATTTCTCTTCATCAGAAACGCTTTCCTTGCCATTGCCAGTCTACATTTTATATCCTCTCTACTTCGACCATCAGTTATTTGGCTCCCAAAATAGCAAAACTCCTTTACTACTTTAAGTGTCTCATTTACTAATCTAATTCCCTCAGCATCACCCGATTTAATTCGACTACATTCCATTATCCTCGTTTTGTTTTTGTTGATGTTAATCATTTATCCTGCTTTCAAGACACTGTCCATTCCGTTCAACTGCTCTTCCAAGTCCTTTGCTGTCCCTGACAGAATTACAATGTCATCGGCAAACCTCAAAGTTTTTATTTCTTCTCCATGGACTTTAATACCTACTCTGAAATTCTCTTTTGTTTCCTTTATTGCTTGCTAAATATACAGATTGAATAGCATCGGTGAGAGGCTACAACCTCTTACTCCCTTCCCAACCACTGCTTCCCTTTCATGTCCCTCGACTCTTGTAACCGCCATCTGGTTTCTGTAGAATGGTAAATAGCCTTTCGCTCCCCGTATTTTACCCCTGCAACCTTCAGAATTTGAAAGAGAGTATTCCAGTCAACATTGTCAAAAGCTTTCTCTAAGTCTACAAATGCTAGAAACGTAGGTTTGCCTGTCCTTAATCTTTCTTCTAAGATAAGTCGTAGGGTCAGTATTGCCTCACGTGTTCCAACATTGCTATGGAATCCAAACTGATCTTCCCCGAGGTCAGCTTCTACCAGTTTTTCCAATCGTCTGTAAAGAATTCGCGTTAATATTCTGCAGCTGTGACTTATTAAACTGATAGTTCGGTAATTTTCACATCTGTCACCACCTGCTTTCTTTGGGATTGGAATTACTACATTCTTCTTGAAGTCTGAGGGAATTTCGTTTGTCTCATACATCTTGCTCACCAGATGGTAGAGTTTTATTAGGCCTGGCTCTCCCAAGGCTGTCAGTAGCTCTAATGGATTGTTGTCTACTCCCAGGGCCTAGTTTCGACTTAGGTCTTTCAGTGCTCTGTCAAACTCTTCACGCAGTATCATATCTCCCATTTCATCTTCATCGACCTCCTCCTCCAATTTCATAATATTGTCCTCGAAAACATCGCTCCTGTATAGACCCTCTATATACCCCTTCCACCTTTCTGCTTTTCCTTCTTTGCTTAGAACTGGGTTTCCATCTGAGCTCTTGATATTCATGCAAGTGGTTCTCTTCTCTCCAAAGGTCTCTCTAATTTTCCTGTAGGCAGTATCTATCTTACCGTTCGTTAGATAAGCCTCTATATCCTTACATTTGTCCTCTAGACATCCCTGCTTAGCCATTTTGCACTTCCTGTCGATCTCATTCTTGAGACGTTTGTATTCCTTTTTCCCTGCTTCACTTACTGCATTTTTGTATTTTCTCCTTTCATCAATTAAATTCAGTATCTTTTCTGTTACCCAAAGATTTCTACTAGCCCTCGTCTTTTTACCTACTTGATCCTCTGCTGCCTTCACTATTTCATTCCTCAAAGCTACCCATTCTTCTTCTACTGTATTTCTTTCCCCCATTCCTGTCAATTGTTCCCTTATGCTCTCTCTGAAACTCTGTACAACCTCTGGTTCTTTCATTTTATCCAGACCCATCTCCTTAAATTCCCACCTTTTTGCAGTTTCTTCAGTTTTAATCTACAGCTCATAACCAATAGATTGTGGTCAGAGTCCACATCTTCCCCTGGAAATGTCTTGCAATTTAGAATCTGGTTCCTAAATCTGTCTTACCATTATATAATCTATCTGGAACCTTTTAGTATCTGCAGGGTTCTTCCATGTATACAACCTTCTTTCATGATTCTTGAACCAAGTGTTAGCTATGATTAAATTACGCTCTGTGCAAAATTCTACCAGGCGGCTTCCTCTTTCATTTCTTAGCCCCAATCCATATTCATTTACTACGTTTCCTTCTCTTTCTTTTCCTACCGTCGAATTCCAGTCACCCATGACTATTAAATTTTCGTCTCCCTTCACTACCTGAATAATTTCTTTTATCTCATCATACATTTCGTCAATTTCTTCATCATCTGCAGAGCTAGTAGGCATATAAACTTGTACTACCGTAGTAGGCGTGGGCTTCGTGTCTATCTTGGCCATAATAATGCGTTCACTATGCTGTTTGTAGTAGCTTACCCGCACTCCTATTTTTTTTATTCATTATTCAACCTACTCCTGCATTACCCCTATTTGATTTTGTATTTATAACCCTGTATTCACCTGACCAAAAGTCTTGTTCCTCCTGCCACCGAACTTCACTAATTCCCACTATATCTAACTTTAACCTGTCCATTTCCCTTTTTAAATTTTCTAACCTACCTGCCCGATTAAGGGATCTGACGTTCCGCGCTCTGATCCGTAGAACGCCAGTTTTCTTTCTCTTGATAACGACGTCCCCTTGAGTAGTCCTGGCCCGGAGATCCGAATGGGGGACTATTTTACCTCCGGAACATTTTACCCAAGAGGACTCCATCACCATTTAATCATACAGTAAAGCTGCATGCCCTCGGGAAAAATTACGGCTGTAGTGTCCCCTTGCTTTCAGCCGTTCGCTGTACCACAACAGCAAGGCCGTTTTGGTTAGTGTTACAGGGCCAGATAAGACAATCATCCAGACTGTTGCTCCTGCAACTACTGAAAAGGCTGCTGCCCCTCTTCAGGACCCATACGTTTGTCTGGCCTCTCAACAGTTACCCCTCCATTGTGGTTGTACCTACGGTACGGCTATCTGTATCGTTGAGGCATGCAAGCCTCCCCACCAACGACAAGGTCCATGGTTCATTGGGAGGGGGGGGGGGGAATTCATAGCTGCTAACAGCTTATCAGAGAACACTTTTCACAACTGCCGGAGGCATGAAGTGCCAGCATATTTATCTATTCGTAGCTACTAACAGATAAATATACTGCCATTTCAGGCCTCTGACAGTTGCGAAAAGTGTTCTATGATGACAAGCATAATCATTACAAGACAAATGTTGATGGTGTTGAGGCAGCAACCAGCCACAAATTTATTTTCAGTTCCTTTATTCAGAGGGTGCCGTAACCAGTATCGAATCGTTATGATTCATTTTCAGACGGTTTTCATGCTTTCATTACAACAATTTTTTACAGATTAATTGTCCTAAAATAGGAGCAGTAGACTTTTCAGTAGCTGCAGGGGCAACAGTTTGGATGATTGACTCACCTGGCCTTGTAATATCAACCAAAACGGCCTTGCTGTGCTGGTACTGCAAATGGCTGAAAGCAAGGGGAAACTACAGACTTAATTTTTCCCAAGTGTATGCAGTTCTACTGTACGGTTAAATGATGATTGCATCCTCTTGGGTAAAATATTCCGAAGGTAAAATAGTCCCACATTCGGATCTCCAGGCAGGGACTTCTCAGTTGAACGTCGTTATCAGGAGAAACAAAACTGGTGTTCTATAGATTGGAGCGTTGAATGTCAAATCCCTTCATTGGGCAGGTTGGTAAAAAAATTTAAGAAGGGTAATGGATAGGTTAAATTCAGACATAGTGGTAACTAGTGAAGTTCGGTGACAGGAGGAACAGGACTACTTGTCAGGTGTCTAGAGGTTTATAAATACAAAATGAAATAGGGCTAATGTAGGAGTAGATTTAATAATAAGTAAAAAATAGGAACGCGGATAATATACTAGGAACCGCACAATGAAAACATTATTGTAACAAAGATAGACACGGCGCCCGCGTCCACCAGATTAGTACAAGTTTATATTCCAACTAGTTCCGCAGATGAGGATACATTGAGAAAATGTATGATAAGATAAAAAAAAATATTCAGATAGTTAAGGGAGCCGAAAATTTAATAGTAATGGCGGGCTGGAATTTGATAGTATAAAAAGGAAGAGAAGGTAAAGTAGTAGATGAATACTGACTGGGGGAAAAGCAATGAAAGAGGAAGCCGTTTGTAGAATTCTGCACAGATTATAATTTAATCATAATTAACACTAGGTTTTAGAATCATGAAAGAAGGTTGTATAATGGAAGGGATCTGGAGACGCTTAAAGGTTTCAGATTGATTATATAATGGTTAGACAAAGAATTAGGGAGCAGATTTTAAATTGAATGGCATTTCCATGGGCAGATGTGGACTCTGACCACAATTTATTGGTTATGAACTGCAGATTGAAACTGAAGAAACTGTAGAAGGACAGAAATTTAAGGACATGAAACTTGGATGAGTTGAAAGACCCAGAGGTTATAGAGGGTTTCAGAGAGAGCATTAAGGAACAACTGACAAGAACAGGGGAAAGGAATACAAGAGAAGAAGAATGGGTAGCTTTGAGAGATGAAATAGCGAAGGTAGCAAAGGATCAAGAAGATAAAAATTCGAGTGATAGTAGAAATCCTTTGGTAACACAAGAAATATTGAATTTAATCGACGAAAGGAGAAAATATAAAAATTCAATAAATGAAGCAGGCGATAGGGAATACGTCTAAAAAAGGAGATTGATAGGAAGCCCAAAATGACTAAGTGGGAATGGCCAAGAGACAAATGTAAGGATGCAGAAGCACAGATCACTGGGGTAAGAGAGATTCCGCCTACAGGAAAATTAAAGAGACATTTGGAGAAAGGAGAACCACCCACATGAATATCAAAAGCTCAGATGGGAAATCACTCCTAAGCAAAGGAGGGAAAGCAGGAAGGTGGAAGGAGTATACAGAGGGTCTATAGAGGGAGACATACTTGGGGGCAATATTATGGAAATGGACAAGGAGTAGAGGAAGATGAGAATGCAGATACGATACTGCGTGAAGAATCTGAAAAACACAGAAAGACTTGAGTCGAAACAAGGCTCCTGGAGTACACAACATTCGATTGGAGCTGCTGATAGCCTTGGGAGACAAAACTCTTCCATCTGGTGGGCATGATGTATGAGACAGGCGTGATAAACTCATACTTCAAAAAGAACATAATAATACCATTTCCAAAGGAAGCAGGTGGTGACAATGTAGGGAAGCAGCATACTCACGCCTTATAAAATTCACATCAGCCTTTCCATTGTGTGCCAGCCTAGTCCACTGTAACTAGCTCTGACGTCATAAATGTTGCGCAATACTTTAAAAAATCAAGTAAATAATCTGAAACGTTTCTAGCATGTCAAGAGTAATACTAATTCAATATTTGTTGAATATCAGTTCAATAACTTTAACCATTTTCGAAATTTGGACGTTTTTCTGTAAAAATCATTGGCGCAACAGAAAAGAGCTAGAAACTTAAAAATTTATATTTAGATTCCTTTTTCATAATAATTTAGTAGAAACAGTATTCTGGATCTCACAAATTAAAATGTTAGTTGAAATTCATGATTTTCTGGTTTTTGTCTTAAAAATTTAGGAAGTAAGATAGATTAAGTAGGCGAATAAATAAGGCTAGGATGTTTAAATTTAATTAGAAGGGATATCCGCTATAATCATAAAGATGTGAGAAGTTTCAACTGAATAACTATAAAACTATAGCGATAGCGTATCTCCAAACAGCAAGTTCAGAGCTCGTCTACTGCGTGTAGTGTAATTAAATTAATTCTCTCGCCCGAAATATTTGACTTAGCCACGTCAGACTTTTATTATGATTACTTACCTGTGTGCTGATTGCACATTTAAATTGAGAGCTTCATCTGCCATCAGCGAAGGAAGCAATGATTTATTCTATAACTTAAAGTGGTGCATTACTAGCCCAGCGGCTAGTCGGGAGAGCGGATTTGATCAGGCGTTCCCTTAGCCGTCCGCACCGCGGCTTTATATATAAGAATGCTGCGCGAGAAAAGAAGGCCCCAGTTCTCTCCAGACGCTGATTAGCGCAACACCTGTGCCGGGAGTCGCGTCGCGTCAGTATCATTGCTATAAATAGCCTCGGATGCCGTAATAAGTTACTCGGGATACGCGTAACCATGAAATCGTTTTCGAGTGAAGTGTTAATTCTGGGATGACTTTAATGATCTATGTTCAGTTTGAGTATGTCGTATTTTCACGTGCCTCCGCAGGACAGACTTTCTACCATTATTTACTGTGGCGTTTGATGAACATTATCATCAAATTATGGCGAGCATTGACATAAACATTTAATTTGAACAGTTATAGTTGCATCAGCGCATTAGACTCTGAACTGCTCTGGTAGTTAGATTGTGTGGATCCTTTTTAGTCTGTGACTTTCAGAATATAGTGAACATTTTAGAGAAAATGGTGTCTGATTATGAATCCCTGACAATCTCCTAATTCCTCAGAGCTATAAGCTGTAGCTATAAATGTATTTCTCAGATGAAGTGGGCACTAGGAATTCTAATTACAGGCTTCACGTTTTGCTAATCACCTTCTGGTTGCCAATATTGTAGTTAGAGAGCCAGTGTTGAGAACGGCAAACAACAGCATTAAATAAATAGATACAAAACATTTTATAATAAATAATCTACCCGCCACCCCACAACAGGTATGAAAATTACCGAACTATCAGCTTAATAAGTCATGGCTGCAAAATACTAACACGAATCCGTTACAGAAGAATGGAAAAACTGCTAGAAGCGACCTTGATGAAAATCAATTTGGATTCCAGAGAAATTTAGGAACACACGAGGCAATACTGACCCTACGACTTCTCATGGAAGATAGGTTAAGGAAAGGCAAACCTACAGTTATAGCATCTGTAGACTCAGAGAAAGCTTTTGACAATGTTAACTGGAATATTTTCTTTGACATTCTAAAGGTGGCAGGGTAAAATGCGGGGTGCGAAAGGCTATTTACAATTTGTACAGAAATAAGATGGCAGTTATGAGAGTTGAGGGGCACGAAAGGGTTGCGGTTGAGAATGGAGTGAGACAGGGTTGTAGCCAATCCCCGATATTATTCAGTCTGTGTCTTGAGTAAGCACTAAAGGAAACAAAAGAAAAATTTGGAATAGGAATTCAAATCAAGGAAGAAGAAACAAAAATATTGAGGTTTGCCAATGATATTTCAATTATGTCAGAGGCAGCAAAGGACTTGGAAGAGCGGTTGAACGGAGTGAACAGTAGCTTGAAAGGTGGATGTAAGATGAAAATCAACAAAAGCAAAACGAAGATAATGGAATGTATTCGGATTAAATCAGGTGATTCTGAAGTAATTAGATTAAGAAATGACACACTTAAAGCAGTAAATGAGTTTTGTAGTTTGGGAAGCTAAATAACTGATGATGGTCGAAATAGGAAGGATATAAAAGGTAGACTGGCAACGGCAAGAAAAGCGTTTCTGAGGAAGAGAAAATTGTTAACATCCAGTATAGATTTCAGGGAGTCCTTTCTGAAAGTATTTGTATGGTATGTAGCCATTTGTGGAAGTGAGACATGGACGATAACAGTTTCGACAAGAAATGAATAGACACTTTTTATATGTGGTTCTACAGAAGAATGCTGAAGATTAGATGGGTAGATCACGTAACTAATGAAGGGGTACTGAATAGAATTGAGGAGAAGAGGAATTTGTGGTACAATCTGACTAAAAGAAGGGATCGGTTGGTAGGACACATTCTGAGGCGTCAAGGGATCACCAATTTAGTATTGGAGGGCAGCATGCAGGGGAAAAGTCGTGGAGGGAGACCAAGAGATAAATACACTAAGCAGATTCAGAGGGATATAGGATGCAGTAGTTACTCGGAGATGTAGAGGCCTGCACAGGATAGAATAGCATGGAGAGCTGCATAAACCAGTTTTTGGATTAAAGATCACAACAACAACAAAGAAAAGTTAAACTGGATTCTGAGCTCAGAATCTAATTCTACAATGGAAAGGACTGAATTCCCACTGAAAGATACGCATGTGATGTAAATAATAAAGAGCTACATTGATGGAAAGTAGTTAAAAGTCAGTCTTCCTTAGATAAGTCAGTTATTCCAGGTCAGAGAACTATCCTCAATGGATCATCCTGAGATTTTATTTCGATTTAAGAATCATTAATTAGAGAAAAATGACTTAATTCGATTCGCTTAAAAAAAGGCAGGGATGTTAACGTCTTTATCCACTTAACGGTTATTTCAAGGATCAGAAAAAAACAAATAAGATAAAGGGACAACAAGAAATAACTTTTACATATCGTAAGAGTATTAACAGTATTGCGGAGATAGATATCGTTATATCGCTGGGTTACAATGAAATTATGACTTTGGTTCTACGTTCGGAATTATCGTAATAAGGAACTATTTATTAAATTTAACTGAACAAGGATGTACAAAATTGATATTTACCATAAGTAAGTGAAACGTTGGTCACGGTAATATTTATACGCGTATTCAGGTGATTCTATTTTATAGTAGTGAGTGAAAGATCTTGGCGTAGCAAACTACGCCGATCACTAGCGTGAATAATGCAAAATAATCATCGATAACTATAGCTATTTCGGGTTCTAAAGTTTTTTCTGTCAGTAAGAGATTTTAATCGTTTAGATAATTGATAACAACGCCATAATCTGCGAAATTTACGAATTATAGCGTACGCCATTTTACTGAGAATTGAACTGTTGTTGCCAGTAGCAACCCACGTTACGGCTCACTCAACGAGCGTATTTACGTTTCCGATAACGTGCACTGTGCACAAGATTTAATTAAATCCTAATTACTATATCTATAAGAACCGATACTAAAGTGACCTGATCCTTCACCAATTTAACGCATTGCAAAACTATTGACGAATGTAGTATTGACAGGTGTACGATGTAGTGGGGGCATGTATCCAGGGTACTTCTGTTTTAGTTGGATGCGTAGTCAGTGCGCAGTTCCTATTACCTTCACTCAAACATTTTAACGATTTATATTAGTACTGGGACGAGGTGTGTCTAGTCCTGAAGGCAGGGCTATTGTCAGTATACAGATTAGAGTCACGTCACTACCCACCTCCCTGCGTAGATCGAAGTGACATAGTACAGTACAGGCTTCATTACCGTTGTTGAATCTCTGTATATTATTTGGTAACGTATGTTTTATGTTTTGCAAGGAGATGGCAGTTAACAGAGAGCTGAACATATTTACTCTCGAAGTTACTCTGTAATACACACATTTTTAAAAGCTTGCCTCAGTTCCTGAGTCAAAACAGTTATGCTGTAGTATTTGACAGCAAATTCTACAATGTAAGCAGTATTTTGTTTACTCTTACATCTGAAATAATAATTTAATGACATCTATATATCAGTTTGAACGTAGCACAAGTAAACTATGTTTGTACTGTAAGCATAAATGTATGCGTATGTTACAATTCTGTGTTACCATCATCTGGTATTATGAAATTTCTTTGGAACTATTCACTTGCTTTTGTGTAAGACTGTGTATGTCCTTGCATTCTTGTATTTTTGTCCAAAACTTTCCTACTTGCTTTGTCACAAACACTCCCATAATCAGAATGCAATAAAGGGGTTTGTTTGTTGATTTCTCTCCACTTAAACAGATAGATTTGATGAAAGAGGTTGCTTTATACCAAGGTATGCCCTTCTTGAGGTGTATTCCTCTTATAAGAGGTTCTTCATGAAACTGAGTTATTTTTTCTTTGCTAATATTTTGTTCCTGGTGTTGCACAAGGGAAAAGACAGCGATTCTTTTATCTCCTGATGGGTGCTCACACGCAGAATAATTTTATAAAAGAACAAATATGTTTGGACATAGATGAAGATGCATGTCTAAAACTAATCTCCGTCTTATATAGATGTGTATGTCTGTATGTGTGTGTGCATACATGAAGCAACTTTTTGAATATAGAAATCACAGAATTTATTAGACGCCGATTGTTTCATTAATCCAAGAGCACAGGGAAACGATGTTGGTATAGACACCTGGATATGGTGGGTAAAAACAACCGTGCCCCCACGAAATGATACCGTATTGCGTGGAGTTCGCAACCAGAGGACCACCTTTGTCGCCGTTGCAAGAGTCTTTGCCACCTTCGAGCTCACCAGCGCAGATCATGTTCTCCGTTATGAGGCCTTCGTAGGTGTCGTTGCACGAGTTGCGGTCGATGATAGTCGTGTTGACGGCGTGCAACTGCTCCAGGTAGTCTGCCCATGGTTGAAGGCTTCCTCAGCCACTCACCTTCACGGAAGTGCCTACCTCGAGCTCCTCAATCGCCAGAGGAATAGCCTGCGGAAACCGTGACGGTAGCAGGGCAGTCTGCTGTGGGACGTAAATATTCGAAGAAAGAAACTAGAGTGAATGTGTAGAGAATATGAATCTTAAAGGAATATCTATTACTAAAATTTTAGATTTAATGGTTATTATCATGCGTTCAGATACAGTATGGCATGAAGTCAATGATGTATCAAAATCGAAAGTAAAACAGCTTTTGGGTGCTTAGAATTCCGGGGGTGCAGTTCTATAAGTAGCTGATACTAACCTCGTGATGTCGCAAGAACTATCGGATTTTTGTTTGGATCGCATCATGGGCTCCAGTGCCATAACAAATTCTAGAAATGACTCGGAATAGCGTTTATGACCAAGGAAGGGATCACAGTTACAAACACTGAGAAATGCAAAGTAGCAGAGTTATAGCTGGTGCAATCAGTAATATCATATTAATTAACATCTGTATGCCTGCAGAATCTGAGAAAATACGCCAGAGAGTAGAGATTTTTTCAGAAGAAGTAGACCTGCTTTTAACAACGTAACCCGAACAAATTGTACTTGCAGATGATTTGAACAGTGTAATCAGTTCGAAAGATAAGATCAGGGTCGTTGCTAGATGCTTTGCTGCCGTATGCGAGAACTGAAGAATGACAACCCCTCTTTTTTTTTTTTAATGTCATCGGTCTCCCCAACATCCTCCCCCCTTCCACTACCACCAACATACTCGTACAACGGCAAATCCCAACATGTCCGCAAACCAGCGCACGAGCTCCGCTCAAGAACTCGTTGAATCTAGGTCATGTTTCTTTCCGTTTTGTACTCAGTACCGAGTGCGTTAGTTCTGAGGTAGGTGGAGGCAATGTGTTTACTTTCGTCAAAGTAAGTAAAGATTTATTAAATAACTGTTCCCGAAACATTTGAAAACAATTCTGTTTTAATTTTTCCTTTTTCAATTTTTTCTCCTCATTTGCTCAATTTTTTCGCTGTTTGATTTGAGAATCCTTTTTTCGTCCCATTTGCCGTACATAAAATTTTGCCCAGTGTTAGAAACGGCTGTGGATGCTAGAAACAGACCTGGATCGGACACCCAATTTTAACATGTCTATGAGGCTGGAGAGTATCATCAGAGAGATAATTTTCCTTGATACGTTAGAAGTTAAATATGCCTACAAGCTGGTTTCACCTTCTTCGCTGGGCACTCCCTAAACAGAATTCACGCAAAATTCAGCTTAAGGAAATACGTTTTTCAATCAGAGACATGGCCAGTCATATTCTCAGGTCATGTAGCGTCCATATGTACTGTAAACTTGGAAGGGTTCTAAGTCCCGTTTTATTATCATTTTATTTTCTTTCCAGTGCACTTTGCCTCCTACAGAACAATTCGGGTGTTGTCATTGCTAAAATTCGTAGCAGAGAAGACTGAGCTCTGATTCAATCTTGCCATAACCCATTTCTTTCTACAATTTGCAAGCATTTGTATGTTGGTTCTTTTCAGACTTGCAAATGCGTCTATAACGCCATTATAAGTCTTCCAAGTTTTTATATGAAACCCAACTTACGACTATGATCCCATAAAATGTTTATCCCTTGTTCTCCTATTCCAAAACTCTCTGGCATGCATGAGAGAATGAATGTGGTTGTGTTTCATTTCACTGTATGGTAGTTTAGTCTGCTGCAGAGAATCAGCGGTAGTCTTACAGAATGGCCAACCCTTGTAGTTTTCAGGTAGGCAAAGAGGTTTGTTCCCTTTGAGTGAAAGTTACCGTTTTCAGGTTGGTGGCGGAAGCCTCATCTCTGGGTTTTCCTGGCCACTGGGTTGTGTGGGAGAAGTTTAAGTGTGAGGTGGGCAGTCTGCTTCCAGCTCTCCAAAGGTCTGCAGCCGAGGCCTCTTCGAAGAAGAGTGAGTTGGTTTAACCTCCTGGCGCTTTGTGTTATAGGGAGAGAGGAGCTTTTTGTAATTCAGTCTCACTGAACTTGCACCTTGTGCAACTTTTGGTCTCACGTTTTGTCTTATAAGGATTCTTTTGCTGGGTCGCAGCAAGGAATGCAGGGCTTTTACAGACTTTCACTTTGATTCCTAATGCAGACTTGGGTCCGTAAGAATAACGTAGCACAAAGGTGTTGCATATGTTGAAGCGATCTCACGTAGGAAGTGCGCCCTCGGTTCAGTGTGAAGGTTTGCGTGCCTGCGACTGTGTGTGTATACGTTCCAATCTTTTCCGAATCTTGATAATTTTTGCCTCTTCGTGAACTTTCTTTGTTTCATTCCTATATGTCCGTTGGAAACCATCCACGTGGGTTAATGTTAGTTTGTCTATTCAAATATACCCTCCATAAAATGTTAATTGTTCGCGGATGCATGGTTTAATGTTGCTAAAGTTTGGCCACGATACGTAGAGATTGTGTCTCAGCGGACCACATGGCCGCACGGGTCAACTGTGAGCCTAACTTTCCCGTGGCCCCCTATATCTGTCCTAGAGTTTACTTATTGCTCCGATTTTGGAAAATTAAATATATCCTGTCCGGATTATTCAACTGTATTTGTGGTTTGAGATTTCATGTTAAGCGCGTAAGCGTGTATGTGTGGCCCTCGTTGAGGCTGTTTCTCCAAACCGAGGTTCAGCTTTAAATGCAACCGTGATGTTCAGATTTACTCTTTTATTTAATCACTTCTCATCATGATGGTGTTGCGGTCGTCCTTGCTGTTCTTTGAGTAAATGTGGGTCTGAATGCGAGTATTAAACCTTTCCCGTCCCCCTCTAATTACGACCACGATTTTAAATTAAGAAATTCTGTTGTGAATCGTATAGCGCTTCACAAGCAATAGTATGTAGTTACCAGGCAAGAGCAGTTGTATAGATGTCTTATATCAATGTTTTAAAAAATAAATAATTTTGTTTCAAGTCTTATCCAGTGTACCGATGTTACGTCTCCTTTACCTACGTCACATACGTTGTAGTTTCCTTGATAGCTCATCCATAGCGTTTCCATGCGCACGGGTCCCATAATTAGTGTTTCATTTTTATTTAAAACAAATTCTTTAGAATAGATCTTGTTTTCAGGAATGTTGCTGCAAGCTGCTCTTACTCTTATGACTAAATTAATTTTCCAATTCAGTCGGAACTCTTGTTTGTCGTGTGGCTAGTGATGGTGGTGGCCCAATCTTTTACTTTGATTTTACTGTCAGATAGCTTTAAAATTTGCGTGTGGCTCTTTTAGCCATCTGGATACAGCTCATTTCCCAAACACCACTTGAGTGCATGTCACTTTCAAACAGAGGAACACGGCACCTGCAGAAGAAACGGGACTGAGAAAACTAAACGTAGCTCGTCTGTCAGGCAGCCCTTCACGGTACGTAGGAACAATGTGGCGGAAGATTCCAAACGTACAATTCAATTTTTAATTGGTGAATAGTTTTAAATCCAGCATAGTCGTAAAATATATGGTCTAGGAAACCTGCTTTCTCGTATCGCTAGACAACATTCAAACAAGTCAAACAATTATTACAAAAAGAAAAGATTACAATACATAACTCTGTGTTTACCCACGTGCGCCAAAAGCAAAGGACGACATACGAAATACTGAAGTTTCTCCACCATAGACAATGCTACATAGTACAAGCGAAATGACTAGTCTTGAATCTACTCTTGAAGTGGCCGCGACCAGTCAGGCGCGGTGCTTAGGCCCTCTTCACATAGGGGCCACTGCTGTCGCGTTGTCGTCCTGGAAAGAGATCTATCAGCGTACAATTGGCTGACACCTTCTCAGAGCCCTCTCTGCTCTATCGTTCCCTACTAACGTGCCGGCTCTTGACTTTTACACCATAACAAATAAAGTGTGCTAAGCGAAAATAAGAAAAATCATGAAAAACTACTCCCACAAAAAAATTACCTGCCAGGAAGAAATTATGGTTGTACTATTAGTGCCCCCCCCCCCCCCCCATGAACCATGGACCCTGCAGTTGGTGGGGAGGCTTGCGTGCCTCAGCGATACAGATAGCCTACCGTAGCTGCAACCACAACGGAGGGGTATCTGTTGAGAGGCCAGACGAACATGTGGTTCCTGAAGAGGGGCAGCAGCCTTTTCAGTAGTTGCAAGGGCAATAGTCTGGATGATTGACTGATCTGGCTTTGTAACACTAACCAAAACGGCCTTGCTGTGCTGGTACTGCGAACGGCTGAAAGCAAGGGGAAACTACAGCCGTAATTTTTCCCAAGGGCATGCAGCTTTACTGTATGGTTAAATGATGATGGCGTCTCTTGGGTAAAATATTCCGGAGGTAAAATAGTCCCCCATCCGGATCTCCGGGCCAGGACTACTCAACAGGACGTCGTTATCAAGAGAAAGAAAACTGGCGTTCTACGGATCGGAGTGTGGAACGTCAGATCCCTTAATCGGGCAGGTAGGTTAGAAAATTTAAAAAGGGAAATGGATAGGTTAAAGTTAGATATAGTGGGAATTAGTGAAGCTCGGTGGAAGGAGGAACAAGACTTCTGGTCAGGTGACTACAGGGTTATAAACACAAAATCAAATAGGGGTAATGCAGGAGTAGGTTTAATAATGAATAGGAAAATAGGAAAGCGGGTAGGCTACTACAAACAGCATAGTGAACGCATTATTGTGGCCAAGATAGATACGAAGCCCACGCCTACTACAGTAGTACAAGTTTATATGCCAACTAGCTCTGCAGATGACGAAGAAATTGAAGAAATGTACGATGAAATAAAACAAATTATTCAGATTGTGAAGGGAGACGAAAATTTAATAGTCATGGGTCACTGGAATTCGGCAGTAGGAAAAGGGAGAGAAGGGAACGTAGTAGGTGAATATGGATTGGGGCTAAGAAATGAAAGAGGGAGCCGCCTGGTAGAATTTTGCACAGAGCACAACTTAATCATAGCTAACACTTGGTTCAAGAATCATGAAAGAAGGTTGTATACATGGAAGAAGCCTGGAGATATAGACAGGTTTCAGATGGATTATATAATGGTAAGACAGAGATTTAGGAACCAGGTTTTAAATTGTAAGACATTTCCAGGGGCAGATGTGGATTCTGACCACAATCTATTGGTTATGACCTGTAGATTAAAACTGAAGAAACTGCAAAAAGGTGAGAGTTTAAGGAGATGGGACCTGGATAAACTGAAAGAAGCAGAAGTTGTACAGAGTTTCAGGGAGGGCATAAGGGAACAATTGACA
Organism: Schistocerca serialis cubense; assembly: GCF_023864345.2. Lineage (NCBI taxonomy): Eukaryota > Metazoa > Arthropoda > Insecta > Orthoptera > Acrididae > Schistocerca > Schistocerca serialis. The sequence continues at coordinate 318,005,583 of NC_064641.1, read as the reverse complement.
GGAATGGGGGAAAGAAATACAGTAGAAGAGGAATGGATAGCTTTGAGGGATAAAGTAGTGAAGGCAGCAGAGGATCAAGTAGGTAAAAAGACGAGGGCTAGTAGAAAACCTTGGGTGACAGAAGAAATACTGAATTTAATTGATGAAAGGCGAAAATATAAAAATGCAGTAAATGAAGCAGGCAAAAAGGAATACAAACGTCTCAAAAATGAGATCGACAGGAAGTGCAAAATGGCTAAGCAGGCATGGCTAGAGGACAAATGTAAGTATGTAGAGGCTTATCTCACTAGGGGTAAGGTAGATACAGCCTACAGGAAAATTAAAGAAACCTTTGGAGAAAAGAGAGCCACTTGTATAAATATCAAAAGCTCAGATGGAAACCCAGTTCTAAGTAAAGAAGGGAAAGCAGAAAGGTGGAAGGAGTATATAGAGGGTCTATACAAGGGCGATGTACTTAAGGACAATATTATGGAAATGGAAGAGGATGTAGATGAAGATGAAATGGGAGATACGATACTGCGTAAAGAGTTTGACAGAGCACTGAAAGACCTGACTCGAAACAACGCCCCGGGAGTACACAACATTCCATTGGAACTACTGACGGCCTTGGGAGAGCCAGCCCTGACGAAACTATACCATCTGGTGAGCAAGATGTATGAGATAGGCGAAATACCCTCAGACTTCAAGAAGAATATAATAATTCCAATCCCAAAGAAAGAAGGTGTTGACAGATGTGAAAATTACCGAACTATCAGTTTAATAAGTCACGGCTGCAAAATACTAACGCGAATTCTTTACAGACGAATGGAAAAACTGGTAGAAGCCGACCTCGGCGTTGATCAGTTTAGATTCCGCAGAAATGTTGGAACACGTGAGGCAATACTGACCCTACGACTTATCTTAGAAAATAGATTAAGGAAAGGAAAACCTACATTTCTAGAATTTGTAGACTTAGAGAAAGCTTTTGACGTTGTTGACTGGAATACTCTCTTTCAAATTCTAAAGGTGGCAGGGGTAAAATACAGGGAGCGAAAGGCTATTTACAATTTGTACACAAACCAGATGGCAGTTATTAGAGTCGAGGGGCATGAAAGGGAAGCGGTTGGGAAGGGAGTGAGACAGGGTTGTAGCCTGTCCCCGATGTTATTCAATCTGTATATTGAGCAAGCAGTAAAGGAAACAAAAGAAAAATTCGGAGTAGGTATTAAAATCCATGGAGAAGAAATAAAAACTTTGAGGTTCGCTGATGACATTGTAATTCTGTCAGAGACAGCAAAGGTCTTGGAAGAGCAGTTGAACGGAATGGATAGTGTCTTGAAAGGAGGGTATAAGATGAACATCAACAAAAGCAAAACGAGGATAATGGAATGTAGTCGAATTAAGATGGGTGATGCTGAGGGAATTAGATTAGTAAATGAGACACTTAAAGTAGTAAAGGAGATTTGCTATTTGGGGAGCAAAATAAGTGATGATGGTCGAAGTAGAGAGGATATAAAATGTAGTCTGGCAATGGCAAGGAAAGCGTTTCTGAAGAAGAGAAATTTGTTAACATCGAGTATAGATTTAGGTGTCAGGAAGTCGTTTCTGAAAGTATTTGTATGGAGTGTAGCCATGTATGGAAGTGAAACATGGACGATAAATAGAAGCTTTCGAAATGTGGTGTTACAGAAGAATGCTGAAGATTAGATGGGTAGATCACGTAACTGTTGAGGAGGTATTAAATACACTCCTGGAAATTGAAATAAGAACACCGTGAATTCATTGTCCCAGGAAGGGGAAACTTTATTGACACATTCCTGGGGTCAGATACATCACATGATCACACTGACAGAACCACAGGCACATAGACACAGGCAACAGAGCATGCACAATGTCGGCACTAGTACAGTGTATATCCACCTTTCGCAGCAATGCAGGCTGCTATTCTCCCATGGAGACGATCGTAGAGATGCTGGATGTAGTCCTGTGGAACGGCTTGCCATGCCATTTCCACCTGGCGCCTCAGTTGGACCAGCGTTCGTGCTGAACGTGCAGACCGCGTGAGACGACGCTTCATCCAGTCCCAAACATGCTCAATGGGGGACAGATCCAGAGATCTTGCTGGCCAGGGTAGTTGACTTACACCTTCTAGAGCACGTTGGGTGGCACGGGATACATGCGGACGTGCATTGTCCTGTTGGAACAGCAAGTTCCCTTGCCGGTCTAGGAATGGTAGAACGATGGGTTCGATGACGGTTTGGATGTACCGTGCACTATTAAGTGTCCCCTCGACGATCACCAGTGGTGTACGGCCAGTGTAGGAGATCGCTCCCCACACCATGATGCCGGGTGTTGGCCCTGTATGCCTCGGTCGTATGCAGTCCTGATTGTGGCGCTCACCTGCACGGCGCCAAACACGCATACGACCATCATTGGCACCAAGGCACAAGCGACTCTCATCGCTGAAGACGACACGTCTCCATTCGTCCCTCCATTCACGCCTGTCGCGACACCACTGGAGGCGGGCTGCACGATGTTGGGGCGTGAGCGGAAGACGGCCTAACGGTGTGCGGGACCGTAGCCCAGCTTCATGGAGACGGTTGCGAATGGTCCTCGCCGATACCCCAGGAGCAACAGTGTCCCTAATTTGCTGGGAAGTGGCGGTGCGGTCCCCTACGGCACTGCGTAGGATCCTACGGTCTTGGCGTGCATCCATGCGTCGCTGCGGTCCGGTCCCAGGTCGACAACATCGATGTACTGTGGAGACCTCACGCCCCACGTGTTGAGCAATTCGGCGGTACGTCCACCCGGCCTCCTCATGCCCACTATACGCCCTCACTCAAAGTCCGTCAACTGCACATACGGTTCACGTCCACGCTGTCGCGGCATGCTACCAGTGTTAAAGACGGCGATGGAGCTGCGTATGCCACGGCAAACTGGCTGACACTGACGGCGGCGGTGCACAAATGCTGCGCAGCTAGCGCCATTCGACGGCCAACACCGCGGTTCCTGGTGTGTCCGCTGTGCCGTGCGTGTGATCATTGCTTGTACAGCCCTCTCGCAGTGTCCGGAGCAAGTATGGTGGGTCTGACACACCGGTGTCAATGTGTTCTTTTTTCCATTTCCAGGAGTGTAGAATTGGGGAGAAGAGGAGTTTGTGGCACAACTTGACATGAAGAAGGGACCGGTTGGTAGGACATGTTCTGAGGCATCAAGGGATCACAAATTTAGCAATGGAGGGCGGCCTGGAGGGCAAAAAATCGTAGTGGGAGACCAAGAGATGAATACACTAAGCAGATTGAGAAGGATGTAGGTTGCAGTAGGTACTGGGAGATGAAGAAGCTTGCACAGGATAGAGTAGCATGGAGAGCTGCATCAAACCAGTCTCAGGACTGAAGACAACAACAACAACATCAACATTTACACTTACACAGTCATGATTTCGGCTTCAAAGTTCCATTATCAAGTGTTTTAAGTGCCATCTTAGGCAATTTACAACGCTTAAAACACTTGATAATGGCACTTTGAAGCTGAAATCATGATTGTGTAAGCGTAAATGTAACAGTGTAAATAAACATCAGTCTAATGGTGGTACTGACTTTAAAGAAATATATTATGACTGTGGCCCCGCATTATGAAAAAATTAATAAATACAATACACAAATTGCGTTTAGTCAGTACCTATATAACTCGAAAGTAAACTACGTCGGTCAAGTATCGCAGTTACGAAGAGACACAGCTCAGCAAATGGGAGCAGCTCTTGAGCAGTTTGTAAGCAGAGAGGTCAGATGTTGAAAGTCAAATATGAAACGTTAATGTTGCAACAGGAAAGGAAGGTATTACTCTCATAAATATCAACTACGAAGCACAAGAATGTAAGCAGAACACGCAAGCAATGGAAAAGGTCGCCAAATCCTGTAGTGGCACACATTTTAAACAAAATAGTATCACCCAACATGGGCCCACATATAGAAGTGCACCATATCCCGAAACAGGTCTGTCCCTCGAAACATTTTCTTCGAGAATACAGCTGCATCGAGAGAAAATGTCCTGGGAAAAATCTGCACGAAGTCAAAGCAGTAAAAAACCATGAACGAAAAGAAAACGGAGAGGTGAACACAAATGTGTAAAATACAACTGGAACAAAATGTGTGGTTACAGTCAGGACGCACACTTAAAAATCAATTGTAAGCGGACGTAGAAATTGGCTGCAGCACGGAAAACCCCCACCAGTTCTAAACTGCACCGAATTCATCTGGCAGACACATCAAACTGCATCACGAGCAACCCACACGACATAGACTGTCATACACTATCTGATCAAAGTATCCGTACTCACATTAGTGGCCATTATTACGGAGTGTGTTCACACTTCACCTTCATCACGGCTTGAGTTCTGCTGACTCAAGAGCAGAAACCAGAAAAGATTGTTATGTAGACTGTTGAGTGCTGGAATGAAGTCAAATTCCTTGCTCGTCCCAATACTGTTCGTCGTCTTCTGTAGAACTGGGACTAATGGGAATGGTAAGTGGCTGACCTGTGCACAGGACTTTGATAGGCCAGTCTAGTTCAAGAATTTTTTTTCACAACCATTACATCACACATGTTGCGTTACGCACTGACCCACTGTTACAGTCATCACCTCCTAACTACTCTGCTGTGTTACACAATGCTGCAAAATGCGTTGATATCGTTCGATATGCAGAGTTTGCTGAAGCACAATAAGGGGTCAAACCATAGCCACGAAAAACATCCGCATACCATAACACCACCACCTCCGGACTTCGCTGTTATCACAACAAATGATGGGAAGTAACGTTCTCCAGATAGTCTCAAATTCAAACCCTTTCGGCTTTCCACAGGGTATAGCGTGATTCGTGACTCAAAATCACTCTTTCTAGGCATCTAATATCTAGTGCAGTCGCTCTCCACACCACCTCGTGCATCGTTTAGCACAAAAATTGTTCAAATGGCTCTGAGCACTATGGGACTTAACATCTGAGGTCATCAGTCTCCTAGAACTTAGAACTACTTAAACCTAACTAACCTAAGGACATCACGCACATCAATGCAGGACTCTAACCTGCGACCGTAGCGGTCGGCGGTACCAGATTGAAGCGCCTAGAACCGCTCGGCCACATGGGCCGGCACATCGTTTACCATTAACTACAGAAATTTTTGGCTTATGAGGACCTGCTCGACCAGTACACCCCATTCTCTTTTTTTCTCCCTCGGCACAGAGGAAAACACTGTCAAGGAAAAGGGACAGGATCATAGGACATCTCTTAAGACATCAGGCAATTACTTCCATGGTACTAGAGGAAGCTATAGAGACTAAAAATTGCAAGGGAAGACAGAGATTGGAATACATTCAGCAAATAATTAAGGATGTAGGTTGAAAGTACTACTCTGTGACGAAGAGGTTCGCACAGGTGAGGAATTCGTGGTTGTCCGCATCAAACCAGTCAGAAGACATAAGACTAAAAAAAAATGCACAGTCATTGTGCAATTTGGACTGCTGGTCGCATTTTGGTAGCCACGAGCGATTCCTTCTATTGATATCATGTGATTTTAACCAAGCAAGATGGCACATTGCCTAGTATGCTTGGCTTCCATTCGGGAGGACGAAGGTTCAAATTCGCGTTCTACCACCCAGATTTCGTTTTTCCGTGATTCCCTTAAATCGATCTTAGCAAATGCCGGGATGATTCCTTTTAAAGGGCACAGCCAATATCTTTCGCCATCCTTGACACATACCGAGCTTCTGATATGTCTCGAATGATCTCGATGTCAACGCGACGTTAAAACCTTATCTTCCTTCTTCTCCCACCTGATTTTTTACATCCACCCTCCATGCTCGACGGTCTTTTTCCATCGGGACACGAGGTCTGTGTGGTCGTGGTTTAGCTATGGTTGTTCTTAGCATTTCAACTTCACAGTCATATCACCGACAGCTAACATCCGCACCTACACATAGATTGAAATGTCCCTTATGGATTTGTTGCTCAAGTAATATCTAATGACTAGTCCACGTTAGAAGTCACTGAGCTTCCCTAGCCGACATATTATTCAGTTACTGCCTCCGTACTGAAGACAAAATTTCCTGCATGTTTTTCTACTCTTCGTTCTGCCTCTCGCATCATGTAGTGATCAGGACCGCATTACGTAGTGATCGTCAGCTACTTCTCATCAGACAGAGAAGATTCACATGTAGATATGTAAAGTAGATATGGTTCCTACGCAGAAAGAAACTTGCAAGTGTCCTACATACTTCACCCAGCACAGTCACAGCAGCTAGACTACTTAGCCCAGATGAAGTACCATATTCTAACACAAAAAGTCAAGCAGTGAATCGACTAAAGGGGCAGACTGTGTAACAAATTCTAACGAAAAACGGGAAGAGTAAGGAAGACTACTCGCTTTACTTGAAAATAAAGCATCGGACCAAATGAAATAGCTACATACAAAAATATGCCAGTTTTCTAATAACAACATTGGAATAGACAGTAAGAGTAGCTATCAGCTTCGCTTTACGTGTTTGTGTGTACCGTTACGTATTATTTTTATCTTAGTGCAACTAGTAGTTTCTTTGAAAATTATTGTAGAAAATCACGCTTTAGTTCAATGAAAAATAATTCAATAGAAGAAGAAGAAGACTTTACTGTCGAAGAAGGTGAACTTAAGCGTCTACGAAGGAATATCTTCCGTTTAATACAGGTCCCCTCAGAACAATTAGCTGAATTTTACCTACATGTGTGTATTTTATTAATTTTTTTATCCTAAAGCGGATAATAATGCCACAGTTCATTTGAAAACAGATTCGTAAGAAGAAGTTGATTTTAACGCCTACAGTGGCAGAGTGGCTCTACGAAGAAATATATTTTATTTAATATACCTCTTATCAGAAAAAAACAACGTTTAGTTTCTCAGCGGAGAAAACAACACTAGTGGTATTCGAAAGAAGCAAGCATTATAATTCAAGACTCCAGCATAAGCAAGTCACCTACAGAAATCAAAGAGTGTATTCCAGTCATCAGGGGGATTGAAGCCAAATCAACGAAAGAAACTAAGTAGACCGAAATAAGGGCAGGAGGGTCGATGCTATATACACACAATGAGGTGACAAAAGTCTTGGCATAGCGATAAGCACATATACATATGTCGGTAGTGTCGCGTACACAAGGTATAAAAGGGCAGTGCATTGTGGAGCCGTCGTTTGTACTCTGGTGATTCACGTGAAAAGGTTTCCGACGTGATTATGACGGGAATTAACACACTTTCAAAGCAGAATGGTAATTGAAGCTAGAGGGATAGGACTTTCCATTTCCAAAATCGTTAGGGAATTCAGTGTTCTTTGATCTACAGTGTCAGGAGCGCGCGGAGAATACCACAGTTAACCATACTCTCGTCACGGAGAACGCTGACGACCTCCACTTAAAGACCGAGAGCAGATACATTTGTATAGTGGTATTAGTGCTAACAGAGAAGAACCTCTGAGCGAAATAACAGCAGAAGTCAATGTTTGGCATACGAAGAACGTATGGGCTATGGCAGCAGACACCCGAGTGCCTTTGCTAACAGCATGGCAATGGACTCACTTTATAAACAAGGCACTGTGCAAGTGAGTGGCGGCTCAATAATGGTGTGGGCTGTGTTCGCGTGGAATGCACTAGGTCGTCTGGTCGAACTGAACCAATCATTGACTGAAAACGGCGATGCTCAGCTACTTTGAGACCATTTGCAGCCAATCATGGATTTCATATTCCCGAATAACGATGCAATTTTTGTAGATGACAATGCACCATGTCTCTGAGCCACAGTTATTCGCACTTGTTTGAAGAACATTCTGGACAGTTCGAGCTAATGGATTGGCCATCCAAGTCCCCAGACATGAAACCCGTCAAACACTTATGGGACACAATCGGGAGGTCAGTCTTGTATAAAATCCTTCACCGGCAACGCTTTCGCTATTGTGGACGGCTGTAGAGGCAGCATGGCTGAATATTTCTGTTGGGGCTTCCAACGACGTGTTGATTCCATGCTGCGTCGAGTTCCTGCACTCCACTGTGCAAAAGAATTAAGATGCATCCCATTACTTTTCTCATCTCAGTTTTTAGTATACAGACTTTCGTGGATAGTGGAGAAGGGTAAATGTCACTGTCAGGTTAGAGACCTTGGTCTGGAAACGACTATGTTGAAAATTATATGTGAAGATCTTTCTGATACCGAATGAGTACCCATAGCTGTTAAGGTAGGCATTTTAGAGCTCATACTTAGTGCACATTTTTTCTTGGTTAGGTCTGTACTACCACTTCTAAAACTGCCTAACCTACATGCTTAGCAACAACAGTACCGGTACATTTGTTCAAACGTCGGAGATATCAGAATGATTTTCGACTGGTCGTTTCCAGACCAGGGACCCATAATTCAAATTAATAAATCATCATGGAATCACTCTGTATTAAAAAAGAGTCTGTGGAACATTTGCTCCTCGAGAGGCTACAGTTCTGAGTTCGAGTCCAGGTCCAGTAAACTGTTTAATCTGCCATGAAGATTCAAATCAGCCGAGAATGGGAACTCGTTGTGAAACCATAGTGTGATTTTGTAAGATTTTTCTCAGTGACTAAATTTTAAATATTGCTAGATGGAATACCTGAACGTTGTCATCAAACGAGATGGAACCTGAGATCTCGAAGAAACCAATGTCTCTGTCTGTCGTAACATAGTCGAAATCCTCGTGCCAAAACATATCGGAGACGGTGTACGTGGCGCCGCCACTCTCGCGAGTTGACGTACCCACCCGCAGCACGTAATAGATTGGTTCGGCGGCGCCTACGATGCACCACGCAGTCGACATGACAAATCTAGGGCTGACAATGGAGCCGCCGCATTTGTGCGCCTCTATGAACTCCACGGAGACCTGCCATGGGACCTGCGAGATGTCCACCGGCTCACCCCCCAGCACGCGGCTGACGCGCCCCAGCGTGGGCGCCACGCTGCAGGCTGCGGTCAGCAGGCACAAGGCGAGGGCCCGACTCATCTCTCAGGACAGCCACGCAGCACTGCCACTAGCGTTCAGCACTTGCCGTATCAGTTATCGGCACCTCTCCAGATTTATCAAATACTTTGAATCAAAACAGAATTATTATCAGTTTTGTCAACTGACCTAACGGCTCCAGCTATTATTGAGAACAGATAACGTGCAAAAATTCTGGGTAAAGGTACTGCATTCCATGAATTAAAGAACAACCCACTTGTAAATTTCCATTATCGAGCAACGGTTTATGCGTGTTTCCCGAGCAACGAATTATCCATGACTTGATCCCTTGTCTATAAGAGAGTAACATGAATAAATAAATGAGTTACCCTGTAAGCACGGTTGTACACTAGCAGAAAAAATTACCAGCATGGAGCAACAGGTCCACATGGTGGAAGATTTTCTCACATTTTACATATACTACACGTATTACACACGGTACACATATTGCACAAGACATTATTCTTCCGACAGGATCACACATCTATTGAACAGACTGCCTGCGAATAGCAAGTTCAAAAAATATAGTAGCTTCCTGTGACTATATCGCTGTACTGAAAACGAATACAGAGACGATCCTGATATGCCAGGCATCATTTTGGTAAATGGGTATCTCCAACATTACAGACCACGCCAGACACTATTGATGTCAGTTTCGACATCATCACCAAACTTGTTTCTGAGCAAGTGTGTTCAAACGCTCATTGCTCATAACGTGTAAGTCCCTGCTGAACAAGATCAGTAAGTAGATGCACTCCTGCAAATACGACTAAGTCAACCCCTTAGTACATTTTCTTTGTTTGTTAACCTGTAAGATCTAATACGTGGTACGAATGATTTGAGGGTGAATAAAGAGCTATAACTACTACTAGTTCTACTACAACTACGGTGTCTGTTGGAAAGTATTGGGATACCTAATAGTGGACATCAATATGGAGGGTGTCCACCCACAGTCTCTATGACAGCTTGAAATTCTGCTGGGGACACTTTCAGAAAGGCGACTGAGCGTCTTTGGAGGAATGACAGATCATTCTAGCCCAAGAGTCGAAACCAGAGAATATGCTGATGTTGGGCGCTGGGGTCTCGAAAATGGTTCAAATGGCTCTGAGCACTATGGCACTTAACATCTGAGGTCATCAGTCCCCTAGAACTTAGAGTACTTAAACCTAACTAACCTAAGGACATCACACACATCCATGCCCGAGGCAGGATTCGAACCTGCGACCGTAGCGGTCGCGCGGTTCCAGACTGAAGCGCCTAGAACCGCTCGGGCACACCGGCCGGCTGGGGTCACGAGAAAAGACAACATTCTGCTGCGCCAGGAAAATTTTGCGCAGCTATGGCCATAAGTTAGGAGTTAAGAACTGATGGACACACCAGATACTGGACACTGGCAAAGCTGATATTAAGCAAAGAGTTCTGTGAGGCAGGCTTACAACACCTTTCACAGCTGAGTAAGCGTTGTCTGGTGGGCGCTACAAACAAGTATGGAGACAGGTGTGGAGTAAACAGGCGCAACTTAGGGCACTCACATGTTGTGAAAAACCCGAAATTACAGTCACAACAGCGCCTAGCAACTTATATATATATATATATATATATATATATATATATATATATATATATATATTATCCCCCAAACAGGGACAATGTCAGAGGAGTATAAATAACGGAGCCCAGAGGCTCAAGGTGAGAAGTTATGTCGCCATTCCGTCCGAGTCTGAAATCCGCGTCTTCCAAAGGAGAGAATGATGATTGTTTAAGTTGCAGGCCAACCACAGCGACCATCTTGTGATGGATTTTGTCGGCCAGCCAGCCCGCTGTATCAACTGCCGAGATCCGCAGTATGGACGCGTCACAACTATGGTGAAGCAGGTCTAAAACTTGGTTCTACACAGTTCCAGGGAGCAGGAAGCGGCCAGCCATCGCTGTCTAGGTGATGTTGTCCAGTGAACTACAAGCTGCCGCCTAGAGGGGCGGAGCTGGGGGGCGATCCAGCGGCGTACTGCGTCGAAGGCTATCCTCCATCAACGACCAAGCCGTCTTGGGTAGGAGACTGAAGTAGCTGCCACTCAACTTAACAATGACAGCTACCGACTGTTTCCCTTCAGCGTTCTACATGGTGTCTATGAGTAGCACTTGAGTGAAAAGCCAGCTGTGTCTGGAGGGCAGGCGTGGGGCTTTCAACTCGACCGACAAATACTACCGCCCACACCTCCAGGAGATGGCAGGAGCTGTTACTCTGCATGGATGGAGCGGCTGGGTGCCGAAGCAGCAGATTCTGGTGCTGACATCTGCGCTGACACACGTACACACGCCGCCTTACCGCCGCCTGAATCACCAGCGGCACTGTTCATTCTTTGAGTGAACTCTCTACCCTGCAGTATGATTCACCTCTGTGTCTCACACCATATCTGTCAAGCATCCTTCTGCGTTATGACTCCTGAGGTCAGTATGTCATAACAGTTCTACTCATCACAATGGTGTCACATTGTATTCTCTAGCACCTAGTCTAATTGATGTTGTAAGTGGCTGGGGACTGTGTTGACAAATGTCGTACAAACAGTCCAGAGAACATGTGTAATAAGCAATGAGAAAAGGACTAAGCGCCCATAATGATACTTGCAGAATATAAACCAGAGTGCACACAGAAGAAGGAATAACCAAAGAACTTAAAACTCAGAACAACAAAGTATACGTACGAAATAATACAAATAAGGCACTTGAATTAAGTTGCCACAATAGAATCAGTCACTGTTACACAAAATTGTGTTTAAATCCAGGAAGTGTGGTGGCCAGGGGAGTACAGCAAAAACTTGCTGGTGCTCTTCAAACCGCACAACTATACTTCGAGCTGTGTGACACATTGCATTGTCCTGCTCGTAGATGCCAACATACCAAGGAAAAATAAGCGCATGTAGTTCCCAAGGATATTTGCATACTGGTGCTGATGCATTGTGACTTATAGAATGACGAGATCACCAAGAGAATGGCTCAGAAACATTCCCCAGACCCTAACGTTTTTGCAGGATGTTTGCTTCCAGACATTTCACACTGTACATATCAACGAACATTTGTCTAATGAGGCACAGAAACTGAGTCTTCTGCTCTTCAATGGACGTCCAGTTGCTGTATTGGTGTGCAAACTCCAGGTGCATGAACCAGGTACCTGCCGCAGAGGACTAAATGCAGCAACGTTCGCTGAATGATCATTGAGGACCCTTGGTTCATATGGGCAGTCAGTTGCTCAACAGTTGCACGTTTTTTCACCCATGCACATTTCCACAGGCATCGTTGGATCCTATCATCTATAGACCATGATGCAGCAAGGTTGCTTGTGTGGCAGTTTTGGACAGCGTCGTTTTGTCATACACGGTATACTTTAACCATGGCGTCATGCGTACAGTTTACAAAATTAGCCGTTTCAGAAATGCTTCCATCCTTGGCCTAAAAGTCAATGATTACAACCTCTTGGATAAATCACTCCTTTTGACAATGAGACAATGACCCCTGACAGGCTTTTTATATTCTCCACTACTAGTCCTGCCACCTGCCATTGTCAGTGCTTCTTGTACGTTGACATCAAACATAGATGGTGATCACATCAGTGTCACTGGAACATGCACAGTTTAACAATTCAGTAGTACCTAATACATACAGATAGGCAGAAAATCAGTAGACTGGTCCCTCAGAGTTCATTCATGTGTAGCGGCACCACGGTTTAGGATAGGGAAAGTTAGTTTTGTGCTATATTCTGAGCACAAGTTACAGCCAGGTGCGGCCCGGATTGCAGTGAGTTACGCATACCAACAGTTGCGAAGTAGAATAGAGGCCACAGGGCCATCACATTGCTGAAAGAGTATACGTAGCGGTTTTGCATGTCACTAATCACAGTCAGAAGGGACCCACTGGCGAACCTAGCATGTTATGAGTATGTGACACGAAGCGGCACATGTGGCAAAGCAGAGGCACACAGCCAGGTATAAATAGGTGCGGGTTTCTAACAAGATTCATTCACGTGTGGCAGCTCTCCTGGATGGTAGGGCATGTTACACCAACAGCTACACACAGCAGCAGAGGGGGCGCCAGCGTTCCAAGCCACTGCGGGTCACTGGTTCGACCCTCTGAGGCCGACACAGGGTCCGTAGCCAGTAAGCGGCAGCCCACTCCATGACTCGCTACCACAGGCAGTTGTCCTGGCTTCCAACACCCGCCGGAGGCATCCCAATGTGAGGGCTGCAGATTCGGACTCCAGATCGCGGGCGCTTGTTGTCACCGCAATTTTAGCCACACCGGCGAGAAGCATGCAACTGGCCGCCTGCAGCTCACACCAAGTGGCGCTGAGTCAGGCGGGACACAGACTGCTGAGTCAACTGCCGTCATCGTGATGACGCCGCAACTCCACTGCCATACAAGGCCGACACACAGCAGTGCGTGCACAGGTCGCTGAGGCAGCCATTCCATGTCATGCCATTTCACAGACAGCGAAGTGGTGTCCTCACCACTGCGGGACCCAGTGATGCAGATCGAGAGGAATGGGGGCACTGTAGTCAGAAACAATAAATCACTTGGAAAGCCTTCTACCTCTTCCCACTTCATTTGGTGTTGCTGATACATTCGGTGGCAGAAGTAGCCACCACATTTGGTGTCAGAATAACAGACGTCGTCTGTCCAGTACGACGTTCGAGCCCACCGTCCGCATTACATTCACAAGATGTGGTGAGTTTTGACCAATTTTCTTTTGAGTATTGGACGTTTTCTTGCCTTTTTGTGTTTTTGAGTATGGCTCGTGGCATGCCATTTTAGATGTTTTGCGTATATGCATACTATTTATTTTTTTTTGTCAGAACAAGTGTTAGGGTGTTTAGGGCAGCAACATTCATTATTTTTTTGTGGCATTTAATTACTTTTGTGTTGGTTTGAGTATGGTGTTGCTGAGTATGATGATACTGAGGTGTAGGGATTCGGGTTATTCTTGTCCTTAAATGTTTTGTTCTGGGACTAACTGGGAATGAAAGCAACACAATGGCAGTCAGGGACGTGAGATGTGTCGGAACCAGAAGTGGTGTTGATTTTGATGGAAAAAGTAGCACAATTGACAGCAGGCAATATGCAGTTGAGAAATGAATTAACATCTAGAAGTGAGTGGGAAGCCACATCTGATCAGTCGTTGTTGTCTAGGGTGCAGGAGATTGATCCAGCTGCCGCGAGTTTGATTATTCCGTTTTCTGGCAAGGCATCTGAAGATGTGCGTTTATTTGTGGAGGACTTGGTGACTTCAGCGGTGGTGAATGGTTGGTCTGATGAGCAAGTTGTTACATATAGTCAAGATTAGATTAACGACTGAAGCGAAAACATATGTAAGGTGTTCTGAGGCCTTAAGAAGGGCAGGACAGTTTAAGCAGTTAAAGGAAGGGCTTTTACAAAGGTACAAAAAACAGAATAGCGCTCGGTGCTTTAGAGAGAGATTAAATACCCTACTGGCCATTAAAATTGCTACACCAAGAAGAAATGCAGATGATAAACGGGTATTCATTGGACAAATGTATTATACTAGAACTGAAATGTGATTACATTTTCACGCAATTTGGGTGCATAGGTCCTGAGAAGTCAACACCCAGAACAACCACATCTGGTCGTAATAACGGCCTTGATACGCCTGGGCATTGAGTCAAACAGAGCTTGGATGGCGTGTACAGGTACATCTGCCCATGCAAATTCAACCCGATACCACAGTTCATCAAGAGTAGTGACTGGCGTAATGTGAGGAGCTAGTTGCTCGGCCACCATTGTCCAGACGTTTTCAATTGGTGAGAGATCTGGAGAATATGCCGGCCAGGGCAGCAGTCGAACATTTTCTGTATCCAGAAAGGCCCGTACAGGACCTGCAACATGCGGTCGTGCATTATCGTGCTGAAATGTATGGTTTCGCTGGGATCGAATGAAGGGTAGAGCCACGGGTCGTAACACATCTGAAATTTAACGTCCACTGTTCAAAGTGCCGTCAATCCGAACAAGAGGTGATCAAGACGTGTAACCAATGGCTCCCCATACCATCACGCCGGGTGATACGCCAGCGTGGCGATGACGAATACACGCTTCCAATGTGCGTTCACCGCGATGTCGCCAAACACTGATGTAACAAACATGATGCTGTAAACAGAACCTGGATTCATCCGAAAAAATGACGTTTTGCCACTCGTGCACCGAGGTTCGTCGTTGAGTACACCATCGCTGGCGCTCCTGTCTGTGATGCAGCGTCAAGGGTAACCGCAGCCGTGGTCTCCGAGCTGATAGTCCATGCTGTTACAAACGTCTTAGAACTGTTCGTGCAGATGGTTGTTGTCTTCCAAACGCCCCCATCTGTTGACTCAGGGATCGAGACGTGGCTGCACGATCCATTACAGCCATGAGGACAAGATGCCTGTCATCTCGACTGCTAGTGACACGAGGCCGTTGGGATCCAGCACGGCGTTCCGTATTACCCTCCTGCACCCACCGATTTCATATTCTGCTAACAGTCATTGGAGCTTGACCAACGTGAGCAGCAATGTCGCGATACGATAAACCGCAATCGCGATAGGCTACAATCTGACCTTTATCAAAGTCGGAAACGTGATGGTACGCATTTCTCCTCCTTACACGAGGCATCACAACAACGTTTCACCAGACAACGCCGGTCAACTGCTGTTTGTGTGTGAGAAATCGGTTGGAAACTTTCCTCTTATCAACACGTTGTAGGTGTCGACACCGGCACCAACCTTGTGTGAATGCTCTGAAAAGCTAATCATTTGCATATCACAGCATCTTCTTCCTGTCGGTTAAATTTCGCATCTGTAGCACACGATCTTCGTGGTGTAGCAATTTTAATGGCCAGTAGTGTACAATGTCAAAATGACAGGGGGAGACGATGGAAAAATTCGCAGACAGGATAAGGGAAATTAATGAGTATACATACGAGTTGGGTCAGAGCGATGAAACGAATAGTGTTCTATTGCAGGAGGCCGAGCAAATGGCACTTGATGTATTTTTGAGAGGTTTACCGCTGCATATGTCACTGAAAGTGCGTCAAGGGACTCAGAAAGATTTGTATTCTACCATTCAGCTGGCAATTCAATGTGAGGAAATTGACGTGGCAACAGGGGTACGCGAGAGGCAAACTGTGTTTTCAGCTGGTGTGAAATGTTTGAAGTGTGGTCGTACGGGACATTTGCAGAGGCAATGTACCCAGCCACCGAGGAATAAAGGAAGGAGTGGAAATCGGCAGCGGGGAGGATGGAGAAGTGGAGATAGGAGAGGTGGACAAGCATTAAACGGCAGAGGAGGCCCAAGACCCATCTAAGGGAGCTCTCGTTTGATTTCAATGCTACTAATACGTATGCAGAGGTGGAATGCTCAGTGGTAAGATCCATAGGAACTAAAAAGTTTAAGATTTTGTTGGACACAGGGGCGCAAGTGTCAGTGGCTACTAGGAACATAATGGGGCGAAGGAAGTTAGACCCACCACGTTATAGGTTGCGTGGAGTGGAGGATAAGGGGGGTCACACCTTTGGGGTCGGTGACAGTTGACTTTTGAATAGAGGAAGTCCGATTTAATGCGTGCATGGGGGTAGTACCATGGGTAAGCGAGGGCTACGGCATGATCCTAGCAGTAGATTTCTTGCATCAACATCATGCCAAAATTGGCCTTGGACAACGAACTGTTGACCTTGGTGGAATGTTATCTCAGCTAGGGGAAACATTTGTCAGTGCAGAGATGTCGCGAGGGGCGTTCAACGTAATGAACAAACAAATTGAACCGCGTACATTAGCATTAAGGCTTAATTCGCTTGAGTGTGTGGCTAGTGGCACCGGGAAGTCGCTTTGGGTAAGTGTGGAGTCATATCTACCTGTGGGTACAGTATGTGTTATTGAACCATTAGAGGATAATGAAGTTTTTGGTCCATTGGGTTGTTTTGTGAAACGTAGTGTTGTACGGGTATAGGGGGGGAACGACGGGCGAATAGTTCCCATGAACATGGATAATTTCAGTGCAGTGGACGCGAATTAGAGGAAAGGAGCTTTATTTGCAAATTTGGATGTGCCAGATGATGAAGACTGGTGTTCAAGAGGTAGGCGAAGCGATCAACCACTAACTGCCAATAGAACCGCATTGCGTGACAAAATTAAGCATTTCAAAGGAGGAGAAAGACAGCATATGGGAGAATTATTGCGGGAATTTGAGGATTTGTTTTTCCACAAGGGCAGTTACCAGCAACTCCATTAGTTCAACATAGGATACCAACAGGGAATGAAGCACCTGTTTACCGTAAACCATACAGAAAACCGAGGTATTTGCAGCCTCGGCCGGCCTTGGTGGCCGAGCGGTTCTAGGCGCTACAGCCTGGAACCGCGCGACCGCTACGGTCGCAGATTCGAATCCTGCCTCGGGCATGGATGTGTGTGATGTCCTTAGGGTAGTTAGGTTGAAGTATTTCTATGTTCTAGGGGACCGATGACCTCAGAAGTTAAGTCCCATAGTGCTCAGAGCCATTTGAACCATTTTGCAGCCGATTTTGGAGGATTTCACTACTCAACAGCGTTATTATAGAGCATAGTAATAATTGCCGGGAAGCAGGCATTGTCGTTGTGCCTAAAAAATCTATGGATGGAACTAAGAAACGCAGGTTATGTTGTGACTACCGATACCTCAATAATAAGACAGTAATGGACGCATACCCCATTCCAAACATATCGGAGACTTTGGATCACTTAGGACAGTACCAGTACTTTTCTACGATGGATTTCACAAGTGGTTATCATCAGTTAGAGGTGGCTCCAGAGGATCGTCCAAAAACTGCTTTCTCTACTCCTGGATGCCATTACCAGTACATTAGAATGCCATTCGGTTTAAAAAACGCTCCAGCAACATTTCAGAGGTTGCTAGACTGTGTCTTGAGGGGTTTGAAACCACAGCAGTGTCTGGTCTATTTGGATAACATTATAGTGTTTTCAAGTAGTATGGAGCAACATAGACAGCGATTAAGGGAAGTCTTTATGAGGTTAAGAGCAGCTCGTTTGACGCTGACACTGGAGAAGTGTCATTTTGCATTAGAAGAAGTAAAATATTTGGGTCATATTATCAGTAAGGGCGGAGTACGAACAGATCCGAGGTTGGTACAGGCTGTAAGCGTGTCAGAAAGCATTTGACAAACTGAAAGAAGTGTTAACATCAAGTCCGGTTCTTGTGTTTCCAGATTTTGAAAAGGAGTTTATACTAGCATGCGATGCATCGAATCAAGCATTAGGGTGTGTTCTTAGTCAGGAAATTGATGGGAAAGAACATCCTGTAGCCTATGCGTCTAGGTCGTTGAAAGCAGCAGAGATGAATTACTCAGCAACTGAGAGAGAGATGCTTAGCGTAATCTATGTAATCATATATTTTAAATGTTATTTATATGGGAGAACATTTTGGGTAGTGCATTGAAGTGGCTTTTGGGGTCTAAGGATCCGTCCACTAGACTAACTAGATGGGCTGTGGGGCTTAGTGAACTCGACTACGAGGTGGTGCACAAGCCTGGGAAGAAGCACGGTGATACGGATGCACTAAGTAGGAAGGTGGCAAAAGTAGAAGTCATAGGTTATGACCTAGCAGTGTGGCAATAATTACAGGATGCGGACAACGATTGTAAATTGTATTTGATACAGCCACAATTTAATATGGACGACGGTCTTCTGTGCAGGGAAACGAAGTTAGGGCCAAGGGTAGTAGTGCCAGCGAAGTTGAGGGATGAGGTTTTAAAGGAAGCACATGATCACGTGTTATCCGGTCATGGAGGGTGTAGAGCGACGAACAGGAGAGTGGCGGAGAGGTATTGGTGGAGAGGTAGGAAAGGAGATGTTGAGCAGTATGTCGAGAATTGTATACTATGTGTGCAGAGAGCAGATTTGAGCCGGAAACAGATACAGCTACAACGATTGCTGTAAGCGGCATGTCCATTCTCTATGCTGGGGATCGACGTTTTACGACCTTTCAGGCGACCACCATCAGGGAACAGATTCGTTCTGACAATAGTAGACCATTTTTCGAGGTATGTGGAGATGGTGGCTATGCCAAATCAGCAGGCAGCAGTAGTCGCGCGAGCGTTAGTAAACTACTGGATTTTGAAGTTTATTGTGCCGGAGGCAATAATTACTGACCAAGGGACCAACTTTATGTCGGTTTCAATGAAGGAGCTGTGTAAATTGTTGAACGTAAAGAAGTTGAGGACGAGCGTGTTGCATCCACAAGCCAATGGAAGGACAGAACGGGTATACAGAACAATCGGGAAGATGCTGAGTTGTTATGTGGATTCTCATCACAATCAGTGGGACGAATATTTGAGGCATATTGTGTGCACATGCAACGCAAAAGTCCATGCAAATACCGGTTTGAGGTAATGTACGGGCGAAAAATGCGTCACCATTTGATTTGGTGAGGCTACAGACAGAAGGACCGGTGAATCTGTATGTCAATTCGCAAGGACAATTCTGGATGTTTGGAAACAGGTACAAAAGGTGAACACAAAGACTTTGGAAAGGCAGGACGACGCAGTAAAGCGGAAATGAAGTTTCCCGTAGTGTCGAGTGGGGCAATAGGTAATGCTGTCCAGGCCCTATATGCTAAAAGGGCCATACCAAGTTGTTGAAACCACATCCCCCGTTAATGTTAAGCTTCAGCTGCCAACTAGAACAACGATAGTACACACTGGGCGGTTACGGCCATTTAAGGGTTGCCCGGATGTGATTCCAGGAGTGTCACAGGAAGGAAATAGGAAGAAAGAGAGAGTGAAGAGAGTTGCTTAGCAGAGGGAAAACCAGGAAGATAGAGTACCGTATGCTTTGCGGTCCAGAAAGTAGTAGAGTATTTGTAGTTTTTTTTCGTGTCATGTATCATTGGATTTGCGCAGAGTAACTAGGCATTGTATTTTCATATGTTGTGTGTATTTTCGAATATAGCCTGCTGTGGAGAGCAGTCCATTTGGAGAGGGAGGAAAGGTGATGGTGATCCCTGTCCTCAGGTCACTGAAAGGGGGAGCATTGGCGGTGATTCGTCTCTTCATCATCGGGGTGGACGCCTTACAGGTGTAGCACCTGGATGGGGGTGTGCTGTACTCGAGGCAGGAAGATGTGGTGGTGTCGAGTCACCAGTGGGCGTTAAGGTTGGTATGGAACGTATGGGAAATGCGGAATGAAGTAAGGAGGCTTTAGGAAGTGTTCGAAGAACTTAGGCAGTGTGCAGAGGGCAAGGGAATGCTGAAGGAAGTTGCAGGAGAGTATAAGAAATTGCATGAGGCTTATAAGACACTACGGAAGCAGGTAGGATGGACGGAGGAAGCGGTGCCACGGGTAAGACGGAATCGAGGATGGCTGAACGCAGGGGGGAAAATTTTAAGACAGATTTTGGAACCACAGACGAAAGCGATATAAAAGAACTGAACAACACGGTGGGAGTGGTGAGGCAACTCGCAGAGGACAGTAGGGCAACAGAAGCTTGGCAACAAATGGTTGCTCCGCGCATTAGCAAGGCAGGTAGTGGAATAAGCTAAGGCGTCGGAAGACGTAATAAATCGTACCCTGTGAACCCTACAAGGGCATCTAGAAGTACTAGATAGCAGGCTGGTGTTAACCAGACTTTTGCAAGGAGTAGCTGACAGTGTGCGGGATGTGCAGGGTGTAAAAACGAATCTGCAAGAAGCGCTACATCACGCATTGCAAGACCAGATAAGTACCGATTTGTTACCGCCGGACCAATATTTACGAGGGTTGCGCAAGGCGCAGAAGAAACTACCGTCAGGGTTATATTTAATAATGGAGCCCAGCGAGCAAAATTTGCCGTTTTTCTACCATGTTGCAACAGTAACGGTAACAACCGACTGCGTACAAGTGTATAATTCGGTCTAAATCTCGCTTATGCGGAAGAACGCGAAGTTTCAGTGCTACACGGTCCACTCATATCCAGTGAAGTGGGGAGCGTTGAGCAAGTTTGTGGAAGTGAAAACTAAAGAGGTATTGCTGATCTCGGCAACTAGAAACCGGTACGCCAAGATGGCAAGGGAGGAATTACGAAACTGCCGTAGAGGGAAGGCAACGGTATATCCAGCCAGGGTGGTAAGTACCAATCTGAACACATGCACGGTGCAGTTATTTTTACCCAGGGGGGAAAGGAATAGACTGTCCAATGGACGTCATCGAGCCAAAAATGAGCTTGCAACGGGTCGGGATGCATTGGATCTTCTCCACCTACGAGAATTTGGTAGTAGCAGCAAGCTGTTTTGAGCGGAGCGGAATTTTAATCAATGGAACTAAGTGTAACATAAAAGGACCATCCTCCCATCTACCAGCGTCAATTTCAGGAGTCACGCAATTGAAAGTTGCGCAGCCATAGCTTTACTGGCCAGAAGCCACTTTAGAGTTTTTGCCGAGGCTGAGTCTGACCTTGTTAAACCAAACTCTGGAGCAGGTTTGTTGAGATCCGTAAACCAGTTCATTAGAGCAAGAGGGCCGCTTATCAGCCGTGAAGCTTGTCAAACATGTCGCTCAGTATAGGGAAAGGCAACGGCAAATAACGATCATTTTGAGCACCTCTGTACCAAGTGTCATCGCAGCCTTAACTTTGTTATGTGTTGTTTTCTTTCTGATCAGGCGGAGAGCTAATTCCAAGAGGGAACCAAGGGTAGTCCAAGTCCCAGTGGATTGGATACTGAGGGCGTGAAACGAGTAGGTAAGGGGTTGATCGAGCAATAGTCGTCCAGTAAGGAATTTTTACGTTTTGTTTCATGTCATGGTTTTAAGGGGCACTAGACCACGTTTAAATTTTCTAATAGTAAGGAAATATGCCATAGGTGCCGACTCAAACAAGTTAAGAGCTACTTAAGCTTCCACTCGGGGACCGATTCTCTCCGAAGATGGGAATAGTGTGGGAGCACAACCATTTAGAATAGAGACAGTTAGTTTTGTACAATATTCTGGCACAAGTTACAGCCAGGTGCGGGCCAGATTGCAGTGAGTTACACATACCAACAGTTGCAAAGTAGAATAGAGGCCACAGGGCCGTCAAATTGCTCAAAGAGTATACGTAGCAGTGTGACTTAAGAAGTCGGGATTAGCATGGTAGGTCAATGCCCCTATAATGTCACTCCTTAAACACAACTAGTAGATCAATAATTTATTCAATACCACATTTATAAAAACAACGTACAATCAACACGTGGCCATCTGAAAACAATCTCCAAAATGATAAATGGCTTCCTTTTCAAGCGAACAGCAAATTAGAATTACTTAATGAACAATACATCTGAAGTAAAAGGGTGGCTCAGATTTTTTTAGCAATAACACAACCAACACAATATGTTACACTCAATATAATTCATTGGCAAGCAAATTTAAAAATTAAAAAAAAAATACATGAGAGATGTTAAATTTTAGTCAAAGGGGCAGTGACGCCAGGCTGCCCTGGGCAAAAGGTGACTTGACTTCTGGAAGCAGCAGACCAGCCATCCAAAACATCGGGGCCCAACTGGGAGTCACTTCCCATTAGACAACACGTCACAGCTTCTGTGCACCGAAGCCGAATGTGGCGCCGCTCCCATACACACCAACTCGCAGAAAACATGCCAAACACCAAGCAAACATCAATTAATATAAGTTAAAAACCAATAAATAATAATATAATGTAAAAAACAATAAGTCCTTTCAATAAAACATCTAAAATATCAGATTTTTACATAGTTAGGCAAAGAATATTTGCACATATCATTAAGGCCGACAATGTGTACAAAAATGAAATGTAAATAATTTCAAGATAATATTACGTTATTCAAATGCACAACTTTAGCACAAACTAGATTTTGTGCTCTTTAATTTCCTTGCATAGATCTGCAATTTACTGTGAATAGTGTAAGCTTGATATGCAGAAAATTACAACTAGTCTATGACCTAATATCTTCAGTAGCTTACAGTGACTACATCTTTTGGGGACGCTAATTTCCTTAAAGTAATGATTGCTGGCCTCCTTGCGATCACACGCCTTGTGGGTTGCTCTTACATCAACAACACATACATTAGGGCAACCAGCCGACCAAAAAGCGATAGTCGCTACAACAAAAATGGTTAACACAAAACGAAGGCACCAAATCCACTTACACCTCAGATGGAGAGCATTGTTTGAGATGGTCTCGAGGAAATGGTCTTGACTGAGAAAACAGGTACCAAAGCAAGGCGACGAGCAGCGCCCGGAGTTGACATCAGGCAAGTGCACCACAAACTCACGACTGTCTTGCAAAGTAGACCGGCTGTGCCGCTGCTGGCCGAGCCTGCGTCTTTTGCTCCGTCATCCCCTCAACCGTCCTAGCGCCTTGTGGCGAGTCCCACAACAAACTCCCCGACCGCAGATACCCGCCACCAGACCACAACAGGGGCAATGATCGTAGTACAGCCGGGTAATCGATAGTCGTTCATAGAGCTGGTGTGCCAGAAAAGACACACCACGGCTCAAACAGTTTTGAACGGGCCCATTGGCCAACCTAGTGTGTTATGAGTACATGATGCAAAGCAGTGCATATGGTAAAACAGAGGTTCACAGCAACGTATAAATAGGTGTGGGTTTCTAACGAGATTCATTCAAGTGTGGCAGCTCTCCTGGTCAGTGGGGCATGTCACACCACCAGCTACAAGCAGCAGCAGATGGGGCGCCAGCGTTGCAGTCCGCGACGGGTCACTGGTTCGAACCTCTGAGGCTGACGCGAGGTCTGTAGCCAGCCAGCGGCGGCCCACTCCATGGCTCGCTACCACAGGCAGTTGTCCCGGCTTCCACCACACACCGGAGGCATCCCAAGGCGAGGGCCGCAGATTCAGACTCCGAATCACGGGCACTTGTTGTCACCGCGATCTTAGCCACGCCAGCGAGAAGCATGCACCTGGCCACCTGTGATTCAACAGCAAGCGGCACTGAGTCGGCAGGGACGCAGACCGCTGAGTCAATTGTGGGCATCCTGATGACGCCACAACTCTGCTTCCATACAAGGTCGACACACAGCAGTGCGTTCGCAGGTCGCTGAGGCAGCCATTCTGCGCCAAGACGTTTTGCAGACAGTGAAGTGGTGTCCTCAGCATTGCGGGACCCAGTGAAGCAGATCGAGCAGAATGGGGGCACTCTCATTGGAAACAATAAATCAGTTGGAAAGCTCGGATGTGTCTTAATACCGTGCCTTCTACCTCTTCCCGCTACATTTGGTGTTGCTGTTACATTCGGTGGCAGAAGTTGCCACTATACATGTTACACGATAAGATCCACAGATAATTGCAAGCATAACCAAAGCAAACGTTTTACTTAAATCTGAACAGATAAAACAAGACATACAAAATTCACTATGGAGCTTGCAACACATTCCACGGCACACAGAATATTAAAACGGTAAAGCAATGAAATCCAACAGCAATGACAATTTATTTTTCACCAGGTAGACTTCCTTCAGCTTGTACTCTTTCAGTTATATACACTACACCCAATAATGCCCACCTTGTGTCTCACTGTGCAATCAATAAGCAACTTAATTAGACCAGTGCTACTTCACTTGGCTGCATTACAGCAGCACATGTCACAAGAAGCACCCACTCCTCTAATCGTGCTACAATGTAAATGTAAATAAAACAGGCATGCTCCTGGATGGGGCAAGAAGGTGGGGTCGTGCTACAGCAAATAAATAAACTAACAGAGAGCAAGGACCGCTGCCCTAGCAACCAGCTCTTCACTCTCGGCTGTGCTACCTTTCTTGGATTCATTGAGCCCAATGTCATCATCCTCTTCTCCAGCTGGAATAAGGGCCTATGTTGACAGAAAACACCTATCAATCTTGGCCAACCATCCAATAGACTTCTTCGCTGATTTGTCTCAAGTTTCCTGCTTCGTCTCTCCAAGACACAGTCTTTGTCCACCAAGCTGCTTTGTACTCCATTCGCTGGCCAATTCCCATCTGTTTCCGCTTCACACTTTCACAGTGGCTGTGTGTGGTACCGACTGGTGGTGGCGCTCTCAGCACAGATAAGATATTTGCTCATCTAATATTTCGCTGATGTCAGCATCAGCACTTCCTTAGCTTCAAGGTGATTCCAGGTATAACGTCTTACCCCATGCCAAGGTCGAAGAGGGGACCTACTCCCTCCCCCTGAATTTCTGCTATCATGCATTAAGCACTCCCCACCCTGATCACTCCCATGTCTGAACCTGTAAGAGTGAGGCTCGACTGCAGTTCACTTGTATGTCACATATCACTGACACGAGCACCAACACAGCTCACACCCCACAGTTCTGCAATTTTGTATCAAGCGCGCCCACCCTGTGCTCTGCAACTATGCTTGAATTACTGACTTAGAAAAATTCATTTAATGACTGACCCACCAGTCCTCACATTAGCAACTTTGATTTGATGCTATATATCATTTGCCATGGAATACTGGAACGTTTAGATAGAATATTTCTCTTTAGGTAGTTAAAAACCAACATTTTATTATGAAATACAAATAATGAATTAGGAATTCTTATTTGCTAACAATGAGCTTTTCACCTTAAACACTGAAAACAGAAATAAGTGACAGTCCCCTTTCATATCCCCCTTGCTCCTGCCACCAGCAGGTAACTGTAGTTAAAAATTGATATTTCTCTATGAACGATCAAAAACCAGAATCTGCTTATAAAATATAAATAATAATTTAGGAATTCATATTTGTCAAACATCGTTTTCACGTTAAATACCATCCTCCAAAGCCAGAAAAAGCGAAATAATAGCAAACTCAGTTTTGAATCTCAGTTCCTCCTGTCACCAGTGGATGGCTACGCTGAAGAAGTGCGACGTGAGCTCGATTTTTGCACCACGCCAACAAACGGCTCCGCTGTCAAAAGTCGCCCTTAGGTCATTGGTTGTACCATAAGTAATTAGTTCTCACCGTTACCAACAAATGTACCTATAGTAGAAGACACAGTTGAGTCATAAAATAATTATTTCCCATAGCTAAAATGTTGCAATATCCTAAAATGTCTGCAAATACATTGGAAGCCAAAAAAGGAAAATATTTACACTGAATATCCGTCTATTTGAGGTTAAGACATAAACAGCGCTCTCAGACTTATCAGTTAAAGAGACACCACAATGTTGCAATTAAAAAACGTAACAGTCTTGTAAATTAATTATTCTTTGTGAGACGCCCGCTAAACCCGCTGGGCAGAACAGGTAATAGGATTGTGGAAAGGGCCAAGGGTTAAGGTCACTTTCTGCTTCTAATTGTCATTTACTGTAATTTAATAACCTTTACAACCAAAGCGGCACATAGCCGCAACTCTTTCACGGCTGAAGGCCTCCAACAGGAAATCTTAACAAGAAAAAAATCCAATTAAGATCGCAATAAAATAATTTAAAAAAACAATATACATAAAGTGCAATACAAATGGCTGAGGGCCACAATTAAATTCCAAAATTTTAGAATGTATTACCATAGACCTTTAAAGGCAGAAGGCCAACAAGAAATCTTAAAAAAGTCAAAAATTCAATCAAGATAGCAATAAAATAATTAAAAACCCAAAAGGCAACACATGCAAGGTGCAACACAAATGACTGAAGGCCACAATTAAATTTCAAAACTTCAGAATATATTACCATAAACTTTTAAAGGCAGAAGGCCACCATGTTTAATAACAAGAAACCTTAAAAATCAACAAGATAAAAATCCAATTAAGAAGAAATAAAATAATTTAAAGGAGCAACACATGCTGGATGCAATATCAGTGGCTAATGGCCACAATTGAACTTTAAAATTTTAAAATATATTACCATAATCTTTAAAGGCAGAAGGCTACAGTGTTTAAGCTTGAAAGAAATTAAAAAATTAATTTGCAAAATTTTAAGAAACAAAACAAATAACTATCAACATAAAATTTAAAATAGCTGGCAACAGATAATTAAACACCGGTGGCACTCAGAAGGCCTCCAGGGAGGTCGGTCTGCTCTCGTTCACTTAGGTGAGACAGGTGGTGAGCCCAACTATACTTGATCCGTCGGAACCCAACCAGGGGACAGCCACGGACCGACCGACACATCGACTTGCTTGCTATCAATCGGTACATGAGAATTCAAACACAAAATCTCAGCAACAGCGAACCACCGGAACGAGCCACAACAGGAATGGACGTAGCTCGAAACCACTACTCAACTCTGAAGTCCTGGGTCGGTGAACCACGAAGCTCGTAGCGATCGAACAGCTCCACACTCGCTCCGACACTGCGCGGGGACCGGTAGCGGACCCAGCCGACTGCACCGCGTGGAGATATCTTCCCTGGTACGCAGCAACCGACCGACTGCCAGCTGGTCAGTCCGCGAGTGCCGCTCCGTCGCGACTGCACTGCTGGTGCGTCTCCCACTCACTTCCAGACACACGACGGAGGAAATACTGGCTCGGACCCAACCACAAAAAGGGAACACGCCCACTAGCTAAACGACACCCCTGCACCAGGAAAGGACCGGCCCAAGTTCCACATTATGGTAACTGAAGGGACCCAGAAGCGCTCAGAGAACCAGTTACACGTCGCCCCATAAGTCGACCGACCTCTCAGAGCCAATACACCGACATCATTTAAAATAACTCGTCAATCAAATTCACACAAACTGCACACACAACCTGACAAACACTTGCACGAAGACCTGAACGATAACTAACAGGAACTAAGCACGCACGAAGACAAATCGGGAGTCGATACACACACATAGCCGACTCATGAACGATCGGCGAGCCGGACGAAGCCAGTAGGACGACCGACCGACGATCCACCAAGACCGTGGCCCCGCTCAAGTGATGCGTGGCGGCAATGGTCGGATGAGCCATATCGACGCAGAACTCACTACTGCTCCAACCCGACTGCACTAGTGCCGCATTGCAACTCCCCGACTGGCAGGACCGGACTGCGCTCCACACACGTTCCAGCTGACTAGCAGCCCGAAGTCGCGACCCGAACTCCCGACGCGAACTGCGACCAACTCACTTGCAACAGACAACGAACGAGAAGTAATAGCAGTCGAGGAAAGATACTACGAGAGGGGATATATCGATACGTTCTGCTAACGCCACTCACGGTCAGGTAAAGCAGCAACTCAGTGACAGTAGTAATTTAAATTAACGTAGTGAGATGACAGTACGTTAAAAAAAAAAAAAGAGTGCAATATACATGATGGCGGGAACACGAGCCACGCACGGCTCACTCTGCATCTAAGATGTGGCAAAAAATTTAAATGTCTGCGAAATACGTCAGCAGCGGGAAAAAGTGTGATTTTTACATTGCTAGTTAAGGTTAGTACATGAACAAAAAAGACGCTGAAACATTCAATCAGTTAAAGTAATGTCACACACACCTACAATGTAAAAGAACGTGTGAGTTAATTTCCCCATTTTCATATATTCACCAAAATTCTGAAGTATGTGCCTCAATGGTAGATTTCAATGCCTAATAACAGTTGACATTTTACAAGTTTGGCCTAAAATTTCGATGTCGTAAAACTACCCTGACCAGACTTATAATTGCTAAATAAAGTGAGTGTTGGCTAAACATGCAAATGGATAGACTGAATTTAACTAATTAGGCCTGTGTAAACAGCAGCAGTTTGCAGTCAGACACACTGAAGGCACATTGAACACGTTTTGATCCTTTTCATGAAAAGTATATACATAAATATATATACAATCGATATTACATTTTCCGTCGGCTTTACCGACAAGTAATTTAATCGGTAATATGCTTTGTCTATAACAAAATTATCATGTTCTTTGCCAAATCCTCTTATTCGTGGAGTATCTGCCATTTGGCCACTTTGAGATCGTGAGTTCAGTAAATTTTGTACGTAATATTATCATTCAACACAGAATCATTCGCTTAACGTAGATTGCGCGCTTGCTGCTGCCCTGCATGTGAGAGTGCAGCCACAAGTACTTCTATCTGGTATTCGCTCTAAATCTATCAAGCTGTACTGTAGTTGAAATGAGAAATACGAACGGTTCAATGGGACAAATTTTCGGGCGCACGCACTGTGCTGTGTTAGTATGTCAATTATGGACACGTACGTCCGATTCATCGCTAATATGTTAGTTCATTTTATTTGATTATTTATTTACACATCAAGTTCCGTAAGACCAAATTGAGGAGCAAATCTCCAAGATCATGGAACGTGTCAGTACATGAAATTACAACATAAAAGTAATAACAGATAAAAATAAATGTTTATGTACCCAAAAAAAGGCACTCCATAAGTTTAAGTAAACGCAACCAACAATACAACAAGAATCAGCTTAATTTTTCAAGGAACTCCTCGACAAAATAGGAGTGACCCATGAGGAAACTCTTCAGTTTCGATTTGAAAGCGCGTGGATTACTGCTAGGATTTTTGAAATCGAGTGGTAGCTCATTGAAAATGGATGCCGCAGTATACTGCCCACCTTTCGGGACTAGAGTTAAGGAAGTGCGATTCAAATGTAGGTTTGATTTTTGTCGAGTGTTAACTGAGTGAAAGCTGCTTATTCTTGGGAATAAGCTAATATTGTTAACAAGAAATGACAGTAAGGAATGTATATATTGAGATGCCAATGTCAAATTACCCAGACTCGTGAACAAAGGTCGACAAGAGGTTCTTGAACTTACACCACTCTTTGCCCGAACCACCTGTTTCTGAGCCAAAGATACCGTTAGAATAGTACAAATGACAGCATTAAGTGTTTGAACAAGATCCTGAAAGTGGACTTTCCACGACAGTTTACTATCTATCTGAACACCTAGAAACTATTCAGTTTCACTAATAATATGCCCATTCTGTGAAATTTAAACGTCAGGTTTTGTTGAATTGTGTGTTAAGAGACTATAAAAACTCAGCCTTACTGTCATTTAACGTTAGTTTATTTTCTACAAGCCATGAACTTAGGTCATTAACTGCACTATTTGAAACCGAGCCAATGTTGCATACAACATCCTTTACTACCAAGGTAGTGTCATCAGCAAACAGAAATATTTTATAGTTACCTGTAATACTAGAAGGCATATCATTTATATAAATATGGAGCAGGAGTAGCCCCAACACTGATCCCTAGGGCACCCCCCACTTGACTGTCTCCCACTCAGATTCCACATCACAGCCATTCTCAACATTCCGATAATGACCTTTTGCTGTCTGTTGTTAAAGTAAGAGGTGAACCAATTGTGAGCTACTCCCCATATTCTGTAATGGTCCAACTTCTGGAGCAATATTTTGTGATCAACGCAATCAAATGTCTTAGTTAAATCAAAAAATATGCCTAGCGTTCGAAACCTTTTATTTAACCCATCCAGCACCTCACAGAGAAAAGTGAATATAGCATTTTCAGTTGTTTAACGATTTCTAAAGCCGAAGTATACATTGGAGAGCAAATCGTGTGATATAAAATGATCAATTATCCCTACAGCCTTTTCAGTAACTTTGGCAAACACTGCTAGCATAGAAATAGGTCAATTATCTACATTTGCCTTTCTCCCTTTTCATAGAGCGGCTTTACGACTGAGTACTTTAATCGCTCAGGAAACTGACCATTCCTAAAGGAAAAATTACAAATATGGCTAAATACAGGGCTAACATGTGCAGCACAGTACTTTAATATTCTGCTAGGCACTCCATCATAACCATGAGAGTCCTTATCTCCAGTGATTTCATTATTGACTCAATCTCCCTCTTCTCTGTATCAAAGATAAGTATTTCAGACATCAACCTCGGAAAGGCATTTGCCAAGAAAGTTACACGATTCCCTCTAGAAATTAAATTTTTATTTAATTCACCAGCTATGCTCAGAAAATGTTCGTTAAATACTGTACATATAGCTGATTTATCAGTAACAGAAATATTTTTACTGCGAACTGAATTTATATTGGTGACCTTGTGCTACTGACCAGACACTTCCTTCACCACTAACCATATCGTTTTAATTTTATCCTGTGCTTTAGCTATTCTATTTGCATACCACATACTCTCTGCCTTGCAAATAACATTTTAAAGCACATTACAATACTGTTTGTAATGGGCTGCTGTACCTTGATTGGGCCTACTTCTGACATTTTGATATAATTCCCTACTAATTTTGATGTAATTCCCTCTTTGTTCTACATGACATCCTTACCCCATTAGTCAGCCACCCAGGCTGCCTATTACTGCTAGTACCACGTTTAGAACGTTCTAATGGAAAGCAACTCTCAAAGAGCATAAGAAATTATTTAAGGAAAGCATTATACGAGGGTTGGAACTTAAATAGTGGCAACTATTTATTCACAACCTATACAAAAGTGTTACATGTTCGCACCTGTTACTGTCCTTCAAAGTAGTCACCAGCGTTGTGTTGAACCTGTTGCCAGCGATGTGGAAGGCGTAGTATACCGTTAGCAGATCCTGTTCTGTTGATGGTGCGAATGGAGCGGTCTACTGCCTGTCGAATCTCTGGAACAGTTCTGAAGCGAATGCCACGAAGTGGTTCCTTCATCTTCGGAATCAAATCAAAGTCACAAGGACTTAAGCCCGGGGTGTATGGTGGATGGTACAGTACTTCCCAGTTCCATCGTCCGAACAGAGCAGCCACAGCTTACTCTGTATGCGCCCGTGCACTGTGCAAAATGATGGGTGGGTTGCGCAGGGAGTGTCGCCGCTTCTTTTGCAAAGCTTGTGGCAGGTGATGTCCTCAAAAACGAACAGTAATACTGTGCATTGACGGTCTGCTGTGTACTAACGTAATGCGTTACGATAACATCATCACAATCGTACACGAGAATCACCATAACTTTTACCAAACTGGGGCTCTGACTCACTTTCGACTTTCGCGGCGACCCGTAATGACGCCATTCGTTGGATTGTCGATTCAGTTTTGGCTCGTATGATGTGGCCCATGTCTCATCCAGTGTTAGATAAGGCGTAAGAAAGCCTCTCCTTAGCGCTCATAGCGCTCTAAGTATGTCTGAGCAACTTTCTAACGCATCCATTTCTGCATTTCCGTCAAGTCGTGCGGAACCCATTGTGACGCAGATTTTCTCTGCCCAGGCGTCCTTCAGGATGTGAAGCACAGTCGTATGCGCTAATCCGGTTTCGTGGGCGAGCTCACGAATCGTATGGCGTCGATCACTGTCCACTAACGCGGCAACAGCATGCACTTCTTCTTCAGAGACTCTAGGACGACCTGCACGATGCATGTCTGCCACAGTTTGCCGACCTTCGTTGAAGGCTTTTACCCAACGTGCCACTATTCTGTATGGCAATGCCGATTCCCCGCACGTCTCTTGAAGACCTTGATGACCGTTACGTTAGACCGACTGTGCGCACGCTGGTGACGTGGGACGGGCGAGTCCATTTCCTCGGAGATGAGGTAGGTATATCAACAACGAGTACAATCAGCGACAATAGTAGCTTCCATTGCATAGTGTCTCCACAGCAGTATTGCCACTATTTAAGTTCCAACCTACGTATTTATCATCTATGTTATCGGCACTATAAACATCCTGCCAATCTTGTTCCTTGACGAGATCTAAAAAACTCTCTATTGCTGTTGGAGTAACTTTCCTACATAGTTTGTAATTAAATGTGACATTTGTTTGAGTAATAAAACCTTTTAGTGTTAAAATTTGTGCATCATGGTCTGAAAGGCCATTCACCCTTTTACTAACAGAATCCCCATCTAATAATGAAGAATGAATAAAAATATTGTATGTGGCTGTGCTACTGTTCCCCTGCACCCTAGTTGGAAAAAACACTGCCTGCATCAGATCATATGAATTTTCAGATCATACGAATTTATGAGATCTGCCTGCCTCATTTTTCTTGCACCATCATTTACAAAATTTATATTGAAGTTACCACGTATAACTAATTTCTGGTACTTCCAGCAAAGTGAATCAAAAACAGAAATGCTCTGAAGTCAGAGTTACGGGACCTATAAACAACAACAATTAGAAGTTTAGTTTCACTAAATTCAACTGCCCCTGCACAACATTCAAATACGAGTATCTGTTCGGTGCAGTGCCGTGATATGTCTATGGACTCAAATGGAATTCTGTTTTTTACGTACATAGCCACTCCCCCACCCCGCAAGGAACTCCCTTGAAAAACAGTCAGCTAATCTGTATCCTGGTAAAGGAAGCCTCTGAATTGACAAATTTCTATGTGGTGCTCTTATATACCAATAATTTCAGAGCCAACATCTATAAGCAGTTCACTAACTATATCTCTAATACCGCTTATATTTTGATGAAATATGCTAATTCCTTCTCTACTTGGAAACATTACATCCTCTGAAGGTGAGCTCCTTGTTAGAGAGACTTCCATTAAGCAGGTATACATACCAGCTGACTTCATTATAAAAAAGATGCAGCTCTAACACCAACTACTACAGGAATTTTTCCATAAGTGTACATACATGATGCACGCATTCAGTTCAACTCGCTCAAAAATACAGATACTTACATACTAAACAAGACAAGAAAATTTATGCACAACAATTAACAAAGCACACATAAATCACAAAAATACGTATTTACACTAACCTAAATTTCCTCAAAGTATGCTTGCTTATCAAGTACGAATCTGTTTACAATTTTCACTGAGAGATTTGTTCTCAGTTTTCAGGAATGTCATTCGTTGTATTTCCCTTCCTACCGCCTGTTGTTTCGCTCGGTAGAACGTAACGTGAGCTCGGAATAGAATATTGTGCTGATACCCTCTGGTTATACACGGAACAATTGTTCATCTAATACGGATGTGCTGGCACCGGTGTCCAGAATCACTGTTATTAAAATATTGTTAATTTTAGCCTGAAAGGCAGCCTGAATGAGTTCCATTTCATCTGTACTACGCCGTGGCGGTTCAGTTATTAGTTCGTCCTTTAAGTGTTGGCCAACGCTGTACATCAACATACATATGTTTACATTCCGCGCGCCCCCTACTCCCCCACTGCCGACCGACTGGAAGGGGCCTACAGCGGTCGGCCGGTGTTTGACGGCCTGTCTCCCGCTCCTGGTGTCTCATCTGTGACGTCCACAACCCTCGCGCTCTCGTTTTGAACGCAAGACTGACTCTGTGGTACATACCCTTGGGCATTAGGTTTAGGTGGATGCGGCGGTGGCGGTGGCATGGGTATAACGTTTATATGACGGATCGGTATGTTATTACTTGACATTTGGCTTTGTGCCTGCCAGTTCGCCGGCCCTGTGCGTCGTCAGTGGTCGTTGGCAGTGCGCATGATTTTCTGTGAGAAGTTGGTATTACCCCCTCCTTCAGCTTTCCTGTTACGGTTGTAGTGTTCATTGCCGGTGCGTAAGTAGGTCGTGAATATCGGTTTCCTTCCGCATGGTTAGGATGCCAATTACTATTATTCGATTGCTGGTTATGCCCCGCCTGCTTTTTATTGTACGCTTCACCATTTGAAGAGTCATAGTTTTTTGCTAACCCGTTCTTTCTGGGACTGCTACCATTCGACTGTCGTGATTTATTGTTGCTTTGATTACTCCCCGCATTTCCATATTCGTTTCGACGTGCATCTTCTTAGATTAAATCCAAAGAATGTAGTGTAGACATAAATTGTTCTATGTTAGTGTCTGGATCATGCACGAGTTTTTCTCGAATGGCAACGGGTAGTTTTCCTTTAAGAATTCTCGATACATCTTGCAACCATCGGTTCATCCCAATAACGCGTCTTATTAAGATTTTTCTCAAAATAGTTTCTGAAGTTCCCCTGGTGGGGCTTGAAGAGTTCGGGGTTGTAGACCTGTTTTCTTAAACGTTCTTGTACAGATCGGGACCAGAACCTTGCAAGAAATTTGTTTTCAAGTTCGGAAAACGACGTGCACTGTTCGGCCGCTTCTAGGGCCCACAGCGCCGCATCTCCTGTCATAAAAGATGTGACAAACTGAACCTTTTGCCTCTCTGTCCATAAGAGAGGCAAAACGTTTCTAAAAGTTTTATAAGGACGACAGGACTCACAAGATGTGACAAACTGAACCTTTTGCCTCTCTCTCCATAAGAGAGGCAAAACGTTTCTAAAACTTTTTATAAGGACGACAGGATTCACAGCCTTTTTCTCTTAATCGCATATCTGAAACTATGTTTTATCGATTCCTCAAGTTTTACTTGGTAAGGGTTGGTAATACGCCTGAATCTAAGGCACCAACAATGCCCGAAAAAGTTGGTGGAGTCTAGCTTGGCTGCCTCTCGCAGACAAATTTTTCGCCACAGTATACATTAACTGGAAATTAGCCGCATTGCTCCCGTCCGGTTGATAACTATTTGACAGTAAACGTCGGCATGGGTATTAAACCACATTATTTACTCTCCTGTTTGGGTAGTTAAAATTTTCGTGGATTATCAAGACTTCGCTCCGATGGGTCAGTTATTTGGAACTCGTGGACATTATCGTCCACTTCCGTATCAGATAGAACCTCACTCTCGGTACGTTTCCCTCTCCGTGGCCTACCCATATTTATTCAGTGACGATGTATACAAGATACACACAAGAAATATAATACACACCTTAAGTGAAATTGTCACACTATATACTAAAAAAGAAACACGCAAAAATTAGAAATCTACTTAAATTCACTTTCATTTTGCCATTGTGGTAGTTCTTCATGTATTGGTATTTATGCGTTATGAAAAGTTGGAGTTAATGTTATTGTGCCTGCTTCACAACTAGAAAACTATTTCTGTCAGTGACTAAGTTAGTCTGCCCGACATGCTGTTTTTATATTAAAAGACACCACCAACACACAATATTCCAGATATACAGCTGCATTATTAATTATTTATTTTACTTTTCTGAAATTGCATTGTTGGGGAGATTCTCGCAATTTCCGTTAAGCAGGGATTAAAAAAAACTCACTGAAATCACGTTATATAAATATGATTCAATATTAGAAAAACTGACTACTATTACTGCTTCAAAGGAAGAACCGCTAATCAAGAGAAATCTCATGCATTTACATTTATTTTTATTATTGATCAAAGTTAGCAAATATTAAAATATTTATTACGACTCTGGGCCGTTATCATTTAGAACAATGGCGTTGACCTCTGCGCCACTGATCCCCTATAAAATTTGCATAAATCGTTAATACATATCACTTCATAATATAGGAGTTGTTACAGTAAAACATTATCGACACTCTTAAGTAATATTTGATTATATTTAGTCTAAACATTACATGAAACTTACATGTTTTCGTGCATCGTTACAAAATGGCTTCTTACACCACGAAGAAACAAAAGGGAAGTGTGTGTGATCCTTATCCAAAAGGAACAAAGATTATAATTGCATTTACAGATCATATTAATTGATTACATAGGCTGTGGTTTTTCTGCGATAGTATTTATTTCGTTACGGCGTCAGTTTTGTCAAATTTGCGAACTTCTTCAATATTATTTTTTCACGTTGTGTGGCGTACTGCCACACTATTGAGTACGCTGGGTAAATTTCAAGATTCACACGTTAGATTTTTGGAGAAGCTTTATGGAAGGGAGTGTGGTAAAAAGATTAATCACTCAGATTAACTAGCTGAAGATATATAGATTCTCGACTTGCGCCAAAGCATGGTTGGGTTTCGGGTTCCGCTGAATAGGTCAGGTGTCCACCATACGCAGGAGGCGGCTACACGGGTAGCAGGGGCTGTGTGGCGTGGACTGGGTGCTTGTTTTAGGTTAGAGGGTCTCGAGAAAACACAAGAAGGGCTTCAGTCACAAAAATTGCAGGCTGAACACAGGAAGAATGTAGATACAGGAAACATCGGTATAACAGTTGTAAACTGTCGTCGCTGTGTTGGGAAAGTACCAGAGCTCCAAGCGCTAATAGAAAGCACTGATGTTCAATTCGTTATAGGCACTGAAAGCTGGCTAAAGCCGGATATAAGCTCAGCCGTGATTTCTGCGAAGAACCGAACGGTTTCCGAAAGGATAAGCTAAACACGGTTGGCGGTGGCGTGTTTGTTGCTGTTAGAAGCAGTTTAAATTGTCGCGAAATTGAAGTAGATACCTCCTGTCAGTTAGTATGGGCAGAGGTCATTGTTGGCAACCGGAATAAAATAATAATAGGATCCTTTTACCGACCTCCCAATTCAGATGATACAGTTGCTGAAAGGTTCAAAGAAAACTTGAGTTTAATTTCAAACGCGTACCCGACTCATACGATAGAGGTTGATGGTGACTTTAATTCACCTTCGATACGTTGGCGAAAATACATGTTTAATTCCGGAGGTGCGCATAAAATGTCATCCGAAGTTGTGCTAAACGCATTCTCTGAAAATTATTTCGAGCAGTTAGTTCATGAGCCCACGCAAATAGTAAACGGTTGTGAAAACACACTTGACCTCTTAGCAACAAATAATCCTCATTTCCAATAATGAGCATCAAAACCGATACAGGGATTAGTGAACACAGGGTTGTCGTAGCGAGAATGAATATTGTAATCCTGAAATCCACCAAAAATATGAGAAAATTATACTTATTCAATAAATCAGATAAAAATTTACTTGTCGCCTTCCTGAGGAACAATCTCCACTTATTCCAAATTAATAATAATTCAGAGAAACAGTATCGGCAGCTGTTGAGATATTTATACCAAATAAATTAACAAACGACGGAGCTGATCCTCCTTGGTACACAAAACGGGTTAGAACACTGTTGCAGAAACAACGAAAAAATTCCCAAGATTGGCGATCTTTTGCAGAAGCTCCAAATTTGGCGCGGACTTCAATGCGAGATGCTTATAACAGCTTCCACAACGAAACATTGTCTCAAAACGTGGCAGAAAATCCAAAAAGATTCTGGTCGTATGTGAAGTATGTCAGCAGCAAGAAACAATCAATGCCTTTTCTGTGCGATAGCAATGGAGATACTATCGAAGGCAGTGCTGCCAAAGCAGAGTTACTAAACACAGCCTTTCGAAATGCCTTCACAAAAGAAGACGAAGTAAAGATTCCAGAATTCGTATCTAGAACAGCTGCCAACATGAGTAGCGTAGAAGTAAATATCCTCAAAGTAGTGAAGTAACTTAAATCACTTAACAAAAGCAAGTCTTGTGGTCCAGACTGTACACCAATTAGGTTCCTTTCGGAGTATGCTGATGCATTAGCTCCATACTTAACAATGATATACAACCATTCGCTCGACGAAAGATCCGTACCCAAAGACTAGAAAGTTGCACAGGTCACACCAATATTCAAGAAAGGTAGTAGGAGTAATCCACTAAATTACAAGTCCATATCATTAACGTCGATATGCAGCACGATTTTGGAACATATATTGTGTTCAAACATTATGAATTACCTCGAAGAAAACTATATATTGACACAAAGTCAA
This sequence comes from Schistocerca serialis cubense, assembly GCF_023864345.2. Classification (NCBI taxonomy): domain Eukaryota; kingdom Metazoa; phylum Arthropoda; class Insecta; order Orthoptera; family Acrididae; genus Schistocerca; species Schistocerca serialis. The sequence continues at coordinate 317,967,168 of NC_064641.1, read as the reverse complement.
CATGGGTTTAGAAAACATCGTTCCTGTGAAACACAACGAGCTCTTTATTCACATGAAGTGTTGAGTGCTATTGACAAGGGATTTCAGATCGATTCCGTATTTCGGGATTTCCGGAAGGCTTTTGACACTGTACCACACAAGCGGCTTGTAGTGAAATTGCCTGCTTATGGAATACCGTCTCAGTTATGTGACTGGATTTGTGATTTCTTGCCAGAGAGGTCACAGTTCGTAATAGTTGACGGAAAGTCATCGAGTAAAACAGAAGATATTTCGGGCGTTCCCCAAGGTAGTGTTATAGACCCTTCGCTGTTCCTTATCCATATAAATGATTTGGGAGACAATCTGAGCAGCCATCTTAGGTTGTTTGCAGACGAAGCTGCCTTTTATCGATCAATAACGTCATCAGAAGATCAAAACAAATTGCAAAACGATCTAGAAAATATATCAGAATGGTGCGAAAATTGGCAGTTGACCCTAAATAACGAAAAGTGTGAGGTCATCCACCTGAAGTGCTAAAAGGAATTCTTTAAACTTGAGTTACACGATAAATCAGTCTGATCTAAAAGCCGTAAATCCAACTAAATACCTAGGTATTGCAATTACGAACAACTTAAATTGGAAGGAACACACAGAAAATTTTGTGGGGAAGGCTAACCAAAGGCTGCGTTTTATTGGCGGGACACTTAGAAAATGTAGAGACCTACTAAGGAGACTGCCTACACTATGCTTGTCCGTCCTCTTTCAGAGTACTGCTGCGAGGTGTGGGGTCTTTACCAGATAGGACTGACGGAGTACATCGAAAAAATTCAAAGAAAGGCAGCGCGTTCTGTATTATCACCAAATATGGGAGAGAGTGTGACAGAAATTATACAGGATTTGGGCTGGACATCATTAAAAGAAAGGCATTTTTCGTTGCGACGAAAAGTTCTCACGAAATTCCATCACCAACTTTCTCCTCCGAATGCGAAAATATTTTGTTGGCACCGACCTACATAGGGAGAAACGACCACCACGATAAAATAAGGGAAATCAGAGCTCGTTCTGAAAGATATAGGTGTTCATTCTCGCCGCGCGCTATACAAGATTGGAATAATAGAGAATTGTGAAGGTGGTTCGATGAACCCTCTGCCAGGCACTAAAATGTGATTTGCAGAGTATCTATGTAGATGTAGATGTAGATGATCGGAATTACAGAGTCACGTGAAACAGTAAATAAACCACAAACAAGGTCGCATAGTGGCTTTCTATCAGCAGGAAGTAGTCATCTCTTTTTTTTCATATTATTATTATTATTATTTACGATTATTCCCAATTAAGAGAGCGTTTGAACTTGAATTCCTTTATGATGATTGTTTGTGTTTTTTCTGAGCCCAAATTTTCTTCATGGTGTTCACTGTGTTGTTTCTTTCGCTCCGCTGTCCATTTGCATCCTGGTCTCTTCTGTGTTGTGGTGTCAAATTTATGTTTTTTGATGATGTTCCTGAATTCAGTTCTATTTTCTGCATCGTTTACTGTTATGTGTGCTTGTCTGAGCTCCTCTTCAACTTCTTTTATCCATTTTCTTTTTCCCCTGCCTGAGTTGATGACTTTAAGAATTCGCTTTGAAATTCTGTTTTCATTCATCCTGTGGATATGTCCGTAGAACTGCATTCTTCTTTTCCTTATTGTATCCGTAATCTTGTCTGTGTATTTATATAATTCTGATGTTGGTCTCTTCATCCAGATTCCTTGCTCTTGTATCGGGTCAAAAATTTTCCTGAGAATTTTCCTTTCTTGTTGCTCTATTTCTTTGATTTTAGTTTGCCCACCTATTTGTGTTGTTTCAGATGCATACAGTGCCTCCGGAAGTACGACAGTGTTGTAGTGCCTCAATTTTGCGTTAATGGATATGGACTTTTTGTTATAATAGTTCCACGCGAGTTTATACGCTTTCTGTAGTTTTTTAATTCTTTCCTCATTGGCCTTTAGGTTGATCCCTGATGGCTTGATGATTTCTCCCAGGTACTTAAAATGTGGTACTTGTACGATTTTCCCATGGGTTGTCACAATAGGCGATTTGTCTTGTGGCACTCTTTCTATGTACTGGGTTTTCTCATATGACATTTGCAGGCCAGTTCTTTGTGCAATTTCGTGTAACTTCTCTATGGCGTTAGTGGCTTCTTTTCTATTATTTGTGAGGATTGCAAGGTCATCCGCAAAAGCTAAACACTTCACATTGAATCTATTATCTTTTCTAATGCCAATTTGGATTCCTTTGACTTCTTTTTCCCATGTCCTGATAATTTTTTCAAGAATGATATTAAAGAGTAATGGTGAAAGTCCGTCACCCTGTCGCTCTCCAGTTTGGATTTCAAATGGTTCCAAGATATCCCCCGTAAATTTAACCTTGGAGACTGTGTCAGTTAACGTTTCCCGAATGATTGCTCTTGTCTTTCTGTCAATGCTGAATTCTTCCAGCGTCTTGCAGAGCGCTATTCTGTCTATTGAGTCGTAGGCCTTTTTAAAATCTACAAAAGTAACCACTGTGTTTCGGGTGTTTCTCATCTGGAGAATCGTTTTCAGATTCCAGATCTGCTCTATGCATGATCGTCCCTTGCGAAAACCAGTCTGGTATTCTCCTATTTGTGGGTCAGCTTGTTCTTCTAATCTATTCATGAGAACTTTTGATAGGATTTTATATGTGACCGGTACAAGTGAGATACCCCTGTAATTATATGGTTCAGTTTTGTCCCCTTTTTGTGGAGTGGATGGATGAGTGCGCATTTCCATTCAGAAGGGATCTGTTCTGTTTCCAAAATGTTTAATATGATTTTGTGAATTTTTCCTGTTAATCTTTCATCATTTAGTTTCCATAGTTCTGCAATAATTCCATCTTCTCCTGGGGCTCTATTGTTTTTCAGTGTCTTGATAATTTCTACTATTTCGTTGATGGTTGGCGGTTTAGCGTCAGGATTTGGTGTAGACGTCTCGTAGTGAATATCCTCTGTAGGTCTTTCGCAGTTGAGAAGTTTGTTGAAATAGTCTGCGAGGAATTGGCAGTTATTCTTCGTGTTATTTTCTAGTGAACCATCCGGTTTCTTGAAACAAAGATTGGGTGGCTGGTATCCTGCAATACGTTCTTTAAACGTCTTATAAAAATTCCTGGTGTTGTTCTTCTCAAAATCTTGTTCTATCTCATCTAGTCGCCGTTTGTCATAATTTCTTTTTTCCCTTCGAATAGTTTTCGATGTTTGTTTTCGGATTACTAGAAATTGTTGCCATTTTTCTGATGTTTTGTGACCATTGAAGTTTTTCCAGGCATTGGTCCTTTCTTCTATTGCTTGGTCACATATTATATTCCACCACCTGCGTTTTCTCCTTCTCGGGGGTTGACCCAATTTCATCGTGGATTTGAGGACGTCCACAAGTTCTGTCCAGTTTGTGGTGTTTGTCTGACTAATTTCCTGTAAGATGTTTTTCTTGTTGAGTTTTATGTATTCGGGGTCTGGTCTGAGCACTTTGTTTAGTTTTGGCTTTTTTCTATTGGGTTGTAATCTGGTCTTTATCTGTAGAAGATGGTGGTCTGAGTCAAAAAATCCTCTTCTAGTTTTCACATTAAGATTTTCTGCTGTGTTACTCTTGGAGATGGCCACATGGTCTATCTGGAATTCACCCAACATTGTGTTGGGCGGCTTCCAAGTATACAGTTTCTTGTTGGGTTCTTTGAATTGTGTTGACATAATTACGAGGCCGAAATTTTCGCAAAAGCTTATCAATCTTTCCCCATTCTTGTTAGTTCTCTTGTGAGCTGTATGGATTCCAGTGATTTTCCTGTATTTTTTCTCTTTACCTAATTGTGCGATAAAGTCGCCTAACAAGATTATTACCTGGTGTTTGGCAATTTTGTTTGTCGTCTCTTCAAGGTCATTCCAGAAGTCATCCACTTTATGGCAGTTCTTCTTGTTATAGGTATTTGTGGGTGCGTGTGCGTTGATCAAGGTATATGCTTTGTTGGCCGATTTGATGGAGAGCGTTGATATACGTTCTGAGGCAGACTGGAAGTCAATGACAGAGTCGCTGATAGATTTGTGGACTGCAAATGCTGTGCCAAACAGTTTGAGTCCTTTCTCATTAGTTTTAACTGCTGGTTTCCCTTTGTAGATCCTGTAGTTGTCTGTATCAAAATGGTTTTCGTCCGTAAATCGTGTTTCCTGGATTGCAAGGATTTTGATCTGGAATTTTTGCAGCACGTCTGTAAGTTGTTTGATCTTGCCCAGTTTGAAAAGAGTATTAGTATTAAGTGTACCGATTAAGTGTCTTTGTTTTGTGTGTAATAATTTGGACGTCGTCTGGTTCTCAACCTTAGGCGTAACATGATGCTCCTGGTCCCCCGGAATCCGATGACCAGGTAAAGCGAGCCTTGCGACTGGTGCCCGGGGTAGTGGATTCATTCCTTGTGTTATCATCATGTTTGGTTTTCAAGTTGAAAACTAACTTGGTGGTGGTCCTTCCGAGGAAAGATCACGAGGAATACGACTTGATTGTTGAGATCAAGAAGGTTGCTGCAGCCGCACCACCTAGGCGAACAGGCGCTGACCCCTAACCGCTGGATACCAGGCAGACGTTAGTGGATTTCGGTTGATAGTTTTGGTCCATCCCGGGTATTTTATTTACCCGGTACCCTCCATACCTGGAGAGCATTCCCCTATCCGCCACCTGGGGAGGCGCCCGATGGGAGACTATCAACTCCACACGGGTTTTTTCATATTATTATGATAACATATTGTTATTATGTTCTAGGAACGGGGTCATAAAATATTTTCTCGGAGGGAAATTGGACCACTGTTGTATCACTTACTGAGCGAGGTGGCGCAGTGGTTAGCACACTGGACTCGCATTCGGGAGGACGACGGTTCAATCCCGTCTCCGGCCATCCTGATTTAGGTTTTCCGTGATTTCCCTAAATCGCTTCAGGCAAATACCGGGATGGTTCCTTTGAAAGGGCACGGCCGATTTCCTTCCCCATCCTTCCCTCACCCGAGCTTGCGCTCCGTCTCTAATGACCTCGTTGTCGACGGGACGTTAAACACTAATCTCCTCCTCCTCCTCCTGTATCACTTGTCTCTCGTATCATGGATGTCGACAAAAATAATTAAGCAGATGTTGTAACGAGTCTGGTAATGATGAAGGTTGAGTAGAGGTACATGATAAGCGCGGTGTTATTTTCGATTATTATTAAATCACGCATCTTAATCGTGACTACCGAGAGAGGTTTCGCAATGTTGGACTCGTTTTCGAGATTGCCAGTTTTAAAGCAGAACCTGACCAACCACAGTCAGGTTTCCAATGTTTTCTCACAATTTTGTAGGACTATGCTGGAATGGTTTATTACACTGTACTGCAGCTGAATTATTTCCTCCTCCTTACTTGTCAGAACTCACGACCTGCTTTCAAAGATCTTAGTGTCTCTAGAACGTGAAAGTCCTGGCTATAATTCATCCTCAAAACCGAGGATCTTATTCGTGTCTCCTATGAAACCGTTTTACTGAAACGATGCACGACGACGAAGTAAGCCCTTTATATTTCACTGTCATTTCATGTTGTCCTGTGTTCGTTCTAGACTAGTCTTTCAGCATGACTTTGATGGAGTCGAATGTCGTAAATGTTAGAGACTTACGGCGTTAAATAAATAAAATAATAAAACAGTCGTTCTTAAACATGACATGAAAAACTGAAAATTAATTCTTAAAAATTATAACACAAGGAACCACATACTTTTTAAAACACATTCCGTGTATTTTCTTTGGATACCTAATCAAATTGACAACAACACGTAACCAAGGAAGAGGGATAACTACATTCTACTCATATAAAGCCACTATACATCCGTGATTGTGACGTATTTGCCTGTTTCATGTAATTTTAAAATTTTAATTTTGTAGTCATGTAGAGTCCATATTCTCAGCTAGTTTTCGCAACTACCTCAGAGCTGTTTAGCTTAAAAACACTTCAAAAATGTGATCTACCTGTGGACAGGATGCGACTTAGAGATGACTCTAGTAAGTCATGTAGTAAGTAGTAAGTTGTAAGTCAAGAAGTAAGTAGTACGTAAGACTAGTAGTCAGACTAGATGTCAATGTAAGACAGACTAGACGTCTGACGTGTTACACGTGTAATTTCGTTATGATTACAATAATGAATGGTGTCAATAATTGGATGTGGCATTGAAGGTCTGAAAAGTTGTGTATTTGCATCCTGCGGAGACACGAGCGGTCGATCAGTGTGAAAGTAATAAAGTATTCATAAAAAGAATCTATACATCTCCCCCTATTACCCCTAAAAAAGAAGGGGAAAATGGCATTTAGAAGATGGTGGAGCGGCGGGGAAGGGAGAGGGGGGGGGAGTACCAGTGTTCTGGTACTCAGTGTGTGTGCCCTCTCTGGTAAAATTTTCACTCTGTGCCGTGTAGTTTAACATCGACGAACTTTCCGCTGAGTGCTCCACGGTCATAGGCAGTGGCATTCAGCACTTGATAATGTCCGAGGAATACTCGTCAATGTCTTAACGCGGCTGGAATCTCTAGAAAATTTTATCATCATTATAACCGGCATATTCCTTGCGAGAGAATTCAATAAATGTGTTAATATTTTTAAAACGTCATACAGGGGCAGAAATTAGTATAAAGGGACATAGTTATTTGCGGAAAAAAGGTATTCCACTTTCGAGTTTTCCAACGAGAAGCCCGTATTTAAATCCCATTGAGAGTCTATGGGAGTTCCTAGCACGACTTGTTTATCACAATGGACGATAGTTTGAGACTGTGGCCGAGTTGATAACTGCAATTCGAATGACGTGATCCTCACTCTGTGGGGCGGCGGATAAGTTTGTAAAAATAAGTTACTGTATAAATGCTTGCATGTTGAATCAGTTTCTGGCTTTTAGAATGTTGTTAATGCTGTCTTTCGCCGTTCTCAACACTGGCTCTCTATTTACTTTTTGGCACCCAGAAAGTGATTTAATAAAACATGGAACCAGTAATTAGAGATCCTAGTGCCCACTTTATCTGAGAATGTTATTATAGCTGCAGCTTATAGCTCTGAGGAATTAGGAGATTGTCCGGGATTTCTAATCAAAAACGGTTTTCCAAAATAGTTGAGTATATTCTGAAATTCACTGATAAAAACACAAGTATCCCTACAACCTATCTAACAGAGCAATTCAGAGTCTAATGCGCTGATGCAACTATAAATGTCCGAATTAAATGTTAAAATGAATGCTCGCCATAATTTGATGAAAATATTTCATCAAACGCCACGCTAAGTATTTGGTAGAATGTCTGTCCCGCGACGGCACGTGAAAATACGACAATACGCAAACTGAAGCTAGATAATGAAAATAATTCCAGAATTAACACTTCACATGAAATGTTTTCATGGTTCCGCGTATCTCTAGTAACTTAATACGGCACCCGAGGCTGTTTGTAGCAGTGACACTGATGCGACGCGGCCCCCGACACAGATGGCGTGTCATTCAGCGTCTGGAGAGAACTGGGGCCTTTCTTCCTCGCGCAGCGTTCTTATATATAAAGCCGCGGTGCGGACGGCTAAGAGAACGCCTGATCAAATCGGTTCTCTCGACTAGCCGCTGGGCTAGTAACGCACCACTTCAAGTTACATAATAATTTATAGCTTCTTTTGCTGATGGCCGATAAAGCTCTTAATTTAAACGTGCATTCAGCACGCAGGTAAGTATTGATAATAAAATTTTGATGTGGCTAAGTTAAATATTTTGGGCGAGAGCATTAATTAAATTACACTGCACGCAGTAGATGAGCTCTGAACTGGCCCTTTTGAGATCCGCTATCGCTATAATTTTATAGGTATTCAAAAGAAACTTTACACATCTTCATAGTCATAGCGGACCTTCAACCTATTTAAATCTAAACATCCTAGCCTTATTTATTAGCCTACTTAATCTATCTTGCTTCCTTCAGTTTTGAGACGAAAACCACAAAATCATGAATTTCCACTAAAATCTTAATTTGTGAAATCCAAAGTACTGTTTTTATTAAACCATTATGAAAGATGAATCTAAATATAAATTTTGAAGTCTCTAGCTCTTTTCTGTTGCGCCAATGATTTTTTCAGAAAAACGTCCAAATTTCGAAAATGGCTGAAGTTATCGAGCTGATATTTAACACACATTAATGTAGTATTATTTCTGACATGCTAGAAAAGTTTTAGGTCATTTGCTTGATTTTTACAGTATTGCGCAACATTTATGACGTCACAGCTAGTTACAGCAGACTGGCTGGCACACAATGGAAACTGATGTGAATTTACTACAGCGTGAGTAGGCTGCTTCCCTACAACTCTCGGGAAAACAGATCGCTGCCCTTACACAATCAATGCCTAAGAGGATAGTCGCAGATTCAACTAAATACTAGGTCATAGTTGTGGTCTATTTACTGTATACGTTAGGTTATTCTGATAACGCATAAGTACCTTTATATCAATATCCATAGTTAAAGTTGTCTTGTTTCTTTAAATTTCTGAAGTATCAGTGATAATGGTAAAATGGAAATGTTTTTGTTTTGCTTTGTTGTTAACTGCACATGAAAAATGCGTGCAATACCAAATACGTAAATAAATATGTATTTTTCCACAAACGACCTCGTGCCTTTACAATGCTTCCCACCATTGTATATTGCTTATCCGTCTCAGTTGCACATTTTTACTGTATGAGTAGTTTCTATTTCACTCGATGATCTTCAGATCCATGTAGATGCAAAAGAAACCCTTCCGTGTCAGCCAATACAGAAACTCCACATCAGTGTGGTATTCTGACTAGTAACTGCTGTAAAGACGCGACTGGTTGCGTATGCAACTGCATAGATGTGAGGATGATAAGCGTGTGATCAAAACTTATCATTCAGTAAAAATGTGCAGCTGAGACAGAAAAAAAAATCGATATATGATTTTTTAAATTTTATTTGTGTATATCACCGTGTGACCGTACATTCATACATGTGTCATTGTTATGGAGAGCTGCAGATATCTGATAAGACGACGATTAAGAAGAGAACGAAGGCAGCTGCGACACAGTCGGCAAGATGCTGCAGTCGGCGCTCGTCGTGTGCCTGCTGTTAGCAGTGTGTAGCTGCGAGCGATTCTCGAGGGTTGGCGGGCTCTTCCCAGACGTGGACGAGCGCATAGTGGACGGCGAGACCGTCAACATAACACAATACCCGTGGACCGTCTCGCTGCAATTCCTGACAAACCACAGGTGCGGCGGCTCCATCATCAGTCCCAAGTGGGTGTTGACAGCTGCAAACGTCGTCTACGGCACAGCATACTTTTACTTCACAGTACGGGCGGGTAGCTCAACACGTGAAAGTGGTGGATACGTATACGACGCCGTTAGTATGATCCTGCACGAAGATTTCAACACCTTTACTATAGACAAGGACATCGGTGTCTTCGAGATCGCCGGATCCTTTACTTATGATGACACTGTTCAGGTACCACCAACATAGTGGTGTATAATTCACTCCTCCTAGACTTAAGTTTTGTGTGTACGAAACGTGGTTATTCCGCATAACCACGTTTCATTCTCCCAACCTCTCTCCCTCTCTCTCTCTCTCTCTCTCTCTCTCTCGCTCTCTCTCTCTCTCTCTCTCTCTCTCTATCTATCTACCTCACTTTCTCCCTCCACCTCCTCTTTCTCTCTGTCTGTCTTTCTCCCTCTTTCCATCCAAACCTCCCTCTCTCTTTCTCTCTATTAGTTTAGTCAGTTCCAACATTATGACCCCCTAAAATTCTTCTATCCTGCACCCTCTCCTGCAAACTTTATATCTTGGAATCTGTTACTTCTGTGATTGAAATGTGGCTACACTGAGCCACAGCGCCAGAGATTGCGCCAAAGAGTATTATTTAGCGGCCTCCACTGGCAGTTCTTATCTAGAAGTCGTGGTGGAGAGTGCTTGTTGAGATGTAGCAGTGGTGAGTCGTTGTTGAGAGGTTCCCATGGAGAGTGCTTGTTCGGAACTTGTAGTATTGTTTTGATGGGCTAGACACCAGATGTTGTTGGATTAGGGATGCTGTAATGTGCTTTTCGTCAATATATATGAAGGTAAAAAATTCCTTTTTTTTATTTATTTCAATGTCTTAAACAATAATGCCTCTTGGTCACAGGTTCAGTCAACAAAGCATCTGGCTCGTGTTCTTTTATTAGACTGTATTTCTGGTTTCTATGTGCAATTATAGTATTTCTGTTTTAATTGTTCCTATTTGTGAGTATAACTGTGATCCCACTTTTTTTAATTCAGATCTTAACTGTGATCCCAGTGAGTCTAACCGTGTTTCCATTGTTCCCATATGTGATCCCAAATTTAATATAGCACCCATCAACTGCTCCATGTTAATTGGTTCGAAATTCTTTTCACCCCTAACATTTCCCGCAAAACCAACTTCTTTCGTCATAGCTGTAAAGCTATCTGTGTTCGATACTATTTCAGAATCTTCTATCGTTAATCTCGTATTCTGTGAATTTTCTGATTGAGAAAAATTTTGAAATGGTTCCGGACTATTTTCCCGACGTATTAAATTGTTTTCCACTTCATTATTCATCATACTGTTCTCCTGTGTTGGCGAGTTCGCCATGTCAACAATTTCGTCATTCTGACTATCCATCATTTTTGCCGTTTTCATCGATCGCGTAATCATTTACAAAACATACAAAATTCGTCACTATACGAAAATTACACACAATGAGACTTTATCTCCAACAATACCATTCACACGAAATGCTTCCCGACAAACACGATTAACGAACAATTGAAATCTTCATAATTGCACAAAATTGTCTAACCCGTATACAGACAACAAAAATTAAATTCTGCAAAAAATACCATTAGAAGAAAGACAATTACCAAATCTACACATGCAATATAGACTACAATTACTAAACTACAAATTACTTCAACAATACTACTGTCTGCTATTTTTACAATCAAAAGAATTCCAAGGGACGATCCGAAGCAGCGGTCGCCACGTGCATGGGGGCTTAATTAAATATAATGAATGCCAATACTTTTTAATTTTTAGTAGCTGACTGTCCGATTACGAAGCCTTGTAAACGGTTGGCCCTGACTGGTACTTGTACGCAATCTGACTGCATAGAACAACAACAAGGAATGAAATTAATTAATTAAGTCCCCAGCAACTATAAAACCTACGAAACAACAAAACACAAGTGTAGCTGTTCTGTGTGTGGAAGTGTGATTCAACGTACACATCTGGCACGGTTCTTCCTCAATAAGACCAGATATTTTAAACACCATTTATACTGAAGTAATTTCAAAAAAACAGAAATACTGTAATTGCACATAGAAACCAGAAATACAGTCTAATACAAGAACACGAGCCAGATGCTTTGTTGACTGAACCTGTGACCAAGAGGCATTATTGTTTAAGACATTGAAATAAATTAAAAAAAGGATTTTTTTTACCTTCATATATATTGACAAAAAGCACATTACAGCATCCCTAATCCAACAACATCTGGTGTCTAGCCCATCAAAACAATACTACAAGTTCTGAACAAGCACTCTCCATGGGAGCCTCTCAACAACGACTCACCACTGCTACATCTCAACAAGCACTCTCCACCACGACTTCTAGATAAGAACTGCCAGTGGAGGCCGCTAAATAATACTCTTTGGCGCAATCTCTGGCGCTGTGGCTCAGTGTAGCCACCTTTCATGATGCAATCCATCCCACCATTTTCCGCACTTCTCTCTTCGTGCTATCGATCTTCCCCAGCATTTAGGTATTTTCCAGTGCATCATATCTTCTCATAAAGTGTGCAATGGAGGAGTTTTTGTATCAGTATCAGAACTTCCAAGAATAAAACTGATTTCCTTTGTTGTAATAGCGACCTGTTCGCTCTCTTTGCGGCCCACAGAATTCTAAGGAGATGCCTCCAACACCACAGATCAAAGATTTCTATTCTACGGCGTTCATCCTATCTTGTGGTCGAGGTTTCCCGTCCATACATTACTACTGGAAAGACCATATTCTTACTTAGAACCTTTGTTGTTAAAATTACATCTCTGCTCCGTAACACATTAACAGTTAAGAAATTGTTCCGGGCCTTGAAGCCGTGGTTGGATGAATTTCACATTAAAACCCAACGTTTCGTTTCATTTTCAAGGGGGATCGTAGCTTCTTCGAGTTTGCGATTCACGCGTGGCTCGCTGTTTAGTGCATCAAAACTCCATTTAGACGCGCTCCCGCACAGTGACGTGCCGTCACGCGCTTTGAATACCCAGGTGCAATTGGCCGTTTTCTGTTGCCGCCGTCTGCTGTTGCTATCGCACCATGGTGGAAGTCTCGTACACATTGTCCTCAGCACCGGGCTAAGGATGGAATTTCAATTTCCTGGCTGCAAAGCATGTTCGGCAACGACTGATCTGTTAGTCACACCCCTTCTACAGTTGCCCCTGGGCTCTTCTAGTCGTTTCTGACCGTTCTTTTTGTAGCACCCACGTACATCTCCCAGCAGTTACGTGGGATCCCATAAATTACTGCTTTTCTAGTGGCTTGCGAGAATCTTCGGTCAATTTCAGGTCTTCATGTACCTTCCAGGTGGATTTTTAGATTACCGCTACGTTCTGTTTTGCAAAGATTTCTCCTGTGCGGTCAGTAACGTTCTAAACGAAAGGCAGGAAAACTTTCGACTTCACAGGTGCTTTCACATCATTATGATTTTTGCACGGCTGTCTTAACGCTCTTTGTACCTCAGCGGACGAATAACAATTCTTGAGCAATGCAATGGTGTTTTAATTCCGTTCAAGCAGCTCTGGTTCGCAAATATTCTTTGCTCGATCCGTCAACGTTTTTTTGTTGTGGCTGAATAGTGTGTTGGTTTTCGGTAAACTGTATGGCCTAAGCTGCCATCTTCTTTCTCGAAAAATAGCACATCCAGAAAATTTAATCCCCCGCCTGTCTCCTCCTCCATGAAAAACTGAATCTTCGGATTAATCCCGTTGGGATGCTTATGGATACCATCCTGTTCCTCTTGTCGTCATCTACATAGCGGAACCAAACACTCGTCTTTTCTTGGCAGTTTCCAGTGCCTGCTCCAAGAATTTTTCCATGAAGAAATTCACTATAACTGGTCTTAGGGGACTCCCATTAGCCACGCCATCCGTCTGTTCATAGTACTCATCAATCCATTTGAAATATGTGGTCATGATGCAACATTTGTACAGTTCTGCATTATTAGGAGGAAATGCTCTGACTCAGGTGTTGTGCTCGACCGCTATCCCGTTTAATTTACTGATAAACTGTACCGAACTTCAGTCTGGAACCGCGTGACCGCTACGGTCGCAGGTTCGAATCCTGCCTCGGGCATGGATGTGTGTGATGTCCTTCGGTTAGTTAGGTTTCCGTAGTTCTAAGTTCTAGGGGACTGATGACCTCAGAAGTTAAGTCCCATAGTGCTCAGAGCCATTTGAACCATTTGTGCCGAACTTTTGATATAGGAGTCCGATTGCTGCACAGAAGGTCGTAATAACTTCGTCAAGAACTTGGCAGTCTAATATGTGGGTCCGCAGCTCGTGGTCTGGTGGTTAGCGTTAGTGCCTCTGGATCAGGGGGCCCAGGTTCGTTCCTGGACGGATCGGGGATTTTCTGCACCCGGGGAATGGGTGTTGGTGTTGTCCTCTACATTTTATCATCACGCGGGAAATCGGCGAGACTGGACTGTGAAAAGATTAGGAATTTGTACGGGCGCTAGTAACAGCGTCGTCGAGCGCTCCACAAACGGAACATCATTAAACAGGTGCGCGAACCAAAGGCGCTCATTATAATTCTCAGAATGACGAATGATTATTCGTACACTGAGAGTAAAAAGAGTATTAAGGCCGCCACGCAAATATCATAGCGATGCACAAGCGTCTATGAAATTGAAAGTTTTAATACCATTCTATAATTACGTTACTGGCTGCATAAGAAAAATCTTGGCAATATCTTGACAAAACATTCAGCAACCCATAAAGTTCTTGGTGGTAGCACACCCGAATTGGACAGACTTTCCTGAACGTTCTGTCCGGTAGAGGACTTTTTTATCAACTGTTTAACAGTTTTAAGAACTTTGTCACTGGGGGTCTTGATTCAGTTTCATGTGTGTCTGTGGGTCTAAAAAGACGTTGATCTTACTATGACAATCACATTCAAAACTACCGCCGCATCTCTGCTGCCAGCAGAGAGAATGATAATACTATCGTTCTCATTCAGGCCTTTTATGGCACTCCTCTCACCCAAAGTTAAATTACTTTCTTCAGCTGTAACCGTGCCCACATTACGAATGCCTGCTCCTGCACTGGCTATTATTTCCTCCGTGATCACAACTCGCGGACTAACGGCAAAATTTTCACCCTTGGCCAGCACAATCTCTCTTCGACAGATAACGAATGTCCGTATAAACTGATAACCGTGCGGAAAGCGTCGAAGTGGCGGATCGTCAGATTAGGTTGCAAATTATCAAATTTCTGCGTCAATCTACCAGACGTTGTCAAGTTTCCTGATACTATCTTGCAATAGCCTGGAAAATCTATTCAAGTCACCACTATAATATTTATTACTGGTATTTACATGGGGAGACACCGACGCACAGTCTGTGATTGCCAGGTCCCGGCGGATCAGTTGAGTCCGCTCTCGTAGTATTGCCTCTTCGCCCGTTCGAAAATTCACTGCGCCTTGGCCGAGCTGCACAATCGTTTAATCTTTGAGAACTTCGAAATAGTATTGAACACTCTGCGACAAATAAGAGGGAACACAAATGTTGCACACTCTTCTTCTGAAAACATTCATAGCATCACACGTCCTCTCCGCAGAGCCGTCTAATTCTAAAAACGAAACTTTCACGGCCAGAAATACCACATTCAATAAAATATTCCTTGCTATTGTGCCTTCATCGGATGGATTTTACACTATCACCCACTAGCTAGTTTTCAAGAAAGAAGATGGTAGCTTAAGCCACATGTTTTGCGGAAGCCCCCACGCACAGAACGTTACCTATACCTGGCTTCGAACCACCACTCACAAAAAAGCCATGTATCATAAAAACATTGCCTGACAGAGCAAGGAATAATTGGGAACCAAAGCTTCTTGACGCGGATTTCACCTTACCAATGCATCGATCAAGAATGATTATTCGTCCAATGAGGTAAAAAGCACAAGCGCCTGTGAAATCGAAAGTTTTCCTGCCTTTCGTTAAGATCGCTACTGACCGCATAGGAACATCGTAGTAATCTAAAAATCCACCTGAAGATACAGGATCACCTAAGACTAAGGATTCTCGCAAATCACTGGAAAAAAAGCAGTTTATAGGATCTCGTGTAATTCTGAGTAGGTGTACATGGGTACTACAAACCGAACGACTAGAAGAGCACAGGGACAACTGGGAAAGGGGTGAGACTGTCAGATCAGCTGTCGTGGAACATGCTTTACAGCCAGGAGACCACCAGATTCATTTTGATAGGACTCTATTTGTTTTTGGCCATCAGTCTTCTGACTAGTTTGATGCGGCCCGCCACGAATTCCTCTCCTGTGCTAACCTCTTCATCTCAGAGTAGCACTTGCAACCTACATCCTCAAATATTTGCTGGATATATTCCAATCCTCGTCTTCCTCTACAGTTTTTGCCCTCTACAGCTCCCTCTAATACCGTGGAAGTCGTTTCCTCATGTCTTAACAGACGTCCTATCATCCTGTCCCTTCTCCTTATCAGTGTTTTCCATATATTCCTTTCCTCTCCGATTCTGCGCAGAATCTCCTCATTCTTTACCTTATCAGTCCACCTAATTTTCAACATTCGTCTGTAGCACCACATCTCAAGTGTTCGATTCTCGTCTGTTCCAGTTTTCCCGCAGTTCATGTTTCACTACCATACAAAGCTGTACTCCAGACGTACATTCTCAGAAATTTCTTCCTCAAATTAAGGCCGATAATTGATATTAGCAAACTTCTCTTGGCCAGGAATGCGCTTTTTGCCATTGCTAGTTTGCTTTTGACGTCCTCCTTCCTCCGTCCGTCATTGGTTATTTTACTGCCTAGGTAGCAGAATCTCTTAAGTTCATCTACTTCGCGACCATCAATCCTGATATTAAGTTTCTCGCTCTTCTCATTAGTTACTACTATTTCTCATTACCTTCGTCTTTCTTCGATTTACTCTCAATCCATACTCTGTACTCATTAGACTGTTCATTGCGTTTAGCAGATCTTGCATTTCTTCTTCATTCTCACTTAGGATAGCAATGACACCAGCGAATTGTATCACTGAGATCCTTTCACCTTGAACTTTAATTCCACTCCTGAAACTTTCTTTTATTTCCATCATTGCTTCCTCGATGTGCAGATTGAACAGTAGGTGTCTTACACCCTTTTTAATACGTGCGCTTCGTTTTTGGTCGTCCACTTTTATGATTCTCTCTTGGCTGTTGTACATATTGTGTATGACCCGTCTCTCCTTATAGCTTACCCCTGCTTTTCTCAGAATTTCAAACACCTACTTTTCAGTTGAAAGTCGCCTTGTGCTAGGTTTACCCCTTTTTGTTCAATAGGTGTTATTACTCCCTTTCCGCCGGGCGGAGTGGCCGTGCGGTTCTAGGCGCTACAGTCTGGAGCCGCGTGACCGCTACGGTCGCAGGTTTGAATCCTGCCTTGGGCATGGATGTGTGTGATGTCCTTAGGTTAGTTAGGTTTAAGTAGTTCTAAGTTCTAGGGGACTGATGACCACAGCAGTTAAGTCCCATAGTGCTCAGAGCCATTTGAACCATTTTTTTGCTCCCTTTCCGTTGAGGGAGTTTCTTGGTAATGAAGTGAATTCGTGCACGTGGACGAATTCATCATGAGTTCTGAGGCATTTTGGGCAGCGGCCTTTGATGCACACACATCATCGGAATAAAGTATTTTTCTTGTTCTCCTTTCGAAAGCTTTCTACGGATACACAACTTTACCGGTGAAATCCTTTATACACTTCCTCGATGCACTAGGTATATAGAAGTGCCACCAAAGGGAGGCCCACTGTCCCAGGTGTGTGTTACACAACGGAGATGTCGCCGATAACCTACAGTTTGTCCGCTAATGACAGCTTCACCCCATCGACATGTAGTCCGCCTTGAGCTAGAGGATTTTTTTTGTTTTTTTTTTTAATATATAGGGGTACCATGCTCCTTGTCCAAGGAGTGAAGCCAAGACCCTCGTTCCATGTGATACACAACGTTCCACCATCGTGCCCTACGATGCTCGCTGAAGCGTTTCCAGAGCTTACGTTTACAGAGGATTGGCGGCACTCAGCAGATCCCTACCCATACAGTGATGGCTGAACTCCCTACTGAGGTGATCACCATTTGGCTCGACCCGGGAGACACGTGTAACTTAGCCAGTGCCGCGGGGGCGGCGAGTATTATACGTCAAATCGACAGTTACGTCGTATTTCACGAAACACTGGGACTGTCAGTAAATCTGGGTTTACCCTTAAGCACAGTCCACCGTTCAATCGCATATATTTACAAAATTCTCGGCCTCTTGATATCATTGATTTACTTGTATTTATTACGATGAGCAAACACATTGAGATAGGTGGCCATTTTCATTTAGTTTTAAATAAACAATGACTATTCGTCTGTCAATTAATTTGCTTAATTTACAGAACAAAACGTATTCAAAGTCTTTTGAAATAAAGTTACTGCCTAGTATAACGTAATATAGGTAGTGGAGTACATGTACCACACAAACGCCGTTTGCGCCTGTATCACACTCTCGGGCTAGGACAGAACAGTCTAAACGTGGCACTATACCGGACACTTATCTGCACTCTACACAACGGCGAGATACTTCCCACTAGATTAAGTTGCGTCGAGTGTAGTTAGTTTTTAACTTTTTTTAAAAATGATCTGATTATGATCAAGGTCGAAAGTAATTACTTCTTAAGTGTATTTAATGCAAGTACTATCTAGATATAACATCACAAATAAGGCACTACAGAAGGGTCGTGGACTCTTATCTGGACACTTGGTCTTCAATCGATAAAATGAATACCACTTAAGTCCTCACGTCCTTAATCCAGATCAGTCATAGTTTACAGATTAATTTAGAACGACAGAGACCCTTTTAAATCACTAAACAATTAAAACTACACAACACTGCCATTTCCAACATGAGCGGTGAAATATGCCAGCGAGTGCCTAAATACGTGATATATTCACAGCCGAATTCTGCAATAATTGATGTCAGAAATTTGCTGTTGTGTTATACTCAGTATGTATTAAGAATGAAAATTATATCGGAACGGAGTACTGAAATTATTTTCCTTGTGGATTTTTACTTTAATGCTGGATAAACAAAAGCTCTGTCAGATAAAGATCCGTTAATATCTGAAACCTTACAATGACGTGAGACGTATACAGAGCAGAAATACGTGTATCCTTTCATATCTTTTTCCTCTTTACCTGCACCAGAGCCCATGAAAGGTAGGGCCTTGACGACCACCTGCCTCCCCCATTCATCTCTCGAACTCGCCAGCCTTCTCCAGTTCAGCAACTCTAATCTCCTCAGATCCGTCTCTACATTAGCCAACTGTCGCAATATTGGTCTTCCCACTGAGCAGCTACCCTCTGGCTCTGCGTATAGCAGCCTCTTTGGTACTCGCTGCTCTTCCATTATATGCACGAGTCCCACCCACTGTAATCTTCGTGCTTCACATCTAGAGTTATTAGTGGATTTCTGCGAAGTTCTTATAGCTCTGCGTTGATCCTTATTCTCTAAGCACCATTATCGCGCTCCTTATATCGTCGACAGTACTTTGCGTTCCCATGTATCCAAGACATTTCTGACTTGTTGTGTTATTGTTTCAGAACAACATGTAATAACAGGTTTCATGATTGTTTGGTAATCTCTCACCTACAAGTGCCCAGAGATGTTGGAGGTTCACAGCAGGCAAAGGAAGCTGCAGTAGCACTTGTTACCTGCAGCTGTTCTTTATTTGTGTTGTTACCACGTAAATATACCTCCCAGACACTTAAACTGATTTACTCATTCGAACTTGTTTTGTTCCTGGTGTTGATCACATACTTCGCTTTTTCCTTACCTATGATGAATCCAGGTACAGACGCTTCGCGTTCCAAAACTACATAGTTTCCCAGCAGATGTTCTCTATTCCTCCAGAGGATGGTGAAGTCGCCCGCAAGTGCCGTATTCTGTGTCGTCCTGTTGAAAATAGTACTCTCTGCTTTGCTTGTAGTTTTCCCATGACAATCTGCAGAGCAAAGTTGAATAACGTGGGTGATACAGAATTTTCTTTTTTGAGACCTTGAAAGATCTGAAAATTATCGGAATAGCTGCCATTAGTTTTTATTTTGTAGTTGGCGTTGCTTGGTCATCTACAAGAGACGTATTGGGCTTGGTAGATTCACCACCTCCCGTAACGCCTTGAAAAGAACGTTCCGATTGACACTGTCGTAAGCTGCTTTAGGGTTCACATACAGTTGATGTACCTTAACTCTGAACTCGTAATACTTTTCCATTATTATCTATGGATGAACATTTGATCTGTTGCTGCTTTTTTCCCTCAAGTCGCCCTGGCAATTCTAGGCATCAGTGGTTATTGCAAATTGTTCTATCATCCTTCCTATATTTTGGTATGATGACGGATGTGTTCCAGTTTGTTGGTATTAATTCACTTCTCCATATTTTACGAAACAATCCATCATTTTCTTTAATAACTCTATACCATGGTGATTGAATGTTTCATTTGGCCACTCATCTTCCCTAAAGCTCTTCCGTTCCTCGTCTCCTAAACAGCCACAATTACATCTTTGTTCCTCTCCATCATCAGTGGTAACTTATCTTCTTCCAAAGCTCTTTTGATCCTCATCTCCTAAACAGCTACAATTACTTCCTTGTTCCCCTCCATCACCATTGGCAACTTATCTTATCCAAAAGCTGTATAGTTCCTTATCTCCCAAACAGAAACAATCACTTCTTTGTTCCTCTCCATCATCATCGGTAGCTTATCTTCCACCAAAGCTCAGTAGCTCCTAAACTCCTAAACAGCTACAATTACTTCTTTGTTTCCCTCCATCATCACTGCTATCAGCTCGTACTATCTGTTTCTCTTTTTCAAATTCCTGTATTTGCCCAGGTTGCTATAACTCATTAAAATATTCTTCCCAACCTTTTTCTGGTTTCATTCCCGATCAGCTTTCCTTCCATATCGCAGATATCATTGTCCGTGGCTTCCAGACATTTTTTTCCTTAGAGGTTCTTCTGATTCCTTTTCAGTTCTACATTCCTCGATGTCTTCCAGGCAACGTTTCGCTGATTCTCTCTGTTTCTTTTTTCCAATCGTTTTTACATTACTTCGTTTCTTCACGGCAGCCCGTGTTACTCGCTGGAATATCTTACTCCTTGCGCTGCCGTTCCTTAGTAGCATTCTCACAGTCATCACCAGATCACTCACTTCTTCTAACTTTGTTATCAAGTTCCAGCTTGGATTAAGTCTTTAATGCATTGTTCTTTTCATTAATTGCCATTGCTCTTCAGGGCTGGCTTCCACCTCATCGACATTTGCTCTAATCTCTTCATCTGTTTCTCTTTCGAAGTCTGTTCTTTCCCTGTCACTGGTGATGACTGGATCCTCATTATACGCCCTGTATCTGTATACAAGATTATAAATTGTTGTTAATATCTTATGCTTACATTTGACTATCAACATATAAAAAACATGCTCCTTGCTCGAGGGATTCTCTTGTCTGCCTTGCGGCGTCATGAAGATACGGTATGGAGTGAACACGTGTCAGCACACCGCTCTCCCAGCTGTTTTGCAGACTTCCCAGGCGTTAGAGCTGCTACTGTTCGCTCAAATAGCTCCTCAAGTGGCATCATGAGGCTGAGTGTACCTCGTACCAATCCTCCCACCAAGTGAAATCCTTGTTAGTACCGAGAATCGAATCCAGGTCCTCCACATGACAGCCATTTACGCTGACCACTCAGTTATGGACACTGAAATCATCACGATATATGGATCCGACTCAACTTCTGCCACCCTCCTCACCTTGAAATTAATGTTTGAGCCATGTCTTCTGTAAATAAGCACATGATATGGCCGGTTGATTGTATCCCCATCCGGAGATTTCCACGTTCCTTTATGGATGTTATTTTGTCGGAATATGATGCCCCTTATGGTGAGGCTTTTGTTCACGCGAAAATCAACCAGCCTGAGTCTGATGTCACTGCATTCTTTATGTAGGCTGTAGTTTCTAAAATTTTCTCCAAACACGGTATCCCTTCCAACTTTGCCCTTCATGTCTCCTACAATCACTTTCCCACCATTTCCCGCTATAGTACCATATGAACGTTCAACCTGTTCCTTAAAAGAGTCTTTTGTCTCTTCGTTGGTTTTCTCTGGAGCATGAGAGCAAATCAGTGTCGTACCTAAGAATTTCGATTTTGTTCTCAGTGTGCATATCCTGCCGTTTAGAAACTCAGGATTCGATATCACCGAATTGTATGCTCCGTCTACTAGGAAACGATTACAAGACTGGCTGTACCATTATTGCTGCAAAACGATGTGCAGTCACCAGAGATTCTACGTAGAGATTTCCTCCCGACTACTCCTCCAAGGCTACTATTCCTGTTAGTACTTTCTCAGTTGGTCTTCCAAGTTCCTCAGTGACGCTGCTGTGTTGAGACTCAGTACTTCCTGTTATTCATTCTCAGGTCAGTCCGTGTCTGTTGCTTATTCTGTCATATGGCATCTTAAATAATGAAAGTTACTGAACAGCATAGGACCCTTGTTTTAAACTGACATTCCTAATTCGACTTAATAAGGCACTTAATGACTGACAATGAGAAATTACTTGTTGCCGACATCGTGCCTGTCATGTGCTTAGTTGTAAGTGCACGCAGAGAAGCAAAAAATTTAATGGTGCATTTTCATGTAGCTGAAATGTAAGTCTGAAGTTCCGGGCCTGACTCTTATCAGGGACTTCGCGTTTTCTGATCAGTTAAACTCCAGCAGATCACTGGTGCTGGTGGTGGTAACGCGTATAAGGCGCTGAATGGGGAGTTCATCTGTGGCCTTGCTATTGAAGATGAGAGTGCTAATTTTTTTTTTAAATTATGCACCACAATGTAAAACATAAAACATGATTCTCAGTCATCCTGTTACTCTCTCTCACACACACACACACACACTCGTAATCACACGTTCACAGCCGTGCGGGATTAGCCGAGCGGTTTAAGGCGCTGCAGTCATGGACTGTGCGGCTGATCCCGGCGGAGGTTCAAATGCCTCTGAGCACTATGGGACTCAACTGCTGAGGGCATTAGTCCCCTAGAACTTAGAACTAGTTAAACCTAACTAACTTAAGGACATCACAAACATCCATGCCCGAGGCAGGATTCGAACCTGCGACCGTAGCGCCCGGCGGAGGTTCGAGTCCTCCCTCGGGCATGGGTGTGTGTGTTTGATCTTAGGATAATTTAGGTTAAGTAGTGTGTAAACTTAGGGACTGATGACCTTAGCAGTTAAGTCCCATAAGATTTCACACACATTTGAACACACGTTCACACGCAAGATCAAAATACGTAAGCCTTAAGTCAATTTATTTAGAAAATACACAGACTAAACGCCAGTTAAAATACGTAACAAGGAAATGTGCCTGAGTGATCAGCGGAAAAATAACAGATGAACCGTTCACCTAGGAAACACATCAAAATCTTTACCCAAGGAACTACGTGAAAGTCAAAGATCCTACGGATTCTTAAAAAACGAACGCCGGCCAGGGTGGCCGAGCGGTTCTAGGCTCTACAGTCTGGAACCGCGCGACCACTACGGTCGCAGGTTCGAATCCTGCCTCGTGTATGGATGTGTGTGATGCCCTTAGGTTAGTTAGATTTAAGTAGTTCTAAGTTCTAGGGGACTGATGACCTCAGCAGTTAAGTCCCATAGGGCTCAGAGCCATTTGAACCATTTGAAAAAACGAACTACATTCGAGTCACTGTCTCCTAAAATAGAAGGTAGATCAGCTAGGCAGTTGGTTACAGCCCTCATATTTTGATATAAACCAGAGAGTAAATACACCGACAGAAAAAAATCGCAACACCAAGAAAGCGCTGTGCGACATAAGCGAAAGTTGGTAGGTGTGTTTCTATACGTCTATTCAAAATTTCGCGCCAGTCACAAAAGAGTAGCGCTAGTAACGCTACTATGAGCATGCAATTCAGGTTTGCGTTAAATACCCTCTGTAACGGCCCTGAGCGTTAGTTGCCTTTGACACTAGACGCGTTAGTCAAGAATCCCTTTAAGGCGACAAAGACGCCATTATCAAGACCTGATAGTTTTAAGAAGGTCGTATATTAGGGCTACGAGAAGCTGGATGTTGCTTCTGCGATATTCCAGAAAGGCTTGTCAGAAATGTAGCCTCTGTTTCTGACTGTTGGCAGTGGCTGTCACGAGAGTGCACGGATGCAAAAAGACTGGACTTCGAACGGCGACCTGGCAGTCTCGAGAGGCAAGATCATCGTGTTCGACGTATGGCTCTGGCACATAGCACTGCATCTGCAGTAGGAATTTAAGCAGCACTTGGCACCACAGTGAGAAAAGAACTGTTAAAGTCGGTTACGTTAAGGACAACTCTAAACCAGACGCCCTGTAGCGTGCAGTCCGTTGACCTCTAACCAACGTCTTAAGCAACTTCAGTGGCGTCAAGCGAGAGATCGTTGGAGGACAAGGTAGCGGTCTGTTGTGTTTTCTGATGATATCTGGTTCTGCCTCGGTGCCAGTGATGCCCGTGTGTTGATTAGGAAGAGACCAGTTGAGGACCTGGTTATCCCATGCGTCCTGACTGCAAATTAGTGCTTCAATCTAGTGATGTGACCTTTTGTGCTGCCATTCATGAATAGTATTCCAGAGGCGTTTCCCAACATGATAATGCTCCCCCACATACCGTTGTTGTAACCCAACGTGTTCTACTGACTCTCGACATGTTTCCTTGGCCTGCTCGAACACCAGGTCTGCCCGCAATCGAGCACGTACCGGATATCGTCGAACTACAACTCCAGCGTCGTCCACAACCAGCATTAACCGTTCCGGTGTTGACTGACCAAGGGCAATAGACGAGAAACTGCAGCCTAAAAATTGACAGCCCGCACCTGTACAATACAATGCATGCGCATCTGCTTGCATTCTACATTCTGCGGGTTATAGCGGTTACAAATGTACCATCGTTTCACATTCGCAATGGCTTATGTCGCGCTTATATTAACGTGTGACCTTGCAATGTCAATCTATCAAATTTGTTACGTAGACAAACGTATTCCCGCTATTTCTTTACACTACATCAGTCATTCGTTGGTGTTGCGATTTTTTTCCGACAGTGTTTGATGTGATGGCAATGGACATTCCATTACGCATAAACCTACCCCTCCTTCCTTCTCCCCCCTCCTCCCACACACTCAAATTAGTGTTACTTGCGTCATCTAGAGAACCAGCCTACCAGAATTATAACAGTAAAGCTCGCACTTCTTGTACCATCTTCCACCGGAATGTACTGAAGATTTGCTTGTGGCTCTTGTGCTGGCTTTTCTTTTCAAGAGACTAATTTCTCTCAATCTAGGTGTTCTCAAACAGTAAGACTTACATCGCTGTACTTTACAGCCGATCGCCCTCGCCGATTACGAGCCAGAAGTTGACGTCACCGCCTATATTACCGGCTGGGGTGTGTTGACGTCTTCAGTGGCCTTGGACTACGCTGACGAGCTGCAAGCTCACACCGCAGTCATCATGGAGCGGAATGCGTGCAACGCCACCTACGAGTGTGAAATCTATGGTGAAGGATGCGTGACGGAGAACATGATCTGCACGACGGAGAAGCCGTGGTGCACGGGTGACGGCGGCGGCCCCCTGGTCATAAACAACATTCAGTACGGCATCGCCTCCTGGGGGTACACCTGCGGCCCTGGATACCCGGGCGTGTACGCCAACGTGGCTGCTCTGCGCGCGTGGGTTAATCAAACAACTGGCGTTTAGCTGTCTACGCCTACGACTTGTACTCAATACTTATGCACATCAGTAGTTTTTTTTTAATTCAAGAAACAAAAATAAATTTCGTTGAAACAACTACGAGTCGTAGTGATTCACTCACCTTCCCTCTCTTTCCCACGTGCACGCATAGCGATCCAAACAAAAGAGCCTGTGTAAACGCGTAAATATAAAACTGGGACCCATCCGCTGCATAACAGAAATCATGGAGTGGCGATATGCATGTATACTGGTGGCGACAGTACCGCGTACACAACGTGTAAAAGGGTGGGGTACTGGCGGAGCTGTCATTTGTATTCAGTTGATTCATGTGAAACAGTTTCCCACCTGATTATCACCGTACGAAGGGAATCAACAGACTTTGAATGCGGATCGTAGTTGGAGCTATACCCATGTGACATTCCATTAAGGAAATCGTTAGGGAATTTAATATTCCGAGTTCCATAGTGTCAATAGAGTGCAGAGAATACCAAATTTCTGGCATTACCCCTCACCACGGACAACGACCTTCACCTAACAACCGACAGTAGCGGTGTTTGCGTAGAGTTTTCAGCGCTAATAGATACACTATGTGAGCCGGCCGAAGTGGCCGTGCGGTTAAAGGCGCTGCAGTCTGGAACCGCAAGACCGCTACGGTCGCAGGTTCGAATCCTGCCTCGGGCATGGATGTTTGTGCTGTCCTTAGGTTAGTTAGGTTTAACTAGTTCTAAGTTCTAGGGGACTAATGACCTCAGCAGTTGAGTCCCATATTGCTCAGAGCCATTTGAACCATTTGATACACTATGTGATCAAAAGTATCCGGACACCCTCAAAAACATGTTTTTCATATCAGGTGCATTGTGCTGCCACCTGCTGCCAGGTACTCCATATCAGCGAACTCAGAAGTCATTAGACAGCGTGAGAGAGCAGAACAGGGTGTTCCGCGGAACTCTACGGACTTCGAACATGGTCAGGTGATTGGCTGTCACTTGTGTTACACGTCTGTACGCAGCTCTCCACACTCCTAAACTCCCCTAGGTCCACTGTTTCTGATGTGATAGTAAAGTGGAAACGTGAGTGATTGGCTGTCACTTGTGTTATACGTCTGTACGCAGCTCTCCACACTCCTAAACTCCCCTAGGTCCACTGTTTCTGATGTGATAGTAAAGTGGAAACGTGAAGGGACAAAAAAAAATGGCTCTGAGCCTTATCGGACTTAACTTCTAAGGTCATCAGTCCCCTAGAACTTAGAACTACTTAAACCTAACTAACTTAAGGACATCACACACGTCCATGCCCGAGGCAGGATTCGAACCTGCGACCGTAGCGGTCACGCGGTTCCTGACTGTAACGCCTTTAACCGCTTGGCCACCCCGGCCGGCATGAAGGGACACATACATCACGAAAGCGTATAGGTCGATCTCGTCTGTTGACTGACAGAGACCGGCGACAGTTGAAGTGGGCAGACATCTATCCAGACCGTCACACAGGAATTCCAAACTGCATCAGGATCCACTGCAAGTACTATGGCAGTTAGGCGGGAGGTGAGAAAACTTGGATTTCATGGTAGAGCGGCTGCTCATAAGCTACACATCACGCAGGTAAATACCAAACGATGCCTCACTTTGTGTAAGGAACGTAAACATTGGACTATTTAAAAGTGGAAGAACGTTGTGTGGAGTGACTAATCACGGTACAAGAAGGGGCAATCCGATGGCAGGGTGTGGGTATGGTGCATGCACGGTGAACGTCAGCTGACAGCGTGTGTAGTGCCAACAGTAAAACTGGGAGCCGGTGGTATGATGGTCGTGTTGTTCATGGAGGGAGCTTGCACTGCTTGTTGTTTTGCGTAGCACTATGACAGCACAGGCCTACATTGATGGTTTAAGCATCTTCTTGCTTCCCTCTGTTGAAGAGCAATTTGGGGATAGTGATTCATCTTTCAACACGATCGAGCACCTGTTCGTAATGCACGGCCTGTGGTAGAGTGATTACACGACAATAACATCCCTGTAATGGGCTGGCCTGCACAGAGTCCTGAATCCTATAGAACACCATTGGCATGTTTTGGAACGACGACTTCGTGCCAGGACTCACCGACTGACATCGATACCTCTCGTCAGAGCAGCACACCGTGAAGAATGGGCTACCATTGCCCAAGAAACCTACCAGCACCTGATTCAACGTATGCCTGCGAGAGTGGAAGCTGTCGTCAAGGCTAAGTGTGAGCCTGCACCACACTGAATTCCAAAATTACCGATGAAGGGCGCCACGAACACGTAGGTCATTTTCAGCTAGGTATCCGGATACTTTTGATCACATAATGTAAATAACACTGTGTGGTGTCACCGCCAGACACCACACTTGCTAGGTTGTAGCCTTTAAATCGGCCGCGGTCCGTTAGTATGCGTCGGACCCGCGTGTCGCCACTATCAGTGATTGCAGACCGAGCGCCGCCACACGGCAGGTCTAGAGAGACTTCCTAGCACTCGCCCCAGTTGTACAGCCGACTTTGCTAGCGATGGTTCACTGACAAATTACGCTCTCATTTGCCGAGACGATAGTTAGCGTAGCCTTCAGCTACGTCATTTGCTACGACCTAGCAAGGCGCCATTACCGGTTACTATTGATGCTGTAAAACATGTACCGTCAAGAGCGATGTTCACCATTAATGGATTAAAGTTAAGTATTCCAGCAGCTACGTACGTTTTTTGCTAGTCTCATTTCCTTGACCTGTTCCAGACCTCACGCCAGCCTGCGTGAGCTAAAACGCGTGCCTTTCGGCTTCCTGGGTTGGCGCTCTTGCCAATCCACAAAACACTGCGTGACATAACCGCAGAAATCAGTGTGGCACGAACGACGTGCGTATCTGCTAGGACAGTGCGGCGAAATTTGGCGTTAATGGGATATGGCAACAGACGACTGAATCGAGTGCCTTTGTTAAGAGCGTGACATCACCTGCAGCGCCTCTGCTGGGCTCTTGCCCATGTCGGTTGGACCCTAGACAACTAGAAAGCGTCGCCTGGTCATATGAGTGCCGATTTCAGTTGGTAAGAGCTGACGGTAGGGTTTGAGTGTGGCGCAGACCCCAAGAAGCCATGGAACCAAGTAGTCAACAAGGCACTTTGCAAGCTGGTGTAGGTTCCATAATGGCGGGGATTGTTTTTACATACAATGGGCTGAGTCCTCTGGTCCAGAACCAATTACTGACTTGAAATGGTTATGTTTGATTAGTTGGAGACCATTGCTAGCCATTCATGGAATTCGTGTTCCCAAACAAAGATGGAATGTTTATGGACGATAATGCGCCACGTCAACAGATCACGATTGTTCGAGAGTGGTTTGAAGAACATTCTCTACGATTTGAGTGTATGGTTTGACCAGCTAAACCGCCTGACTTGATTCCCATCGATCTTTGATAGGACATAATCGAAAGGTCAGTTCAAGCACAGAGTACCGCACCGGCACCACTTTCGCAATTATGGACAGCTCAGTTTTTCTGCAGGGGACTTCTAGCAACTTGTTGAGTCCTTGCCACGTCGAGAAGCTGCACTACGCCGGGCAGGCGGAGGTCCGACACGGTGTTAGGACGTATCCCGTGTCTCTGGCGCCTCAGTGTAAAGAAGAAACTTTACACAATAGAAATCGCATATTAAGTAAGGAAATGAATCTTGTAAGTTTAATTATGTGGAATAATTTTAAGAATTTTCGCTACTTCAAAAAACTCTTGTCATTTCGATTGTGATGCTCACAGCAGTTAACTACTGATGGTACTCTTGAGGCAGTACACTATCTCAACAAAGGTATCCGTGCACTTTTTAGTGGACATTAACATGGGGTGTTCCTACTTCACCTTTATAATGGCTTGAACTCTGCTGGAGACAGTTTCAGTCAGGTTTATGAATGTCTATAGAGCTAAAACCAGAGAAGGTAAAGATGTTGGAGGTCTAAGTTAAAATTCATCCCGAAGGTGCTTCAGTTCGTGACACTGGGCAGTCGAGTACATTTCAGGAAAGTTATCATTCACAAACCATTGCCTCATAGGTGCTGCTTTATGACAGGATGCATTGTCATGCTGATACAATCATCGTCTCTGCCCTGTTCCTCCAGTGTAGACAGTACACAAGGCTGTAAAATGTGTTCGTATCTCCGCTTTTAGCATTTTCTTAAGTGCAATGAGGGACCACACTCAGACCACGAATAACACCCCCACGCAAAAACACCACCACATCCTTACTTCGCTGTTGCTACACACGTGATGGGGGGTAATACTATCCAGACATTCGCCGAATCCAAAATCCCTCCAGCGATTTCCACAGGGTACTGCGTGATTCATCAGTCTGGATCACTCATTTCCTGTCATCCATTGTACAGTGGCGTCGTTTTCTCACCACCCCAAACATTTCTTAGCATTGACTGCAGAATTTTGTTGCTTATGAGGAGTTGTGATACCACTGTAATCCAATCTTTTCGCCTCCCTACGTACGATCATTGTCGTAGCTCGGCTACTGGTAGAACTTTAGAACGCACAACTGCAATTTTTTTACAGCTACCCTCCACAAAGTTCGACTGTACCCGCCATCAATACTTGAGATCTGTCTGAAGTTTTTGATGTGTTTTGTGTCTATGTTGTTGTTCCTTCGCGGTTTCATTTTACAATCATATCACCAAAAGTCGACTTGGGCAACTTCAGAAGTGTTCAAATGTCCCTGACGGATCTTATACTTGGTTGATAACCAATGAAAAATCCACGTTAGAACTCCCTGACCCCTCCTAAGCGACCCATTCTGCTGCTAGAGTGCTCCTCTGCTGTCAACACAATACTCCCCGCCTCCTTTCATACTCTCAACTCCTCCTTTCGTGACGTCTGTTGGTAGATTCCGAATTAGATAGGGGTGTTAGGATACTTACGAACTCACTTATTCGACCGCCTATAAGAAGGCGTTGTAACCTCCCCCTCACTTACCGACCTTAATGACAGTGAAAAATGAAACCGCGTGTACCTAATGGGAGTTTTGGAAAAGCAATCGTCACCGAAGTTAACCAGTCGGTAAAGAGGGAGGAAAGGGTTACATCTAAATGAAAGGAAATGTGCTAATGAAACTGGTGGAAATTAATTTTGAAAAGGGGTAAAGTTAATAAAGAAAGTAAATGTGCGGCCGTTACGTTAACAATTAACTAGCGGTAATTAGATATTTGAGATTTGGGGGAAATCACGGTCGCCAGTCCTAAGGACAATTACTATAGTAACTGAAAAAGAAAGGTTATTACACATATAATTAACACTAGAAGCGTGGCAACTGAAGGTTGACACGTGTAGTGTGAAAACTGAAAGTTTGTCAGAAGTAATAAATTTCGCTACACTCTGACTTAATTTAGCAAAAGAATTAATAAAACCGGAAAATCGAAAGTTAATTTAGTGACTGAAGTTAATAGTGAGCTTTCTTTCTGAAGCACATCGAAATCCAGTAAAATACGGTTAGTCTTGGACTACCTCAACAATCATTTCAAAAGCAACTTGACTCTACGCAATTTAGAAACAAGAGATTTAACTTTGAACTTGAATTAAATGATTCTGAACTATTAACAACAGTAAAATTTAGTACGGACCAAGCTGAGCTGCAGTCACAGGTAAGCTAAAATATGCTAACAAAACTCGCACTCTAAATTTGTGCTCGTGTAACCTAAATATTGTAGCCAGCTACTGAACTTTGAAATTAAAGCAGTGAAATCTAATTATATTATTTTAATGCTGGCGTTTGAATTTCAACGACACTCGGGTTCATTTCGGAAAAGGAAGGGACCCTGCTTGGCAATGCAATTGGGACAATGAGCAACAAAGGTTCATGCTAAGTTGCTGTAATTTTGCGAGGCAAATGGAACAATTTGAAAAGCTGTGGTCTGCCATACAGTTCTGAAACTTTACGTGCTTTTAGTCTTCCTTGTTGGTTGATTGAAGGTTTGAAGCCGTCGATCGAGGAGGTGGCGACAGTCACTCATTGTCGGCCGTCGCTGTTGCAGAAGCTGGATGTTGGCGCGCCTTCTTCTCGACACGGTCACCAGGCGAAACGGGCTCTTGATGTGCGCCAGCTAATGCTTCCCGTCCGCGACACCATGTCAGAAACTATCATCGCGAGTCGAGCGCAATTACATGCTGCCAAACCCCGAAAGCGCGGCAACTCGCGGGAGCGTCACACAACACCTGCTCCACTCGCTACTCCCGCCAGACCCTCACTGCTCCGCCCGCGCTTCACGCGGCAGAGTTCACACTACCAAAGATTCTACACACTTTGATTCTTCACACGACCTATCGATGTAATCGTTCGATAGCAGTTTTCCCTAGGCAAGACCCAGCGTAAAAATACAAATAATATTTACGAAACAAACCAATTATACATCGACATAAATGCATAAATATACAAATAGTAAAACAATTACAATATACAAAGAGACAGAAATGTCATATCTTGAGGTAACAAAGCAAGGAAAGAAAATAATAGCACAATAGATGGAAATAGGAGGATTTGCATTTCCGGCGTTACACGTGCCCCACATTGTCTGAGGATGTTCGTGTAACGTAAACAGACTCAGAAAATGTCCCAAAAAAGAAACAGCGGAAATGCATATGCTCAAAACATCAACAAAAGTTAGCATTCGTCTAATTAACCATAAATCAATTTTTAGACCATAATAATTGAGTGGAGACACTCCTAATCTTATTCCACTCTGTCACCTTGCACAAAATAAAACAGGTTGACAACATATCAAAATTCATAGAAAACATATAAAATGGTTTAGCTATTCTAAAATTCTAAATTCCTAACAGTATCAAGAAATGGAATACTATTTACAAAATTAATCAGATTACATGGTCATAGAAAACAGGTATATCAAAAATACGCAAACTAATAATTAATTACATAGAATACACATATTTATGTAACCTTTTCATAATTAATATTCTCGTCATGTCCAATTAACGCTAAACAAGAAAATAATATACAGCAGATAAAATAAAACATAAATATTGACAGCAGAATCCTTTCACATCAGCTGTCCGGGAAGAAAAGCAACTCCACATTCCGTACTCGCGAGTACAAAGGATGCCTACAGCGGCACAAGAGCCAACAGCGGCACAAGAGCCGACAGCGGCTCGCCTCGCCAGTATTGTTGCGCCCGCGTGTGCGGCACGCTTGATCTCACTCGCCCTTATGACGGCGTTTCCAGAACGTCCGTTTCACTGAATTCTTTAGGAAAAACTCACTCCCGAGTAATCTCAAGGAGTCCCTTAATACTATCACAGCGGATAACTCAACACTGTCCATCATCACACGCATGTACTAGCCTGAAACTTAAAACAGCGTCCAAGTACATCGGCAATGACTAGTAAATCACATATTTATGAAATCTTACAGCTATTTACAAAATCATATTTACATTCCTTAATCTACTGTGACTCAGCTGAAAACTTAAACTAGCAGCTTGGATTTTTCAGTTGATTAGATCATGATTAAATTGATTAAAATTAAATTGATTAATCAAAATTAATTACTTATTAATTACAACTTCTTTAATGACCTTGGTCAGTTAAAAGCATGGCAATCTAGCAAATCGTTAAATCTTACACTCTATTTTACATACTGTATAAATTACCCATTGTGTGGTATTAATCGATCCTAGGTTGGTACAATTTCAAGTCTACAGTATTCCGTAAGCATTTGTGTGAGGCATAGCAATGACTTTATATGGTCCATTATAAACAAACTTAAATTTAGAGTTTTCATGGTCTATCTCGCTCGATTTCTCATGAGCTTTTACAAGTACTAAGTCTCCGATTGCAAACTTAGCAAAACGCGCTTTAGCGTCATGACGACGTATGCGAGCATCGGCTTTTAGCTTCATTACTTCTCGCAAACGATCTTTTTTCACACCAATACTAATGTTAATCCGTGGAGGGAATTTGATTATCTCTTCCAATTCACTTTCTACACTTTTGTCAATGCCGAAATTCCTCATGTTATGGCAGTTCAAACTCATTCCTACGTCAATGTCATCCGGCCAGTTAACAATGTGTATAGGCTGGTATTGCCTATGCACACCGTCTCCTGCCTCGTCAAAACCAACTACCATTGTTTTATCTAGTGACATACATGTCAAAGTTTTGCTTTCGCAGTTAATCACTGCACGGTACTTTAATAGCCAATCTAACCCGATAATTACTTCCGTAGTTAAGTCTGGCACGACGACAAACTCTTGTTCAAATCGTGCCCCACATATCTCGAAGTTGACAAAAATTTGTTTTGTGACCGGTTTACTGGCCTTCCCAGTAGCACCGATAATTTTCACTCCTGTTACTGGCATAACTACGATGCCAGGTCTGTCTTTCAGTAACTCAAATATTTTCCCAGATACAGCACTCAATTCTGCACCGGTGTCAATCAACACGTTTAGTTGTAGGTCGTGCATATTAACAGACACTACTATCTGTCTACACTTGTCCTCGACTGTTTCTTTATTTTCCCACAGTAAATCCTCGTCTATATCCAGGTCATTCCAGAAAAAACCATCCGGCTTTGATCCTAAATCCGATTTATCTGGCGGCTTTTTCAGCCTCTGTTTACATACAGTTTTAATTTTAACACGTTTGTCCTGAGGCTTAGTCTGTAGCTTCGCCTCCAATACCGAAACCTTTTCCTGTAACTCGTCAACTAGTGAGTGTTGCTTTGCTATCAATTCACTAATCGTCACCTTCGTTGATTCCACTTTGGTCAGATTAATCTCATCCGCCAATCTACCTGGAGAAATGTGCCCAGTAGTATCTGCAATTACTTCCTCTGGATCTGCGCAACCCACACTGCTACCGTCTGACCGTATAACGTCAGCTCTAACCTCGTACACGCTGTAATCTACGTGCTTTTCTACCAATCGTGTCCGGCTATCACTAAAATTTTCGTAATCTTTCTCCTTAATACTCTCGCAATATTTAAACTGGAGGTTTGCGTCGGATGGGTCGGTTACTTCTACCACTGAAACTTTCGGTAAGGTCTGCCGGTTAGGGCCAGAACTTTCCGTTACTACTTCAACATCTAACTCCTGCGGGACGAAACACGACGAATCTTGCTCGTGCTCCCCCTTAACATCAACTATTTCTAGTAAAGTCTGCCGATTAGGGCCAGAACTTTCTATCATTTCACAAACACTATCTTCCTGCGGGACGAGACGCGGAAAATCCTTCACGCGCTCCCCATAAACGATTCTCCCATACAGACCCCTATAATCTCTTAGTTCGTCGTGTAAGCGACCGAACTGCCTTAACCAGACCTCATCCCTCTCTGCATCCCCTCGCTCGATGACGGACGTGTTATCCGACATCTGATCTTCTCTCAACAATTGCGAATCATTCTTAAACTCAATCTCCAGTTCCGCTGCGGGTATTACAGCTGCCACTTTATGATCGATTTCCGGAACACTACTTAAATTGTTCTCACTGACAGCGAATGTATTTTCTACTGCCGTGTATACAGCTGATCTACTACTTGTGGGCGCACTCTTTTCTCTTAACACTGGCACACTCTCCCGCCGTTGATTATTCCACACGGAATTTTCATAATGACGATACCTGGGTTTTCTCCTGTTATCGGGCCGCCAAAATTTCTCCACGCCCGCTCGGCCCCTCACCGGCGCGGCTAATGGTTTCCCTGTCTCGTCCCAGCAGATACGCTCCCCGGATGCTGCTGAGGCGGTTCATCACACCCTCTGGCGTTATTACTATTCTGTGAGGCCCGTATCACGTTAGTACGATACTGGTTTCCGTCATTCCTGTTATTATTTGCATTGTACCGATTGTTATTACGGTCCGAACCATTATTGTTATTGCTGCCATGGTTGCGGTATGCATTATTTCCATGGTTATCGTTCTTGTGGTTGCTGTGGTACCCGTTGTTGTTACCACGGCCTCTACCACTGTCGCGATTATTGCGCCAATTGTCCTCGTCCTCAACTCTTTCCAGGAAATCATTGATTGTCCTGTAATTGCTTCCTACGTAGCGTTTTGTATCATCTGGAAGCTTCTTGTAGAGTTCCCAGACTATTTCGGATTCCGTGCGGCGATCACGCAAATATTCCAACTTGCGGATCCAGCCCTCACAAAACTCCCTCATCGAACCGCGCGAATTCGCATCGAAAGGCCTCGATACGACAAATTCGCGCCAGACACTTTGCTGTTTTTGCTCTGACCAGTATTCAGCCAGAAACAAATTTTTAAACTCGTCAAAAGTCAGGTTCGTAATGTCGAGGTTTAAGCCCCAACGCTTGGCATCACCAGCCAGCACATCAATAACCGCATTAATTTTTCTCTCATTAGTCCATGATCTGGGTAAAACTCTTTCACAATTTTTAATGAAATCCGTCGCGTGTATACCGCCTTTTTTCAAGGGGTCGAACCGCTCCTCTTTCGTCAACAATTCCGAACTATGTGCACAGATTGGCACATAGCTCTGTTTTTCGTCAAGTTTCTTTTCTAATTCCGACACTCTCGTAATTACTTGGCAAGTGGTTGTCGCAAGCGTTTCCACTTCCCTCTTTTTCTCTTCGCAGGTATTAGCCTGCTCCCTCACTTTAGTGTCTACTTCGGACACTAAAGCCTTTAAAGTTTCCACCTTCTGTTGATCCTCTTTTTTCACTAATTGAATTTGTTCCGTCACCTTATTCTCGATGATCGGAGCAACTGCTTCTCCTACACTTTTCTCGATTCTGCTAATTTCGGAATCAAAACGAGTATTTATGCTCGCAATTTCCGCCTGAACGCCTATCATTTCCTGTTTAAGATTACCGATTTCGGTATTAATTACAACAATATCTTCTTTGATTTTATCAACTTTTGTATTAACAACTCCAACATTGTTGTTAACAACATTAATAGCTTTGTTCTGATTGTCTAGCTTTCGTTCAATCTTTTCAGACTGAGCTTCTTGCTTGGCAGACAGAGCTATAATTTCTGCCGATTGACTCTTGATTTCATTAATCAAAACATTCAACAAATCAGTTAAATTCCCGGAGACTACCGGTTTTACTTCCGTAGCTGGTTCCTCTATACATGTTCCCCCGTATTCATCATCAAGGGGTACAGATTTGATTTTCGCTTCCGATTCCGAAACATTTTCTAAAGTTTGGAATTCCATTTCTGCTCTTTGTTGCGTTTCGGCGGTCGCGTCTTTCATGCTAGCCGCCTGCCCCTGAACAATGGGAACCGCCGTGCGCGTTTCCCACTGTTCGACCGATTGTTCCGTATCCAAGTCTACCAAATTTTGGTAGTTGTTGCCTTCACTCATTTTAATAATTTTCAATATAAATGACAAATCTCAAATATAATTAGGATTACTCCCACTACTTATTCTCGCTGACGTAACGGCCTGTACGTAACCAGTACTTTGTTACGATATTTGCACAACGCAAAATTCGTGTCCAGAACAACCTCAAAATTGAAGATTGTCCTGTCACCAGGTCGCCACGTGTAACCTCCCCCCTCACTTACCGACCTTAATGACAGTGAAAAATGAAACCGCGTGTACCTAATGGGAGTTTTGGAAAAGCAATCGTCACCGAAGTTAACCAGTCGGTAAAGAGGGAGGAAAGGGTTACATCTAAATGAAAGGAAATGTGCTAATGAAACTGGCGGAAATTAATTTTGAAAAGGGGTAAAGTTAATAAAGAAAGTAAATGTGCGGCCGTTACGTTAACAATTAACTAGCGGTAATTAGATATTTGAGATTTGGGGGAAATCACGGTCGCCAGTCCTAAGGACAATTATTATAGTAACTGAAAAAGAAAGGTTATTACACATATAATTAACACTAGAAGCGTGGCAACTGAAGGTTGACACGTGTAGTGTGAAAACTGAAAGTTTGTCAGAAGTAATAAATTTCGCTACACTCTGACTTAATTTAGCAAAAGAATTAATAAAACCGGAAAATCGAAAGTTAATTTAGTGACTGAAGTTAATAGTGAGCTTTCTTTCTGAAGCACATCGAAATCCAGTAAAATACGGTTAGTCTTGGACTACCTCAACAATCATTTCAAAAGCAACTTGACTCTACGCAATTTAGAAACAAGAGATTTAACTTTGAACTTGAATTAAATGATTCTGAACTATTAACAACAGTAAAATTTAGTACGGACCAAGCTGAGCTGCAGTCACAGGTAAGCTAAAATATGCTAACAAAACTCGCACTCTAAATTTGTGCTCGTGTAACCTAAATATTGTAGCCAGCTACTGAACTTTGAAATTAAAGCAGTGAAATCTAATTATATTATTTTAATGCTGGCGTTTGAATTTCAACGACACTCGGGTTCATTTCGGAAAAGGAAGGGACCCTGCTTGGCAATGCAATTGGGACAATGAGCAACAAAGGTTCATGCTAAGTTGCTGTAATTTTGCGAGGCAAATGGAACAATTTGAAAAGCTGTGGTCTGCCATACAGTTCTGAAACTTTACGTGCTTTTAGTCTTCCTTGTTGGTTGATTGAAGGTTTGAAGCCGTCGATCGAGGAGGTGGCGACAGTCACTCATTGTCGGCCGTCGCTGTTGCAGAAGCTGGATGTTGGCGCGCCTTCTTCTCGACACGGTCACCAGGCGAAACGGGCTCTTGATGTGCGCCAGCTAATGCTTCCCGTCCGCGACACCATGTCAGAAACTATCATCGCGAGTCGAGCGCAATTACATGCTGCCAAACCCCGAAAGCGCGGCAACTCGCGGGAGCGTCACACAACACCTGCTCCACTCGCTACTCCCGCCAGACCCTCACTGCTCCGCCCGCGCTTCACGCGGCAGAGTTCACACTACCAAAGATTCTACACACTTTGATTCTTCACACGACCTATCGATGTAATCGTTCGATAGCAGTTTTCCCTAGGCAAGACCCAGCGTAAAAATACAAATAATATTTACGAAACAAACCAATTATACATCGACATAAATGCATAAATATACAAATAGTAAAACAATTACAATATACAAAGAGACAGAAATGTCATATCTTGAGGTAACAAAGCAAGGAAAGAAAATAATAGCACAATAGATGGAAATAGGAGGATATGCATTTCCGGCGTTACAGCGTCACTTTAACATGGCCTCTACACTACGGTGAAATTTGCCAGAGATGACTAGACTTGGATGGGGTTGTATCACCAGGCCTCTGGATCTACAGTCTAGCACTTACTCACCGAACGATACATTCTAAACTTCAAAATGTACACCTCGCTGGTCCCACATCAAATAAAACCAGAGGACATAAATAGGGCAAAAACAAAATGTTACAAGATAGGAAAGGGCAAACTGCTACATGTTTCATTTTCCATCTGACAAACGCAATCAGTTGAGATCCCTGAGTTAACGCAGAGAAAGAGAGCTAAACGATTATTTCACAGAATAACATGACATGCTTCAGAAAGATACTTTCTCCATCAGATACATGTTGGTCCTTAAGTGGAAGTAATATGCACTGAGTCATGTCGCAACCAAGCCATGGGTGAAGTCAACAGCAGGCTTGTTTTCTTTATTGCAAACGGATGACAGATTTAAGGTAAGTTGAGATTTATATCATTACGTATTCATCACTTTGTACTGTTATACTCGAAGCCGTTACTACTTTTATGCTCGAAAGCAGAATTCGTCGTTACACACACAGTTGTAAAGGGAGAAAATTAAAACCCTCGGATTCCTGCAAAGAATTCTGTGTCTCCTGAGCTCCAAGAACACACTTTGCGTATGATATCTAATAGTAAATTAACTACACACATCAAAAACAGTTTTGCATCGTCTCGGTTGCGATAGTTCCGGAACCTGTACAGAAACCTGGAATAGAGACCAACATAAACATCATTTCCTACCTGTAACACCGAGTAGCACGTCCTATTGCATTGATGCATGCCTGTATTCGTCGTGGCAATCTATCCACAAGTTCTTCAAGGCACTGTTGTACCAGATTGTCCCACTCCACAACCGCGATTCGGCGTACATTCCTCAGAGTGGTTAATGGATCACGTCGTCCATAAACAGCCCTTTTCAATCTATCCCAGGCATGTTCGATAGGGTTCATGTCTGGAAAACATACTTTCCACTCCAGTCTTGCGATGTCGTTATCCCGAAGGAAGTCATTTACAAGATGTGCACGATGGGGGCGCGAATTGTCGTCCATGAAGACAAATGCCTCGTCAATATGCTGCCGGTATGGTTGCACTATCGGTCGGAGCATGGCATTCACGTATCGTATAGCCATTACGGCGCTTTCCATGACCACCAGCGGCATACGTCAGCCCCACCCCTACTGTCACCCCAAAAAAGTAGCGAACGTCCACCAGCTGCAGCGGTTGGACAGTGTGTCTAAGGCGTTCAGCCCGACCAGGTTGCCACTAAACAAGTCTCCGACGATTGTCTGGTTGAAGGCATATGCGACACTCATTGGTGAAGAGAACGCTATGCCAATTCTGAGCGGGCCATTTGGCACATTGTTGGGCCCATCTGTACCGCGCTGCATGATGTCATGGTTGCAAAGATGGAGCTCGCCATGGACGTCGGGAGTGAAGTTGCGCATCATGCAGCCTATTGCGCACAGTTTGAGTCGTAACACGACATCCTGCATTTGGACGAAAAGCATTATTCAACATGCTGGCTTTGCTGTTAGGGGTCCTCTGAGCCATAATCCATAGGTAGCGGTCATCCACTGTAGTCGTAGCCCTTGGGCGGCCTGAGCGAGGCAAGTCATCGACAGTTCCTGTCTATCTGTATCTCCTCCATGTCCGAACATCATCGCTTTGGTTCACTCTGAGACGCCTGGACACTTCCCTTGTTGAGAGCCCTTCCTCGCACAAAGTAACAATGCGGACGCAACATAAATCCTAGGTACACATTTATAACAAATCTATGCACCAATGTCATTTACAGAGTGCGTTACTTGTATTAACATTTTGCTTGAAACTTTAAGCAGTTCATTTTCTTTGCCCTATAGTGAGCAGTTAAATTTCACTCCTTACATTTTAGTGAATTACTCAACTGTTTTACTTTCAGTTTGTGAAAGACGCGTACGTAAAAAAGCTTACTTTCATCTAAAGGGAGCTTTTTGCCTCTCAGATTTTACGCAGTTCAACAAAGGAACACAAACACTACGCACAGTAACCACAAAACCTCTTGCTTCTCTATTATTTCAGACAGTCCACGTCAAACACTTTTTCTTACCAAGCATATTTCATTAAGAAATCTTTTGACTGCTTACTGAGACTTTTGACAGTCCACATTAAACAGATTTCCTGCGACATTCACTTATTAGCACACTATGCAGCCTATTTGAAACGTTAGCAACCTGTTATTCACCTTTTCTTTATTTATGTACTTATTAGGCTGCAGATCACTCTGCATGGCAGCTCCTTAATCATCATTCCATTTTACAGTACGTCAATTTCATCACAAGCACGGTTGAATCACTTAGAATCTGAAACTTACAGTTACATATTAGTAAGATTAGAACAGTAAATCTCCATAACGGTACAACATCAAGTCATAATAGTAGTATTCGTAAGAATGCACATTTTATAACAATATACACATTATTCAGGTCATGTTTTCGGACAACGGGATATTCTTATTCTGTTCTGTGGCCATAAGGTTTCAGCTGCACAATATTGTAAACATACAACGGTTAATCTGCCAGAGAGTTTCATATCAGCGCACACTCCGTTGTAGAGTGAAAGTTTCATTCTAGAAACATCCCCCAGGCTGTGGCTAAGCCATGTCTCCGCCATATCCTTTCTTCCAGGAGTGCTAGTTCTGCAAGGTTCGCAGGAGAGCTTCTGTGAAGTTTGGAAGGTAGGAGACGAGGTACTGGAGGAATGAAAGCTGTGAGGAGGGGCCGTGAGTCGTGCTTGGGTAGCTCAGTCGGTAGAGCACTTGCCCGCGAAAGGCAATGGTCCCGAGTTCGAGTCTCGCTCCGGCACACAGTTTTAATCTGCCAGGAAGTTTCATATAACGGTTTCTATGATTTAGGGTACACCACACAGTATACGTTAGTGTGAGAAAAACCGGTCATTGTAAATATATTCAAACCTTGAAATAAACCTGACCGACATCCTCTAAATATTGGAACTTTATGTTACTGTAGAAAGTGTAGCACTACACATCTTGGTTTTACTTCATTAATGTTTATTTGATCTTTCTGCAAGTCTGAGAGATGTTTAATTTCATCCCAAGACATGATGTGTACATGTTTGTAATCCATGTCTGAAGGGTTTCTTCGGTGATGGGATCTCAGAGTATTACGCAACCTGAACCCAGGTTTGATGAGGTGTAGTATCGTCCACAGGCTCTTTCCTTTTCGGTTCATTGTTCACTTCAAGTTTTTGTTTATAAATTACTTCACCTTTTGGTGCATAATGAATTTTGTTCGAGAATTCATCTGTTTCGTTTCCTCGTCGTACTATCCACCAGAACTACCTTCTGAATCCACCCACTTGGGGTCAGTGTTCGGTTCTAATATGAGCGCTTTTTTCAGAAGTATAGTCTTTTCGTCAAATTTTGAACAGTCATGGTCATGATTTTCTCCTAATGTTAACAATTATTTTCCTATCACATCAGTGTCACCCTCATCATCTCTAATAATGGCTACTTTCACCCTCATAGAATCATTTCCATCTACCTAACCTTGCCTATTGAAAATATCTTGCTGTACTTGTTTTTCGTCAGTTAGGAATACTTCGCTCACAGTGGTAACGATTTCATCTTCTTCCATTCTCCTCCTATTTATGACCATATCATTAGTTTCAATTTCATTAACAGGTCACATACTTTGGAGAGCGTATTTTACCTCAGTGCCTGTCACCTCTTCATTGTTTACTGTACACGAACTCTGCCTGGCGTTGAGTTAATTTTATCCATTCTGATGGGCAACGTCCTACTTTTGATGCCCTCTTTCCTTCCTAAATTTCTGTTTGACTTTCTGGTCACATAATTACTTTAGAAATCTTCCCACTCGCATTGCTTTAGTCCCATACGCAGACCTTCGCTCCGTTTGCACCAATTTGTTATTCCTCAGATACACTCCTGGAAATTGAAATAAGAACACCGTGAATTCATTGTCCCAGGAAGGGGAAACTTTATTGACACATTCCTGGGGTCAGATACATCACATGATCACACTGACAGAACCACAGGCACATAGACACAGGCAACAGAGCATGCACAATGTCGGCACTAGTACAGTGTATATCCACCTTTCGCAGCAATGCAGGCTGCTATTCTCCCATGGAGACGCTCGTAGAGATGCTGGATGTAGTCCTGTGGAACGGCTTGCCATGCCATTTCCACCTGGCGCCTCAGTTGGACCAGCGTTCGTGCTGGACGTGCAGACCGCGTGAGACGACGCTTCATCCAGTCCCAAACATGCTCAATGGGGGACAGATCCGGAGATCTTGCTAGCCAGGGTAGTTGACTTACACCTACTAGAGCACGTTGGGTGGCACGGGATACATGCGGACGTGCATTGTCCTGTTGGAACAGCAAGTTCCCTTGCCGGTCTAGGAATGGTAGAACGATGGGTTCGATGACGGTTTGGATGTACCGTGCACTATTCAGTGTCCCCTCGACGATCACCAGTGGTGTACGGCCAGTGTAGGAGATCGCTCCCCACACCATGATGCCGGGTGTTGGCCCTGTGTGCCTCGGTCGTATGCAGTCCTGATTGTGGCGCTCACCTGCACGGCGCCAAACACGCATACGACCATCATTGGCACCAAGGCAGAAGCGACTCTCATCGCTGAAGACGACACGTCTCCATTCGTCCCTCCATTCACGCCTGTCGCTACACCACTGGAGGCGGGCTGCACGATGTTGGGGCGTGAGCGGAAGACGGCCTAACGGTGTGCGGGACCGTAGCCCAGCTTCATGGAGACGGTTGCGAATGGTCCTCGCCGATACCCCAGGAGCAACAGTGTCCCTAATTTGCTGGGAAGTGGCGGTGCGGTCCCCTACGGCACTGCGTAGGATCCTACGGTCTTGGCGTGCATCCGTGCGTCGCTGCGGTCCGGTCCCAGGTCGACGGGCACGTGCACCTTCCGCCGACCACTGGCGACAACATCGATGTACTGTGGAGACCTCACGCCCCACGTGTTGAGCAATTCGGCGGTACGTCCACCCGGCCTCCCGCATGCCCACTATACGCCCTCGCTCAAAGTCCGTCAACTGCACATACGGTTCACGTCCACGCTGTCGCGGCATGCTACCAGTGTTAAAGACTGCGATGGAGCTCCGTATGCCACGGCAAACTGGCTGACACTGACGGCGGCGGTGCACAAATGCTGCGCAGCTAGCGCCATTCGACGGGCAACACCGCGGTTCCTGGTGTGTCCGCTGTGCCGTGCGTGTGATCATTGCTTGTACAGCCCACTCGCAGTGTCCGGAGCAAGTATGGTGGGTCTGACACACCGGTGTCAATGTGTTCTTTTTTCCATTTCCAGGAGTGTATATATTACGAAACAAATAATTTTTAATGGGTGCAGAAAAGCAGCGCTTTTTAAAACTACAACGGTATTGAAATGTACACTGCGTTTTATAATAATTATCGTAATCAAATATGTAATAAATGCATTATATCACACAAGTACACCTATTTCTTCAGCGTCCATTTCTTGGTCTGTTCCTCTGTTCACTATTCGTACTGAGACACACAGACAGCTGGCAAATGCCACTGAGCTCTTTGGTTTGATTTATCGATCAGATCTTATCCTTTACACTTACTGTTACACGAACCAGTTGAGCGTATATGAATTGTGGTGGGGGATGTAGAAAATAGTGCAGTTGTCTTCCTAATGCGGGTACGGAGCGGTATATCCGGCGTCCAAATGGGCACGATGACTGGCTTTAGTGCCAAAGATGCAAGCATTT
Organism: Schistocerca serialis cubense; assembly: GCF_023864345.2. Lineage (NCBI taxonomy): Eukaryota > Metazoa > Arthropoda > Insecta > Orthoptera > Acrididae > Schistocerca > Schistocerca serialis. The sequence goes on along the minus strand of NC_064641.1, from coordinate 317,923,173 downwards.
CCGAAACAGCTAAGTTTATAAACTGTTCACTTGCCGCTGTGATTAAAGTACACAGGGCATGGCAAAATTGGGCCATCCAAAACAGGTCCTGAGGCAACTGTGGTGTACCACACGCCACAGCTGACAGGGGTGGACGACGGTAGCGGAAATGTGTACAGCCAAATAGTTGTGTAGCTGTTGAGCAGCTGACCGCCCACATGAATCAAGGGGCAACCAACAGTGTGCCCTCAACGACCGTTCAGCGAATGTTGCTCCATATGGGCCTCTGGAGCAGGCACCTGGTTCATGCACCCATAGAAACTACCGTTCGTCGCCAAAGAAGGTTGGAATTTACGCATCAATACCTCGACCGGACGCCCGCTGTGTGACGACAGATGGCCTTTTCAGATGAATTACGTTTTATGCTCCATTGGACAGAAAGCAAACACCTTGCAACGATCGTTGGAAGGATTGAGGCCACAGGTGAGAGCGTTATGGTCTGAGGAATGTTTTTGTGGGATTCTCTCGTTGACCTCATCATTCTGAAAGGCACAGTGGATCAACGCAAGTATACATCTATCTTTGGGGACCACACGGACCACATGCACCCCTACGTGCAGTTTCTTTTTCCTCGGCATCATGGATCTACCAGCAGCTCCCAGGATATATGCGTGGATCGAAGAGCACCAGGATGTGTTTTATTGTATTCAGCTGTCCCAGTAAAATCCCATATTTATACCCGATCAAGAATCTGTGGGACCATCTCGATAAGGCCATTCGCACCATTGAACCCCAGCCGAGAAACCTACAACAGCTGAACACGGTGCTGGAGTCAGCATGGCTCCACAGTCCTGTTGGGAAGGCGTTGCTAATTACGCTTATAAAAATTTTTTTCGTGATTTTCTTTAGATTTCTATTCTTTTTCTTTTGTTCATATGGGCATTTCCAATTGTGATTATGTAACATTCTACTGTGGTTTTTAAATGTAAAGATGTAATTGTGATTATTTCGTTTGCCAATGGATAAATATGTTTCTTGCTTTGTACCTGTGGTAAAGTTTGTAAAGTTCTCTTTTGGAATATTATTAATTGTGAAAAATGCAGTCAATAACATTTATAAATATTTATGTAATTAACGATAACGATATAACATCTATAGACAGGGGACAGTGATAGTGATATGGATAGTCGAAATGTTGTTGTGTAGTAGAGGGGATGGTGGATGGTGTGTCTGTGAAGCGTGCGCGGAAAAATAGTACTGTGTTTTATGAAAAGCATACGTAATTGTATGGACAGTGATACCGAACTATCAGATTGTTAATCCTCTTTACCACTGCGGTATGTAATGCCATCGCCAGCGAACTCTAAGAGCAAATAAACCGGACTGTGAAAGTGCCGCTAACGATATTTTGTTGTGGCCGACACGAACAGTGCTTTTATGCGAATGAACTTTGCTGGTATTGGTTTTGGGTGGTGGAACTGTTGTCTATCACATTCTATCAAGCCGTGAAAGTGAAGACTTTAATTAACTGTGCAATATAAATGACTTTCAGTGACGTTGTCGAAGTTTGAAATGCGATAACAGAGTGGACGTTGTTTACACACAAGAACAATTCTATGAACTGTGTATTGGTGGCTAAGACTATATGAATGTGACGAACTGTGTAATTATGGACGATAGCGTCACGGACAGTGCATAAAGTGTAAAAACGATCGATTTCTACGTAATGTACTTTGAAAGAGAGGACATGTCAACAACGGTCGTATACTGGCGTCTTGTGGTTTGTTAATCACCACGGGGTCAATGATGCAGCTGTGCCGGAATTTTCTTTGCGTTTCGCCGGAGAAGATTAACCAGCGGAAGTGCCTGTATCCTGCTCTTATCAACGTAACCCGCCAACATCGTGCTGCCCAACGCAACGCTTCGTATGCTACAAAAAGTTAAGAGATTTCGCCGAACGCTATCTCCTGCCCTAGAAACTTTCTTTCTCTATTAAAAGTATAAGAATTGCAGACTCTATTCAAATAAATTCTTTGTTTAGTTTATGTTTGCTTTCTGCTAACGAAAATAAAATTACAATCAGTGAATTAAAAGTTGCTTGGTAGTCATTGTTGCAACACCAGTAAATATAAATTCTTCCTCTCATTAGAACTAATTCTCCTTGCATGTCAAAATTATTGTAGTTATTTTATGTAGTTTTATGTATTGTTATGAGACTAGATGTATGACAGTGACTAATAAGAGTATTTTGTCGCGAAATATGGCTTCGCGCAAAAATTACGGCGACCGCCAGAATTGCTTGCGTTCTGACCAATAACGTAAAAGCTGCTATTCCTGTATTGGTGTATTTCCTGACGTGAGCGTGAATTATAAATGTCAGCTGTCAAATCACGTAGGGACTGTTTACCCAGTAATAAAAGTTTTTGATATTGTATTGCTACGAGTCGTAGTATTAAGAGACACTGGTTATACTCAAAAATGTTCATGCGAACTTAGATGCCTTTGAAGTTTCAGAGAATATATACACAATTTTGTCGGTTCAGATTAATTTCAGAGCAGTTTCTCGTGAATATTAGAGTTTTCAGTTTATAAACAAAGTGGGATCGTGACCAATTGAGAAGTATAACAAAGAAAGTGGTTTTCCAACTAGAATTTTGGATGACTTCACAGTTCAGATTTTGATAATTATTTTTCCTGTGGGTTGAGGTCATCATACTGTCAGCACCTTCCAGAAGCTCACTGTCTCTCTTTGTGCACGTCTTGCAGTGGTCCGCACTGCAAAGTGTAGTTATTCATGCTATAGGCCAGTGGTCCCATTAATGTGTATTTCATACACTGAGGTAAGAAAAGTAATGGCAGTGATGTCAAAAAATGGTTCAAATGGCTCTGAGCACTATGGGACTTAACAGCTGTGGTCATCAGTCCCCTAGAACTTAGAACTACTTAAACCTAACTAACCTAAGGACATCACACACATCCATGCCCGAGGCAGGATTCGAACCTGCGACTGTAGCAGTCGCGCGGTTCCGGACTGCGCGCCTAGAACCGCGAGACCACCGCGGCCGGCGCAGTGATGTCAACCACCTTTTGCCTGGCATCCTGCCGTAACTCGACGTGGTATGGACTCAATACGTTTTTGAAAGTCCCCTGCAGAAGTACTGAGCGATGCTGCCGCTATACCCGCCCATAATTGAGAAAGTGTTTCCAGTGCAGGATTTTGTGCACAAACTGACTTCTCCATTATGTCCCACAAATGTTCAGTGGGATTCCTGTCGGACTATGTGGATGGCAAAATCATTCACTCGAAATGTCAAGAATGTACTTAAACCAATTGCAAGCAATTGTGGCCCAGTGGCATGGCGTATTGTTATCCATAAAACCAGTGGCGGCTCGTGACCAAGGAAGATGGTGGTGCACTTTACTCACGAAGGAAAACATCAACAAAAGAGAAAAAATCAGTACACTGTTCAATATTTTTATAATGCCCGATATAAACAGACCGATCGCTCGTGTCACTCCTGCGTCTACTCATAATAAAACCAAAAGGTGTACACAGAAAACAGTATTACTTTTGCAGAATGAAAGGAATTAAAATCAACTACAGCTCTATGTACTCAAAAAGTGGTAGGCATGCCTTACTAACCTTTTTAAGCAGGACTGATGTGAACGCCATTCGATTATAACTCTGAATTTGGATGTGGTGGTGATCACTTGTACAAGATCTCTATTCTTCTTTCCTTCGTATTTGCAAATCTTTCAATCACTTGTAACCTCTCCCTCACTTATCGACCTTAATGACAGTAAAAATTAAACCACGTGTACCTAATGAAAATTTGGGAAAAGCAATCGTCACCGAAGTCAGTCTGTCGGTAAAGAGGGAGAAAAGGGTTACATATAAAGAAAGAACAATGCAAATGAAACTGGTGGAAATTAATTTTGAAAAGGGGTACAGTTAATCAAGAAAGTAAATATGCGGTCGTTACGTTAACAGTTAACAGGCGTTAATTAGATATTTGAGATTTGGGGAAAATTATGGTCGCCAGTCCTATGGACAACTACTATAATAACTGAAAAAGAAAGGTTATTGCACATATAATTAGCACTAAAAGCGTGGCAACTGAAGGTTGACACATGTTGTGTGAAAACTGAATGTTTGTCAGAAGTAATAAATTTCGCTACACTCTGATTTAATTTAGCAAAAGAATTAATAAAACTGGAAAATTGAAAGTTAATTTAGTGACAAATTAATAGTGAGCTTTGTTTCTGAAGCACTACGAAATTCAGTAAAATAAGGTTAGTCTTGGGCTACCTCAATAATCATTTCAAAAGCTACTTGAATCTACGCAATTTAGAAATAAGAGATTTAACTTTGAACCTGAATTAAATGATTCTGAACAATTAACAATACTAAAATTTAGTACGTGCCAAGCTGAGCTGCAGTCACAGGTAAGCTAAAATATGGTAACAAAACTCGCACTCTTAATTTGTGCTTGTGTAATCTAAATACTGTAGCCAGCTATGAATACCTTAACTGAACTTTGAAATTAAAGCAGTGAAATGGAATGATATTACTTTAATGCTGGCGTTTGAATTTCAACGACACTCGGGTTCATTCCGGAAAAGGAAGGGATCTTGCTTGGTACTGCAATTGGGACAATGAGCAAAAAATGTTCATGCTAAGTTGCTGTAATTTTAGTTATGAAAATGGAACAGTTTGTAAAGCTGAGGTCTGCCATACAGTTCTAAAACTTTACGTGCTTCCAGTCTTCCTTGTTGGTTGATTGAATATTTGAAGCCGTCGATCGAGGAGGTGGCGACAGTCACTCATTGTCGGCCGTCGCTGTTGCAGAAGCTGGATGTTGGCGCGCCTTCTTCTCGACACGGCCACCAGGCAAAACGGGCTCTTGGTGTGCGCCAGCTAATGCTTCCCGTCCGCGACACCGTGTCAGAAACTATCATAGCAAGTCGAGGGCAATTACATGCTGCCAAACCCCGAAAGCGCGGCAACTCACCGGAGCGTCACACAACACACCTGCTCCACCGCCCTACTCCAGCCAGATTCTGCTCTCCCCGCGCTCCATGCAGCAGAGTTAACACTACCAAAGATCCTAAACACTTTGGTTCTCCACATGACCTATCGATGTAATCGTTCAATAGCATAGTTTTCCCTAGGCCAGACCCAGCGTAAAAATACAAATATTTATAAAACAAACCAGTTATACATCGACATAAATGAATAAATATATAGATATACAAATAGTAAAACAATTACAATATATAAAGACACAGAAATGTCATATCTTCAGGTAACAAAATAAGGAAAAAAATTTATAGTACAATACATGGAACTAGGAGGATATGCATTTCTGGCGTTAGATACTCTCGTTCAATAGAGAGCATCGCTAGTGCTGATAGTTTTTCTTGGTCCATAGTATTCCTCAAGAAGTTTTTGATGCATTTCCACGAAGAAAAACAACGTACTGCTTCTGATTTGGTCATTGTAATTGTAATTATCGCTTTCAGAAACTTCACAGATTCGCTCAGTATATCACAAAGATTATTGTCTGTTATGTAATCCAGAAAGCTCAAAGCTCCGCACATGATTTTGAACTCTCCTCTTCCGTAAATAACAGAGTGTTCTGTTCCGAGTGTCTTTGCTTCCAAAAAAGAGTAGCATTCAAGAGCAGCTCTGAAATAAGTTTCTGGAAGAGTAAGTAAGTAGCGAATTTCTCTGGTAGAAAGAGAGAGGCTGCAACTAGGTGTCCAGTGAACTTGAATCTTTCTTTTGCCTCGTAACTTACATTACATACTTCCTTTGCCTCCCACAGTAGATTACACATCGCTGCGTCATCTTCAGTTCTCCCTCTTTTATGGTACTCATGTAAATCTGTTGAATTTTCTCTCACTCCTTCCCTAATGTTCGCATTTTCACGCTCAAAATCTGTCTGCTGATTGTGTGGTTAAGTTGGATCAATATGCCTTTTTTGTAGCTGGTTATACAAAATATCCACATGGATCATGATTTTATGAAAAAATAAAAGCCAGAAAATGAACTTTTCAGTCTCCAAAATTGTTGCAGGATCGTGTTCTCATTACATAGTTTTCCCCCCTGGCTCATATTATTCATGCATATGATAATATCTTCCCTATATTCTAAAACGGTATTGACGCTCCTTAACTGAAAATTCCAACGATTAGGCACTGAACGTGGCAGTGGTTTTCGTACTATTTCGTCGGAAACTGTTGTTCTTTGAGGAGATGCTGAAAAGAAGCTGCAAAGTCCCTGAAGTTTAGTGAAGAATATTCGCACATTTTTGTTAATGGAAGCGGCTTTAAGCATAATGAGATTCAACTGGTGGCATAGCAATGAATGTATGAAGCGTTGGGACACTTCTCCTTAACAAGAGCCTGCACCCCACGTGACGTACCACTGCACCATCATCATATGTTTGCGCTGTTAGCTTATGTGGGCAATTCCCCAAATGATTATCTGTTCGATGATGGACGTTGCCAAAGACTGGGCATCATGCTTTTCTGGTGCTATGGAGTCCCAAAATCTTTCAACTCAGCATTCTTAATTTCCTTTCTAGTTTCCTCTTGGCAGACTTTAAGCATGCAACGGAGGAGTTCATTCCAGATGGATTTTGAGGTTCCTTTGAAAACTGTAGCTTTCTCTAAATGCGATTTTAATACCGAGTCTAATTCTGCACTAAAATTAATCAAGGAACAAAAAACACCAGGACTGGAAGATGATTCAGTCTCATCATGTCCTCTAAGGGCAAATTCCAACGCACCACAGAAACGAATACAGTTAATAATTAGATTCAATATGTACCTATTATCGGTAACTTCTTGGTTGTGTAATGCCACGGACCTTTCGTACCCACTGTCTAATTGGGTAGCTATATTTACATTGCCTAACCTTGGTATGTTCAAATCGTTATATATATCAACTGAAGGAAGTTCGTGTTTTCTAATTTTGTCATGGGGGTATTGAATGTCACAGACTCCGTGTTTAGACCATGAAAGATCTGCTCCAAATAATAAACAAGGAAAACAGAATAAGGCATTTTTCATGTCGCAACCACACAGCCATTCATGCTTGTTGTACAATTCAGAGTTAAATTTCCTATTGAATTGGCAACTTTTTGTTTCAACGGTCTGTGAAATTGTTAAAGCAGGAGTTGGCCTACCTAGCCTCTTGATTTCTAATTTTTCTTCAAACTTCCGTGAACTGAAGGGTTCAGAGAGCAATGAAATTACCTGATTCATTATTTCACGTATTTACTTGTCACTTGAGCCACAAAACTCACTGCAGCACACAGTAAAATAACTAACACAACGCACAGGAAACAGTTAATTCGGTCTCAGCTACACCTGAACTGGTAAGGTGGCGCGAGAATCCCGCTTTGTTCGAAGATCCGATAGTTACGTTTCCCTTCGGAAGAGTTCGGGCCCTGTTCCTGCGGCTGGCAGGGTGGCCCGGTTGAGGTGTTTACACACACAAGGCCCGCATACGAGTACAGTGATGCCAAGCGTTACCCCCGCACCCCACACCCCCTCTGTGACACCCAGGTCTGCGTTTGCAGCTACAGTGCAACCCGCTGTCGCCGTCGGCACATTCCGTCCAACTCCGCTGCGTTCGGCCTTTCGAGCCCAGGCATTTCAAAAGAGATAAGCGGCGCGCTACTTCTCCACTACTACAGAACGCTCAGAAGGCAAACACAGTTGAACAAAATTATTCCTTGGGGGTAGCGCAACCCTTGCAAACCTATACAGGAGCCGTCCCTGCATAAAACCTATATAGTTGTTTGGGAACATGAAGTTCATGAATGGCTGAAAACTGTCTCTAAATAATCGAGAATAGCCATTTCCAGTCAACGATTCATCAGTTGGACCAGAGGACTCTGTCCATTCCAGGTAAACACAGCCGACACCACTATGGAGACTCCACCAGCCTTGATGAAAACCTGGATTCATGGCATCGTGGTGTCTTTGCCACACTCGAACCGTACCACCAGCTCTTAACAACTAAATTCAGGACTCCTCTGGCCAGGCCACGGTTTTCCAGTCATCTGATATGGTCACAAGTCCTGGGGAGGTGTTGCAGGCTTTGTCGTGCTTTAGCCAAGCCACTCCCATCGGTCGTCTGCTGCCATTGTCCATTAATGCCAAATTTCGCCACCATTTCTTAATGGATGTGTTCGCTGTACATCCCACATTGATTTCTTCGTTTATTTTACGCAGTGTTGCTTGTCTGTTAGCACTGACGAATCTACACAAATGCTGCTGTTCTCGGTCGTTAAGTGAAGGTCGTCAGCCACTGCGTTGTCTGTGTTGTCCATGGTGAGAGATAATGTCTGAAATTTGGTATTCTCGGTACACTCTTGGGATACTGAATTACCTAACTATTTCCGAAATCAAATGTTCCATGAGTTTAGCTCCAACTACCATTCCGCATTCAGAGTCTGTTGATTTCTGTCGTGTGGCCATAATCACGTCGGAAGCCTTTTTACACGAATCATCTGACTACAAATGAGAGCTCAACCAATGCACTGACCTTTTATGCCTTGTATACGCAATACTACCACCACCTGTGCATGTGCATATCGCTATTTCAGAAGATTGGCATCTCTGTTCATATTATATTTAGCTTAGAGCCTGTATGTACGTGAATGTTCCTAATACTTCTTTAATGCATGGCACTGCGTAAAACATTTCTCCCTGTGAAGCGAAACCGTACAAAAATTGCATACACACCTTGCTTCACTTTTTCTGCTGGCAGTACGAGCTCTGCAGCCTCTGAACTGTCAAGTCTAAACTGGCAGTCCACAGTTTATTAGATAAAGAACGACTTCTCTGTCACTTCCATCGGTTTCCTTAGCAAAGGATTGATTGGATTTGATCTGACTTTATCAGGGAAGCAAAAACAACATTGATCAACTACGCTGCTGCCCGCACAGAAACAGAGTTTATTGTGTGGTATTGATCCCCGTGTCTCTAGTAAAGCCAACCAACGCCCTTGAGCAGTGCAAGGAGATCCTTCACTAGTGCTTTGCTAGACACAATTTCTTCAGGTCTAGTTGATCCGAATATTCTGTGTCTTTTAATCTCCAATGCCTCGTATTCGAAGATCAAATTTCTCTCCTGTGCAAGCCCAGGATTGAGAGACTTCTCTTAGAACATGGCTTTTGCATCAAAACCTTGCCATGTTTTTGCTTTTGGACCTTAGCCCAATATTCTACATGCTGCCTCCTTGTCCAGTCTTGTAGTTTTATTTTGATCATCGTCTTGGTGATTCTCAGGACAGGTTCCGGTCCAATAAATGTTATCGCCCCTATCCTGTTCAACCTATCGGCTTGCTCATTACCAATAATCCCTGAGTGACCAGGCACCCACGATATTGCTTTCCCCTAGCTCCACAAGCACTTTGTGGCATTGTGCCACGATCGTTGATCTTGTTTCAGAGGCTGACAGTGCTTTGTGGGTTGCTTGGCTGTCTGAATAAATGAAAATGCTACGACCTCTGTAGCACCTCCGCAAAATCTCCTCCCTGATAGCAGATATTTCTGCTTGAAACACAGTAGCCATCTTCCCTAGAGACATTGCACTCTCCAGCCTTGGCTGCACTTCATACACCCCGGCGCCAACACCTTGGTCAGTGAACCCGACTATGTCCCCAGTACGGTGTCGAAATTTGTTCTCCCAGAGCTCTCTACTTCCAATGACTACACTGAAAGGCTTGTTGAAGCAGCTGGGGGTTATTATATAGTCTGCCAACATTTTCTCAACCATACCTTTGTCTACCTCACTTACTATTTTAGTGTGATATCCTGGATATCCCTGTGAGTTCCAGTTTTTGCCAGTCTTTAACCTGTGTGCTTCAGCTGCTGCCTCTATTTTTACCCACAGGTGTAATGGGGGCATGTCCAGCATGGTTCCCATCCCAGCAGTGGGTGTCCAGCTAATTCCACCCGTAATGGCTAAGCAGGCCAATTTCTGCACCTTAGAAGCTACCTGCTGTTCTACCTTTTTCCACCACACTGTAGCCCCATAAATGATCAAAAGTTTTACTACTGTGGTGTATATGCAATACGTACTCTTTGGGCTTAAGCCCCAGTTTTTACCACAAGCTCTCCTGGTACTCATTTTTGTACCTTTCGCTTTGGAACAGGTGCTCCTTATGTGAGGGATCCACATTATTTTCTCATCCAGGGTTACCCCTAGGTATTTCACTATCCCCTTCACTGGTAGAGTTTCATCGAGAAGCTTGAGATTCTAATATGTGTGTTGGATCTGCTCCCTCGTGAATGGTACTACAACAGCGTTCTCAGGACTGAACCTTAGATCCTGTTTCCTGCACCAATTTTGCACAATGTTCAATGCTCTTTGTGCCATAGTTCTGACTGTACTTGAAAATTTGCCAAGTATTGCTATGACAAGATTGTCTGTGTAACTCTGGCAAAAGTACTGTCTAGAGTTTAATCCTACAATGAGTTCATTCACCCCAAGGTTCCACAGTAGAGGGAACAGGACCCCTCCTTGTGGACAGCCTCTGGTGGCGTTGATTACCGTTTCTTCTTGTATCATGGTGGCTTCTACCTTTCGACCACCAAGCATGGGCATGGCCCTAATCCACCTGCAAATGGTGGTCTCCAAGCCATGCACCTCTGCTTTCTGAACCATGAATTCGAAGGTCGTGTTGCTAAAAGCCCCTTTGATGTCCAAGAAGATGCAGAAGGCTATTTCACACGATTTTCCTGGTTTGTATGCATGTTGGTTTATGTGTAGAGGGACCCTAGTTAACCTCCTCTCCCTAACATGCAAGTTCACCAGTTCTTCTAATGTTTAAAGAAGGAAGGAGGACAGACTGATTGGTCACATATCCTTGGCCTTGGTATAATCAATTCTCCCTGGCTTTGGAATGAAGACAACCTTCACTGCCCTCGAGACGTTAGGAATGATTCCTGCTGCTGGACTAACCCTAAATAACCTGCATAGGAGTCTTATTAAGTTCACTCCTGCTTGTTGCAGGAGTGCTGGTAAAATTCCATCTGGGCTAGGTGACTTGAACGGTTGGAATTTTACTATGGTCAACGCATTCTGTGGCAGATTCCCAGTTCTCCCTTCGAATACGTAAAAACTGATATCTCACAGGGATCTCGTCCTAGTCTATGTTGTCTGTCTCAGAGTATACTGAGGAAAATGAGTCTTGAGGAGTAGTTCCAGCGCTTCATGTGCTGTCCTTGTACACTCCGTACACTCCCCATCCTCTTTCCTTAAATTTCCTCTTGGATTAGTTGGTATGCTAGTGAGGATTATGTGAAGTCTCGTCTGAACAGCCATACCCCCTACCTCCTTCCAGGACGCCTGCTTTGCTTGCTTAGCTGCAAGATTGTGTTTGGCAAGGGCCTCCCAATATTCTGTCCATTGTCCTTCTCGCAAGGTTAAACAGTCTTCGTACCTGTTCCCTCTGTGATTCCAGGTTGTTCCAACAAGATACATTCCTGTGATTGAGCAGTTATCATCGTATGAAGTCATACGATGAGGTCATGGTGGCAGAGGTCACTGCCTCTGCTACCTCCTCAAACCCTACTGGACTCCTTATCTAAGTACTGACTTCCGATAGGCATGAGTCAAGGCCCCTCCTATATGCCTCTCAGTCCGTTTTCCTGGGATTCCTATAGGACATTGTCTGTCTAATGCCTATTTCAGCCTCGAACTTAATGTACATGTTGTATTATGAGAGTGGCTCTAAAGCCACATACCATTGTTTGACACAACTATCCATCAAAGTGGAACCAAAAGCAATGTCAATTATCTCTTCCCTTCTTATATTCCTAAATGAAGCTTCGTTGCCCCTATGGAGGACCTCTAAGTTATTTGCTAGAACAAATTCTAGAAGATTCTCACCTCTATTGTTGGCGTCAGTGCTGCCCACACTAAGTTGTGGGCATTAGCATCGCATCCAACCAATAGTTGATCGCCCTGTTGTGCACAGGCTTCCGTCATCTCCTGAGAAGGAGGAGCACTGCCCTCGTAAGGATGGTATGGTGAGGCCATTACAAACTCCCTCATGATACCTTCCTCACGTTGCCGCATCCTCATGGTCATTAAGTCCCTAGAACAAAATTCCGCCATCGGCATGAAGGGGATTTCAGTTTTTACATAAATGCACGTTCTGGAGTTTGTTATATTGCTAGAACAAACCAGCTTACCTCCAGTGCCGCCAAGGCCCGATACAGCCCTTCTATATAAACAGGGTTCCTGAGTCAGGGCAACGTCCATTTCTTGTCTTCCCAGAAGACGACTCAGGACAGCAGTCGCCCCTTTACTGAGTTACAGAATTATCTGTGGCACATTAAGTCTCCATCTTGCCGCCATTGTCGCTTCTGATGTCTTTGATTACCCTGACCGCAACCTGCGAGAACTCCAAGAATAGTCTCAAGTCCTGTTCCGCATTACCTTCAGGGACTTCTCTCTGACTTCCACCACAAGGGTTTGGCCGTTTGGTGCAACCTTCCAGTTGATTACCTTCCAATCCTCTTGCGACCGAACCCGACGATTCCACGTGTGACCGATTCGTAGTATTACATACTTCTCTTACGAAATCGCGCAGTATCGTTCTGTCTCTACGAAACGTATTTGAAAAAAAAAAAAACTGTTAACTACGTACGTCTTTCCTTTTACTAATTTTATTTAAATAAATACATTTTCAGTGCACATAATAACGTTAGTTGTTTGCTGCTGAGTGAAAGTTCCGCGCCAGCCGTCCGGACGAAAGCGAACGCCTTTTGGAAGCGGGTAGCGGCCGCCCCTCCTCTGCCGCCTAGCGGACACTGGCACAAAAAAATCTTAACGGTGTCCCCGCGGCCGCGTGCCACTGCTCAAGCCACAACACAACCGTTCACTCACCCCCGCTAACGTAAACTTAACACTGAAAAATGTTACTGCAAATATTGTTAATAAACTTTCTATGTTCAACAAAACCTATGACCGGTGTAAACTAATGGACTTTACACTGCAAGACGATCACGTAACATGGGCTTCTACCCAAAGCGCAATGTGGATGAAGGGATTCGGTGGGGCACACAGGATTGTAAAATGTCTGACCTACCTGTTATCAGATCTACCCACTCCGCAGTAGCACACCACAGCAGATTCGAAACCTTACCTTAGTTAGGCCCACTGTAAGAAAAACTATTCCTAAAATTTTATTCTCGGTCGCCAGCTCTGAAGTAGCAATTTTGAAATCTTTAAACGTTTTCCTTTTAATTACTTTTAGTGGTAACAGTGCCTTTCAATGGCTGTAATTTATTTTCTTTTTATTACGTGAATTTATTTCGAAACAACATGGAAGCAAACTGGGACTGGCCAAGTGTCAGCCATCTTTACTTTTGAAAAACTTGTTACGTAAATCATGAATTAGCAAGCAAAGCAGATTTAAATTTGTAGCAACATTAATGTTATTTCTTTGAACTAAGCGACCACATTTGAAGAAGGTGTTATAAACCAAAGCAATTTCTTAGACTGAATGTCTCTTTCTCTCTCTCTCTCTCTCTCTCTGTCTACTACGAAGTAGTTCGTAATAATAATGAATTTACTTATCGTACCTTTTACTCAACTATTAAACAAACAAGCCATTTAACTTTCAAACTGTCATTTCACAACAAACATGACCAGGAAACAGGACTGGTGATGGCTTGGGGCAGAAATTTTCGGAGAATAAGTTTGCACGTCTTCTATTTGTTCGTCTCAAAGTAATTTGACAGTAACCCCTTACATGTTCTGAGATCAAATTAACAAGTCTATAAAATTAGTGCTTGCCTTGCGTTGCGTGCTGGAGGGCTCATAGTACTGTTGGTACAACAATTTCGGTCGGCTCTTCACGTCCCCAGTGATGGACTTCCTTATTGATAGCCACATCATAAGCAGCAGCCATCTTTACTCGTTGGAGCGTCGACCGAATTCCATCATAAAATTATTCGGATAATTTTGCTTTCCGAGCTGATACATACGGGAGACGACTTTGGGACACAAAGGCCGCTGCCGACCGAATATTTTTCACCACTTTTTAGCACCATATAAACCTCACTTGAGCGGACCTACCACAGCCCGATACCCACGCTGCGAAGGCTCCCACGCAACTGCCTTTCTTTCCAACGACTTTTCCCTTGGCGCTCCTCTCGCAAAGGTCACCTACACATTTGTTTAACATATTAACTATGAAATTTTGCTCGGAGGTGGTTACAGTCATTACAATTTTTTCATTGAGTGGCAATAACATTTTCCTTATCGTTAACAATTGGGTATGAAGTAGTTCTTTTATGTCAAAGAGCTTTGCATACAAACATAACACTTTTACACATTCATTTGCTTATATCGATCTTTTAACATACCAATACCCTAAAGCAAAGTTAAAAATTATTTACAAAATTTATTTAATTTTTAATGGTGGCATCATACTCTGTCGAGACTTTCGGGTTTTGAGACCCTATTTTCTCAATGAGAGTCTCTGGAGAGCTATCCTTAAGGAGTTTTGGCACCCAGATTAATGTCTTTGCAGTCTTGAAGAGCTCAGCAGCTCGCATCCTCCCACGGTGATATTAGGGCATCTAGGGCATATTTTCCTTCAGCCAGTCCACCATTGTACCCATCCCCTCACAAAGACAAGAGCACCATGATCCAGATAGACTCTCTTGAATTTGGGTCCTGGACCAGCATCCTCCCCCCCCCCCCCCCCCCCCACGATATTCTCAAAGAGAGCCATCTGCATGAGCTCCTCCTGCTGTGAGGTGATCTTGACCAGTGGATAGCCTTTCTGGATAACCTCCATCCTAAAACTGAGACTGCAGCACTATAGGTCTATTTCCCTATTTCTTGCTTGGCTTTTTGTGGATATGCTTATCCTGAGAAGTGGGACTTTTAGAATCCTCCCTTGTTCTCTTACTGCCAGCCCTCGATGTAGAAGAGGTTGTGCACCCCCTTCACCCTGAGACAGTCTTTTCTTGGAGGTGTTCGGCTCAATGTCTTTCAGTTCCCTCCACTTTTGTTTAGGAAGCCACTCTTTTCCTTCTTTAGCTTTTGTTCTCTAAGAAGTTTCCTCCTCTGAGCCCCAGAGAAGTCTTTGATCTTAATCTGGTCCAACTTCTTAGTAACCATTTGCACTTCTTGAACTTGTCTGTCCCCCTGTTCAGCTGAGGGAATGTTTTCCATTGGTTCCAGCCCCAATGTTTGTGTATCTGAGGTCTCAATTTCCCTCTCAGTATTGTTATTTTCTTTTGTATCCATTTTGGTCCCATGAGAGTTGGGGATCTAATTGTGCACGCCACAGAAACCCCATATGGTGCATGGCTAATTACTCAGGGATGTCGCCCAATATCCCTGAGTCTCCATTCACAACACATCTTCCAATGTGCCACACACCCCTAGGTATGGACTGCATCACACCTTGGGTTGGGTATTGAGGAGTTGGGAAAGGAGAAGGAATGGATGTGGGATGACAGGTCGTTGTGGGACACACTTAGTCTGGTCCATCAGCCCAGACCTTACCGACCGTATGTTCCCACAGCCAGCATAGCCCTCAGCTTCACGCGAACACGCAAGCCTCCCCACCCACATGGACAGTGTTATTTCAATGTGGTGTCCCCCAGAGAGGTTGGTAAAGGAGAGTAGGACAGTTACTGATCTGCACTATCAAGGCCTTTCATGTAAGCATTGTACTGATTTACAAACACAGGCTTCAGTATATCCTCTCCATTTTTTTACTTTTTGTCCTTATATTTCAGACAGAAGAGTCATGAATTGCTGACATAATTCTGCCATCCCTCTTATCTTTCCATACGTGGTCTCTTGATGCTTTGCTTTCAGAGTTCACGCTAAACCTCTATTCACCATAATAGTACTACAGACTATGGTTTTGTTTTTCAATAGTAACTCTCAGTAGAGTTACTGTTGTCATAATTATCATGATAGATATGCTGTTACAACCCAAAATAAAGGCCAAGAACTGAGAGAACAGATTTTTGCAATTTCTTCCTTCACCAGAGTAAATCTCCATATTGTGGATATAGCTTGTATCACTCTCTCACATCATCCTAACAAGTAACCAACACTGAAATTTTCAAAGGGTTGTACGTTGGAAACCTCAGGCGTCCTCTCCATATAGTCATCGCCTCATACAAAGATAACTGTTTCTTTGGTTTGCGATGGCCAATAATCTTTTATCTATCTTTTCTTCTCCCATTACAAAATTTGATCAATGAATTTCTTCATGTCTCTTTGTGTAACCGGAGACCGCATGCTTGCTTTAGGCATTGTTTTATGTTTCACTGAGGTTGTGTAACAGGAGACCGCTTGCTTGATTTAGGCATTGTTTTATGTTTCACTGAGGTTTGATCATGACACGTGCTCGACTTGTGGCACTATAATATGTATGTGCTACCTCAAATTATATACCCATTATGTTAATTGTAAATATGACGCACTTGTTTTATTCTGTAACTCTTTAGGTAATACATCTCAAAATTAGTAATGTGATATGTGCTGTAATCTGTATAAATTACTTTGTATTTTTTGTATATTTATACTGAATTAATGCTGTTTAGGAAAGTTAGGAACAGAAACATCGTTAGTAGAGAGTAAAGTATAGTGTTGGAGCACTGTCTCTGGACGCGAGTGTGACGTCAAAGCAAAGCGCGCAGGAGACAACTGTGAGACGCAAGAGTTAACACTCGGCAAGTGGTGTGCACTTTTGGGCCTATGTGAGGCCTAATTGTTTCTAGCGAGGCACCAAGAGTATGACGAGTGACGGTGGATGTAAGAGGCACCATAACATCATGATCCTGATCCATAATTGGTCACTGCGAATCAAGGTATGTCCGCAATATTACATGTTGCAATGGTAGTATTGTCAACGACAATGAAGACGACGGCTTAACATCGGCAACGAACTGCAAGGTTGTTTTATTTTCGTTCGCGCTTGAAACATTGTGAAGCTTTACCAAGTGACACTCTCAGTGAACTTTATTTAAATAATAAGTGTTGTATCTAAAAATTGTGTGTACCTGATCTTGTCATTATCCTCAGTCATCGTTACCTACTTAGGGTCCCATTCCTTTCCAGATAACAAATACCCGAGTGTCGTTGCGCTAAAAGATAATTGAAAGTAATTAATAGTGAATCCTCAATAAGTTAAGAGCATTGTTTAATAATATGTAATGGCGAAGTCATTCTTGCTAATTGAGTGAAATTAAAGTAACGCAACTTAAAATTAAAGTAATTCCGGCAATTTCAAATCAAAGCAAAGAATATATTAGGTTCACATATCTCATGTCTGTGTCTTATTGTAATAATGTTATTAACTACTAACTTGGTTCGTATTTCGGAGTTGTCAATCTGTTGAAACCAACAGTTGCTTATTTGATCCAGTAAATACTCTACTCGAAGTTCGCAGAGTGTCGTATCCAGGAACTAGAGGACGTAAGAAACTTTAATCTGAGGTGACTTACTGACATAAAAAACAGCTGTCTCCAATAAATCATTAACTTTTCAACGGGCTTAAAATAACTTTTCAGAATTAACATAACTGAGTATTAACCACTGCTTTCTTTGTTGGGTATTATTTCTGTTGTCAGAAACGTGTGTTAACCTTCTGTTTCCACTCGTACAGCCAAACTGTTACGTGTACGTTGTTGTCCGCATTATCGATCATATATTGGACAGATAGTACACAATTGGGCTGGCGACTGTGTTAATTAACTGCATTAGAAACTAATGGCCCCAGAATGAACATCAAACGATCGTACTTGATAATTCCGGTAGTTGTGGGTGTTGGAGCTGTACCTTTTTTAGATTGAAGTCAGCTGATAGGTATTCCTGCTTAAGGGAAGTCTCTCTAACAAAGAAACCACTTTCTACAAAGCTTGGGTATCCGATTAATGAGGGAATTAGTATATTTCATCAAAATATACAAGGTATTAGAGATAAAGTTAGTGAACTGCTTATAGATGTTGACTCTGAAATTATTGGTATATCTGAACACTTCTTAAATAAGGAGATAATTCAGAGGCTTCCTTTACCAGGATACAGGTTGACTGGCAGCTTTTCTAGGAGCTCTTTGCGGTGTGGGGGAGTAGCCATGTATGTGAAAAACGGTATCCCATTTGAGTCAATTGATGTTTCAAAGTACTGCACTGAAAAGGTGTTTGAATGTTGTGCAGGTGTGGTTAAATTTAGTGGAGCAAAACTTCTTACTGCTGTTATTTATAGATCCCCAGACTCCGATTTCACAACATTTTTGCTAAAGCTAGAGGAGGTTCTTGGTTCACTTTATAGGAAATACAAAAAGTTAGTTATATGTGGTGACTTCAATATTAATTGTATAAGTGATTGTGCAAGGAAAAGGATGCTGGTAGACCTCCTTAATTCATATAACCTTATGCAAACCGTATTCCTTCCAACGAGAGTGCAAGGGAACAGTAGAACAACCATAGACAATATTTTTGTTCATTCGTCATTATTGGAAGGGCATTCTGTTAGCAAAAAGGTGAATGGCCTTTCAGATCATGATGCACAAATTTTAAGTCTAAAAGATTTTTGTGCTGCAACACATGTTAAATATAGTTACCAACTTTTTAGGAAAGCTGATCCAGTTGCTGTACAGACTTTTGTAAACCTTATCAAGGAACAAGAGTGGCAAGATGTTTATAGTGCTGATACAGTAGACGATAAATATAATGCTTTCCTCAAGACTTTTCTCGTGCTCTTTGAAAGTTGCTTTCCGTTAGAACGTTCAAAACAGGGTACTAGCACAAACAGGCAGCCTGGGTGGCTGACTAAAGGGATAAGAATATCTTGTAGAACAAAGTGGCAATTATATCAAAACGTTAGAAACAGTCAAAATCTAAATGCAGCAGCCCATTACAAACAGTATTGTAAGGTGCTTAAAAAAGTTATTAGGAAGGCAAAAAGTATGTGGTATGCAGATAGAATAGCTAAGTCTCAGGATAAAATTAAAACCATATGGTCAGTCGTAAAGGAAGTGGCTGGTCTGCAGAGATGGGTCGAGAATATAGAATCAGTGCGTAGTGGGGATGTCCGTGTTACTGATAAGTCGCATATATGTACAGTACTTAATAATCACTTTCTGAATATAGCAGGTGAACTAAATAGAAACCTAGTCCCAACAGGGAATCATATAGCGCTCTTAGAAAAAAGTGTTCCGAGACTGTTACCTGAAATGCTCCTCCATGATACTGACAAGAGGGAGATTGAGTTAATAATTAAATCACTAAAGACCAAGAACTCTCATGGATATGACGGGGTATCTAGCAGAATACTGAAGTATTGTTCCACGTATGTTAGCTCAGTACTTAGCCATATCTGTAACTTTTCCTTTAGGAGTGGTCGGTTTCCTGACCGATTAAAGTACTCGGTAGTGAAGCCACTTTATAAAAAGGGAGACAGGGATAATGTTGACAATTATAGACCAATTTCTATGCCATCGGTGTTTGCTAAAGTTATCGAGAGGGTTGTATATACAAGGTTACTGCAGCATTTAAATTCACATAATTTGCTGTCAAATGTACAGTTTGGTTTTAGAAATGGCTTAACAACTGAAAATGCTATAGTCTCTTTTCTCTGTGAGGTTTTGGACGGATTAAATAAAAGGTTGCGAACGTTAGGTGTTTTCTTTGATTTAACGAAGGCTTTTGACTGTGTTGACCACAAAATATTACTGCAGAAGTTGGAACATTATGGAGTAAGGGGAGTAGCTTACAATTGGTTCGCCTCCTACTTTAAGAACAGAAAGCAGAAGGTAATCCTCCGCAATATTGAGAGTGGTAATGATGTTCAGTCCCAATGGGGCACTGTTAAATGGGGCGTTCCCCAAGGGTTGGTGCTGGGGCCACTGCTGTTTCTTATTTATATAAATGATATGCCTTCTAGTATTACAGGTGATTCAAAAATATTTCTGTTTGCTGATGACACCACCTTGGTAGTGAAGGATCTTGTGTGTAATATTGAAACATTATCAAATAATGTAGTTCATGATATAAGTTCGTGGCTTGTGGAAAATAATTTGATGCTAAATCACAGTAAGACTCAGTTTTTACAGTGTCTAACTCATAATTCAACAAGAACTGACATTTTAATCAGACAGAATGGGCATGTTATAAGCGAGACAGAACAGTTCAAGTTCCTAGGCGTACGGATAGATAGTAAGCTGGTGTGGAAAGCCCATGTTCAGGATCTTGTTCAGAAACTGAATGCCGCTTTATTTACCATTAGAACAGTATCTGAAATAAGTGTCATTTCAACACGAGAAGTAGTATACTTAGCATATTTTCATACGCTTATGTCATATGGTATTATTTTTTGGGGTAATTCTTCTGATTCAAAAAGGGTATTTTTGGCTCAAAAACGGGCTGTTCGAGCTATGTATGGTGTAAGTTCGAAAACCTCTTGTCGACCCCTATTCAATAGTCTGGGAATTTTGACATTGCCCTCACAGTATGTATTTTCTTTAATGTCGTTTGTTGTTAACAATATTAGCTTATTCCCAAGAGTTAGCAGCTTTCACTCAGTTAATACTAGGCAGAAATTAAATCTGCATGTGGAATGCACTTCCTTGACTCTTGTGCAGAAAGGAGTACAGCATTCTGCTACATTCATTTTCAATAAGCTACCACACGAACTCAAAAATCTTAGCAGTAGCCCAAACTCTTTTAAGTCTAAACTGAAGAGTTTCCTCATGGCTCACTCCTTCTATTCTGTCGAGAAGCTCCTGGAAGAGCTAAAAATTAAGCAAATTCCAGTGTTACATTCTTGATTTTCTTTATTTAAACTAACGACTTGTCGCCAGAATATGTTTCTTATATTTCATTTTATCTGTTTCTACAATCGTGTTATAATTTCATGTATTGACTCGTTCCATGACCATGGAGACTTCTCCTAAATGTGGTCCCACGGATCAATAAATAAATAAATAAAAAAACTTTATAGGTCTAAAATGTCACTGTCACAGCAGTCATCCTCAGAAACATAAATTCATTCCTCCATTCAGTTATCCGGATCTTCATTATCATTACAAACATATGAACACGCATAGGCAAAAACTTTCAAAAACATTTCAGAGCTGTTCATTTCCTTCCGTTTTCTGGACAGGGCCACCTATAAAAACAAGAGGAGCTTCAAGACTGAAATGCGGTAACGATCTGAAGTATCAAAATACACTCGCGAGACTAAATAAGCAAAAGGTGCACGACGGAAATCAAGTTTCCAAATGGCCTGTGAGTGTAAACTTCCAACTCGACGAAGTCTACAAACAGCCTGTGGTAAACACAAGTTATCTCTCTATCCATCAGCAAACCAATGGCGCAAGAAATACGAGTAAACTCGAGATCTCTTCGCAGTGTGTTAAATGTAACATGAGGAGCCTGAATCTGTTATTGTTTCAGTAAGTCGTTGCCAGCTATATTTACAGGACCAAAAATGAAGGGCTTATTTCAATAGTGGTACAAGTCCATTTTTGTTCATTCTGAGATATATAGCTTCGGTTCACATGTAATAGATATTCATAAATACAGCTTTTCTGAGAACCAGAGCCATCTCTTGGTTGTCGGCGGTTAACTGCATGATACGTGCGTAAACCATTCAGATAACTATTTTGGTGATTAATGTCACCCATAGCCCATAAATTGTCACATGTCTTCCTCATCCTCTGAAATTTTATTGAGACATTTACGTGCCCACCTGCAGTCCACATTGCGAAATGTTTTTGGAGGAATTATTTTACCAGTTGCTGTGACGTATAACTCCCCAGTGGTTTTTTTTTTCGAATATGCTTTTCATAAATGTCCGTTTTCCTTGCTCCCTTCTTGCTTCGAGTACGCTTCCTTTTTGTCTGCATATTTGCGGCTGCACCGTTCGCACAGGCATCAGTAACAGTGTCTCCGGTTTCGTCATTTTTGTCACTTTCATTGGAAGTTTCATCGTCATCGGTGCTGGTATCCAGACAGAAAGTAGCACAAGTTATGTTTTATACAGCACCAGATGATTGAAAACATATGTATATGTGAAATACATTAAGACGGACACCCTCATCTTCCATTGTTGTTGCCAACATAACCTTCATTCTCGCATATTCCTTTTTTGGAAAAAAATGTCTATAATGCTGAGAGAAAAGTAAGCAAATTATTTTTACCTGCAATCGTTTGAAAATCTGGATCATCAATTGTATCATAGTCATTTGATAGTGCTCCTGAATCCGTCATCTTCGTAGGAAATAGCAACACGCTGCAATGCGCAAAACACACAGACTTGTACCACTACTGAAATAAACTCCTGCTTGCTTTGTCTAATGCGTCAGCATTGAGGTGCACTATATTGGCAGCAGGACGAAGACAGAGCTGTTGCACAATGCAAATAAATTAAAAACGACTTTTGTGAGTACGTACGTGAGGATAACTCCATTTTTTTGAAAAGTAAACTTGTACCACTATTGAAATAAGCCCTTCAAGTGTATGTAGAATGATTATGCACTTCGTAAACTCGTCCACTGAGAGAATTACTGAACTACCGACTCAACATTTAGTGAGGGGACTCAGAAACTGTTCTATCTAGAGAAGTTTGGGGCAACCGCTTCAACGTAATTATATGAATAAAGGCACTATTAAGAATCTGCAAAATACAGAATTGCGAAGGTATGTAAACTGTAATGGCCTATAACTGCTTTTTATAATCACAACGCTTTTCTACCACTTTTAGTGCTGAGCAAAGAATTTAATAAGAATGAAAACTAAATAATTTAATTGAAATATTTTTTCACTCATCCTGTTGACATACTTTAACTATTCTCTTTACCGATCACATGGAGCATATCATACTAAAGACTAACTGAACACTTCAGAAAATTATTACTCCACAAAAGTTAATAAACACATTTGAAACAGTGAAGATTCTGTTGCCCATTCGAAATCGGATACTCGGAAATATTTTAGCTCTATGAATGGAAACCTTTCCGTGTAAATCACTGAGGGAAAATTAGTGTTGTTGACACGAAGTTGAAATTAGAACAATCTTTATTTATCACTGGCCCATGCAAAATTGTACAATTCTGAACTTCACTTATATTGAAGGAGGTGGTTGTGGCAAAGGTGTAAAGTCATCTTACATGGTCATGGCTCTTGATGGACAGTTGCTCGGTAAATTTTTTGGGCATTAAAATTTGTGATTCAGAGCAAACCAGTAAACGCCATGATCGTATAGCCGATATACATCCGCATCAGTGGCATAATTAATCCAATCGTGCGGCTATTCTTGCCTCATTTAGCGCACAAGGCGCGAGCTGCAATTCCAAAGGAACAACGATGCAAATAATTACAATACCAGAAGGAATAATGACATTAATTACTCTACATTAAGGCTGTCTTTAGCACAGAAAGAGGTGCACAGTGCTGTAACAAAAAATTTCGCTCACCCACCCAGTAACATAAAAGTATTAAAATGCCTGACTGACAGCAAAGTGAAAGTTGAAAACTAACTGAGAAAGTTTCTCCTTGACAACACCTTATGTTCTGTAGAACACTTTCTATTATAGTAATGTGTAAGAAATGGCGGGTAGTAATTACTAACTCGCATTTGTATACTTAAAAAAATAATAATAAACAAAATAAAAAATACCTTTCAAACGTTCATCATGTCATCATATTCACAAATTAATTTGCCATGTGAATGTAAAATACGAATTATCGTGTAAAATGATTAAACTAACTAACTAACTCGCTGACCACTGACTATAGGTGCTACAATAACTTCTTGCAAGACTTCCTACCAAACCACCTTTTACATTGCCGTCTAGAGTTTTTGTTGCGGTGGAACTTCTCTCACGGTTCTACATCTGCAGAAACCCACATATCCTATTCGTGAACTTGTTTTACACACACTGTTTGAAGATGTTATCTTGATGAAAGAAAGTTGTTTCGAAAATTACATTCTCAAAAAGATTTTGTTAACAGAATTATATAAAAATAAGGACGATAATTTCTGTGTGTCTTGAACCACAGAACATTGAAACACAGATGGTACATTTTGCATAAGAAAACAGAGAAGCTACATGAAAGAAATACAATCACTACTGATGGTAAGTGTTCCAATATGTCACGTGCTAAATGTCAGGGAATAACTTCCGTTGTACTAGAGGGAGCTGTACAGGATAAAAACTGTATGTAAAGACAGATATTGGGGTACATCTAACAAATAACTGAAGACGTCGAGTCAGGTGCTGGCCTGAGACAAAGAAATTGGCACAAAAGAGGATTTAGTTGCGGGGTGGGCTGAAAAAAAAAAAAGCGAAGGGCTCTACCTTCGAGGTTTCCATTATGTTATCTCTCAACAACATTGATCTGCAGCAGACTAGAATGACGTACTTTAGTCAGTGATCGAGATCAGTTCGACTCGATGCTCGATGGCCTGATGGGTTGGAGCCACTGTTGCTTCGAGGATTATCAGTTCTGTGGACTAAGCTTAGCAGTCTGTACACCCCCAAATAACCTAAAATTTAAACATTTATTCTTCCTACTATCCTGACGCAAAGTAAGTAAAGTTTCATCGTTTGTTGTCCTTCCTTGTCTTATAGTTTTAAATGTCATCTTGATCTTAATTATGTGTGTGACCAGGCAGTGTTTTGGGGTATACCGGAAAGTTTCACTTCGGTTTCAGTACGCTTCTCCAATCTTATGGTTAACAGATTGGTCTGCAATACATGACATCCAGTGTGCGCAAACCTCTTATTGACTTATGACAATTAGTTTCATTGACTTGCAATGAAATGTTTGCTGTACCTTCGGTTGTAGAACATGTGATGCACTGAACGGCTGCACACCAGATAGGGCTACTGTGGATGCAACGGTTTATTTATTGCTGTAAAACAAAATCTGAGTCACGGATGTGAGTACTGACAGTAGTCTGAAATAACAGTAGGACTTACAACTGCACGTTTCCAAATGTAAATAAACGATCTTGATGAAACTTGGCAGGTGTAAAGAGGGGGCAAAATAATACAACACCTATTTTTTTTTCTGCACAGTTTCACAAGATGTAATTTGGCATGTTAGATTTAGAGGAAATATCTGTGAACCGATGATACATAAAAAATGTTTTTCAAATAAAAGTTGATACAAAATTACTGTTCTTGAAAATTTAACAATTAACTTTTGTACCAATATGACATTTTGCAAGATATCCCACCACCATTAATTAATTTGGAAAAACAGAAACTTTTATTGCAACATAAATTAAAGAAATTTGTAAAATAAGCTGTATATAAAAGGTTATTATTATTATAATTATTTATTTTACTTATAATTGTTTTACTTTTTGAATTGTTATTTTACGTTTTACATTTTTTTAATTTACCATTTCTCAGGTATGTGTTTTTCTAATTGAAAATATGTAACTCATTATTATGATAAAAAATCATTACATTAGTGATAATCTGTAAGAAATGTTTAAAACATAACCCTTTTTACGCCATACACGTAAAATGAACGAAATTCCTTGAAATAATACAGACGATAGAGAACAAAGTATAAAATAAAATACAGCAGGATTTCAAATTGTTGCGAGTGATCCTCTAGATATCCTGATTTGTATCAGGCACATTTCAGTACATTATTAAACCTTGGCGAAGAGAATTGATTAAGTATTAGTGATTACAGCTTGATTAGATTATATCTCAAGTGGGTATTGACTTCATAAACATTCAACAGAACTAGATTTGAAAACCTTCTCATGAAATTCTTCCAACATCGAATGCCTTATACGTCCCATGGTTGCCGTCGAGACCTTGGGATCACCAGATGAACAAGTGTCTTGTCATGTACGACACTCAAAACTGTTTTCTCACAAAGATCACACGTCTTTTCATCGTTTTAGTGGAAACTGTTCGCAAGATTGGACTGAAAAATTCTTTTTGATGCCCAAAATATCCTTGTGACAGCATCTACATCTAGTAAACAAAAGTCTGTTCAGATCTAAAGACCAGAATGAGATTTTCACTCTGCAGCGGAGTGTGCGCTGGTATGAAACTTCCTGGCAGATTAAAACTGTGTGCCGGACTGAGACCCGAACTCGGGACCTTTGCCTTTCGTGGGCAAGGTAGAGCACTTGCCCGCGAAAGGCAAAGGTCCCGAGTTCGAGTCTCGGTCCGGCACACAGTTTTAATCTGCAAGGAAGTTTCAGATCTAAAGACATTTGAAAGATTTTCTTTCCCAGTGAGGGAGAAAATTGTGCCTAAGGACAAGGAACTTGTGGATCAGGTGATGCCAAAATGGTAGTCAAGACAGGTATAGCCAATGGACGTACATGGCTTTCGGTGTTGGAAAAAATTTGTGAGAAGATTTTCAGATCTAGTTCGGCTGACTGAATATGATGCCAATCTCCACTAGACAAACAATATAATCAGGTAGCAGCGTCTACTACAAGGCTTACCAATTAACTGAAATATGCCTGATACAAATCAAGATATTTAGAGGATCATCCATGACAATTTGATATCCTACTGAATTTTGTTCTATTCTGTATTATCCTTGGTGTACAATGTGTAAAGAAATTTCGTTCATTTTATGTGCATCATAAAAAATGTTACGTTTTAAGCATATCTTTACAGATTATCACTACTGTAATGATTTTGTATCATAATAATAAGTTACTTATCATTTTCAATTATCAAAATACACATACGTAAAATGGTAAACTGAAAAACAAAAATATATGCAAATACAAGGTACAATAACAATTTAAAACATAAAGCAAATACAAGTAAAATAAATAATTATAATAATAATGAACATTTAGAAAACATTTTGAGCGTAGCTGCTGTTCAGCAACGGTGAATGTAAATAAATGATTAGAGAACGTCTGCCAAACAGTCACAGGTATAAAGCTTTATTAACAACCACTGACTATCGTTTCAACAAATTGTTAAATTACTTTCTTCAGGAGTAGATCGACATGTAAAATCACCAATTGGCGATATCAAATTTCAGAGCAGAGAAGAATGCTGGAGATGAAGAAATAACACTACAGTGATAGCCCACGTTTTGTTGTGCATTACCTTCAACTAACAAGTCAAGGATAGTGCACAGCAGAACATGTGCAATCGCTGTAACGGTATTTATTAATATATAGCATTAAACTAGTGAAAGAAAGTAGGCTATATGTATCCAGTTCTTTGCATAACACATTCAAAAGAAGTCCTATGCTGTGGCGGAATGAAGTTTCGCTGCAGTTGATTCGTGTATCCAGGATACTTTAGAATATAACAAACAACAGATAACTCGCCCTTGAATCTATCATCCAAGAAAGAACGGGAAAATAAGAGGACGTCTCTTCATGGCCAGGAGAAGACGGTAAAACAGATCCGACAGCCCAAACCCCTGCAGTGAAAAAACTACGAAAAATTTCATTCTCTCAAACTCACTTCAGAACAGACTACACCATGACAACAGCAACACTACACAAATGGGCAATGACCGATAATGACTAATGCGACTGTGGAAATCGGAAAGAACACTGGACTACATTTTGCGCGACTGCCCAAGAAGAAAATTCATGGATTCCTGGAATAACTTTGTAGACGCAACACCTGTAGCAGTTAAGTGAGTGAAGCCTATCAATATCCGACTATGATATGAAATAGTAGACAATCTCTTTTAGCTTCTGCCAGCTTTCCAAATTTCATTACATATCACCTTTTATTGTTTCATATTATCTTACACTGTGTTGTATCAGTTTAAGGTATGGGCTTGTAAACTGTAATATTGTACGCCATGCGCTCCATAAGTAAATAAAATACCAACAATAATGAACCAAAACTAAATATAAAGTGGACATAACAAAATTAAAGTTAAGTGTATGCTTATGACTATCGGTGCAACTGTATTGTCAAGAAATAGTCAGATGTAAGCCTCCTAATGCGTTGAGTGGGTGCTTGTGGTGAAGTTCTACAGATAAGAGTGAGGTAAACAGGAAGACGCCTGATAATTCACCAGTGATCACGAGTAAGACTCTCAGATCGCTACGATAACGCCGATAGCGTTTGCTTCGAAAAATATCGCTTAGGAACAGAGGAGAAAGTACGGCAGACTTGAATAAAATTACGGTACAATCATTCGCATCTATGAACACTTGTTATGTATCATTGATAACTGGTTCTGAGAACGCATTTGCAGCTGTCAACACCTATATCTACTAAGGCCGAATCATAGCATTCTTTAAATCTGTAAAACCCAATCTGACGGGTTTGTGACTCGAATTGTCAGAAAGTTTCGATGATGATGGCACAGAGTAGTTAGGAAACATTAGGCAACAGTTTGAAACCAAAATAATTAAATACTATTGTAACGCCAAAAGATGAAGTAACTGCCAGACTATGAACAAAAAGCTGACGTAAAACATATTTGACTTCTAGATACCATGTTTAAAGTTACCGTTGCTAGAATATATAACGTTAGAAGGATGAGTAAAGACGTAATGTCAGGTACAATCAATGAATTCCCAGACTGACGTGCACCTAACAACAATAATGACGAGTTAAGAAAAAGTTGTACGAAGTTCTTATGTAGGGGAAATGGGGATGAGAAATTTAAGTGTCGAAATAAAGGATAGTGCAAAGCAACGTATTTTATTATTTCAGAGAGGTGAGAACTCATGGAGTGTGTGACGTACACGAGAACTGGTAGGCCTGTTTCTACATTTGAAAGACATTGTTTATTCTGATTTCGCGCTAGTCGCATAAGAGTTGGGCTAGTAGCGCTACTATGAGGATATAAATCAGGTTTGCTTTCAATACACTCTGTAGCAGTAGTTAGCGTTAGTTACCTTTGAGACTGGACATAGTGAGTTGATTTTAGTCAAGCATGCCTTTAAGGGGACAAAGTCTTTACTATCAACACCTAACTGAGTCTGATCGAGGTATTGTAATAGGGCTACGCAGAGCTGGAGGTGCCTTCTGCAGGCAGGTATGCCTTGGCAGGTATGTAGACACGGCACACGATTGCCAGCAGCAGTGCTCACGAGAATGTACGGTCGCAAGAAGACGAGGCTCAGGATAGACATGTGGTACTTGCACCGCATTTGCAGCAGCAATCTTAGCAGCAGTTGGTATCTCGGTATTACAAAGAACTGTACATACATACATACATTAATCCTTGTTCCATAGATCATGAATAAGACATTTCTTAATTATGTAGAATGTGTCACTTTAAAATAAGTTTTCTTTACATAAAATAATTTTTTTTACAGTTACTACTTTCATATCTAAGAATTCATCTATGGAGTAGAAGGAGTTGTCATTCATAAATTATTCTAAGTTGCTTTTAAATGTTGGTTGGTTATCTGCCAGACTTTAAATACTATTTGTCAAATGACCAAAGATTGCTGTGACAGCAGAATTCACCCCTTTCTGTGCCAAAGTGAGATTTAATGCAGAACAGTGAAGATCATCCTTTCTTATAGTGTTGTAGCTATGGACTTCGCCATTATTTTTGAACTGAGATGCGTTATTGATAATAAATTTTATAAGTGAATACATGTTTTTCGAAGATACTGTGAATATCCCGAGTTCCTTAAATAAATGTCTGCAATATGATCTTGGGTGGGCTCCAGTTATTATTCTGATTACACGCTTTTGTGCAATGAAAACTTTCTCTCTTAGTGACAACGTGCCCCAAAATATGATGCCATCTTCATGTATCTTCATGAATATAGAGTGGCAAGTCGTTAATATACACTCCTGGAAATTGAAATAAGAACACCGTGAATTCATTGTCACAGGAAGGGGAAACTTTATTGACACATTCCTGGGGTCAGATACATCACATGATCACACTGACAGAACCACAGGCACATAGACACAGGCAACAGAGCATGCACAATGTCGGCACTAGTACAGTGTATATCCACCTTTCGCAGCAATGCAGGCTGCTATTCTCCCATGGAGACGATCGTAGAGATGCTGGATGTAGTCCTGTGGAACGGCTTGCCATGCCATTTCCACCTGGCGTCTCAGTTGGACCAGCGTTCGTGCTGGACGTGCAGACCGCGTGAGACGACGCTTCATCCAGTCCCAAACATGCTCAATGGGGGACAGATCCGGAGATCTTGCTGGCCAGGGTAGTTGACTTACACCTTCTAGAGCACGTTGGGTGGCACGGGATACATGCGGACGTGCATTGTCCTGTTGGAACAGCAAGTTCCCTTGCCGGTCTAGGAATGGTAGAACGATGGGTTCGATGACGGTTTGGATGTACCGTGCACTATTCAGTGTCCCCTCGACGATCACCAGTGGTGTACGGCCAGTGTAGGAGATCGCTCCCCACACCATGATGCCGGGTGTTGGCCCTGTGTGCCTCGGTCGTATGCAGTCCTGATTGTGGCGCTCACCTGCACGGCGCCAAACACGCATACGACCATCATTGGCACCAAGGCAGAAGCGACTCTCATCGCTGAAGACGACACGTCTCCATTCGTCCCTCCATTCACGCCTGTCGCGGCACCACTGGAGGTGGGCTGAACGATGTTGGGGCGTGAGCGGAAGACGGCCTAACGGTGTGCGGTACCGTAGCCCAGCTTCATGGAGACGGTTGCGAATGATCCTCGCCGATACCCCAGAAGCAACAGTGTCCCTAATTTGCTGGGAAGTGGCGGTGCGGTCCCCTACGGCACTGCGTAGGATCCTACGGTCTTGGCGTGCATCCGTGCGTCGCTGCGGTCCGGTCCCAGGTCGACGGGCACGTGCACCTTCCGCCGACCACTGGCGACAACATCGATGTACTGTGGAGACCTCACGCCCCACGTGTTGAGCAATTCAGCAGTACGTCCACCCGGCCTCCCGCATGCCCACTATACGCCCTCGCTCAAAGTCCGTCAACTGCACATACGGTTCACGTCCACACTGTCGCGGCATGCTACCAGTGTTAAAGACTGCGATGGAGCTCCGTATGCCACGGCAAACTGGCTGACACTGACGGCGGCGGTGCACAAATGCTGCGCAGCTAGCGCCATTCGACGGCCAACACCGCGGTTCCTGGTGTGTCCGCTGTGCCGTGCGTGTGATCATTGCTTGTACAGCCCTCTCGCAGTGTCCGGAGCAAGTATGGTGGGTCTGACACACCGGTGTCAATGTGTTCTTTTTTCCATTTCCAGGAGTGTATATCAAGAACAAAAAGGGACCCAAGGCTGAACCCTGTGGGACATTGTTCTTGATACCTCCCCAGTTAGAGGACTCTGCTGGTTTTCGCAAACTATCTGTACTGTTAATTTCAACCTTCTGCATTCGTCCAGATAAGTATGAATTAAACCATTTGTCCACTGTCTCATTCATATCACAATACTTTAGCTTATCTAGAAGAATTTCATAGATCACAAAATATCCCAATGAGTGATGTTCGGTTACTCAATGCATTCAATATTTGATCAGTAAAAGCACATATAGCATTTTCTGGTGAAAAGCCTTTCTGAAAATCAAATTGACGTTTTGTTAGTACTTCATTTTTACAAATATGTGATGCTACTCTTGAATACATCACTTTTTCAAGAATTTTGGATAAAGTTATCAGAAGTGAGATTGGGCAGTTGTCGTTAGCTTCAGATCTATCACAAATCACATCTGTCACAAATCGGTTTTTCAAGGACAGCTTCGAGCAAGCGTGCATTCCACTGACCCCAAACCACTACCATTTGTGACCTTGACGGTGTCAAGCGAGAGCTCATTGGAGGGAAAGGTCGAGGTCTATTGTGTTCCCTGATGAAAGCTGGTTCTGCTTCGGTGCCACTGATGGCAGTGTGTTGATTAACAGTCTGACCAGTCTGTCAGCGTGCTTGAGACCCAAGTCCTACACCTGGAGTTATGGTCTGGTAGCGATTTCGTATGAAATCAGGAGAACTCTTGTGGTTACCCAAAGCAACCTGAATGCAAAGTTATATGTCAGTTTGGTGGTTCGACCTGATGCGCTGCCATTCATAAACAGCATTACAGGGGGTGTTTGCCAACAGAATAACGCTCACCCCCATACTGCTGTTGTAACCTAACACGCTCTACAGAGAGTCGACATGTTGCCTTCCCCTGCTCGATCACCAGAGCTGTCTCCAATAGAGCATATATGGAACATGTTCGGACCATAACTCCAGTGTCATTCACAAACAGCACTGATCGTCCCTGTATTTACCGACCAAGTGCAACAGGCATGGAACTCCATCCCGTTAACTCACGTCTGGCACCTATACAACACAATGCTTGCACTTTTGCATGCTTTCATGCAACATTCTGGGGGTTACACCGGTTATTAAGGTACCAGCGTTTCAAATTTTCAATAGCTTATCCCGCACTTATATTAACTTGCGATCTTACAACGTTCATACTGAGAAGTGTTACCTAGGCAAATGTATTCGTAGAATATCATTACTTTACATTAGTTACTGTTTGGTGTTGAGTTTTTTCCGTCATCTCATAAAGAATTGAACTCTGCGTGTAAGACATGTTCAATCGCCTAATTACTTTACTAACGTGTTAAATATTTCAGGTTAAGTATGTAAGCGAGAAAAAGCTTAGAAAATGTTTGAAATTATGATGAATATTCGACAGAAGTCGCTAAGTTCTCTCATTGCGAAAGGCTAGGTGAATATAGTGTGGGTAAATCTGTGCTTCATTTTAAGCAAGTTTTTCACACATCTCAAAGTTTATTACGTCATATCCCTTGAACTATGTGCCTTAGAGTGACATAACGTATCAGGTGCATTCAGAAATATATTTAAGTACAGCCTGCACAGTTTATTGTGAATACAGTAAGTAAATTAAAATGTCATGGCTAAATTTTCACGCATTTTAATGTATGACGTCATATATCCTGAACTATGTGTCTTACAGTGATGAAATTTTGCAAGTACATTCTGTGGTATCCGTGGATACTACCTGAAAACTGTGTTGCGAATAGAGTCGGTAGGAAAGAAATAATAAATATCTTACGTCTGATGCTGAAGTTTCACTTCGTGAACAGCGAAAATGTAGTTCGCGATTTAATCTTTTCATCTCATCAGTGTGTGTGTGTGTGTGTGTGTGTGTGTGTGTGTGTGTGTGTGTGTGTGTGCGTGCGTTTTTTTGGTGGGGGGAGGAGGGGTTGCCAGTGAGAAAATGTTTCTTAACGGTTTGAAATTAATAGTCGAGTTTGTTGGAAGTTACTTAGTACTCTCATTTTAAAGTACTCGATGAATAAATTGCGAGTATTTGCGCGCTGCCAGTTACGTTGCCTCAAGAGAAACACGCAGTTTGTAAGAGTAACGCTTGTTTTATTGAATTAAATTTTTAATATAATGTTGTCCTGTTATAGAATAGACTATGACAGCATTTTAAATTCGATTTTAGATTCTATTAGTATCTACACGAAATATTGAAAAAAAAAATTTGATTCCATCGGAAGGCGTCAGATAGGCAACCTGTAACTGGTTCGCAATTACATCTGGGATAGTCACTTAGCAATACCGATTTTCACCTTTCTTAAGAAAGTGAACTATTGTAATTTAATTAGGCATCACATATGTGCTACAGATCTGGGTGGAGTGTTAGTACTGAACTGAGGGATGTGGCAATAGGATAATCACATCTAGATATCATGTAAGAGATTCCATGGTAAGGTGTGCATGGGCCAGAAGCAAATGAGTTGTATTAAGCTCGAAAAATTAAACCGTTTGTTCGGTTCTATATAGGACTGAGTACTGCCGCTGTAGCAGAGTGATCGTGTCTAAAATGTCTCTGCACAAATGAAATCGTTACCCATAGATTGAAAACCATAAATTTCAGAGTGATTTCAATAAGATAACTATACTGGAAGTTGAACATGATGAAAAATTTATGGAAGCCACGTCTGCAACTACGCTATATGCTGATTATTATTACGCTGTATGCACAATAACAAAACTCATAGTTCCAACGCACTATACTGAGATATAATGAAAAATTGTGGAATTATTCAATATCATAGTCTATAGAACTAACGTAAAATGCGTGTGTACCAGCAGAAAAATGCTCCTATCAGAACACAGAAAAGGCGAACATGCTCCTGTTTAGAAGACTCTAAAAGGTGAGGTACCAACTGCCACATTCCACCTTCCTCAGCACCTTAAAAAGTTTCCCAAATATTTTGGCCCCCGAACATATTCAACGTTTATTATGCAGATAGAGAAGGAGACAATGGCAGTAGGGAGGAGATGGATAAGTAATAAATACTGGTAGATAGTAGACAGTGGTCGTGCTACAGAAAAAGCGAAAGAGACAATGGAACTGTGAGGAAAAAAAAAGAAACAGGAACACAGTGGCAGTGGAACATAGTTGAGAGTGACAGAACAGTGCTAGGAGAACAGTGAAGGGGACAGTGCCAGTGGGAGAGGAATAAAGAGACAGAAAGTGTAAGTCGGTGAGAACCAATAATAACGAGAGGCAGAGTCTATGATAGTGACAAAGAGCCACAGTAGGGTATGTCACTAATATGAAAAGAACTTTATGGGCAAATAAAAATGATAGTTTTATGTGAAACTTAAATAATGCAAATCAATTTTACAGTTTAGACTGAATTTACAAAAATTCTGCATGAGCTTCAGCACTACAACCAGGGGTTCCCACAACCCTTTTATTGCATATTTCCCGGCGCTACTTGTCCGCCCCCGTTAGCTGAGTAGTCAGCGCGGTGGAATGCCAAGCCAAGGGGTCTGGGTTCGATTCCCTTTTGAGACAGGAGATTTTCTCCGCTGAGGGATTGAGTGTTGTGTCGCCATCATTTCCTCCTCATCTCCAACTCGCAAGTCGCCCAATGTGCGTCGAATGCAATAAGTACTTGCCTTCGGCCGCCGAACTTCCCCGAATGGTGGACTCAAGATCCACAATGCCGCACGCTCATTTCACTTCCATTTCGGCGCTACCTCACTTCGTCAACTACGTTTTCGCTTCGCACCGGATTTTACGAATGTATTTCAAATGTACAGGTGGGGTAAGTTTGGACGTCTGTACCTCGAAACGTATAAAGATATCACTAAAATTTTCAAGGCTTTCCCATACAGATATCTTAAGAATATATCGCAAAAAATACACTCATTTGCTGTGCCTAACCTTCTTGGAATCTGCGGCTCAGTTCTGGTGTTTCTCGATAAAGGATAGAGATGTTTTTAAACTGGAAAGTGACACTTGTAGATAAATGCCTAGAAAATTTAAAGTTAATATTTGAGCAATTTAATGCGGCTACTTATTATTTAGATTTCGCCTCACACCGGATGTTTAGTGTACACGTAAGGTAACACGAAGGTCTCTATCTCGGGAACGGATAAGGTTATCAATAAATTTTCAACGTTTTTCGAAATCAGGATCTTAGGATGTTTTAAGAGTTTTACTCATTTCTTGTACACAGCTGTGCTGGAAGCGGCGGCACGGTTTTGGTATGAAAAATGGTAAAAAACGCCTTTTGGAGTTTGTAATGAACCACCCATGAACTAATAAATATTTTTGAAAACGGGAAGATGGTACTTTTAGAGAGATGCCTGTAGAATATACCGTTAAGATTTGAGCAATTTTCTACAGTTGTTTATATTTCTCTTCATACCGTTGTTACGTGCATTTTTAAATGTAGAAGTAAGATAACTTCGTACCCGTGTATTTCGTAAATGACTAAAAATATCAAGAAAATTTTGAAGACCTTTCGAGTGCCGCACATTAGGAATATATCGTAAGAACTTTAGCCAATTTCTTTGGAAAGTCGTCTTGGTATCCAAATCTCGGGTTCGGTATGAAACATGTTAAAAACACCCTTTTTGGGGTTTTATAAGACACCGCTCATGAATTAGTGGTGCCTCCATAAGCCTCTAAAGGCCCACCGTAGACCTCATGAAATGCAAAACGAACCAATCGATTTGCTACATTTGCTCAAGCAAGAGGAAGTCCGTAATACTCATAATTGGACCCTGTACTGCAGTACAGTGACTCTAAGACGATCGTTGGTCTCTAGCACAAGGACTCTCCAAAACACTTGACCCTACCTCAGCAATAGAACCCGACGTATAAGTCCTGGAAAAATCCTGTTTTTATACCTGGCGTTTTGTAACATACTAGGTCGAATTATTTTTCCTAGATAATATTCTGGTGTTGACATTTATGTGCAAAATAATTTTACATTGTCGTGAGAAAAAGTAACTGGATTTGAAACAGTTTAAACAAATAAAATACGCAGTTGATTGAATTATTTCTACTTAGATAATACCTTTCCCTAAGAAGAAGTGATAATAGAATTTTAAGGACTATTTACCATTGATTTAAAAAGAACACAGATTTTTCAAAATGAATTAACTGAACACTTTAAAGTTAGAGCAACTTGGAGCTGGTATAGTAGTTTGTACAAGATGATATGGTTAACAGCCTCAAAGCTGATGTTTGCTCATAATCTTATTAATGCAAAAGACGGAATGCTAACGACAATTGTAGCCTAAGTGTAAGCACTGGTCAAAGAGATACTCATCTCTCCAATTGTGGATCAGTTTTTCTTCTTTTTTTCGAAAGGCTAGCTCACATTTACCATGGTAACAGTAAAATGAATAATGTCACTCTTCCCAAAAAGCAAAACTGAAGGAAGTCACCAATGACAATTTGTGGAACCTATGGCACACGCAACGAAACACGATGGGAAAAAAACATAATCCCTGTCCGAGCCTGCTATATTTTACGTATCTCAAGCGATCAACAATATTTACCACTCATAATGACAGTAAGCGAAATAGACTTATGTAGAATTTCAGACGGCCCATCATTATGTAGCAAGAAACAAAGGCCACTTTTTTTTTTTTAGGGAACAGTACAAACAAGAAGAGAATTGAAGCTTTCGAAATATCATGTCACAGAACAACGCTGAAGATTAGACGGGAATAGGATCGGAATAGAAGGTGATCTGAAATCAGTGAGAAACGTATTTCGTGGTATAACATGTTCAAAGGAATGACAGGGTGATACGATTCATACTCACTTTCTTGTGTATTTGTGTATGTGAGGCGGGGGGGGGGGGAGGAGATTCTAGGTGTGAGTGTGGGTGTTATCTTTCCAGATATGTCTCTCTACATCGAAGTTTTAAATTTCCTAGTACAGCTCTTTCTTGGTGCATTTGTGCCCTGAAGATTATAAGGTGCGCACTTGTCAGCGGTTGTTGAAGGCGTCTGTCGACTGCATTTCTGTAAGTTATTTCAACTTTGTAAAACTGGAACAAACTCAGGTTTGGCGTAGGTTCGTTACAAGTTAAAACAAAAGTTAAAGCCTTGTTGAGAAGGAAAAGCTGAAGGAACGTGCACGAAAAGCTTTGTGAGTGCGTTCGGTGAATTCGAAAGTAAAATTTTGCGTTTTAGTCTGAACTTAAATTCTAAAATTTTTGTCTTAGGCAGTCAGTACATAAATCCAAATCATAAATTCGGTTGCTAAGTAGTGGCGCCCATATTGCTTCTCCGTGGAAAATGGTACTGCGGATAATTCTTTCAATCACTGCACATCTACCGTAATGACTAATTTCGATACAATGGCATAAAACACAACTTAAATATCCATCAAAGGAAATGCAGTTGAACTTTATATATAGATAGGACACTTAACATTCCCAAAATATATATCAGCAGAAATTATCATGTTTCTTGCCCATCAAGATCCCAATACCTTGACCTATTAGATTTGGCCTTGGGGGTCGTTGAAACTCGAAATCTACCAAGAAGAAGCAAATACAGGGTGCAAACCGATCGTCCGCATTATCATAATGCTGTCGTCATGGAAGACTGCCAAAAGGACCTCACAAGAGCTACACGTGATGTTGTCAAGAGAATTCGAAATTGCATTGAAGTCAGAGCTGCAATTTTATGCAAATCAACTTTAACGTAAATTTGGGACTTTGCTCAACACTGGTTAGGTTGCATTCTAATAGTTGTGTATCAGTAACCAAAAAAAAAAAGAAAAAAAACCTGAACAAGTGTTACATATAAGGCCTTACTCGAATTGGCCTACACTACCTGCTCCTTAAATATTTACTGTTTCACTTTAAATACTCTCAATAATGAATGATGTTAACATTGAGAATCGTTAACACCAGATAAATAATCAGGACAGGCATTCAAATAGTTTCTGCCAACAAGCAAGTGAAAAATATGCACCCTCCACCTCTTTTGTTTATTGGTTGTCGGTATTTGCCTGAGTTACTTAACAATGAGGACTTATTTAACTATGAGGAGAATTGTGGAAGGTGTTATTGATGCTGCGGGAGGAGGTCGTCCCATAGTTGCCTAGATAAATCAGACGTCTCCGCACAGCTGAGTTTCTGTCGCCTTCACGGTAGGCTTCGTGATATTAGGAAGTTTTCATTATTGGACAGACCCCAATAACTTCACTCTCACCTATAACGCTCAGGCAAAGAAAACTGCGTTGCGCTGGCGGTATTATAACCTGCTAAGATAAGTGTCCAACGTTGATGAAAAATAATAAAGAAAGTAAAACCTGTTCGTCTGAAAATTACTTTTGAGTGTAAATTCATGATTTCTAATTTGTTCTCCAATTTCTTAAAAATAAAGCAATTCAACTTAACCTTTTTATTAAGTTAATAAAATAGAGTTCAGCAGTCCAGTGAATGATCGGAGAGATATTCTCACCTGTTCACTGTATTTTCATAGACATGTTTACTCGAATGTCAACACATGTCACAAGGAAGATGGATTATCGTTGAATTTTAACAATACCCAGTAAATACAGTTCAGTACATCTCATATAGCTCCATAAGCTATAAAAATAAATTTCTCGAACAATGAATTACAATTAGTACGAAGTGTTCAAATGGCTCTGAGCACTATGCGACTTAACTTCTGCGGTCATCAGTCGCCTAGAACTTAGAACTAATTAAACCTAACTAACCTAAGGACATCACACACATCCATGCCCGAGGCAGGATTCGAACCTGCGACCGTAGCGGTTACGCGGTTCCAGACTGAAGCGCCTTTAACCGCACGGCCACACCGGCCGGCTACGAAGTGTTAAGTGTTTGCTACTAGAGAGCACAATCTCAACTGAAAAACGCATTACCTGGAATTAATAAGCGGCCTGATTCAGCTTTGTTTGCCCCATACATAATCACCGAACAATTTAGTCTGCCTATTTCTAGAAACTGATGACATGAAGACTTTTTCTGAGGTTCATCAATTTAGGTAGATAGTATTATCGGAATACAGAAACGTGTTATGAAATATCTGGTATTAACTCAAAAACGGGATCTCTTAGAAGAACTTGCCAAGTGCGAGTAGAACTTCCATAGTGAGGGCTTCGTACAAACTTAATTATGTATACAGATAGTTCGTCCATCCCGGGAATAGAGAATCTCGAAGATTTGTGCCTTTTGGCTAGATATCGATCGTGGGAATTCTAAGACCATATCATAACCTCTACAATAGTTACTGAAACTATTCCGGACATAGAAGCGAGAATGGAACTTCAATTTATATACGTAGAGAAAGAAGATTTAATAAAATATTTTTATTTACTTACTAAAACGTGACTGCAGCCTACATTTTATGTTTGCATGTCAGTATGTGCCATAAAATTGTGCTTTATACGCATGCCTGTTCCTGAGAAAAAAAAGGTCAACAGCCAAACAGACATAAAAATAACAAAAAAATAATTTTCCCATTTGATGTAATTACAAATTAACAATTTTCAGATTATTTTTAGTTTATTTGTGATTTGCCCTCTAAACCCGCTGGGCAGAAGAGGTGATTACGATTGTGGAAAGGGCCAAATAAGGTTGGGGTCAGTTTCACCTTCTAATTGTAACTTACTGTAATTTAATAACGCTTTTACAACCAAAGCGGCACATAGCCGGACCTTTACCGAATGCAACTCTTTCACGGCTGAAGGCCTCCAAACAAGAAATCGTAACAAAGCAACGAGATAAAAATCCAGTTAAGACAGCAATAAAATAATTTAAAAAAACATCACAGCAAAGTAGATAGAACAAACACATGCAAGGTGCAATACCAAAGACTGAAGGCCACAATTAAGTTTCAAAAATTTAAAATATATTACCATAATCTTTTGAAGGCAGAAGACCGCAAGCTTGAAAAATAAATTAAAGAATTAATTTTGCAAAATTTTTAAGATGAATAGAAAAAATAACCATAAGCCTTAAATTTTAAGCAGCTAAAAACATAATTAGCCACCGGTGGCCCTCAGACGCCTCCAGGGGGGTCGGTCTACCCTCGTTCACTTAGGCGAGACAGGTCGTGAACCTAACTACACTTGATCCATCGGAACCCAACCAGCCACAGACCGACCAACACAACGACTTGCTTGCCACCAATCGGTATATGATAACTCAAACAGAAAAGTTTACAAACATGATAATCCACGATGGAGTGTGTATTAGCTGTCAAAATTACACACCATGTTGGACAGCGACAATAG
The DNA here is from genome assembly GCF_023864345.2 of Schistocerca serialis cubense. Classification (NCBI taxonomy): domain Eukaryota; kingdom Metazoa; phylum Arthropoda; class Insecta; order Orthoptera; family Acrididae; genus Schistocerca; species Schistocerca serialis. The sequence continues at coordinate 317,882,681 of NC_064641.1, read as the reverse complement.
GTGAGGAAAGGACGCTGCGTGCAATTCGTTAGTGGCCAAGACAGGTAACCGGAACTCTAACGGCCACTAGGCAGAAAAATTCCGCTGGTGCACTTGAATTTGAAACACGGTAATATAGTTAACTTCACCCAAAGATCACTGCCTCAATTAATGTCAGTGCCCAGGGCAGGTAACCAGAACACTAGCGGCCACAAGGCAGAAAATTCGACTGGTGCACTCTAATTGTAGTCAACCAAAAGTTAATTGCACCACATGGCGGCTAAATTTCAACAGCAGAAATACTCGGTGTTGCTCACAGGAAAACCTCCCCAACAGCAAACCACTGAAACGAACCACCACAACATGAAAAGACGTGGCTGGGGTAGTTGAAACCACTACTCAACTTTGACGTCCTGGGTCGGTGAATCACGAAGTTCGTAGCGATCGGACAGCTCCACACACGCATCGACACTGCGCAGGAGCTGCCAACGGACCCAGCCGACAGAACCCGGTGGAGATAACTTCCCTCGTCCGCAACAAGCGACCGGCTGCCTCCGGACCTCCTAGCCGGAAACAATATGCACCAACCCAAAGATGGTACACGGCGCAAATATCGATACACATCACTGCTGCCACAAGTAGAAGGAAGAAGAACCACGACGTAACCACAACAAAGGCAGGAAACCAAACACAAATAGACAGCGAAGTTCACGAAAACGCATAATTGGGAGTGAGCACGGCTCAATGTGAACTGTGAAACTTTTCTTCTTCCCAAGTATCATGATGCTAGTTCAATGGGAAAGACACTACAGGTTTTGACGGGTGAGTTGACGATTATCAGAATTTGTGTCATAAATGGCCGTATCTTTTGACTGCACTGACTTAGAATCTTAAATTTTTGACACTCCCTAAGAACCATACCTTGGAACCGTAGATTTCAATTCCTGAGGGAAAGGGTTCTTAACAGTGGGACAAACAGAACGATGATAAAGTGATCCTGTAATGGTTGCTACAGAAAGGTATTTTGCCTTTACAATACATATATATTCATTATTGTACTTGGTCATTACCGTATATCTCATCACCAAAAAAAATTGAAATCATGAACATGACTCTAGGGGGAAAAACGATCCTACAAAAGTCTCAAGGTGTTAACATCAGTCTTGTAGCGCCCAGTTCCGGACATAACATAGAACAGTGGTCAAGAGCAGGTCGAAGTAACGATGCCCTAGACCACCACCCCAGGTTATGTGTGAATAACAGTCTGATGCGTGGGTGCCTGTCTGACGCTCTATGGGTGTTAAGGAAACACTGTTAAAGACCCAACATTCGTTGGTCAACAAAGATGATGCGATGGCGTCCCAGGCTGCCTGCGGCAGCAAAGCTGAAACAGCGTAAAGTTCATCAGGAACGCGTCGACTGCACCATCTGATCCACATGGACGCTGCACTGACAAGAGCAGGTAGTGAAACGGCTTCAGGCGTCAGCTGCATGAATACCACAAGCTGACGACTATGTGTGCCATTTGTGAAGTCGAGCTAAATCACACTCCGACTTCCGTCGGGCAGCAGTGGAGTCTGGCCACAGAAGCAGGAGGTGGGTGTTGGAGACTACACACCCCCGCGATTACAGAGGAGCAGCCGCACGTCTGGCCCAGTAAGAAAGGTCACTGACCGAAGGCAGCCAAGTACTACACACAGTGTTACTTGTAAAGTTGTTCTAAATCACACTGAGGCTTATGACGAGTAGCAGTGGTGTCTGCCCATAGAAGCAGGAGGTGGGCGTTGGAGACTGCACACCCCTTGATGATGGAGGAGCAGCTGCCGTCTTGCCCTGTGAGGTAGGCCACTGATCATAGGCAGCCAAGTACTACACACAGTGTCATTTAAAAAGTCGTGCTAAATCACAATGCGGCTTCCGACGAGCAGCAGGGGTGTCTGCCCATAGAAGCAGGAGGTGGGCGTTGGAGACTGCACACCCCTATGATGATGGAGGAGCAGTTGCACATCTGGCCCTGTAAGGTAGGCCACTGATCGAAGGCAGCCAAGTACTACACACAGTGTTATTTGTAAAGTTGTTCTACATGACACTGAGGTTTCTGACGAGTAGCAGTGGTGTCTGCCCATAGAAGCAGGAGGTGGGTGTAGCAGACTGCACACCCCCCGTGATGCTGGAGGAGCAGCTGCACATCTGGCCCTGTAAGGTAGGCCACTGATTGAAGGCAACCAAGTACTACACACAGCTTTATTTGTAAAGTTGTTCTAAATCACACTGAGGTTTCTGACGAGTAGCAGTGCTGTCTGCCCATAGAAGCAGGAGGTGGGCGTAGGAGACTGCACACCCCTGTGATGATGGAGGAGCAACTGCACATCTGGCCCTGTAAGGTAGGCCACTGATCGAAGGCAGCCAAGTACTACACACAGTGCTATTTCTAAAGTTGTTCTACATGACACTGAGGTTTCTGACGAGTAGCAGTGGTGTCTGCCCATAGAAGCAGGAGGTGGGCGTAGGAGACTGCACACCCCTGTGGAAATGGCGCAGGAGCTGCACGTATGGCCCTGTAAGGTAGGCCATTGATCGAAGGCAGCCAAGTACTACACACAGCTTTATTTGTCGTTGATCTAAATCACACTGAGGTTTCTGACGAGTAGCAGTGGTGTCTGCCCATAGAATCAGGAGGTGGGCATAGGAGACTGCCGGCCCTGTGATGATGGAAGAGAAGCTGCTCATCTGGCCCTGTAAGGTAGGCCACAATTCGAAGGCAGCCAAGTACTACACACAGTGTTACTTGTGAAGTTGTTCCAAACCACTGTGGCTTCTGATGAGCAGCAGTGGTGTCTGCCCATAGAAGCAGGAGGTGGGCGTTGGAGACTGCACACCCCCGTGATGATGGAGGAGCAGCTGCACGTCTTGCCCTGTAAGGATGGCCACTGATCGAAGGCAGCCAAGTACTACACACAGTGCTATTTGTAAAGTTGTTCTACATGACACTGAGGTTTCTGACGAGTATCAGTGGTGTCTGGCCATAGAAGCAGGAGGTGGGCGTAGTAGACTGCACACCCCCGTGAAAATGGAGGAGGAGCTGCACGTATGGCCCTGGAAGGTAGGCCACTGATCGAAGGCAGCCAAGTACTACACACAGCTCTATTTGTCAAGTTGTTCTAAATCACACTGAGGTTTCTGACGAGTAGCAGTGGTGGCTGCCCATAGAAGCAGGAGATGGGCGTAGGAGATTGCACACCTCCGTGATGATGGAGGAGCAGCTGCAAGTCTTGTCCTGTGGGGTAGGCCACTGATCATAGGCAGCCAAGTACTGCACACAGTGTCATTTATGAAGTCGTGCTAAATCACAATGCGGCTTCCGACGAGCAGCAGTGGTGTCTGCCCATAGAAGCAGGAGGTGGGTGTTGGAGACTTCACACCCCCGTGATGGTGGAGGAGCAGCTGCACGTCTTTCCCTGTGAGGTAGACCACTGATCATAGGCAGCCAAGTACTACACACAGTGTCATTTATGAAGCCGTGCTAAATCACAATGCAGCTTCCAACGAGCAGCAGTGGTGTCTGCCCATAGAAGCAGGAGGTGGGTGTTGGAGACTTCTCACCCCCGTGATGGTGGAGGAGCAGTAGTACGTCTTGCCCTGTGAGGTAGGCCACTGATCATAGGCAGCTAAGTACTACACACAGCTTTATTTGTCAAGTTGTTCTAAATCACACTGAGGTTTCTGATGAGTAGGAGTGGTGTCTGCCCATAGAAGCAGGAGGTGGGCGTAGGAGACTGCACACCCCTGTGATGATGGAAGAGAAGCTGCTCATCTGGCCCTGTAAGGTAGGCCACTGATCGAAGGCAGCCAAGTACTACACACAGTGTTATTTGTGAAGTTGTTCCAAACCACTGTGGCTTCTGATGAGCACCAGTGGTGTCTGCCCATAGACGAAGGAGGTGGGTGTTGGAGACTGCACACCCCATGATGATGGAGGAGCAGCTGCACATCTGGCCCTGTAAGGTAGGCCACTGATCGAAGGCAGCCAAGTACTACACACAGTGTTATTTGTGAAGTTGTTCCAAAGCATTGTGGCTTCTGGTGAGCAGCAGTGGTGTCTGCCCAAAAAAGCAGGAGGTGGGCGTTGGAGACTGAACACCCCTGTGATGATGGAGGAGTAGCTGCACATCTGGCCCTGTAAGGTAGGCCACTGATCGAAGGCAGCCAAGTACTACACACAGTGTTATTTGTAAAGTTGTTCTACATGACACTGAGGTTTCTGACGAGTAGAATTGGTGCCTGCCCATATAAGCAGGAGGTGGGCGTAAGAGACTGCACAAACCCGGGCTGATGGAGGAGCAGCTGCACATCTGGCCCTGTAAAGTAGGCCACTGATCAGAGGCAGCCAAGTACTACACACAGCTTTATTTGTAAAGTTGTTTTAAATCACACTGAGGTTTCTGACGAGTAGCAGTGGTGTCTGCCCATAGAAGCAGGAGGTGGGTGTAGCAGACTGCACACCCCCCGTGATGATGGAGGAGCAGCTGCACATCTGGCCCTGTAAGGTAGGCCACTGATTGAAGGCAACCAAGTACTACACACAGCTTTATTTGTAAAGTTGTTCTAAATCACACTGAGGTTTCTGACGAGTAGCAGTGGTGTCTGCCCATAGAAGCAGGAGGTGGGTGTAAGAGACTGCACACCCCCCGTGATGATGGTGGAGCAGCTGCACATCTGGCCCTGTAAGGTAGGCCACTGATTGAAGGCAACCAAGTACTACACACAGCTTTATTTGTAAAGTTGTTCTAAATCACACTGAGGTTTCTGACGAGTAGCAGTGCTGTCTGCCCATAGAAGCAGGAGGTGGGCGTAGGAGACTGCACACCCCTGTGATGATGGAGGAGCAGCTGCACATCTGGCCCTGTAAGGTAGGCCACTGATCGAAGGCAGCCAAGTACTACACACAGTGCTATTTGTAAAGTTGTTCTACATGACACTGAGGTTTCTGACGAGTAGCAGTGGTGTCTGCCCATAGAAGAAGGAGGTGGGCGTTGGAGACCGCACACCCCCGTGATGATGGAGGAGCAGCTGCACGTCTTGCCCTGTAAGGTAGGCCACTGATCGAAGGCAGCCAAGTACTACACACAGTACTATTTGTAAAGTTGTTCTACATGACACTGAGGTTTCTGACGAGTATCAGTGGTGTCTGGCCATAGAAGCAGGAGGTGGGCGTAGTAGACTGCACACCCCCGTGAAAATGGAGGAGGAGCTGCACGTATGGCCCTGGAAGGTAGGCCACTGATCGAAGGCAGCCAAGTACTACACACAGCTTTATTTGTCAAGTTGTTCTAAATCACACTGAGGTTTCTGACGAGTAGCAGTGGTGGCTGCCCATAGGAGCAGGAGATGGGCGTAGGAGATTGCACACCTCCGTGATGATGGAGGAGCAGCTGCACGTCTTGTCCTGTGGGGTAGGCCACTGATCATAGGCAGCCAAGTACTGCACACAGTGTCATTTATGAAGTCGTGCTAAATCACAATGCGGCTTCCGACGAGCAGCAGTGGTGTCTGCCCATAGAAGCAGGAGGTGGGTGTTGGAGACTTCACACCCCCGTGATGGTGGAGGAGCAGCTGCACGTCTTGCCCTGTGAGGTAGACCACTGATCATAGGCAGCCAAGTACTACACACAGTGTCATTTATGAAGTCGTGCTAAATCACAATGCAGCTTCCAACGAGCAGCAGTGGTGTCTGCCCATAGAAGCAGGAGGTGGGCGTAGGAGACTGCACACCCCTGTGATGATGGAAGAGAAGCTGCTCATCTGGCCCTGTAAGGTAGGCCACTGATCGAAGGCAGCCAAGTACTACACACAGTGTTATTTGTGAAGTTGTTCCAAACCACTGTAGCTTCTGATGAGCACCAGTGGTGTCTGCCCATAGAAGAAGGAGGTGGGTGTTGGAGACTGCACACCCCCTGATGATGGAGGAGCAGCTGCACATCTGGCCCTGTAAGGTAGGCCACAATTCGAAGGCAGCCAAGTACTACACACAGTGTTATTTGTGAAGTTGTTCCAAAGCATTGTGGCTTCTGATGAGCAGCAGTGGTGTCTGCCCAAAGAAGCAGGAGGTGGGCGTTGGAGACTGAACACCCCTGTGATGATGGAGGAGCAGCTGCACATCTGGCCCTGTAAGGTAGGCCACAATTCGAAGGCAGCCAAGTACCACACGCAGTGTTATTTGTTAAGTTGTTCCAAACCACTGTGGCTTCTGATGAGCAGCAGTGGTGTCTGCCCATAGAAGCAGGAGGTGGGCGTTGGAGACTGCATACCCCCGTGATGATGGAGGAGCAGCTGCACGTCTTGCCCTGTGAGGTAGGACACTGATCATAAGCAGCCAAGTACTACACACAGTGTTATTTGTGAAGTTGTTCCAAACCACTGTGGCTTCTGATGAGCAGCAGTGGTGTCTGCCCATAGAAGCAGGAGGTGGGCGTTGGAGACTGCACACCCCAGTGATGATGGATGCAGCATCTACACATCTGGCCCTGTAAGGCAGGCCACTGATCGAAGGCAACCAAGTACTACACACAGTGTTATTTGTAAAGTTGTTCTAAATGACACTGAGGTTTCTGACGAGTAAGAGTGGTGTCTGCCCAAAGATGCGGGAGGTGGGCGTTGGAGACTGCACACCCTTGTGATGATGGAGGAGCAGCTGCACATCTGGCCCTGTAAGGTAGTCCACTGATCGAAGTCAGCCAAGTACTACACACAGAGTTATTTGTAAAGTTGTTCTAAATGACACTGAGGTTTCTGACGAGTAGGAGTGGTGTCTGCCCACAGAAGCAGGTGGTGGGCGTTGGAGACTGCACACCCCTGTGATGATGGAGGAACAGCTGCACGTCTTGCCCTGTGAGGCAGGCCACTGATCGAAGGCAGCCAAGTACTACACACAGCTTTATTTGTAAAGTTGTTCTAAATGACACTGAGGTTTCTGACGAGTAGGAGTGGTGTCTGCCCATAGAAGCAGGAGGTGGGCGTTGGAGACTGCACACCGCATGATGATGGTGGAGAAGCTGCACATCTTGCCCTGTGAGGTAGGCCACTGATCATAGGCAGCCAAGTACTACACACGGTGTCATTTGCGACGTCATGCTAAATCACAGTGTCGTGCTTCACAATGACCGCTTCCGACGAGCAGCAGAGTTGTCTTCCCATAGAAACAGGAGGTGGGCGTTGGAGACTGCACACCCCGTGATGGTGAAGGAGCAGCTGCACATCTTGCCCTGTGAGGTTGGCATCTGATCATAGGCAGCCAAGTACTATACACGGTGTCATATGAGAAGTCATGCTAAATCACAGTGTCGTGTGCCACAATGAGCGCTTCCGACGAGCAGCAGAGTTGTCTTCTCATAGAAGCAGGAGTTAGGCGTCGGAGACTGCACACCCCGTGATTATGGAGGAGCAGCTGTACATCTTGCCCTGTGAGGTAGGCCACTGATCATAGGCAGCCAAGTACTACACACAGTGTCACCTGTGAAGTCATGCTAAATCACAATGTCGTGCTTCATAATGACCGCTTCTGACGAGCAGCAGAGGTGTCTGCCCACAGAAGCAGGAGGTGGGAGTTGGAGACTGCACACCTCCGTGATGACGGAGGAGCAGCTGCATGTCTGGCCCCATGAGGTAGGCCACTGATCGTTGGCAGTCAAGTACTACACACGGAGTCATTTGTGAAGTCGTGCTTCACAATGACGGCTTCCGACGAGCAGCAGAGGTGTCTGCCCCTAGAAGCAGGAGGCGGGAGTTGGAGACTGCGCACCCCCGCGATGACAGAGGAGCAGCTGCAGGTCTGGCCGTGTAAATTAGGCCACTGATCGAAAGTCCCCAGGGAAGGACTTTCTGTTCCATAGAACTGCATACAGCTAGAGTAGCAGATGGTAGACCTGCTTGTAGGTTCCTTCTCGAGGCTGGTTAGCTGCAGTCCAACGTATCCCCGCTGGAAAATGAGCAGTATTTACATGAGACTAGCCCGTGTTTGTTGCGCTACTATATCTATTTCTTCGACCCATTTCATAACACTACTGCGACTTGTAAATAGGAAATCAAGCGATTCGAGTCGTAGCTGCTCCATCTTTTTGCTGCATCGGTGGCCTGACGACTCAGGCTACCCGGTGCGGTTACAGGGTGAGGTAACCAGTTCGTGGCGCGCCCGTAATACCGCAATAGCGATGAACACTGCTAGTTGAAATTCCCCTCGTCTTTTAAGATTTTAACTCACTTTCCTCTGCTTCTTGCTTCTCCAAAGAAGGAGTCCGAATTTTCACTAAGCTCTACCAAATATATTATTTCGCTGTGCAGCAGTACAGAAAGAAGGCAGATATGATGTTTTCAACAAACTACAGAGCACATTAACTAACGTGTAGATAATATGATGGAGTTAACGTTTGAAATAAAGCACTTTCAATTTTCAACTGCTTCTACTCTTTTGAATAATATCTTCACTGAAACTCTTTAATTTAAAGTTTAAGATTAATGTGTAATTAAAATAACACTTTTAGACAGTAATATAATGTCATTTCCCTGTTTTATATTTAAATTAAATTAAATGTTAATCTTCGGCCTCTTTCCACATCTCAGAGACAACTTTCCATTGGTTCTACGGAATACAATTAATGTGACGTATTGTAATGTACTGTCTCCAACATCTACACTGTGCATGCCAGTGATTATCAATTTTTTATCATAAATTACCTGAACACGCTGAAAATGGAACGAGAGTTTTTAAATACGCTGCAAGAACAAGGTGCGTTTTCTCACAGACGGAGAGAACTATAGATTAACATAACTACAGTCCAGGTTACGGTTGGACAACACACGTTTCGCCTGCGATCGACTGTATACTGCCAACGTCGGTAAAGTCTGTTACTCGTGCTCATACGCAAAACCTTCACGTTTTTGTCTGAGCTCTATTCTTTTAAAGCCGCTCTCCACTTCTGGCCAAAGCTTTAAGGATCCAAAAAATGGTAATCACCCTTCAAAATTTTCTCAAATGTGTCTCCCCCTGCCACACAACCAGGTCGTCTGGGATTTGGCTGCAAAGACGCTGGCTCAGCAGTTGGTCACAATTTAACAAATGGCTCTACCCTTAATGCTGTACCGGACGAAATAGCGTTCGATGGTATAGAAGTGGTTTCTTAGGTTTACTGTTGGAGGTGCCGAAATGATGCTACAACACATAAACTATTACATCTCTTCATTTCATTTTGAACAAGATGAAATACTTTGTTACAATCCACTTCCACAGGAATATCACGAGCATTTATTACTGTCACTGAATATTAACGTACCACTTCACACAGAACACACATAGAAGTTTTGTTTATAAAGGTTTATGTACAGTTCTGTCTAACACAGGTTGGGGCAAATAAAAGTGGCCCGGACGAGTGGATACGGTTGGACGTTAATGTATGCATATAACCACAGCCCGTGACGCGCACACGACATGTGCGCACCCACGTGATCCACACCGGCTTAGAGCGTAGTGCAGGTTGTGTCAGTGTCAGTGGAGCAGTGACAAGAGAACGATGGCACTCACAATGGAGCAGCAGGTGCTCGTTGTGCAAAGTTACGTGACAACAAAGTCGTGGAAACAGTGTGGTCATTTGTTTACTGAGAAGTTTAATGGTGTCAGAGTACCAGCAGCGTATAGTCCGAAAATGGCGTCAGACAGGATCTGTTTCGAACAAGCCAAAAACATATCGAAACATGCCCTCAAACCAGAAAATGTGGCTGCAGTTCGCCAGAAAATGCTAGCGGAGAACAAAAAGACGTACAATTTCTTCCAACAGCATGGAGCAACTGCCCTTACAGCCGACCGAACTCAGGAGCACATTTACACGGCGTTCGCGACTGGCAGAGCTTTTAGCAGAGGACGCAGACAATAGCGGCCCTTGCTGGTCACCAGGTCACCTGACCTGTCAGTAAGCGATTATTTTGTATGGGGAGACCTCCTGTATAAGGTGTACCGCAACAACCCTGATAGTCTTCAAGAACTGCAGCAAATCATTTCGGATGAGATTGCAGCAATTTCAGCAGTCCAGCTTCGATCTGCTTTTAGCAAATTGCTGACCAGGGCCCAGAAGTGCCAAAACATGAATGGAGGCCATTTTCAGCATCTACTATAGTGACATTATTTCAGTATTTCCTTTCCTCTGCTGTGTTTCTTTGTATCCTGGAATTCTGTTCTCCGAGCCACTTTTATTTGCCCCACACCGTAAACTGACGCACTGCTGGCTCCTTAGAGAGACGATGCTGTCGTCTTCGGCGATGATTGTAGGTACGGCTGAGCGGTACTACGCTATGAAGTAAATAAGCGAACTGACTCGGCCGTCTACGGAAACTCTTACGGGCGTGTATACGCCATCGATACGCCATCCTCTCTCATTCGCCGTTGCTTCTGGCAGCGTCTATCTTTCCTTGTGGTTCACTCGCCAAGGTATCAACGTTGCTTTGGCACCTCGCTCCTCCGAAGACACCGCAGTTAGGTGCGGAGAATGAAAAGCATAAAAGAATTATATAGAATATCTACAAAATAAAGACGTTATTAGCGTACTGCAATACATAAAATAATTTTACACATGCTCTAGCTCTAAAGTGTTTATATAATTAACAAAATGCTTTATATGACATCATTTCAACCAGATTCGAAACAAATCTTTTTGAATATAACAATTGGTATTGTAGAATGGGAACCTTTGATTTAAGTATCAGTGACAGAAGATACAACAGGCTTCGCGTATTATTTTCTCCGTTTATACTGGATAAATAGTTTTGGTAATTAAAATAATTCCACTTCTGCTCACTGTGACATCCAGCTTCGATAGCAGCACTTCATGCAGTCTCTAAACGTAACAGAAAGGCTTTTTTTTTTTTTTACTGTAGCTTTATGATTGTTAGAAAAAGGGTTTGGGGTCGCTATGCAGCTTCTTAACCGATGTTAGAAGTTAAGGTAGGTAAGGTAGCAAAATTCAAAGGTAAGTGCTGGATACCGTTGTTCGGTGTCGTAGTAAAAGTTTCTTAGTAGCAGCGCAGACTGAAGTATTCGCTAACGTCCAACTATCAGGCATCCCATATTGCCATTCCTCTCTTGAGATCATCGATAAACAAGATGAAACAATTCATGGTAGTCAAAAACAATGATATAACAGGTTTTGTAGGAGACAGCTCCAGTTAACTATTCGCACAACACCTGAGACGAGAGCACTGCTCATCTTAATTTTGATTCATTTTTGGAAGAGCTCATTGAACTATTCGAGATTTGTCAATAAAAGCACAAGGTCAAACTACGTCTATTATGATAACTAATTTTACTTACAAGACGACGTTTTAGTTACTATTAACATTAACTATTAACATTATCATTGATAAAGATGCAACGACTATTATCGTAATAGTTTGCCTAGATGAAATCCAGCTTCAGTTTCGTATTCTTCTGAGCAAATTGAACAGTTTTATACACATCACAGATACGTTCTGTATGATCTTTTATTTTAGGATTTTTGAAGTGATTTTTAGTTTTCATGTTTTAAGCCTCTATGTCCCCCGCTTTAAACCTAGTTCAGTCAATCTATTTGTAAGTACAATTTCCATACTAACACAATCGGCAGTAGGGGAAGGATGCACTCAGCCACATAACTGGTCATGTGCGCAATATGAAATTGTACGGAACTTTGAATCATAAAACGCACAGCAGTTTCGAAGCCTAACTCAGATGATGTCATAAAAAGCTACTTTACAAACGTACGGAAATTTGAATCATAAAACGCACTGCAGTTTCAAAGCCAAACTCAGCTGATGTCAGAAAAAGCTACGTTACAAGTTACCACGTTGAAAGCAAACACCTCAGCTAAGGTTGGCAGTATCGGCACAAAATCGATAGGTGTAGAAAGCCTAAGCTCTTTTACCTTGTGTGACACGGAAGCACTGATGTGCAATAAATTTCAGTGCATCTCACTTGTTCTTTATGCACAGAAGCCAAATAAACAAATACTCCGTTAAGTTTTTATTTATAGCATCCACTCTCAGCTATCATTTCTAACCTTAATGAAGCTGTGGGCCTGCAGCCCTGGACGAAAAGAAATCTAAGGCCAGTGCTAATAAACATTGGCAGCTCTCAGTATCAGCTTTTGTAATCCTTGCCCAAAGTGGTACGGTTGATACGACACATACAGGGATATATGTATGCATGAACAGAGTAAGCAGATTCAGACGTAAATAGGTTGCTGTAGTTATTCAGAGATGAATAAGCTTGAACAGGACAGCACAGACTAGCTTGAGCGCTGCATCACACCGTCTTTGGACTAAAGATATGTGGGGTGTCAGTTGTGGTTGAGTGACCAACAGCATACCCTCCCGAAATGGGAACGTCTTATTTAAGTGAATAGGGATGGCCCAATTAAGCATGAAACAAATGGGTAGCACACCACTCACACTAACATACACAGCCGGAAAAAAATTAGTACACCTGAAAAGACGACACCGATTTTGAACCAATGACTGCATCTGCCACTTGGAATATAGTACATGCACTGGTAATGGTTTCAACGTTTCAACATCGTCCGCCAACAGACAGTGTAGTGGTCATCTGTGTCTATCCTTTAATAGGGAATACTCACAGCCAGAAGGATCATTGTGATGCAAACATGTGAAACAAGAAGGCAACCAAGCCACAGAGATGCACTCCTGCTTTCTACAGCTAACTAAGCTAGTCTGAAGAAGGTCAAATTATTGCCTTCTGAATGGCGGAATGGTCCTTTCTGAGAACTACCACACAAGTTGGACGTGCTGCGAAGCTTGTGTCAGTCGTCACGTGAACTTTCTCACACACGCAGCACAGATGTCCACCAGGATGGTCGTATTGTGAGAACAGCAGGGTAGGTCGCACAGCTAGCACAGACAACAGAGCTTGTCAGCCGACATGTGTCAACACGAACTGTTGCGAAATTGTTATTACCAGTGGTACTATGGGCACACACACCTCTAGCCCGTCTTCCACTCACGCCACGCTATCGACGTGCATGGCTCGACGGGTGCCATCAGAGGATAACTAGGAAGATGGAATGGCGTGCCGTGATCTTCAGCGATGAAAGCAGACTCTACCTGCACACAAGTGATGTTAGAGTTTTATGACATAGACCTGGTGAGCACTGTCTCGTAGATGCATTTGCACAAGATACACTTACTCTACCCTAGGACTTAAGGTCGGGGGTGCGACAAGCTTCAACACTCGTTCACTTTTGGTGTTTCTGCAGCGGACGCTAACCGGCGCTCGGAACGTGCGGAATGTTGTTGTACCGGTTACTTTGTCGTTCTTGCAACAGGAAGATGATGTATTGCTCCTACAGGATAATGCTCACCTACACACTGCCCGTGAAACTCAACGTGCTCTGCAAGACGCTCGACAACTTACCTGGCCAGCACGATCTCCAAACTTGTCTCCAATCTAGCACGTGTGGGAAACGATGGAACAAAATAGATTCGTGCGACTCGTCAGCCAACAACTCTTACAGAACTACCTGAACAAGTCGGGCAAGTGTGGTATATGGTATCCCAGTACAGTATTCGCCATCTCTATGATCGACTGGATACCAGAGTCAGCGCGTGCACTGCCGCTCATGCAGACGACACTGCGTATTAATATGGGTGTTTCAGCATGGGTCGATACCTGGTACCTCAGAACTGCTTGTGCTACTGATCTGTAAATCTATTCATTTCACGTACTCCGTATGCACTGTTGAACAATAAATCTCGAGTGAACTGAAACCTCTAAAGGGATGTACTAATTTTTTTTCCAGCTGTGTATTAATGGGAGGAGGGGGGGAGGGGGGGGGGGGAAGGATCTCCTAGATAAGACCATAAAAAAATTGTCACTATGACAATTACATTTATTGTCTTCAAACATGAAAATTACCCACTGATATATCAAAAGAACCATTGACAGACAGACAAGGGATCATAACTCTAAAGTGTAACCTTAGAACTGGTGGGTGGGGACGATGAAACGCAGTTACATTAATAATTTGCTAACATGGCCAGCGATTGCGTATGTTGTTAGTTAAATCTGGAATTAGACAGAAAGATAGGAGCAAACTCCGTAAGATTCCCAAAATGTGCATTGAGAGCAACAAGCTGGATGCGTTTATTTAAAGCCGTGTATTTGGCTGAACGATATTGGTTACAGAGTGTGAATAACGAAACCTGTGGCAGCAGTAGTTGGAGAATATGATTTCAGCCCTCCCTTCGTACTTAATACTCATGTGCACTAATCCCTCCGGTGACAGGAAAGCTCGTCTCATCAGTCATATCTTAATAAATCTCTGTCTCATACAAAATTCTGCAAAAGCTTAACATGAAATCTTTTCTCTGTCAAATTCTAACGTGAAGTATACTCTCTGAACATCTGAAGAAAAGTGTTTCTATGTAAATGCTCCATAATTTGCCTGACTTTCCACTAGATCGGGAACTCACTGGCCAGTGAATGCGGAGATCGCGAGTTCCGACGCATTAAAAATTCATCACCAGATTCTCCTACTCCATCCTATCTCACTACTCTTAAGCTGATCGATCAGAGATAGCAAAAGGAGACAGGAGACTTCTCCCTTCCCATGCTGTGATTCTGAAACTGACGAATGGCAAACTCGGCACGTAGGCCCCAAGTCAAAAGCGCATGAAATCTTGATGAATAGAGGTTTAGAGGTTGAAACAAGAGGAATTCTGTATTCTAACAATTTTGAGCAAGACGTTAACTGACTATGCCACGGACTCAATGGTGTTTCCCACAGAGGGCTAAGAGAAGCAATACCAGTGTAGAAGCTTTTTATGTGTCCATAAAGGGCCTCCTTCCAGAATCCGTGTCTTTCACAGTAAACGACCCTGGTAACACTGCTCATGTGAGGGTTTGGGGTGCCTGGTGAATGTCGCTGTGGCCGCATCTTGAAACTCACTCTAGACCTCATCATGTTTACAATTCAGCCCTATTCCTCAAAAAAGCCCTTATCTTTTTCTATTAGCCTCGCTCTCAACTTTTGGAGGCCTCCAGCGCACTGCAGAGAGAAGGGAAGAAAAAGTAAATGAACCACTGGCGATGCTGACCCAGATTTGCAATTATAGAGAAGTGTAACTGAGCGACTACTTGATCAAGGGAATTTGCATATGTTCCTGGACGTTTCAACAAACACTCAATTAATCAAGATCAAATATATTCTTTTAATACAGTACTTAATAAAATGAAAACTAAACATTCCCGCAAATATTATACACCACTAACATCAGAATTTAGCCACGCCGTCAATTTTTTAATAATTTAGCCCATGTAAAAGTTTATATAAATGATTAAATTAAATATACAAAACTATGTGACCAGTTCCACTTCCTTGCTAACAGACAATCTAGAATACTCTGGCCACAGTATCATAATGTCTCGATTTAGAAAACAAAACGAATAAAAATAAATAAATTAATGCAGATAACATGATCATTACACAGTGTCTCAAGATAACTGTATGCCTCCTACCGTGGGTCAAATTCTGAGCTCCTTTCTGAACTATTTCTGATTCACTTTTGGAGGTAACGAAACTATCAGTATCAGCTAGTGATTGTTCATGGTGTGAAATAACTTGTTCATCTCTGAATTTAAGTACCATTCAGCTTCATCAGTTTTCTGCTAATTGCATATTACTTAACAAACGTCGACAGCAATGTTTAAGGCTTCAAAGCTGGTCTGAGCGAAATGTCACCTCTGTTACGACTCTCCGGTTTCTTTAATTTTTCGGAACCATGAGAGCCTTCATTATGGATAACAATTTTGGACATATATTTTATTTAATACATAAAAAACTGAATTGAAAATTACCTTACTCTCATCACGAAGAGAAAAGACTGCAATCTTCAGTGTGTGACTGGCTGTATTACGTAAGTAGGTTTTCGATTATAGTCGAGCTATCGTTATTTATAATAACGACTTACGACGTACGAAACCACTAGGGAAACTTTTAACAACAATGACAGCAGTTATCAGTAGCTCAGAAAATTCAAACAATGTAGCAATCCTTTTACGAACAAGGAAATTTCTCAGTTATTTTTAATGCTAGTCAGTACTAAGAATATCATGCTAGATACTACACTGACTCGTCTTTCTAGGGAACTAGTTAAGAGTAGATCTGTTAGAAATGAAAAAGAGCAGAATTTAGGAGGGAAAGGGGAGTAGCCTGTCGAAGGTTGAAGGTGTGAGTAGGTTTTTGTGTCTTCCTCATACAGTGAAACTGGCAGTATATATCCTAATACATATGCCCCCTAAGCCCTGAGTTTTCATGGGCCACGTGAAATGATCACGTATACACACCAAACCGGACAGATGAACTCTCTCTCTCTCTCTCTCTCTCTCTCTCTCACTGCGTGTGTGTGTGTGTGTGTGTGTGTGTGTGTGTGTGTGTGTGTTTGAGAGAGGAGTGAATGGAGAAAGAGAGGGGAAAGGGTGTGAGAATGAGGGAAAATGAGAGGAAGGGAGATACAGAACAGAAGGGGAATGGGAGAGAAAGAGCCAGAGAGAGAAATGAGGAGGAGAGGAGGAAGAGTTGATTGGAGCTGAGGGTGACAGAGAACAGACAGAGAACAAGAGAGGGAGATAGCAAGAGGTAGTGGCAATATGTCAGATGGGACGAGCATAAGTGGGAGAATTGAGGTGCTTTTTTTTTTTTTTTTTTTTTTTTTTGTCATCAGGCTACTGACTGGTAGTAGCACTTGCAACCTACGTCCTCAATTATTTGCTTGACGTATTCCAATCTCTGTCTTCCTCTATAGTTTTTGCCCTCTACAGCTCCCTCTAGTACCATGGAAGTCATTCCCTCATGTCTTAGCAGATGTCCTATCATCCTGTCCCCTCTCTTTATCAGTGTTTTCCACGTATTCCTTTCCTCTCCGATTCTGCGTAGAACCTCCTCATTCCTTACCTTATCAGCCCACCTAATTTTCAACATTCGTCTATAGCACCACATCTCAAATGCTTCGATTCTCTTCCGTTCCGGTTTTCCCACAGTCCATGTTTCACTGCCATACAATGCTGTACTCCAGACGTACATCCTCAGAAATTTCTTCCTCAAATTAAGGCCGGTATTTGATATTAGTAGACTTCTCTTGGCCAGAAATGCCTTTTTTGCCATAGCGAGTCTGCTTTTGATGTCCTCCTTGCTCCGTCCGTCATTGGTTATTTTACTGGCTAGGTAGCAGAATTCCTTAACTTCATTGACTTCGTGACCATCAATCCTGATGTTAAGTTTCTCGCTGTTCTCATTTCTACTACTTCTCATTACCTTCGTCTTTCTCCGATTTACTCTCAAACCATACTGTGTACTCATTAGACTGTTCATTCCGTTCAGCAGATCATTTAATTCTTCTTCACTTTCACTCAGGATAGCAATGTCATCAGCGAATCGTATCATTGATATCCTTTTACCATGTATTTTAATTCCACTCCTGAACCTTTCTTTTATTTCCATCATTGCTTCCTCGATGTACAGATTGAACAGTAGGGGCGAAAGGCTACAGCCTTGTCTTACACCCTTCTTAATACGAGCACTTCGTTCTTGATCGTCCACTCTTATTATTCCCTCTTGGTTGTTGTACATGTTGTATATGACCCGTCTCTCCCTATAGCTTACCCCTACTTTTTTCAGAATCTCCAACAGCTTGCACCATTTTATGTTGTCGAACGCTTTTTCCAGGTCGACAAATCCTATCAAAGTGTCTTGATTTTTCTTTAGCCTTGCTTCCATTATTAGCCGTAACGTCAGAATTGCCTCTCTCGTCCCTTTACTTTTCCTAAAGCCAAACTGATCGTCACCTAGCGCATTCTCAATTTTCTTTTCCATTCTTCTGTATATTATTCTTGTAAGCAGCTTCGATGCATGATCTGTTAAGCTGATTGTGCGATAATTCTCGCACTTGTCAGCTCTTGCCGTCTTCGGAATTGTGTGGATGATGGTTTTCCGAAAGTCAGATGGTATATCGCCAGACTCATATATTCTACACACCAACGTGAATAGTCGTTTTGTTCCCACTTCCCCCAATGATTTTAGAAATTCTGATGGGATGTTATCTATCCCTTCTGCTTTATTTGACCGTAAGTCTTCCAAAGCTCTTTTAAATTCCGATTCTAATACTGGATCCCCTATCTCTTCTAAATCGACTCCTGTTTCTTCTTCTATCACATCAGACAAATCTTCACCCTCATAGAGGCTTTCAATGTATTCTTTCCACCTATCTGCTCTCTCCTCTGCACTTAACAGTGGAATTCCCGTTGCACTCTTAATGTTACCACCGTTGCTTTTAATGTCACCAAAGGTTGTTTTGACTTTCCTGTATGCTGAGTCTGTCCTTTCGACAATCATATCTTTTTCGATGTCTTCACATTTTTCCTGCCATTTCGTCTTAGCTTCCCTGCACTTCCTATTTATTTCATTCCTCAGCGACTTGTATTTCTGTATTCCTGATTTTCCCGGAACATGTTTGTACTTCCTCCTTTCATCAATCAACTGAAGTATTTCTTCTGTTACCTATGGTTTCTTCGCAGCTACCTTCTTTGTACCTATGTTTTCCTTCCCAACTTCCGTGATGGCCCTTTTTAGAGATGTCCATTCCTCTTCAACTGTACTGCCTACTGCGCTATTCCTTATTGCTGTATCCATTGCGTTAGAGAACTTCAAACGTATCTCGTCATTCCTTAGTACTTCCGTATCCCACCTCTTTGCGTATTGATTCTTCCTGACTAATGTCTTGAACTTCAGCCTACTCTTCATCACTACTATATTGTGATCTGAGTCTATATCTGCTCCTGGGTACGCCTTACAATCCAGTATCTGATTTCGGAATCTCTGTCTGACCATGATGTAATCTAATTGAAATCTTCCCGTATCTCCCGGCCTTTTCCAAGTATACGTCCTCCTCTTGTGATTCTCGAACAGGGTATTCGCTATTACTAGCTGAAACTTGTTACGGAACTCAAATAGTCTTTCTCCTCTTTCATTCCTTGTCCCAAGCCCATATTCTCCTGTAACCTTTTCTTCTACTCCTTCCCCTACAACTGCATTCCAGTCGCCCATGACTATTAGATTTTCGTACCCCTTTACATACTGCATTACCCTTTCAATATCCTCATACACTTTCTCTACATGTTCATCTTCAGCTTGCGACGTCGGCATGTATAACTGAACTGTCGTTGTCGGTGTTGGTCTGCTGTCGATTCTGATTAGAACAACCCAGTCACTGAACTGTTCACAGTAACACACCCTCTGCCCTACCTTCCTATTCATAACGAATCCTACACCTGTTATACCATTTTCTGCTGCTGTTGATATTACCGGATACTCATCTGACCAGAAATCCTTGTCTTCCTTCCACATCACTTCACTGACCCCTACTATATCTAGATTGAGCCTTTGCATTTCCCTTTTCAGATTTTCTAGTTTCCCTACCACGTTCAAGCTTCTGGCATTCCACGCCCCGACTCGTAGAACGTTATCCTTTCGTTGATTATTCAATCTTTTTCTCATG
This sequence comes from Schistocerca serialis cubense, assembly GCF_023864345.2. Lineage (NCBI taxonomy): Eukaryota > Metazoa > Arthropoda > Insecta > Orthoptera > Acrididae > Schistocerca > Schistocerca serialis. The sequence continues at coordinate 317,863,118 of NC_064641.1, read as the reverse complement.
GTAACCTCCCCCTTGGCAGTCCCCTCCCGGAGATCCGAATGGGGGACTATTCCGGAATCTTTTGCCACTGGAGAGATCATCATGACACTTCTTCATTTACAGGCCACATGTCCTGTGGATACACGTTACGTGTCTTTAATGCAGTGGTTTCCATTGCCTTCTGCATCCTCATGTCGTTGATCATTGCTGAGTCTTCCGCCTTTAGGGGCAATTTCCCACCCCTAGGACAAGAGAGTGCCCTGAACCTCTATCCGCTCCTCCGCCCTCTTTGACAAGGCCGTTGGCAGAATGAAGCTGACTTCTTATGCCGGAAGTCTTCGGCGGCCAATGCTGATTATTTATCAAAATTTAAGCAGTGGTGGGAATCGAACCCGGGACAGAAGACGTTTTGATTATGAATCAAAGACGCTACCCATTTTTTTTTTTTTTCCTTCATTTTCGTTTGTTCTATGTGCTCGGGGCGGACGTCGTAAGACATCCGTTTAAGTTCGCCTTTGATCGGTTAACTCAGTTTTTTTATTACAGAGGGCTGCTACCCCTCTGACCGAACACGCTGAGCTACCGTGCCGGCTAAGGAATACTTGAACCAAGGACCTCTCGTTCCGCAGCTGCTCACGCTAACCACGGGACCATGGCGCTCCTGACCCATAGACCACGGGTAGAGGCGTTAAACTGAGGGAGAGGTGACACAGAGTGGAAATTGACTAGGATACAAAACAGTGAGTGAATGAGTGACGGAGAAGTGGGAGAGGAGAGCAAGAAACGGATTATGATGGGAGAATTATGGGACAGAAAATGAGTAGGAGAAAGAAAATGGGAGGGGTCTAAGTGGGTAGAAGAGATGAGGATTGGGAGGAGACTGAGAAGTTAGGAACGGAGCTAAAGGAGAGAGGGGAGAGGAAAGGAGGAAATAAAAGGTAGTCAGAAAGAGAATGAAACGTAAAACGCACAGAGGGAGAGGGAGTAAAAGTGAGTGGCGCAATACATTTTTGAATGAAAGGTAGAAACAACTCACTTCTTCATCAGTTATTTAAACAATGTCTTCATTCTTTAGTTATTCGAAAGTTAAAGTCACTGCAATTGCCAATTATTACTGAGTTACATTATTGGTAGTCACATTAGCGTATGGTTTCCTCTCCTCGGACATTTTTAGACGTCTTACTGATCTACTTTACTGTTACATTCCGCATTAGGACGAAAACAGATAGAGAAAAATGCAATCTGAAAATTAATAATGACAATATACACTCAGGTGGCAAAAGTCATGGGATGGCGATATGCACGTATACAGATGGAAGTAGTATCGCGTACGGATGGTATGAACGGGCTGTGCATTGAAGGAGCTGTCATTTGTACTCAGGTGATTCGTGTTAAAAGGTTTGCGACGTGATTATGGTCGCACGACAGGATTTAACAGACTTCGAACGCCGAATATTAACTGGAGCAAGTTTCATAGGACATTCCATGTCAGAAATCGTTAGGGAATTCAATATCCCGAGATCCAAAATGTCAAGAATGTGGCGAGAATACCAAATTTCGCTCGTTGCCCCTCACGACGGACAGTGCAGTTGCCCACGACCTTCAGTTAACGAACGATAACAGCGATGTTTGCGCAGAGTTATCAATGCTAACAGACAAGCAACACTGCATGAAAGAATCGCAGAAATCAATATGGGATGAACGACGAACTTATCTCTTAGGAAAGTGCAGCGAAATCTGGCGTTAATGGGCTAAGGCTGCACACGACCGACGCGAGTGTCTTTGCTAGCAGCACGACGTCGCCTGCGGCGCTTCTCATGGAGTCGTGAGCGTATCGGTTGGATCCTAAAGAGCTGGAAAAACGTAGCCTGATCAGATCAGTCCCATTTCAGCTGGAAAGAGCTGACTCTTGGGTTGGAGTGTGGCGCAGACCCCATGAAGCCATGAATCCAAGTTCTCAACAAGCCACTATGAAAGTTCGTAATGACTACATAACGGTGAGGTGTGTTTCCATGGAATGGACTGGTTCCTCTAGCCCAGCTAAACCGTTCACTCACTGTAAATGGCTATGTTCGGCTACCTGGAGATCATTTGCAGACATTCATGCACTTCATGATCCCAAATAATAATGGCATGTCACAGGGACACAATAGTTCGCAACTGCTTTGAAGAATATTCTGGACAGTTCAAGGGAACAATTTGGACATCCAGACTGTCTGCCGAATCCTATGGAACATTTATGGGACATAATCGAGAGCTTAGTTTGTGCACAACATCATGCACTGGCGACACTTTCGCGATTACGGACGGCTATGGAGGCAGCGTGGGATAATATATCTACAGGGAACGTCCAACGACTTATTGAGTCCATGTTACCTCGAGTTGCTGCACTACGTCAGGCAAAAGGAGGTCCAGTGCGATTTTAGGAGGTAGCCCATGATTTTTGTCACCTCAGTGTTAATCTTACTCAGAAGTGGCTGTGAATAATATTGGCAGGTAGCATTCCTTTAAGCATACAAGAAAAAGCTTTCCATGAGAGATCCATTGAGATAATGATATTGTGATGCGGATAGTCTGATAACTTTCTGCCAGACAGAACGTGAATCGTAATCTTCCTCAAGCAACGTTCTGCTATATTATCCGTCGTAGAACGCCTCAAAAACTGGTCTAAGCTACGATCAGAGAATAACATGCGTACCTCACGGGATTAGGAACAAGTATTTTGTGGAATTGCCTTGACCTTGATACGATATATTTACCTTGCAGCAGGGCATAAGCAGGGAAGAAACTTTATGACGAGTTAAAGTTGGTTATTTGATGTGGAGCCGAACCTAGATCTTTGAATACTGTCGGTATCAGTCTCGATCTGGCAGACGTACTATTTCACAGACCACTTTGGTACAGACTGAAGTATTCATTCAGGCATCATGTTGTTTTAATGACTGACTTTAACAACAAGTTTTGTTCGAGTTGCATAGTTATAATACATGTCTTTATGTTTACAAGGGTGATAAAATGAGATCCTGTCATTAGAGGTAACAAGTACTTATAGAGCAATTACATGGCTAACAAAAAATTATTTTATTCAGCACTTTTGAAGAAACTTTCATTATCTGTCGTGAGGAACGTTAGCTAGGCACCAGTTGTTTCCCTGATCCAGGTGCGCAGGGCAGCGACGTTGGTGTAGACTTCAGGTATCCCCGGAGTAGCACAGAAGCCCTGGGAGGCGACGCCGAGCAGCGTGGAGTTGGCCACCAGCGGGCTGCCGCTGTCGCCCCAGCACATGCCAGCGCCCTGCCCACCAGCGCAGATCATGTTCTGCGTGGCTCCCCAGACACTGTAGCACGTGTCACGGCCCACGACAGGCACCGTCACAGCTTGCAGCTGCTCGGTAACATCCGCATCGGATGACAGGGCGCCCCAACCAGAGACAGTCACCAGTGCACCCTCTTCAGGTTCCACATCGCCAATGTTCACAGCCTAGTAAAAAGCAATAAGTTACCTATGTGCTTCAATGTCATATACACCATAAATGTAGCAGGTGAACCGTATCACTTGACCAATATCCACAAGCATTTATTCAGTAATATACATATCCAGATGAAAAAAAGAGCAGCACGCAGTAGGGGAGGAGGGAAAAGAAATGAAACTTCATGGGTTCAAAGGCTACATGATGTTATTCAGTGATTACAAAATCTAGTCAAATTTACAAATAAGTTGGCACTATCAGTCTACCTAGCAGTATGACGTTGTATCCCCTCTAGCCTGTATGCATGCCTTAAAATGTTGCATACATGAAGAATTTTCAATCACAAGAAGACTTCAGTTCAGCTCTCCAGCATAACATAACACAAATGACAATAGCTATACGAGAACATCAAAGTATTTTATGTAGTTTACCACATCACTCATCACTGTTAGGAAATCTCAGGAGGGACCCTTGTAGGCAAGTGTGGAATATATTGATACAAGACGAACAATTGTCTGTCATTCAGCATCACACTCACAAGTTGGTGATGAAGATTTGCCTCTCTTGTGGAGAACGTCTGCACGTCTTCCTCGGTCCATTTGGGTGCGATACAGAATAGTGTAACAGCAACTACGACCAACAGTGCCGTTTGCGGCGGAAGGGTGTAACACAATTAATCATTTCCCTTCTGTTGCACCCGCAAATAGAGCGAGGGAAAAATAACTACCTATGTACCTCTGTACGAGCCCTAATTTCCTTTATCTTATCTCTGTGGTCCTTAAGCAAAATGTACGTTAGTGACAATATAATCGTTCTGCAGTCAGCTGCAGATGCCGGTTTTCCAAATCTCCTCAATTCGTTTCTCGAAAAGAAAGTCGCCTTTCCTCCATGGATTCCCATTCGACTTGGGATTCCCGTTTAACTTAACAAACCATCTGGAGTGCTGATCAAACTTACCAGCAAAAAATCTAGCAGCCTGCTTTTCAATGTCTTCCTCTAATCCGATCTGATGGGGATTCCAGACACTCGAGTAGTACTCGAGAATGAGTCACATCGGTGTCCTGTACGTTGTCTCCCTTACAGATAAATGACGCTTTCCTAAAATTGTCCCAATAAACCGAGGCCGGCCGGAGTGGCCAAGCGGTTCTAGGCGCTACGGTCTGGAACCACGCGACCGCTACGGTCGCAGATTCGAATCCTGCCTCGGGCATGGGTGTGTGTGGTGTCCTTAGGTTAGTTAGGTTTAAGTAGTTCTAAGTTCTAAGGGACTGATGACCTCAGAAGTTAAGTCCCATGGTGCTCAGAGCCATTTGAACCATTTTGAACCAATAAACCGAAGTCAACCATTTGCTTACAATTTTTACGTGCTCGCTCCATTTCATATTGCTCTGCAACTTTAAGCCAAGATATTTAACTGACATGTGTCAAGTAGCACATTACTAAAGCTGTATTCGAACTTCCTGGGACTGTTTTTGGCACTCATCTGCATTAACTTATATTTTTCTACATTCTCCTATTCGTCACACCAACAATAAATTTAGTCTAAGTCATCTTGTATCTACCTACAGTCACTCAACGACAAGGCCTTCCCGTATACCACAGCGTCATCACCAAAGGGATCGCTACTCAGCCTGTCTCTCAGAGCTTTTATATATAGAGTGAATAATAGCAGTCCTATCAGATTTCTCTGGAGCACTCCTGACGATACCCTTGCCTCTGATGAACACTAGCTGAAGTTCTCCTGACGCTAGTCAATTCCAGAGAGCTTCTCTTGGGTGCAGGGCAGTTTCAAACAATGCGGAGGACAGTTCTTTCACTAACATCGTTCCCATTCATCGATGGTACGGATGATTCGGCCGGGAAAGTCTTGTATCCTCTCCTGAGGCAAGCTGGTCCGCAATCTTTGTAACTGGTCCTTGATATCCTGGACACTAGCAATGGGACGGTGTTTATACGTGAGCTGATACCACATCAGTTCTATTGAGGATACAAATATGTGGTTGAAGTTAAAATCTTCTGGGTTATTAGGCCACGTCATGTTTCTTGTAAAATGATCGACGATTCGACCCCTCTACTGGGATCCTCCTCAGGATCTTCTGATGTCCACTACTGCTAGAACACTGTCAGAGACGAGTGTAGCGTCCTCTAATAAAGGGGGATTTTTTACGCGATCGTGCTGGAGAAGTGATAGTATTGGTTACAATTCATATGGCTACCATTGGTGGGCCATAGTCATAGGTTAATATTCCCGCTCTGATGCAGAAGAAGGGGCGTTGTTAGCTAATCGCTATTGGTTGGTCGTCATCATTGGCTAGATTCGAAACGGACAGAGCAAGAGAGGGGAATGTTTACCCAAAATATTATTGTCCGCCGAGGTAACTTGCAGCGCGTTGTTTATGCCGCTCATGCACTGCGGCCGTGTATTTACTTCCTTGATGGCGGGGAGCCCCGATAATGGCTCTGAACACTATGGGACTTAACATCTATGGTCATCAGTCCCCTAGAACTTAGAACTACTTAAACCTAACTAACCTAAGGACATCACACAACACCCAGCCATCACGAGACAGAGAAAATCCCTGACCCCGCCGGGAATCGAATCCGGGAACCCGGGCGTGGAAAGCGAGAACGCTACCGCACGACCACGAGCTGCGGGCGAGCCCCGATAACGGAAGGCTATAGCCGTCCTCTCTACTGAAAATACACTCCTGGAAATGGAAAAAAGAACACATTGACACCGGTGTGTCAGACCCACCATACTTGCTCCGGACACTGCGAGAGGGCTGTACAAGCAACGATCACACGCACGGCACAGCGGACACAACAGGAACCGCGGTGTTGGCCGTCGAATGGCGCTAGCTGCGCAGCATTTGTGCACCGCCGCCGTCAGTGTCAGCCAGTTTGCCGTGGCATACGGAGCTCCATCGCAGTCTTTAACACTGGTAGCATGCCGCGACAGCGTGGACGTGAACCGTATGTGCAGTTGACGGACTTTGAGCGAGGGCGTATAGTGGGCATGTGGGAGGCCGGGTGGACGTACCGCCGAATTGCTCAACACGTGGGGCGTGAGGTCTCCACAGTACATCGATGTTGTCGCCAGTGGTCGGCGGAAGGTGCACGTGCCCGTCGACCTGGGACCGGACCGCAGCGACGCACGGATGCACGCCAAGACCGTAGGATCCTACGCAGTGCCGTAGGGGACCGCACCGCCACTTCCCAGCAAATTAGGGACACTGTTGCTCCTGGGGTATCGGCGAGGACCATTCGCAACCGTCTCCATGAAGCTGGGCTACGGTCCCGCACACCGTTAGGCCGTCTTCCGCTCACGCCCCAACATCGTGCAGCCCGCCTCCAGTGGTGTCGTGACAGGCGTGAATGGAGGGACGAATGGAGACGTGTCGTCTTCAGCGATGAGAGTCGCTTCTGCCTTGGTGCCAATGATGGTCGTATGCGTGTTTGGCGCCGTGCAGGTGAGCGCCACAATCAGGACTGCATACGACCGAGGCACACAGGGCCAACACCCAGCATCATGGTGTGGGGAGCGATCTCCTACACTGGCCGTACACCACTGGTGATCGTCGAGGGGACACTGAATAGTGCACGGTACATCCAAACCGTCATCGAACCCATCGTTCTACCATTCCTAGACCGGCAAGGGAACTTGCTGTTCCAACAGGACAATGCACGTCCGCATGTATCCCGTGCCACCCTACGTGCTCTAGAAGGTGTAAGTCAACTACCCTGGCCAGCAAGATCTCCGGATCTGTCCCCCATTGAGCATGTTTGGGACTGGATGAAGCGTCGTCTCACGCGGTCTGCACGTCCAGCACGAACGCTGGTCCAACTGAGGCGCCAGGTGGAAATGGCATGGCAAGCCGTTCCACAGGACTACATCCAGCATCTCTACGATCGTCTCCATGGGAGAATAGTAGCCTGCATTGCTGCGAAAGGTGGATATACACTGTACTAGTGCCGACATTGTGCATGCTCTGTTGCCTGTGTCAATGTGCCTGTGGTTCTGTCAGTGTGATCATGTGATGTATCTGACCCCAGGAATGTGTCAATAAAGTTTCCCCTTCCTGGGACAATGAATTCACGGTGTTCTTATTTCAATTTCCAGGAGTGTAGACGCATTCTTAAAAATTTCAATCGCTTCTCGGACCTCGGAAGTTAGCAGTTAAGTTCAGAAGGAAGACACTGCTATGGATCGGAAGCGAGTAGTGGTGAATCCCTCGTCAGAAGTACTCGATGAAGCAACTGTTCCAGTTCTGGGTAAAGGTCTTCAAAAATGGTTCAAATGGCTCTGAGCACTGTGGGACTCAACTGCTGTGGTCATAAGTCCCCTAGAACTTAGAACTACTTAAACCTAACTAGCCTAAGGACATCACACACATCCATTCCCGAGGCAGGATTAGAACCTGCGACCGTAGCGGGCGTGCGGTTCCAGACTGTAGCGCCTTTAACCGCTCGGCCACTCCGGCCGACGGTAAAGGTCTGAATATCGCAACTACACCGAAGAGAATACCTGTTGGAGAAATCGTAAGTGCCGTCGAAGCATCCTTGTTTAGTCTTCCGAAGGTGCAGGTGGAAGAAGTAAGACAAGATGTGTCGAAAGTTCTACGGAAAACCTCCGAAAAGCAACATATCGGCGCACGAATGGAAATCTATTATTGAACTCAGGAGAAACGAAAGCATCGTTGCAACAAAATCGGATAAGGGGAATGCTACTGTTGTTTTGGACGCTGTGGATTATCACCGCAAGATGGAACAACTACTAGCTGATCCTGTGTATCGCAAGTTAAAAAGCGATCCGACGAGCAGAATCGTTAGTAAAGTGAAAAATCTGATATCAGACTCCAGACTGGACATCTCTATTACGAAGAATCTAACACCTCGAATACCTGTCTCACCCAGAATGTATGGACTACCGAAAATGCTTAAAGAATCGGTTCCTTTGAGGCCTTTAGTCAGTGGGATTAACTCACCGACTTATTTTTTGTCACGTCATTTATTTGGCAAACTGAGGCATCTAGTTGGTAAAAGAAATACTTTTATAAAAGATTCGAATCATTTTTTAGAAATTATACGCACACTGAAGATATCTGCGGGTGACATTCTTGTTAGCTTCGATGTGACATCGTTATTTACTAACGTCTCAGCATCAGATACAATGGAGATCATAAGGAAGAATGTTGCTCCAGATGTTTGTGACTTAATTGAATTATGTCTTCGTTCGAGATATTTTAAATCCAATGGTGAATTCTATGAACACGCTGATGGCCTTGCTATGGGCTCACCCATTTCGCCAGTTGCAGCTGACGTTTTTATGGAACATTTTGAGGAACAGGCGTTAAGTAGTGCTCCTTTGAAGCCTTCTTGTTGGTTCCGCTATGTGGACGATACATTTGTTATATGGCCACAGTGATGACGACAACTTGGAATCAGAGTTGAATTTTTTAGAGAGGACATTGAAGGCAAATGGGAATGATAGTTATTCAATCGACAGGGCTTTTAGGCGGAATACTTATACCGCTGATAAAAATGACTAGGAACCGCCTTCTCACTCCGTCAGGTTACCGTTCGTTTCTGGGGTCACTGACCGCATAAGCAGAATTTTTAAAAAATGGTATTGAGACATCTTTCTTTAGTCAAAACAAAATAAAAGATTTTTTCCGACGGAAAACGGATGCACCTCATTGCCTCCGCAATGCAGGCGTCCATCAAGTGACATGTGACTGAGGCAAAGTGTATATGGGCGAAACGGGAAGAACTATTAAAAAACACATTAAGGAACACGAACGGCACATGCGGCTAAAACAAAGTTCAAAATCGGCAGTAGCGGAACATCATGAGAACTGTGGCTCTGACATCGATTTTAATGACGTACGTGTACTGGCTAAGAAAACAAACAGTTATAGAAGCAAGATTCGAGAAGCGGTTGAAATTTCTAAGAATACATCTAATTTTAATAGAGAGTACGGCTATAGGCTTCCGTCATCGTGGCTCCCCGCCATCAAGAAGCAAATACGCGGCCGCAGTGCGAGTGACATAAACAACGCGCTGCAAGTCACCTCGGCGGACAATAATATTTTGGGTAAACATTTCCCCTCTCTTGCTCTGTCCGTTTCGAATCTAGCCACTGACGACTACCAACCAATAGCGGTAGCGGGAATTTCAACCGATAACCCTTCTCCATCGTAAGTGTGGAATAGTGCCTTTCTATCCAATGACGATGGGCCGCCAATGGTATCCACAGAAGATTAGCTCACAACGCCCCTTCTTCTGCATCAGAGTGGGAATATTAACCTATGACTATGGCCCACCAATGGTAGCCATATGAATTGTAACCAATACTATCACTTCCCCAGTACGAACGCGTGAAAAATCCCCCTTTATTAGAGGACGCTACACTCGTCTCTGACAATAGTGGACATCAGATGCTGAGGAAGATCCCAACAGAGGGGTTGAAACGTCGATCATTTTAGAAGAAACACGACGTAGCCTAATAACCCAGAAGATTTTAATTTCAGTGACAACGGCCACGAAAGCCTGCAGACTTACATAAATATGTGGTTCTTTCTGGCCACAGGAGTGCCTCAAAATCGTGAGGCTGTTCATAGAGGCATGTTCCGTGTGTGAGCAAACACTGTCCCATAGCAAAATACCACCACTACACAGCTGCATACCAGGCAACACATTAAGGATGTCCCTGACCTACCGTTATGCTATCACATTCCCTCAATGAATGCCCGAAGGTACCCGAAGTCATACTCGATGGCTCTCTACACCGTGACACCAGGAGCAACACCACTGTGCCTGTCAACAACAGTGGAGGACTAAGATCTTTCCTCAGGTCACAGCCACACTCTCTGACGATGGTCATCCGGAGTAGTACAGAACGTGCTTCAACGGTGAACACAATGCGACGTTATTTATCAACAGTCCATGCTTCTTGGTTCAAATGGCTCTGAGCGCTATGGGACTTAACATCTGAGGTCATCAGTCCCCTAGAACTTATAACTACTTAAACCTAACTAACCTAAGGACATCACACACATCCATGCCCGAGGCAGGATTCGAACCAGCGACCGTAGCGGTCGCGCGGTTCCAGACTGAAGCGCCTAGAACCGGTCGCCCACACGGCCAGCATGCTTCTTGGTCACAACACTACCCAAAACGCAGCCGCTTCTGTTGTGGCGCTAATGGCAAACTATGCATGCGGCTGTAATTCTTGCTGCTCTTAGTCTCTGACTAACGCCGTAGGATGGCACAGATATAGCACGGAGTCCATCACTTGCTCTCAGGTGGCATGAGAAGGGATGATGTGCTTGGTGCACAATATGGTGATCCTCCTTTATGGCGGTCATTATTGGACACAGGAACCTTGGCGAGTATGTTTCCCTCACATCCCCATGTAGTCCAACATCGGGTCACTCTCACAACTGAATGCCCCACAAATCTCTCTGTTCCGCGATTCGCCCTGTCCTCAAAATGGAGACACGCAATGATGCCCCTTTCAAAACCTGTCGGGTACTGATAATGCTGTCTCACAAAGGTATGCAGCATCTCCGTGTCTTTCACAGTGATCACTCAACACTGGACGCTGTTCACACCCCTTATTTACGCTTTCAGACCTAGTGACAACACTAAACATGAATAACACTAATGCACACTTGTAGCTGTTGTATCTGTCACAGAGAATTGGAAATCTTAATTACTTAGACACTTGCCGATGGTCTTTATATGTACGAAGTTACGTTGACATCCGACCATGTGTTTCTTTTTTTTTTTTGTCAGTCAGTGTGTTCTGACTACTCTGTTCTATTCAACATTTGTCTGTGATGTAAAAACATTTGTCATGTAAATCAACGAAAACTTTCATATGAAATCATGGCTGTTGTCAGCCTGTATATACAGGGTGTTACAAAAAGGTACGGCCAAACTTTCAGGAAACATTCCTCACACACAAATAAAGAAAAGATGTTATGTGGACATGTGTCCGGAAACGCTTAATTTCCATGTTAGAGCTCATTTTGCTTTGGGCCCCATGTTCTTCCACCTACGCTCGATGGAGCATGTACATGATTTCATACGGGATACTCTACCTGTGCTGCTAGAACATGTGCCTTTACAAGTACGACACAACATGTGGTTCATGCACGATGGAGCTCCTGCACATTTCAGTCGAAGTGTTCGTACGCTTCTCAACAACAGATTCGGTGACCGATGGATTGGTAGAGGCGGACCAATTCCATGGCCTCCACGCTCTCCTGACCTCAACCCTCTTGACTTTCAGTTATGGGGGCATTTGAAAGCTCTTGTCTACGCAACCCCGGTACCAAATGTAGAGACTCTTCGTGCTCGTATTGTGGATGGCTGTGATACAATACGCCATTCTCCAGGGCTGCATCAGCGCATCAGGGATTCCATGCGACGGAGGGTGGATGCATGTATCCTCGCTAACGGAGGACATTTTGAACATTTCCTGCAACAAAGTGAAGTCATGCTGGAACGTTCTGTTGCTGTGTGTTTCCATTCCATGATTAATGTGATTTGAAGAGAAGTAATAAAATGAGCTCTAACATGGAAAGTAAGCGTTTCCGGACACATGTCCACATAACATATTTTCTTTCTTTGTGTGTGAGGAATGTTTCCTGAAAGTTTGGCTGTGCCTTTTTGTAACACCCTGTATATTCGAAGGAAGTTCGTCGAAAAATTTTGAGAGTTATACATCACACGTTTCTGCGTCAAAGTTAGATTCATTATGGGCATCAAAGATAATTTTTTTCTTGACGATTGTTTCTGTGAATATCACTGTTACTCTCAAATTCGAATAAATCAGTAACGATAAAGTTCATCAGTGAATCAGTATGTTCTGGTTACGTAATTAGTATATCCCAGTGAATGAACAGATCATAACAAGATATAAGTGAACAAAATCATTAAGTAATTCCATTTCTCTTCTGTAAAACGAAAATGTTTTCGTTTAAATGTTAAATTGCTCGAAAGTATTATTATCCAATGCAAAAGACACAAAATATTTTCATATATTGATTCCATAACCCAGACCATTATTATGGATAAAGAAACACTATCATAAAATTATCTTCCATAAGGATAGAAGCTGAAGCAATGATTTAAAGTTATCGCCACGGCCAGGACTTAACCCCGGATCTCCTGCTTGCTAGGTAGATGTGTTAGCAGTCACGCAACGGCTTTGAGGCTTCAGCAGCTGCATGTACTACCTATGGCCAGCGCCCTTCCTGAAACAAACGTCAATTCAAACCTGCAGGCCATTTTCCCCTTCTCGTATTGTCAATATGATCAAGGCTCTCCTACACTGCAAGAGCACCACAGCTTTGCACTTAATCGGGAAATCCTGCCTGTACCCCAGGTATAGGTGATCTATTGATCTGATGCAATAACGTTGTTCCAGAGAGGCATGTGAGTCTCATTGTCGGAGAGCTCCGTCAATGGTGACGATGTGAGAAGGGAAAAATAGACTGAAGGTTTGAACTGTAGTTTGTGTTAGGGAGAGCATTGGACTTAGCAGCTACAGTAACCCCGACGCTGCTGTGATGTGATGGCTAGCATATTTGCCTAGTAAGCAGGAAATCATTGCTCGCGTCCTGGCTGTGGCATAACTTTCAATTCCTGCTTCAGTTTCTATACCTACCTAACAAAAATCTGAGACGCATATGTCTCCGGAAAAATATTATTCCATCACATCAATGTATCATAAAGTTTTGTGGGTAGGCTACAGGTTTTCTGTAACTAAAATTTTCATCGACGTACCCAACCCAGACCTATTAATAAAAGTTCATATATTCTTTCTTGTTGTTATTGTTTTGGGCTTGGCAACAAATGGTTGCACAATCTGCAAAAATAACTAACTGAAAGTTAAATAACATTATATATCCTTCATGTAGAGCAACAATCCATGACTGAACTGTGTGAAATGCCATTTGAATTCATCTTCAAGAGGATGATGTGAAATTCCTCTGTGAATTACCTATACAGTACAGCATTACATTCTGCGTTCTTCTACTTAAGTAACAAGTAAGTTAGAAAAATTATACACAAGCTGGTCCATTAGAAAGTAATTTTACTCACACAATGTTATGCACAATGTAATTAAATGCTTTTAATACTTTATTGTGACTCGGCGGCGTATTTCATACAGTCGGGCAATCTGGGTGGCCAAATCATTATCTCGAGTTGTCCAGAATGTTCTTCAAATCGGTCGTGAACAGTTGTGGCCCGCTGACATGGCACGACACATTGCCATTCATAAAAGTTCTGTCGTTGTTTAGAAACATCAGGTCCATGGATGGCTGTAAATAGTCTCTAAGTGGCCGAACACTCCTATTTTCCGTCAATGATCTATGCAAGTACAATCCACACTACTATGGAGCCACCACCAACTTGCACAGTGCCTTGTTGACAACTTGGGTCCATAGCATCATGGGGTCTGTGCTACACTCTAACCATGCCATAGCTCTCTCCAACGGAATCGGGACTCATACGACAAGGCCCTAGTTTTCTAGTCGCCAAGGGTCCAACCGATATGCTCACGACCCCAGGAGAGGCGCTGCAGGCGACGTCGTGCTCTTAGCAAAGGCACTCGCGCCGGTCGTCTGCTACCATAGCCCATTAACGCCCAAATTCTCTGCACTGTCCTGCCGGATACGTTCGTCGTACGTCCCATATTGATATCTGCGATTATTTCACGTAGTGTTGCTTGTCTGTTAGCACTAATAAATCTACGCAACCGCCGCTGCTCTCGGTTGTTAAATCAAGGTCTCGGCCACTGCGTTGGCCGTTGTGAAAAGAAATGACTGATACTTGGCGTTCTCAGCACACTCTTCCATTGTGGATCTCGGAATATTGAATTCCCTAACGATTTCCAAAACAGAATGTCCCATGCGACTAATTCCAACTACTATTCCGCGCTAAAAGTCTGTGAGATCCTGTCGTGCGGCCAATCTACACGTCGGAAACCTTTTAACATGAATCACCTGGGTATAAATGGCGGCACCGCCAGTGCACTGCCCTTTTGTATCTTGCGTACTCGATACTACCGCG